>NW_028261395.1:18457972-19057972 GCF_051295495.1 Thamnophis sirtalis
CTTCAAACTCCAATATGGATCAATACCACAGCAAAGATGCATTAGATTGTGGTTGTCCTTATGGCAAAGTTGAGAAATTTCTGCATGTTCAGCTCCTTAATATAGACATGCAAATGAACAGATTAATGACAGGAAAGGGGGATTTCTATAATTCTTCAGTTTCACCTGCTGGTGGTACATTCACCTCGATGTTGTATTCAGTTGGTTCTCCCGACCCCAGCCAGGGTACTGGGGTCCTGTTAAAGGAGGGTCGATTGGAGACTTCTTGATTATACACAATTAGAGGCTCAGGTAGCAAAGGGCCAACTTCAAATTCAGGCATTTGGAAGGTCATCAATTTGATTGCCTTCTCATATCCCCCATACGGCATTGCAGTTCTAGGGAAAAGTAGAATCAACCATCAGGGTTTATAGCTGTTAGAGTCTTTTCCCCCCAACTCAGTAGATCAACAGATTTTAGCTGTACGTGTTCCTTTGACAAACCCAGTCGATCCAGTCCTGTATTAATAACTATTCCTAGTTCTATTTCTAAGCAACCAGGTCCATTTGTCCCTCACAAAAAAAGAGTACATTTCAGAAAATCTAAATAAATAAATGGACAGACAAAACCCTCCGTCATAAAGGTAGCATGGAAATGTGTAGAAATAAATTAGGATAATAATCAGGTGTATATAACATATGTCATTTACATTGTAGATTGTATAAGGCACATTAAATTCTAAGAAAATTATTTAAAAGGAAGATGTGGCTGATTCAAAATCATTATCAGCTATCCAGTGATGCTGGTCCAATGTTAAAAACAGTTGGTCAATAAAAATAAGCATCAATTTATAGCGTGGCAATTTTAGTTTTGAATATCAGTAATGTTTTCAAGCTATCACTTTGTGTAGAATCATGCTGGTGCCCATTAAAAAAAGATTTTTATTACATATGTAGTTAATAAATAAAAATATTATCAAGGCTGCAGTAGAGTATGTCCTTTAAATTATACTGGTTGATTGCACATCAGCCAAATGTTTATATTTGATTTGGCATTTTTATCCATCCATTAAGTCCTTTCCAAAGACATGGGATAGGTAGATATTCTAATATTATTATGGTTCCTCCAGTGACATGCAGTGAGCTTTATGGCTGGTGAGGCAGCAATTTTTTTAGACTTGTGGACTTCAACTCCCAGAATTCCACAGCCAGGCATGCTCAGTTCCAATTTAAAGTGACAGCATTTCCCCCCCTTGAAAAATAAGTTTTCCCATGCTTTTTCTTCTCCCTCCCCCTCCTTCCTCCCTCTCTCCCTCCCTCCCCCCTCTCTCAAATAAACACGCGCACACAGAGAAGTTGGATCCCTTTCTCACTCACTCACTCTCAAACAAACACAAACACAGAAGTTGGATTGGATATATTTTCCAAAGGCTTGAAAGCAGCTCCTCTGCCATACCCTCCCTTCCCCTGCTGCCTTCCGATCTGAGCCTTTGATTGCAGGTGAATCATGTTGCCTTTTCAAACTTGTAATCAGTGAAGCTGGGCTTATATACTTTTATCCAGCTGTTTGTGTGTGTGTGTGTGTGTGTGTGTTTGAAAAGGCAACGTGGTTCTGCATGCAATCAAACTTTTTGAATTCCTCCCCCCTCCCCACACACGCACCTTTTTCAGCTGTTTCAGAGAGGATTTCAACTCTGCTTTTGCCTGCCCTCATAAAAGGCCAGAGCTCTGAGTCAGACTGAGCTAGTTGCTCCCAGAGAACTCTAAAAAGCCTCTAAAAATGCCCTCTACAGGAGGCGAGAGAACACGTGCCTCCTTTGCATACAAAATTTTTCGCTTTTTAACCCTTGCTTAACTCTTAAAAGGTGAAAAATTGCTTATGCACAGGAGGCCCATAGTTCTCTCGCCTCCTCCTATAGTTAACACTAAGCAGACTCCAAGTCACTGTGACTTGGAATCTGGCAGCAACTACCTTGGCTTTAATTATTTTTTAAAAATTCTTTAAAATTCTTTCCTTTTCCTCATGACTGGTGAGGCCACGCTTCCCCTGCCTCTAGTGACTGCACGTCCCTGGGTTCCTCATACAGCCAGATGTTTGGATTGGATTGCATTTCTGTCCACCTATCAAGGCCTTCTCAAGGAGCTGGGATGGGGAGGGGATATTGTTGGTTGATGATGCTAAAGGTACTGGTGCTGGATGTAAGTTATCCAAATAGAACTGTCTTTTGCAGTTGACTGAGTGGCATTTTTGATGCACTTTGACTTGGTTTTATTGCCAAACTAGGTAACATCATCTGTATCAGAAGGGAATGAGAATACGTGACACTGCCCTGGTGGTGTAGTGGTTAGAATGCAGTATTGCAGCAAACTCTGCCCACAACCTGGCATTCGATCCTGATGGAGCTCAAGGTTGATTTAGCCTTCTGAGGTTAGTAAAAGGAGGACCCAAATTGTTAGGGGCAATATGCTGACATTGTAAACTGGTCAGAGAATGCCATAAAGGACTATGGGGAAATATATAATTCTATGTGCTATTGCTATTGCTTTTATTTTGTATACTATTGGCTTTCCCTGTCAGTGTTGGTGGAAGTAGTCTTGGCAGTTGTCTATTGGCTTATTTGTCTGAGTTTGTAGTTGTTTCACTTTATTTTATTTCATTTCATTTTATAAAATTTGATGTTAGTGTTGATCTCTCATTTTATAAAATTTGGTGTTGATTTCTGCTCATCTGGGCGTTGATTGCTGGTGACGAGATGTTTTAGGCCTTTTTGGCTTTTGATTATTTCTTTTGAATGCTTTGTAGATGTTATTTATATCTATGTGTCTATTGATGGTTGATATGGCTAAACTAAGTTTCAAAGAATTGAAAATGTCAATGCTGAAGTGGTGCTCCAGATGTTTTAGGATTGTATCCAAGGGGCCTATTATTATTTGTAATACCTTTGCTTTCTTTTATCACAGTCACGTCTTTTATTTTGTGATACTTTTTCCTAATTCTTTCTCTTTTATTCTGCTATCTCTAGGAATGGCAACTTCCACTATTCCAACTATCTTGCCCTTCTTACTGACAATTATTAAGTCTAGGGTGTAATGTGGCAAATGCTTTTTTTATTTGAATTCTGAAGTCCCAGACACTTTAATGTTTTCATTTTCTATTACTTTGTATATTTTATGGTCCCACAAGTTCTTGCTTGCAGGCAAATAGTATTTCTTGCAACTATTCCAATGCACCATTATTGCTAGTTATTGTTTGTTGCAGTCAGCCAGATATCCATACTGGATCTGGTATTTTTGTCCACCTATCAAGTCCTTCCCAAAGATCTGGGATAGGCAGATGTAGATGTTCGATGGTGTTTCAGATATCATCGCAGGATGTGAGTTGTTCCCATAAAGCTACCTTTTGCAATTGACTGATGGTGAATCCATCAATGCCAATGGTGTTCAACTGATGCTCCAATTGTTTTGGGATTGTATCCAAGGCATCTATTACTATTGGTACTACCTTTGCTTTCTTTTGCCATAGCCATTCTATTTTTGTTAGCTGGTCTTTGTATTTTGTTATCTTCTCCAGTTCTTTCTCTTCTCTTTTGTTGTCATTATCCACTCTCCATACTTTTTTGTCTTCCTTATCAACAATTATTTAATCTGGGGTGTTATGTGATAGGTGCCTTTTGATTATTATTACTGAAGTAAAGAATACACAGTGATAAAAAAACTAAGCAAGATTGTATTAATAACTCACTCTTTACAAGAATTCAGGGAGGACAACTGACAACATTCCCGTATATGTTATTATCCTAATGCTTTTTTTCCTAGACCACTAAAACTGTGGTCTCCTCTACATTTAAAATATAATTGTAGGATTCTCTTATCAACATAATGTGACCAACAAAATAGTTTCAGAACTGAGGATCCGGGGGGCGGAGCCTGTTGCCGAGGAGGGCTCAACCGAGCTCCTCTCAGAGATCTGGTCTGTATATCTAAATAAGATCATAGATATCACCCCTTTTTGGCTAAGAAAGGGGCAGGGAGTAGCTCTGTGTGCTAGGGTCTATTCGTAATCCATAGCCTTTCTCTTTTTTTTTGGCTGTGGACAGAGATTAGACCCAGCGTGAGCGGAGCTTTTATCTCCAGCCAGTTCTTCTCAGCTGCCTTTTTTTGCAGCCCCAGACAGGCGAGCCCCCCCCCCAGGACAAAGCAAAGTTGTTTCAAGCCAGGATTAATACGGGCGGGTCCCACTCCTGTGAGATTTATGCTTTTATTACTATCTTAAATACCAGCACCATTTGTCTTAGAGCCTTCTTTGTTTAAACGGACTTCAAAATGGCGATTTCTCTCCGTTGGTGACTGATAGGGGATGTTCTTAGCCGGTTTTACCTTCCTGCAGACCGCTCCTTAACAAAATAAACTCTTTTTTCTTTTTGGAAACAGAGGGGAGCGAAAGCGCTGTTTATTTGTTTATTTATTATGGCACCCAGGTCAAAATCGAAGCGTCTCTCTACAAATGTGCCTAAAGAATCTAAAGAATTTATACTGGAATCGCAGCCCTTGTCTCCTACGCCCTCTACTGGAGAATTTTTAACACAGGAATCTTTCTTTCAAATGCTTAATGATTTTAAACAAGAAATCAAGGAATTTGTATTGGAGCTATATGATGATTTAAAGTCTAAAATTGACCAAATGAAGGCGAATACGTTTGCAGCCGTGTCTGCCCTGTCAGATTATTCTGCTGAAATAGAGAATAAATTGGAAAGCTTGGAGGAGGCTAATTTTAATTTGACTACTAATATTCAAATATTACAACAAAAAATTAGAGACACTGAAGAACAGCTCGTGATGATAAATTTTAATAGGAAGGCATTTGCAATAAGAGTCAGAGGACTCCGCGAAAAGGAGCGAGAGAATCTGAAACAGACCTTTGTTGAAGCCTTCAGCCATGCGGTGGGAAGCCCGGGGCTTAACTTTGATTGGCAGATTCAGAAAATCTATCGCCAGAACTCGTTGGTAGCGGAACAGCGACAGCTCCCGAGGGACATAATTATATATTTCTCCACAAAAGAATCCAGAAACGCGATTATGCAAAAGTTTCATAATAACAGTCTGCGTGTTGGTGACCAGGACTTGATTGTTTTCAAAGAAATACCTTTCCAGATGTTGAGAGCAAGAAGAGACTATGCTTTTTTAACTAAAGAGCTTAGAAATCAACAAATTCAATATAGATGGGAGGCCCCAGCCGGCATTACGGTCACATTTGAGAATCAAAGATTTCGTCTTAACTCTGTTTCGGAGGCTCGAGATTTCTATTACAAGACTTTGAAGGCGGGACTTCCTGATTCACTTGGAAAAGAGGAAAGACAAGCTGAAGGAGAAGGCAAGCGGCAGGCCGCGTGGCTGCAAGATGGAGGGGGTAGCCTTTCCTCCCTTGGAGAAGCAGAAAAGCGGAGATCGAGGATTTAGACATTTTAAAATATTTGCCAAAGTTGTGGACTGAATGGGGGTTTGCGACCTCTCTCCGGTAGAAAAAGCGGAACTTATTGGTGGGGTGATATTGATTGTATATATGTAAAATGAATGCGGAATGATTTATGTTGTTTAAATTCTGTTAGAAGGGATTACTTTAAAACAGAAGGTTAACTGACTCTTGTTGAAAGTATTATTTGAATATGTGGAATGATCCATGCTATTTAATTCTTATTAGAAGGGAAAGTTGGGTGAAATTACTCTGAGCTAGATCATAAACTAATGTCTGCATAAATTTGATAGTGGTAAATATTAGACAAGCAAGGGATGAGGGTAAAATGCATGCGGAATGATTTACGTTCTTTAAATCCTATTAGAAGAGAAAGCCGGTTGGGATCATCTTAAGATAGAATGTAAATTGATTTTTGTGTAAAGTAATACTTGATCCACACTGCTTAAACTTTACTAAGAAGGGAAAGTTTGGTTAGATTATTTTGAATTACTGTTTGAAAATAAGGTTAAGAAAGATTATTTATGCTGTTTAAATTCTATTAGAAGGGATGCCTACACAAATTTGTATAAATGTTTATCTGAATACAAGGTTAAGGAAGAGGAACGGGAGAGTCTACAGGAGGTTGGGGTAAATAACAAAGAAGTAAGAGACGAGAATAAAATATAGATAGAATGACCTACACTATTTAAGCATAGATAAAGATGGGGGGCTGAGCTCAACACAAAGAGTTCTTTTTCTTTTTTTTTTCCTTTTGCTTTTTTCTCTTTTCTTTTTTCTTTTCTTTCTTTTTTCTTGTTTTTCTTTCCTTTAATATATTACTTTTATTTTTAATCCATACGTATACAAGATACTTTAGACAGAAGGCAGTGCCAGGTGTGGGCCCTGGGAGGTCGGGAGGATTAGGGATGGGGATTTATGGGGGGTGGGTGGGTGGGTGTTAACATAGTCTCAATAAGAACAAGAATGTACTTATATACGGTTGTTTTTTTTTCTTTTTTCTTTTCTTTCTTTATATTTTTTTCCCTTGGTTTATTTTACTTTTTATCAGATTAAACAACACTTGAATAAAGGCATACACCAAGGAGGGAGGTAGAGGGAAAGAAGAGGGAGGAGTAAGGAAGGAGTAAGGGGAATGTAAGGAGGGCGTGTTGGGAGTAAGGGGAGAAGGAAGGTTTGAGGGGAAAGGGAAGTAGGAGGGGAGTGTTAGAGGGAGAAAGGAAAGTTGGAGGGGGTGGATGGGGTGTATGGAGGAAGTGTCAGGTGGGGTTGTGAATGATGAGTTGTGTTTTCTTTTTTATTTTGTTTTATTTTTTTTTTATCTTTTTCTTTTCTTATAGCAAATACCCTGTATATAAGTGATTGCAAAATGGAATCTGAAAATGAATAAAATATATTTTAAAAAAAAATAGTTTCAGAACTACTGTATCTTTAATGAAAACTGTCCTCATTGCAGCTTCTGCCTCTGATTACTTCCTAACTGAAGAGGTGGGATTTACTTACCTTCCCTACTGGTTTGCAAATGTGAGCACGCTGCCTTCTGTGCATGCTCAATACTTGCACATTACGTTGGGGGGGATGGGGTGGGGCAGAGCCTCCTGCAGCTGCCGCTACCGGTTTGCTCAAATCCGAGAGAACCAGCTGAATACCACCTCTACCTAACTGATTTAGAATAGCTTTGGTGATGATTGACACACAAGTACATCTTAATTAGAAACTAAATTAGAAGACGGCAGGCCATAAAGCTCTCAATATAAAACAAGATTTCAACAGTTATGAGGCAATGTATTTTTCATGTTTCACTATGCTGAATTAGAAAAATAATAATTTATTTCATTTATAGATTGCCCGATTCCTGACATTTGAAATAACAAGGCAAATTCTGATTAAATGTTAAGGCACCTTCCTTGATGGGAGTTATACAGGGAGTCCTATTGGGTTGAATAGGATCTTGTTCAGGGAAATTGGGCCTAGTAACCTTGTATTAGGTGCAATAAATTTTGTTTTCTGATAACTGAAGAAAAGCAGTTCTTTATAATGATTTTATGTAAGCAATCCAGATTTTTCTATGTTGTTCTATCACTAGTATCCGAAACATACTTTATGCCCTCACATATTCTCGCATGTTTCCCATGTTTCCCAAGTATCCTCCATTGTTCTTCTGGTTGATTCTTTATATCTTTTCCATATATTTCTTATCAAAGTTATAGAATCTGCAGAAGATCTCGTAGTTCAGATCTATTATATGTAGTTATTCTAACTATTATACTTAGTTCTATTAGTTCTAATAGATCTATTATACTTAGTTGTAGTTATTCTAATAACTCTAGTAATTAACAGCCACTGCCCACTTCCAGAGAGAATGAGTTGGAATTAGAATAAAGTTTTGTTCTTCCTGGCCAATTGTTAATTCCATGTACTAGAACAGGGATGTCAAACTGGCAGCCTGTGGGCCAGATGTATCACACACAGGCCATGCCCACTCCAGCTCCGTGAATTGGAAAAATGTCGTGAAACATCACGTGACGGCAACATGATGTAGCAAGTTTGACACCTGTGTGCTAGAAGATGAGGACTCTAGGAATGGATATGATAGTCTATCCCTTGTGTGCTAAGAATTTGAAATACATTCCATGTTGAATTCTTACTCTCCCACAACAACATGTGGGAACAGGACAGACCTATACGGGGACAAAGAGGGTGTTCTAGGAAGGAATGAGGGAAGGCTGGCATGTATTTTCAGGTTGGTTGGAAGCTTAAGAAAAGGCCATATGTTTGATCTATGCTATTACAGGGAACGGTCCAAGTGTAAAGCTGACATCCAGCTTCTTAGTCTTTGTGTGAAGATGAGAAAACTGATAGAAAACCAGGCATCATTTGCAGCAGCAGTGATGGGATCCTTTCTAATGATGCAGGTCAGCGTAGGAGCCTTTGTTGTGATTCACTAACCTAACTTAACCTTTAAGGAAATCCAAACAGCATTAATTCCCCAAAGAAAATGGGAATAGTGTTGCAGTCTCAGGTAAGGGCTGCTCTTTACCCTCAAGTGCATGATAAATCTATTTGAGGTCAATGGGGAAATGCTCAAGTCAAAGGGAAGTACAGTTCCCATTGGGCACAGAAGATAGTAAATTTGCTTGGATTCCCATCATATTTATCAGACAAGGAGACAGATATTTGGCTTTGGAAGAGTAGCACTGGCTGCAGCTGCTTCAGCAATACTTCTACCAAGTATCTGGGAACAGGGCTAGTCCTGAAGCTGCTGGTTTACCACCTCACTCTAACTGGATTGCCATTTCGTTCTGATGCTAAAGCAAAGCACTGATAACTTGATTAACAGAAAAGGAACACTCACCATGGCCAACTCACTGTGGGACAATTCAACAAATACAAAAGTTAAGTTAGTGAGTTGGCCATGGAGAGTTGGCTGCAATGAATGGGCTATGGTGTGTTGTCCTAGATCAGTGGTTCTCAACCTTCCCAATGCTGTGACCCTTTAATACAGTTCCTCATGTTGTGATGACCCCCAACCATAAAATTGGTGTCTCAGTTCCTAAGACCATCAAAAATATGTGTTTTCCGATGATCTTAGGCGACCCCGGTGAATGGGTTGTTTGAACCCCAAAGGGGTCCCGACCCACAGGTTGAAAACCACTGTCCTAAAGGGTAAGTAGCCATTGCTTAACTATTGGTGTCCAGATGCAGGCTCTCCTCTTATAGTACTTGGAGGTTCTGCTATCAAACTTAACATGGGGCAGGGCAGGTAGTCTCTTTTGTACAGACACTTAAATACCATATTCAGGAAACTGCTTCTTAGCAGAAAACCAGTGAACATGACGCTGCTTGATTAATTTCTTTCCTGCAGATTCAAATGAACTGGATTCACATAACTGTCTGCTGCAAGACACAGCAACCAAAGCCTGTTGTGCATCTGTTTTCCAAGATTTAAATTCTCGACATTTTTCTACGGCCCTTCTGAGTCAACATAACTACAAGACCATAGAGCGCAGCTTGGTTATGAACATGTTATGGATACAAGTTCCATTCCTGGCTCATGAAAGATTGTCTTTTTTTCTGCAAATAATAACATGGCATGAGAGAGAATGTGTTCCATGGGGACTGTCTTTCGCACCTCATAATCTGTTAGAAAGAAAGCACTCCTGATCAATAAGCTGAAATGCCAGGACAATAAGCATATCAGGTATCTCATCAACCCTCATATTTCTTATCTACTGCCAATCCCTCCATTCTTGTAAGCATTTCCCCTTACCTATTGAAAGATTTATAAAGGCAGAGGTCAGCTTTGGTGCCATTAGACAAGGGATCAATGCTGAATTCACTTTTCTCTTGTGGGGTGATGCCTAGGGCTCTTTCCCATGGAGAAATGTAGGTCTTAGGAAGGGAAACCTTTCCTTTCCCACTCCCACTTTTATTTTCACCTATAATATAAAGGAAAAGAAGAAAACTTAAGTCAAGAGAAAACATACAAAGCAACATCCTAAACTGAGCAATGGATACAGATAGTCCTCGACTTATGACCACAATTAAACCCAATATTTCCATTGCTAAATGAGGCAGTTGTTAAATGAGTTGCACACCATTTTACAACCTTTTTTCACAGTTGTTAAATGAACTACTGCAGTTGTTAAGTGAATCATGTCATTGTTAAGCAAATGTGGCTTCTGCCGTTGACTTTGTCAGAAGCCGATTAGAAAGGTTACTGTTAGATTGGGTAAAGGAAAGACACACTGAGGCTTAGGCAACAACAGCTCTTTATTGTAACAGAACAACTATGTACAATCCAGCGAAGGTTCAGTCTGACAGCAGCCCTTTTATAGGGAGCTGTCAGACCCTTCGACAGTGAGATTGACTCTCTGTTCCCGCCGGAACAGAGGACCTTGGTGGAAACCATTATGACAGTTGCTAATATCTAACAGTTACAAATGGTAATCATATGACCCTGGGATAGTGCAACTGTCATAAGTACATGCCAGTTAGCAAGTGCCTGAATTTTGATTACGTGACTGTGGGGATGCTACTACTGTTGTAAGTCGGAAAAACAGTCATAAGTCGCTTTTTTCAGTGCACTGTAACTTCAAATTGTCTAAAATGAATAGTTTTACATTGAGAACTACCTGTACTATGCAGAATCAAGTGAATGATGGAAGTAAAGGTTCTTTCAAGCATATACTTAACCAAAGCAACTCAATGTCTGTGCTCAGGATATGCTGCTCAACAAATTATCCATTTTTATGAACTCTTATCTTTTCCTCCCTCCGCATATCGCTCTTCTCTTCTGTAATAAGCAATACAGGTAGTCCAAAATTCATGTTGTTAAGGAAGATATTTGTTAAGTGAGTTTTGCTCCATTTTACAACCTTTCTTGCCACAACTCATGGCAAGTTGTTAAATTAGTAACCCAGTTGTTAATTGAATCACATTCCCCGTTGATTTGCTTATCAGAAGGTCGCAAAAGGAGACTGCATGACTCCAGGACACTGCCACCGTCATAAATGTGAGTCAGTTGTCAAGCATCTGTATTTTGATCATGTGACCATGGAGATGCTGCAAAATACGTAAGTGTGAAAAATGGTCATAAGTCACTTTTTCGGTGCCATTATAATTTTGAACAGTTATTAAATGAACTGTTGTATGTCAAGGATTACCTGTATTATACTAAATACAGTCAAGGAGCAAGAAATACTAAGAGAAAGAAGCTAAAGGTGTGAGGAAAAAAAGGAAATCTAACTAAATCTAGTTTATACCAACAAAAGTTACTATCCTCCCTACGTTTTTCTATCCATGCAATCCATCCTTGATTCACCACTTCCAAATACTAATGTTTTTCAAATTTCTTATCTCTTTTGGAAGTCCCCCCCCCCCTACCCTGTGGAACATTCTACCCCCAGAAATGAGACAGGGCCCCCACTCACCTGGCCTTTCGGAAAGGTGTGGAAACATGGCTCTGCTCTCACCGAGGAGCTTGCAAATGTGTGATTAGTGCCTTGAAAACCCCTCCCCTTCCTTTTAATTAACTCTTAACATTGATTTTTAAACACTTGCTCTTTTTAATATTTTATATATTGTTTTTATGTTTTTATATCTTATTCATATACAGCCCAGAGTCCCTGTTGTGAGGGAGATGGGTGGTTTCAAAATTTGGTGAATAAATAAATTTAGATCAATTCAATCACAATTCCCTTGAATCTCTCCTTCCTTTCACTCTTCCTTTGTACATTTGTTCTACAATTTGATCCCTATTTGTTTTCCCTTTATAATAAAACCACTTTAATGGACTTGCTCTCCTTTGTGTTCAAGCCACATTCATCACCCATTCATTATTTACACTTTTTTTTCATTATACCACCTACATTTTCCCCACTCATATTTTTATGTATCTCTAACCTGCAAAGGTCTCACTCCTTGATAACAGATAGGGCTCATATAAAGCTATTTTCATTTCTAGCAATAAAGGTAGCTGTTCTGTAGGGAGAACGAGGCAGACGGGAACTGAGGCAAGGCAGGTTGAAGCTAACACAACCTTTTATTACAGTAACATACAGCTCAATGTAAGGCAAACCTCGAACCGGCAAACAGCAAAACATTTGACAGCTGACAGCCCTTTTATACTAGAGCTGTCAGACGCTTAACCAATAGAATAGCTGGATTCTTCCGCCAGCTGGCTGCTTGCGTCTTAGCCAATCAGGAGCTAGCAGTGCAAGTCAATGGTGTCGTAGCCTCAAGGACTTAACAGTAGCTAGTTCATTGTCCAATGCGGAGGACAATGAACTACCTACCTTTGCATTAATATTTGCACATCCTAACACTTTTCCACTTACTTTTAACTATTTAGTAAACATTCTACAAAGTACATAAATACACCTACTCACTGTAATTTGTTTACTACCTTGTCTTTGGTATGTTTTTATAGTTTTGATAGTATAAAAGTTAATATGATTTGCTACAAAAAATTTGGGTTCTCCCTTGTTTACATACAGAAATCCATATTCACGCCTCTCCCCAAGCAACATCCCTTTAATATCATCACAAACCTAAAAACCGATGCAGCAAAAACTTAATTCATACATGATTTATTCAGAGTGCCATTATTATGAATGAATAGAATGAATGAACAAGTTTTTAAGCAATTTTTTAGCTAAGGAGAGATCATAGGAAGCAAGGAGAAATTAAAATAATAAGGATGGGACTAAAAAGGGAAAAGACATTTAAACCATGATTACATAATTATGTTGTAGAATTTCAGATGCTTTCAGCAAACTCACTAGGGCACTGTGGGACATTTCATATTTTTGGGGGAAATGCAATGATACTCGACAGTTGTTAGGCAACGTACAAAAGTACTAGCTGAAAATAGTTCAGTTTTAGAACATGGGTGCTATGAAAAAAGTGACTGAACTAGTAAAGACTCTGAATTAAGAAAAATTGGGAACTTCATTAAGAAGATAAGGGAAACAACTTTCAGGAAACAAAGAAGGGATTAGATTTGTCCCAATTTTATCTCCAAAAGACTTGAAAATATACAATACGGTTGAGGAAATGTCATTCTATATAATATAACTTCAGGCTTTCAAAAATGCTTTCATATCATGTAGGAATCTCAGTTAAATGTTTCAATCAACAAATCAAATAGCTTTGCTGTTTCATTTGAATAGGGTAATGGTTTACCAAATAACTCCAGAGTTTTTAATTAAACTATATGGATAATAGAACTACCAATGGTGGTAAAAAAAAAAGAATTATGTCCTTTTCTTCAAAGCCAGTTCAGGCAGTGTCAGCAGAAATTTTCTCAGATATATTCAGATTTAAGAAAGATCTTGAAAAGAACAGGGTTTTCATATTAAGCATTTTTCTTTACTCATCTATTGGATGAAAACAAATACTTACCTTTTCCACCCCCAGCCTCATTTCCATTTCCACCTCCGTCCACTCCTCCCCCTCTGCCGGCAGATCCCTCGCTGTGGCCAGTCCCAGTTCCTCCAGCACCACCTTTGCTCCCAGGCTTTGCAGGAGGAGTGGGAGGATAGTGCAGCTTGCTGGATCCGTATGGTCCTACAGTTACACCACTCATCATTCTCCCACCACTATAGCAATCAGATGGGATAAACCTCTGGAAGTGATCCTGGGTAAGAAGACAGAAGGGAAATGTAAGGAAAGAGGAGGATGAAGTAAAAGAAAGGAGCAAAATTAAATAATTGTCAAAAAACGAATTCCATATTTCTTTTTTATCTGCTAATATTACTGAACCTATTGTGCTTAGATGATGAGAACAACATGTTGATTCATATCCAAATAAATTAGTGACCTCAAGGAACAACAGTGAAAAGTGCTGTCACTGATCATTTTAGTATTTTCAATAGTTCATTTTAATTTTAAAAATTAAATCTTTAGAAAGGGGTATTCTTGAGACACAGCTACAGGTAGGCCAGTATTAAAGGGCAGAATCAAGATTTAAATTACTATATTGCACTATGTCATGGAACTAATTTATGAACTTAGTTTTTTCCAAGTGGAAGTTCCCCTTCTTCCTCTTCATAACTGGCTGCTGCTTGCACATAGGAAGACATGCATTTGATTTCTTCTATGTGCAGCACAGTTTAGGGAAGAAAGTTCTGTAGGCTGTAAACAGGCTTCCAGTATCAGCTATCTGGGCTGCTAACTATAGGTGAGTGGGTGGGTATTTGGGAATACCCAAAGCCTGAGTTATCATACTCTTTTTGCTGCATTTAGCACCAGTCATAAAGCTTTAGAGCAGCCACTGAATATGCCATCTGGGCACAAAGCCTTTAGCAAATGACCTGACAAAGTTCTGGGGAAACTCCCTATAATATACCTATATCAGTGCCCTATTTTAAGGACAACAAGGGAGGCATAAGAATACAGAAGAAGAATATGTAGGTGCATAATATAGTTAGGAAATGCAAAGAGATAAAAAAAGTTAGTTGGGTAGAAGCATGCTAACTACTAAGATAATGAATGTTAATGCTAGATTAAGCCATTTTGTGCTTCAGGTATGACAGGAATTGATCTCACTTTATTCAGGGATATTGGTAAACAAGTTTTTGATAAGCATATGTGCATTCCAAATTAATACAGTATGTTAAATGTGTTCTCAACATTCTGAATAAAAAGAATTGGCAACACTATAAAGAGCATTTGGCTCAAAATGAGTAGAGAAACAAATAAAAGCAATACTGTTGTTGGCATCTAGAAAATGTGAATAGCTTCCAAAAATAAAATGCAGATCTTTCAGAGGATTGAAGTATTGGGGAACTATAATTATTTTGCACATGTTAGAAGATTCTACCAATTGTCCTCTTTTTGAGAAATTCATGACTTGGCTTATTGACAGCTATTTTTCATCACAGGACTGAGGAAGAGCATCAGCTCTCCCAATTGAATCATGATCAAAAGGAAAAATTTAACTGTGGAAGTGGAAGTTGCAGGAACTCCAAGGGAAACAACCTATAGGAGAAGAACAGGCAGAGTTGGTGTGTGTGTGGAATTAAGCACATCATCAGCATAGACTCGTTATGTTGCCACAAACAGTACAAGTCCAACCCCACTTGAATTCCTTTGACTCTTATCTCTCATCAATTTAGTATTGATCTTTAGTTGACGTATGGTCCTGATCCTTTGTGCATGACACCAATCATGGTGCAATTCTGGATTCTACAAGAGACTAAAGGTGAGTCAACTCCAATGCAAATTTCATATTTTTTAAAATGAATTTTAATATTTTAAAAGTAGTGATAACTATTACTGATATTTTCATTAACAAGCTAAATGATCATATGAATATATAGTCTCCTTGACACTTTATTCGAAGAATGCTCCAAGTGGAGGAAGTATTGATTGTGTTACTTCAAAGTTCATCTCTAGTACTGTACAGGGTAGCCCTTGATTTATGATTGCAATTGTGCCCAGCATTTCTGTTGTTAAGTGAAACATTTGTTAAATGAGTTGTGCCCCATTATATACAACCTTTCTTGCCACATTTGTTAAGGGAATCACTGCAGTTGTTAAGACAATAACACAGTTGTTAAGTGAATCTGGCTTCCCCATTGATTTGGCTTGTCTGAAGGTCGCAAAAAGGGATCATATGACTCCAGGACACTGCAACAGTCCTAAATATGAATCAATTGTCAAGCATCCAAATTTTGAACACATGATCATAGTCATAAGTGGGGAAAATATCATGAATCATTTTTTTCAGTGCCATTGTAACTTCGAGCAGTCACTAAATGAACTGTTATAAGTTGAGGACGACCTGTACATTTGTTTTAATGGTGGATGAGGTCGATGAAATTACAATTATTATCCTTCATTAAATTTATATAGCTGTTCATCTCACTTCCATGACTCTGGATGGCCCACAAAATTAAACAAAATACAAAAACACCCCCCAAATAATAGCAAACATAAAATAGTTTGCATTTAAATAGTTTTTAAAGAAGCATCCTGTCTTGTTTATATTGTTTTTAATAACATTGGAAGAGATGGACAAGCTGCTTTATAAGACGTGTACATGATGCAAAATTTGGTGGAATATCTAATACCCCACAACAAGGTTTTTCAAACTGCTCCACAGTTCAAGAGGCACCTGGAACATGAGGGGCCTCTGGTAGTGAGTCAAGGCAGGTGAAAAAAAAATCACTCAAATACAACTTTCCAAATCCTTCCAGTAATTAATATAGGCCAGTGGTCCCCAAACTTTTTTTGGCCGTGGCCCACCTAAGCATGTCTAAAATCCTGATGCCCCCACTGTGACATATAATTCTTACTTTACTCAAAAAGTGAACTGTACTCATGTGAAGGCCATTAACGTGGTTTAAACAAGATTCAAATTGCCCCCATTAAAAATCAAGTTGCTCCCCTGTGGGGCCTGAGCCCCACACTGGGAACCACTGATATAGACTGATAGGTTTTCCAGACAGTGATTAGTAGATGCATTTGACAAAGCTGTACTCATGCTTCTCACATTGATGATGATGGTTATAAATTGTGAGCTAGACAAACCTTCACTCTAGAAAAGATAACCTCAACTGAAAAAGGAGTAATATTTTTTGTCTGATTACTAGACCTATGGTCTCCTCTCAGAAAAAAACAAACCTTCACAAAACTCCTTTTGTGTATGTATTTTTCAGTTTTGATCCGTAGCTGCATTGTGGCAACTTAAAACACCCAAGAAATTCATTATTTGCTGTAGTTTGACAGAAAACAACTTCATCACATTTGGTTGATTAGTTATGTGAACAAAGACATTGTTAAGTACATTTTAACTTTAATCGTCTTTAGACGTTTAAGCCTTTGCGGAAAAACTTTAATTTGAAGAGTAGTATTATAATTGTTAACATCAAAACAAACAAATATTAACCAGTCGTGGTTCAGAGTGATTTAGGATCCAAATTATATGCCAGGAGTAGTTTCCTAACTACAGCAAAATGTTCTTTTTATTTATATAGACATATTTAATTCTAGGAATAGCCACAGGAACCCAGAAGCCCAACTGCATGTTTAACCACCATGCATTAAAATCTGGTACTTTTGTCATGTTTTGATTGAGTTTGAGTTAGTCATTAAATAACCAGGCTGAGAAACACATGTTGTTTCAGACATAAGTCAGGTTTGTTACTTCCAGTGGCTCCACACACAAATAACAAAGGTGACCAATTTCCTGCCGTTACAAGGCACTGGATTCCCTTCACTTTCAACATTTCCAATTCGGCAATGGAAGATGATCCTTCTCAAAGAGATGGAGATGGTAAGGAATCCCTGGGTACTGCTACCACCGAGAGAGAGACTGATCTGCTACTCTGACAGGATGGCACCACTGCCTTCCATGATTGAGGCCATCAAGTGTGTTTCTATTTCTACTCCCCTGATTAAGGACTTCCCAAAATGCTTACTCTCTAAGTTATTCACAACAGTCATCCTTCTCAACTACTTCAATGCTTTCTTAGTTATTTTAGTGTATAGGGGAGGTTATTTTACAGGTTTTTTTTCAGATGCATTCCACACACATACAGTATACTATAATATTGTGCAGGAAATGCTATGAAATTAAGGAAAGTTAAGGGTCTTTTCTTATTTCTGTGTTGCTTCCAAGAAAACTTTGTGGCTGAGACCATGTAATCATCATATATTAAAGAGAATACAAGTGTGACTTCACCTTTTACAACATTTTGTGCCTGTAATACTACTGACTATTTTTCCCTTATATGTTTAAAACATTTTTTCATGCAAACCTATATACATTTACTGAGACAAAAAGCCAATTACCATATGTTTAATGGCCTTTGCCCTTATGTCTGTGAGTACAGAATTGTAATTGAATTTTTCCCCATCATGAATGGAAGAACTACAGCTTTTGAATTGTGATTAAAAAAATAAGTGCTGATAAATGCAACTACCTATATATCTAGAAAACCAGCTAACCTGTCTGGTTAGTAATGAATCTTTGTCAGAAGTTTCTAGGAGTATAGGCATCCAAGTATTTTTATATCACCATTAATGCTATCAGCTCCAGCATCTCCACTGCAGACAGCCCAAAAGGAGGAGACTATGGAATGGAGTAGGTTGTGAGCAATTAGTGTCCCTTTGTCAAATGTTTTGCTGACTCAAAATATATCATGTCCATAGCATTTCCCTCACTCTATCAAAGACAGGAAACAAGCCCTTGCCCCCCCCCGAGAGAAAATACAGTTTTGTCCTTGAGTCCAGTGCTTCAGGCTTCAAGATACATTATCATTATAATCTATAGGATTTTTTTATAGTTTAGTATCCTTATACAATAATTTCATAATATTGTAGTGAGTAAATTCAAAAAATAAATTTCCAAGAATTAAATGTATGCTTTATATTGACAATCTTTCTCTAGTTGTCAGTGGGTATGACTCCTATACTTCTGGATGGGGTTTCAATTCATGAGATCTAGCAACGCAACTAAAGTTTATAGTTATTCATACATTTCTAGGTACAACAACAATTTTTATTGCAGAGTGGCCCTTCCATTCGGGCGGCATAGAGAGGAAAACATCTCCAACATCAGATACTGAGGGTAGCAGTGGGACTCCATCAGATATTCCTTCCAGAGCTTTTTGGCTATTGCCATTTCTTGCAGGTTGCCATTTTTTGTGTGTCACAAAGCCCACCTGGTTTCCTCAACTGACTTGCTAGCTTCATATGCAGGGGGAAAACAAGAGAGGATCGGATATGAATTAGGAAAATACCTTGCTTTTCCCTCAGGTCTGATATCACTATTCCATTTCATTTATTCTCTTTCATAATCACCTATCATTTCTGGATATTTGCAGACCAGACATATAGTCTTTTTTTTTTAAAGAAACTCATGTTTTTTAAGAAACTCATGTTTTTAAAGCAATGGCTTTAACACGAGCATAAGGCCAGCTTCAGGAAGTCATAATTGAGTATAACAAATGGATTTCATGATACTTTTAACTGCCATTTTTACATCTTCATGTTTTCAACATGGCTGTGTTTTTTATTCTTTGAAGTATTCAATGAATCTTCATAGAAAAAGGAAAGCCCATAGGAAGAAATAATAAAATCTGGGGTTCTGAGGTAGAAAGGTATGAAATGGTGGGATGAAGGGGGCTTGCTGTGGAGGGTGTGAAGAAGATAAACTTCAAGACATTCATTCAGAACTGAAGAAGCTTGTTGGATGAGAAGCAAAATGTTTTCAACGAAAGTCCAGTTGCTTCTTGAAAAAGCACCTTTGGGACAACCGTGACCTGGATGATTGAGAATCTCCGTAGATATAATCTGCAAGAGTAACCCGGCAGAATTTTCAGGCAGCTTTGTCTCCCCCCATTCGTTTGTTATGCAGAGGACAATGAGCAGGAGGAGGTCAACAACAGACACACTTGCCTTCCTCCAGAGAAGAATTTCCCCAGAGAATTCTATGGGCAGGAGGATGAAGGCCAAGAGAGGAAGAGCATCGTGCTATGAGAGGAGATGAGCAACTTTCACCTAATGAGAGTAACCAGCCTCAGACCTCATACTTAAAAGAAAGTGCAAAACAAGTGATTCTGGGGGAAAGCAGTAAGGAAAGGGATAATAACCAAAGTCTATAGTTAAGCTATAAAACAATAAATGAGTAAATATACCATAATATTAAGAAGAACAGATAGGGAGAGTGAGAACAGGAAAGCTGAATGAAGAACTAGTGCCTGGGTGGAAAAGATATATACAACTACAGAGGGAGATTCAAGCTTAAAACCAAAATATTTTTTTAAAAAACAAAAAATTTTCAAAAACATTGAGAGGGATAAGTTTAAAGGAGACAAAGCAAGAAACCATAGTCTTCAGCATGTAAGCATATATATTTTTTATTATAATTGCAATGCAGTAAGTCTATGGGAAGAGAGAAGAGAGATCAGGCCTTTGAGCACAGCAATATGGGTGGCCCAAGGCTGGATTCTTTCCCATTCTATTTAATACCTAACAAGAGACATTGGTTGATGGTTTGGGGTACAATATCATCAACATTCAGATGATAACTAGTTCTACCTCTCTACCTAAGACTAAATGGGAGAAATGGTGGAATCTAGATTTGAGGCTAATATGATTAGATCCGAACAAGATGGAGTGACACTGAACTTTCTGTTAATTCGAAACCAACCAATTGTGAGACAATCCCAACATTAGTTCTTGATGGGATTGCACTGCCCAAAGGGCATTTACCTGGGATTTCTGCTTGACT
Organism: Thamnophis sirtalis; assembly: GCF_051295495.1. Taxonomy (NCBI): domain Eukaryota; kingdom Metazoa; phylum Chordata; class Lepidosauria; order Squamata; family Natricidae; genus Thamnophis; species Thamnophis sirtalis. Next base: position 18,478,164 of record NW_028261395.1, read on the forward strand.
CACAGCTTCTGCTGGTGCAGCAGGTGGACAGGAGTGCTTTGGCCCAGCTTTGCCTGGTGCACTAGTGCCAGCAGTCCCTAAGACAAGTGGCCCTGGCAACTGTCAATCATGCCCTTATCATTCCTGAACAGAGGTGCTGTGAATGGGATTGCCCATGAAGACCACCCAGAAATTTTAGCTGTACACAGGCACAGCTGCCACATACTAACAGGATAATCCCAGGCTTGTCACATACTACACGAGCTCTTTTACTTGCCAGTTTGTTTCTGGGCGCAATTCAAGTGCTAGTAATAACTTATACATTCCTAAATGGCTTGGGACCTAGATATCCAGAAATCCTTTGGTTCCAGATACCTATTTATTTATTTTATTTTTATTTATCTAGTTTGTCAAACTTGTACGAGATAACAGATCTACTGTAAGTATAAACATGGACATGAACACAGGAAATGGATACAAATAAATGGCGACATTAGGATAGGGACGGTAGGCACCCTGGTGCGCTTATGCACACCCCCTACAGACCTCTTAGGAAAGGGGTGAGGTCCATACTAGACAGTCTAAGATTAAAGTTTTGGGGGTTGGAGGATGTAACAACAGAGTCAGGTAGTGCATTCTAGGCATTGGTCACCGTTGCTGAAATCGTATTTTCTGCAATTAAGTTTGGAGCTATTTACCTTTACTTTGTATCTATTGTTTGCCTGTGTATTGTTGCAGTTGAAGCTGAAGTAGTCATTGACAGGTAGGACATTGTAGCAAACAATTTTGTGTATTACGCTTAGGTCAGACCTTAGTCAGCATAGTTCTAGGTTGTCCAAGCCCAAAATTTCATGCCTGGTGGCATAAGGTATTCTATTGTGGGCAGAGGAGTGGAGTACTCTTCTCATGAAATACCTCTGGACTCGCTCGATTGTATTAATGTCCGATATACAGTATGGATTCCAGGCAGACAAGCTATATTCAAGAATTGGTCAGGCAAAAGTTTTGTATGTCCTAGTTTGCAGTACAATGTTACCAGAGAAGAAGCTTCTCAAAATTAAGTTAACAACTCTTCATGCCCTTTTTGAATGCTGTTACAGTGAGCTCTGGGTTCTTAGATCATTTGAGATGAGTACTCCTAGGTCTTTGACTGAGTGAGGGTCGTCTACGAGGTCATATCCGCCCAGCTTGTATTTAGTTTTCTGATTTTTATTGCCAATGTGTAAGACAGAGCATTTGTTGATTGAAATTTGGAGTTGCCAATTGTTTGACCATTCTGGCACATAGTCAAGGTCGCTTTGTAGGACAGAAATATTGTCGGTGGTGTTAAATAGTTTTACGTCATCAGTGAAGAGGACCAGCTGCTTATAATATCGCAAAGGTCATTTATGTAAAGCAGAAAGAGTGTGGGTCCTAAAACGCTGCCTTGGGGGACACCACTATTAACTGGTGCAGGGTTTGATAGGGTGCTCCCTATTTTGACTATTTGTTGCCTGTTTGACAGGAATGAGCTATTCACTTATGCAGGGATCCGGAAATGCCATAAGAGCTTAGTTTTAACTGTTTGTCGTGTACCACTGAATCAAAAACGTTGTCTATGAAAATTGCACCTATTGCTTTACCCTGATCAAGTTGTGTAGTCCAAATGTTTTTCAGTGTAGGAATTGCAGATTTCAGGTAGATAGAAGATAGATAGAAGCTGCCTACCCAAGATATGCCAGTAGAGAAAGTATGTTAATAAGAGCCGAGGTGGTGCAGTGGTTAGAGTGCAGTACTGCAGGCCACTTCAGCTGACTGCTATCTGCACTTCGGCGGTTCAAATCTCACCGGCTCAAGGTTGACTCAGCCTTCCATCCTTCCGAGGTGGGTGAAATGAGGACCCAGACTGTGGGGGCAATATGCTGACTCTGTAAACCGCTTAGAGGGGGCTGAAAGCCCTATGAAGCGGTATATAAGTCTAACTGCCATTGCTATTGCTATGTTAAGAGTGCCAACACCCCTACCACCCTGCAAGATATGATGGAAGAAGGCTGAGACGTGAACAGTCACTGCTGGAGCTCCCCTCCTATCACACTGACTTCCCCCCAAATTAAGTTCATGGTTACTCTTTAGGAAGTTGTTTAAGACAGGAATTTTTGGGGTGAGTTTTCAAATGAGGACATGTGCACCTGCAACATGTGGGGCATCACTGAGAGTTGTGTGCTCATATTATTACTTTTGAATAGTTCTTTTGTGTTTATTTAAGCTACTGTTTCATTTTGACTAAAGAAAAAGAACTTGGCAAATAGATACTTTTTTTTCCTTTGGAAAGAGAATAATATTAAAGAAATAGTCAAAAAGTATATGGAGGGCTATAAATGCCCCCCACCAAAAAAATCCATAAATAAGTGGGCAGTTGCATAATTGTTGCCTGCTGTCCAGGGTTACTTTCTATGAGATGGGCAGCTATATAAATGTGATAAATAAATAATAACAAGTCATCAGGAAAAGTACTTCTTTCTCCCCCAAGATTTGGATTGCCCCATCATGCCTTGAAAATCTGGCCTAGGGTCATGGTTTTGATGTCCATTTATGTTCTGTGTTATGTGCGGAAAAGGGTTTTGTCCTATAAGCAACCATTGTACTTCTCTGATTTTGTGATGTTTCTTGCATTCATTCATTTGAAAGTTGTCCAGAATAATTCAGCAATCAGACAGTCCAAAAATACATATTTTATGAATAAAGATAAAAAGTTAATAAATTACACATATTTCAAAATGTTTTTTGCTCTCCATTAAAATTGAGCATAAATATGATTTTTATCTACCAAAAGATGGTTGTGCAGTACTTCCTAAGACCTGAACTATAAAAAAAAACCTGGAAAGCAGCAGAGTTAAGAGTTTTTATATATTTTGCAATCTTGGAATGATTCACATTGGTAAGTTCAGAATTAACATAATAGTAGAATAACAGAGTTGGAAGGGACCTTGGAGGTCTTTTATAATCCAAACGCATGCTCAAGCAGGAGAGCCTATACTATTTGAGACAAATGGCTGTCCAGTCTCTTTTTAAAAGCTTTCAGTAACGGAACCCCCACAACTTCTGAAGGTGAGCCATTCCACTGGTTTATTGTTCTTGCTGTCAAGAAATTTCTCCTTAGTTCTAGGTTGCTTTTCTCCTTGGTTAGTTTCCATCCATTGATTCTTGTCTTGCCTTCTGGTGCTTTGAAAAATAGGTTGACCTTGCCTCTTCTTTGTAGCAGCCACTTAAATATTGGAACACTGCAATCATGTCACCATAGTCCTTCTTTACACTAGGCTACACAATTCCTGCAACCGTTCTTGCTTAGGTTGGACATTCTTGTTTTGTAGATTGGTTAAAGTTGCCTCCAGACCCTTTGCCTTTTCGTCCAGTAATTCATTTAGTCTACTTTTGGTACATGTGTAATTTGGGTCCTCCCTGAGCATAAGCACATACGTGGAACATATTGTGAAGCCTACGCTTGTTACTAGGTAGTACAAGTAATCCTCAATGAACTGTACAACAGTTCATTTAGTGGCTATTCAAAGTTACAGCACGACTGAAAAAAATGACATGATGGTTTTTCACACTTAAGACCTTTGCATCATCCCCTAGTCATGTGATCAAAATTCAGACACCTGGCAATTTACTCATTTATTTATATTTATGATAGTTGCAGTTTCCCAGGGTCATGTGATAATCTTTTCCAAGCTTCTACTAATATAATGTATATATTTCCCTAGAACTAAATAAAAATGCTAATTCTATGGCTTCTGATTAGCATAGGTGCTCAGTGACTGACATACAGTACCATACACAATGAGAAAGTACTGTGAATAGAGGCAGCAAGGAAGTTCTACTTATTTTTATACTCTTCATAATGATTTATGAGGTTGCAGTTGCCTATTCCAATACGTTGAAAATACTTAAAGTTTTAATATAAACGTAACTACTGTATTTCAACCATTTCCAATGCTTTTGCCTCAGAATGAAATAGTTCTATCAGCAGTTGCTCCTGAAATTTTGTGCTATTTGGAAATGAATGAATTATCCATGAATCAGTATTTTCATATCTCTTTCTTGCACCACAGAGGTATGGGAATCCTATGGTGATGGGGCTTTTCCTGCTTCACTCTGGTGAAATACCAGAAGTTCTTGCCCCATTTAATGGGCAGAGTGGCTACTCAACTGAAAGGCTGCTCAAATGAGCAGGAATGCAGGAAACTGAATCTGCATTTAATAATATTCCATTCAGTCAACAACCTATATGGGTTACCAGAATTTAGCTGTGAAAATCCAGATGACTGCAAAAAAGCAGCAAACAAAACTCTGACCCTGGCATCAGATTTTTTGCAGCCCAGATTGGGAGCCCTACCTTATAATCACTCTATAAACAAACTTTCCCCTGAATAAAGAGAGAAACAGGAAACACAGAACTGAGAGCTCTCTTGTCTTGGGGCATCTTTGTCAGGCATAATCTTTTCTCATTCTTTGAAAGCCTTCATTTTTCTTTAGTATTCTTAGACTAATTCAGAAATTAAAAAAAAACAAATAACTGCAGTATTAACAAGGGAGAACACTTTAGAAAAAAAGCTACATATGTAATGGATGGATGGATGGAAGGGAGGAAGGGAGGGAGGAAGGAAAGAAAAAGAAAGAAAGAAAGAAAGAAAGAAAGAAAGAAAGAAAGAAAGAAAGAAAGAAAGAGCCAACCTCCCCTATATATTCCTATGGTTATTTCCACCAGGCCAAATAACAAGTTAAAATATGTCATGAGCTTAGAAATATCATTTATGTTGAGTTCTTAATAGCTGCATTCAACCACATCTTTAAACTGGATTTGTGAGAGAAATAATTATTTAGGTTCACATGAAATATTACATTATAAACCAATCAAATAGCTCTGGGTTGTGCAACATGCTAATCACAAAACCCTAATTAAGGTTCACAGAGGCCAAGTTTAACATGTGACGTGGATGTGTCTGCTAGATTTTTATCTCACTTGATTAAATGTTGCATGAACACAATTATTTTATAAAATTAATTTCTAATTCAGAAAAGACTTGCATCTCTGAACTGAATGCAGTTTGCAGAAATGTATCCTGTCCTTCCAAATCTTAAGAAAGTAAGAAATTGTTTCTGCTGAACTGAACAATGTTTTGTCCCCACCTAATGAGGACGATCCATGAATGAAAAACAAAACAAAAACAAAAGCAATTTTTATACTCCATTGACAATGTATCAGAACTACAGAATAAAATGGAAGGATGGAAAATATAGAAAAAAACGCTTTCCTTTTCTGATGCACACAAATTTACTATTTTCCCCCCAAATGCAATTCTAGGTGCTTTCAAAAGGACAGGACTTAGAGCTACCAGTTTTATATAGCTATTCCAACTTTTCCCTTTTAGAGATTTTATGGTATGGAAAAGAAGTAAAGAGTGTATTACACGTTGAAATTCTCTTTACATTCGCATATACGTATATTACCTAGATCCAGCCTGACAATATAAGTTTACCAGATCGTCCATTCCTGTACCTGCTTGTACCTACCACAGAATTGTTGGAGAAGGCATCAGGGTTGTTTTCATATATGAATTTCTCTACTCTCAGCTGTCGAAGTTTAAACATCTTGGATCCCCTGTTGGTAAGGAGAGAGAGTTCTTCTAACATCACATCCCTGGGAATGCTGATCTTCTTCCCGAGGTTCAGCTTGGACCCTTCTTGCGGCATGACTGAAGGAATTCAAAAAGAAGCATATTATAGAAGCAGCAAAACTTAACCTGTGTTGCAATTCCTCAGCCAAGGCCAACAGAACAACTCAACAACCTCTATTTACTTACTAAAATTTACTTTCCCTAACAGAATACACTCCATAAGGAGTTTAATGTCCAAGGATAGAACTGCAAGAGAAAACCATGTACTGGAATTGCTTTCTCCCTTTCCCTTCCTTTGTTGAATATTTCTCTCTGAGTATCTTCATCTAGCTTTTTCTGGATCTGACATTATTGCTAGATCTTCAGGCCTACCTAGATTGCTATCTACAACTTAACCCAAAGGTAGCTTTGATTAATTATGTCCTGATCATGGCAAATGCAGATTACCTACATCTCTGAATTGCTAGTCATTTTCACCATTCTGATTCAAGTTGAATTTGTCCTCCCAGGTTGCAGCAGTGGTAATATCTTCAACTTAAGCATGTTCTAAGGCAGGTGTTTATGGCAGTGTCACATGACGTATTGGGACTTTTCCCTCCTTTGCTAAACCGGGCGTGGGCCTGGCCAGTGCTTGACGCATCCGGCCCATGGGCCGCGAGTTTGACAGTCCTGTTCTAAGGGACTAATGTGGGCCAGATGCTTTGGCTGCCTCAAAAGCACCTGAAACACTCTCTTATTTGATGGAATCCATGATTAAATAATACCAATAATATAAATAAAACCTAAATATATATCTATCAAAATCTTAAGAATGTTTTTATGGAAATTCCTGGGATATTCCAAACATGGACTTAAGAACTGAAATCTCCAATAATGCCCTATAAATCTTTAAAAATCTTTAAAAATGTTTATAAACGTTATCAATAGATTTGACGTTAAAGTGGATTTGTTAAAAACTTGGTATAAAAAGTATATTGGACCCCCAAAGAATGTATTTGAAAGACATCAAGTTTTTGTAATAGAGAGGTTAAAAACATTGAGAGTTCATTGGTCCATTGGTTCATTGGTATGATGTGGTCATGTGATCATCTGATATCTTTTGGGAATTGTGTTAATGTATACTGTGTAAACAGATTTATGGAATAACCTTTCAATGTTAAAGATGTTAATGTGATATTGAATTATATACCAAAGCTTCGGGATCTGACTGTTTATCAGCAGTTATGGTTTTATTTACCTGGGAAATGAGGTGGGCAGTAAAAATAAATACTGTAAATTGAAAAATTGGAACAGTAATATTATTTTAGATATTAAGGAATTCTTTTGGGAAATGGGTGATCTTCACACTCTCCTGTTGTTCTCAGTACACTAGTTTAACATCATGGTTTGAAAACCACTGTACCCATATTCCTTATTAAAGGCAAACAAAAGATCAATAAAACTAATTTCAGTAATAATTTTTCAGAACTGATGTTTGAAACACCCTTGCTAATGAGGCTACTCTGAAGTTTTTTAGTAGCTTTTTGTGTGAATTTCACCGTAGTCTAAATAAAGATGGGCAAATGCATACTAGAAATTTAATATGTGACAATTCCAACTCTCAGGGATATAAATTTCTCTCCTGAGCTCAATATTTTCTGTCCAAGATTTCATTTAATCTTCTGCCTCAATACGTCTGATGGCTTGGCTGTAATCTTCCCTTTCTCCTCCTCCATCTCTGATTATAGGAATAGCAGTTAGACTTATACACTGCTTCATAGGGCTTTCAGCCCTCTCTAAGTGGTTTACAGAGTCAGCATATTGCCCCCACAGTCTGGGTCCTCATTTCACCCACCTCGGAAGGATGGAAGGCTGAGTCAACCTTGATTCTTATTACTGATCACTATATCATATTTCTAACTTTCCCTGAAAAACCAGGCCAACCTGATTGACCTCACTGAACCCTAGTGGGATGAGGGGACATGTGAACATCTCCCTAATATGCCACGTTATTAGGAATAACACATAGTTTAAGGAGTTGAGAGCACTTAAGAATTGCATCTCTGATTTGTTATCCTGTTCAGCACTCTGCCTGGGACATCAACTCCTAATTAAGTTAATCAAGTGGTCTAAAATAGTAAATTGAAAACTCCTGAGATGGTGACTGAGAGATTTCACAACTGAGACTGCCTTGTTTTAACCTACCTGAAGATGGGAAAAGCTATAAACTCCTGAATTCTCTGGGGCACATTCTTGCAGCTTCAACTGCTGGTCCTACATAAGTCTGAATTTTAATTATTATGTTTGAAAATTATGGACATCTATAACATTTCTTCTCTGTGTCATCAACTAAATATAGTTATGCTGACTCCTTAGCTTTCTATAGAGCTGAATGAAATATAACAATTGACTTGTTGACATAAAAGCAGGTGATATAATATTAATAATGAAAATGCCTGAACTGATTTTCAGTGATGTTAATGGAAAACTGTGTCCTGTGTTAAGTCAGTGTGATGTGCAACTTTTCAAGCAGCACACAGCCAATGCAATCCAAGTCTGCACAATCAGATAGCAGGGCTTATAAAGCATTCTTTTCAGTTTATTTTATAGAATTGTTCCCACCTATGATAGCTGAACCACCTATATTTTTATGAATCTGACACACATTTTCCAATTCTTCAAAACTGAAGAAATGAACATTTAACTCAGAGCCTGCAGTATCCTGTATAAATCTGAAATGAAATTATTGGGGTGGGAGATCTAGATCTATAAAATATGTTCCCATACAAATTCCAGTGGCAGAAATCTGATGGACTTAAGGTAAGGTCTTGATTCAATGGTTCTTTGAAAGAGGAAACAATTTCTGCTGATCTTAAGTGTGTGATGTGATCACTTTTGAATCAAATCTTGAGATTATCATCAAGAGCAAGTATCTAATCTTACATTTTAGCAAGATACTGGGGTAGATGATTGCCTCTCCAAGCCACATACTGTTAAGGGAATTTTTACTTTTACATCCATGAGAAATGCCTGTATTTTCCTTTGGATTTCAAACTCTGGGATAATTTGTTGGAAACAAATTTGTTGGAAGCCATCACCATAATGTTACCATAATTTCCTTCTCCATCTCTTTGACTTATCAAAAACTGTAGTTCTACGTAATATGTCAAAGTGTTTTCTCTGGAAGAATAACCTCTATGTTTTTTTGGAAATCATTTTCTGGATACTAGGGAAGAACTATTGGGAAAGGAATGTGTGCTCATGGGGTATCTCTTACCTTCTTGGGTTAATTCTAAAATGAGTTTAGTAGGTTTTCTCTTCCTTTTGGGAGCTGGGGTTCCTGCAAGAGGCATGCTGTTCGAGGGTTTTTCTGTGTGAGAATGGAATAGTGGAATGAATCTGATTCTTGAAAGATGCAGAATGCAGAACTAATGCTGTTTCAGGATGGAACAATTTTAAATTCCACATATCTATAGATAAGGTGACAGCCATCTTTATGTCCCCAAACAAAAGGACATAAAAGTGCATACAAAACTCCTCAGGCAAACCCATCACCAAAATTGCTCAGCATACCAAAGAGCAAAAAATCATTCTTTGCTGATCAGAACCAGTTTGGAATATTGTATCCAATTCTGGGCATTCAAATTCAATAAGATGATGACAAATTGGAGCAGTTTCAGAAAAGGGCCGCCAGCACGATGAGTGATCTTTAAACCCAACTCTTCAGGCTGCCAAAGGGAGAGATTTCCTTCAATTGAGATTTTTAAATTCAGACTGGATGGACATCTGTCAGTGAGAAAGTTGTTAAATTAAATGACTTCAAAGGTCCCTTCCAGGATTATGATTGTACTAGATCCGTGATGGCAAACCTATGGCATGCGTGCCAAAGCTGGCACGCAGAGCCCTCTCTGTGTGCATGCATCCCATCGCCAGCTCTTCTTCTGGTTTAAAAAACAGGCCTTTTTTGGACTGTTTTTCGGGCTGTTTTCAGGCCAAAAAATGGCCTGAAAAATTCTGGAAATGGCAGAAAAAAGGCCTGAAAACAGCCCGAAAAACAGCCTGAAAATGGCCCAAAATAGCCTGGAAAATGACCAAAAAACAGGCATGAGCGCACTGGTCAGCTGGTTTTCGGGTTTCTGGCACTCTCGCACACACACAGAGACATGCATGCATGTGTGTTCTGGTTTGGGCACTCAATGCCCAAAAGGTTCGCCATCTCTGCACTAGATGATTTAAAGGTAATGTACTTATTGCAAGAGCTTCCTGTGTTGGCAGAATTAACTAGTTCCAAATCTAACATTGGTATTGTGTCACTCAGCTCCTGAATAACAGAGCTGGAAAGAAATCTTGGTTTGAATAGAACCTTGGATTGAATCTGTTTGGAGTTTGGTAAAGTTTTCCTGTCTTTATTACTGTCATTTCAAATTAAGGTTGGATTGAATACTCTCACATTAGTCTACTTGGCAGATTATTTCCTGTAACCTTAATTATGAAATTAAATTGCCATTCTGCACATTTATTTTCTCTCTTTTATCTATTATTGTATTATTGTAATGAAATTATACTGTGATGTTATTGTATCAATGTTTATCTTTCTGCTAGTTAGCCTGTTATAATAAATTTGTATCCTTCCTTAATTGATTTATCATATACAGTTAATCAAAATTTTCTATAAAGCTATAGCAAAGTTTTTATCGCACTATGATACACCAAAGAGTCTACTGCTTATGCTCAAAGGTCAAAAGTACTCTGCTTCTCAGTATATAAGTTGCTTTGATAGGAATGTGGGAGATTTTTTACATGCATATATTTCTTTTGGGCTTCTTAGAGGCATCTTTGACTATTATTGAGTGAGACTGTTGTATTAGATAAGACTTTCTCTGACCCAGGAGGGTTTTATCATAAAAAAATCATTAAAAACCAAATCTTGATAGTGATTGTGGTTGCTCCTGAGTGAAATAATAGTACACGCTCTGTTGCCTTTTCTTTCCAAGGAGATTGTTCAGGTGCCCAATGCTCCTTTATTATATGAGGCAAAACTTTCTAAAAGTGTTGTTTGTTAGAAGAAAAAAGTGCAATGTATCACCACAATTATTTGCAGTGAAAGGACTAGGATCAAGCTTAATCAAGCTCCCAATTCCAACTCCTATAAAGTACTTAGCATAATGAATTTAGCCTAGTTTTCATAATGGAAACTGCAATGTAGCAAAACAGAATGAATGAACCAGAACTGAAAGTCATATTTGCTTCCTGGACCATAGTTTCCTGTAACCTTCTATGACATTGAAGTATACTAGCAATAGCATTTAGGTTTATTTACTGCCCCACTGCATTTTACTGCAGTCTCTAAGTGGTTTAGAGTGTCAGCTTTTTGGGTCAATTAAATCTGGGTCCTCATTTCACCGACCTCAGAAGAATGGAAGGCTGAATCAACCTTGAACCCCTCAGTATAGAACTCCAGACTATGGGCAATGTTTAGCCTGTAATACTACACTTCAGCTACTGCACTACCAGGGCTCTTCTACTACTGGTACTATATAAAAACATAATCTCAAGGCATTTTAACTTGCCAATAGGAAAAGCAGTGAGGAATGGTAGTTGCCATTTACTGTCCCAAAAATATGATGTAGTAATTTAAGTAATCCAAGTATTATTAAAAGTATTTGTGATAGAATTGATAGGTGAGCTAGTCATAGTTCAAACACATAAAATTCTACATGGATAATTAACATTTAGTAGGCAGAACAGAAAGTCATCATACTCAGGCAAAGATTAGAATTTCTAGTCTGTCAGGACATACCGGTAAAAGGTAGAAGGATAAACTGCCATAGAAGTAGTTCCATTGCTGTTCTGCAAAACCTGATCTATTGGAAATAAGATCTTGCTCATTTAGGTTCTCAAAGTGGTCTTCCAGGGCAGAAAGAAGACAAGCTCCAGTGTTTGAACTGTCCTGTCTCACCTACAGATTAGAGAGGACCTAATAGGTTTATCAAAATATGCAGGATTCCAGAAAATGGTAGGCATGCCTATCCAATTTCCAAACTGTGAGGAGACAACTTTGCTTGGATTTCTAATGCAGTCTTTTTCCAGGGCTCCTCTCCAGCTTTGTTATTAAAATCAAGGTACCTAGAATTGGATGGCCTTGCTTACATTACCATAATGATCTGCTGCAGTGCAGGGACATCTACCAGGGCTTAACAGTATGAAAATGGCTGCCATAATTGGATAATCAGATCCTGGCCACTTTTTATGCAATGCTCCTTACTGGGAGTGGAGATTTGATAGCTGGGTTGCACCATTACCATTGCCACACTGTTAATCCTTCCACAGATGACTCTGCTGCAGTGCTAACCTGTCTGAACTTTTTATCTTCTCTTCTGTTTGATCCCCATTGGAACTGTGAATATCTATAGATTCCTAAATGTTCTTCCTGGGTTAGAAACAATTGAGCTCAGATAGATAGATAGATAGATAGGTAGGTAGGTAGGTAGGTAGGTAGGTAGGCAGGCAGGCAGGCAGGCAGGCAGGCAGGCAGGCAGGCAGGCAGGCAGGCAGGCAGACAGACAGACAGACAGACAGACAGACAGATTTTGTGTGGTGTGGCATTGCAGCTATGTTGCATTGTCTCCATACTACACATTGTCTTACATTTATGTATTTGAAGGCTATGGGACTTTTGCTGGGGGGGGGGGGGAAGGCTCTGTGTTTTCCTGAGACATAGTGGCCAAAACACAATGTAGACTCATAGGTTTTGAAATGGAACATCCTAGCAACAAATCTAGCTAGATTACATGGTGGAACCATTGCAGAACATAGGTAGCTTTCAGTTCCCTAAATTTTTGATGCTGGAAGGGGTGGAAGTATTGTGTATTGGTGTGGAAATTTGTGTATCTGTGTGGATTTTGTTGTATGCTGTTTATCATGATTAGTTGTTAGTGGGATGTCATTTTCTCAAGGGTGTGGCCCTACCTCCAGTGAGGCCCTACTTCCAAAGCAGCACCATGCCTTCTTAAACCTTATTGAGCTGCCAAAAAAATTTATAATCAGAAAAAAATCTTGAGACACATGAACTCCAGGTGGCTGGGAGTGATTATTTTTTCCATTGGTAGGGAGTCCTGTCAGTGCTGGCATGGTGCTTCCTCCTTTCCTTTGGCTGCAAGTCCTCAGAAACTCTCTAGTGGCCTCACCTGAGACACAAGGGCTGCTTTGAGTAGCCAGGCTGGCTTTCCTTCTCCTCACCCAGGACTAACATGGGGAGCCAATTTGGGAAGAGATGGAGTAGAAGTGGGGAAGGCTGATTGCTTCATCCCTTATCATTGTGGTGAGCCTCTTATGCAATGGCTTCTGTGAATGCAACCACAGGTCACTCACTGAAAGAGGATTTCAGAGGTTTTAGGGACTATTTGACAGAGAGCCCAGAGCTGTCATATAGCCATATAAATCTTTTTAAAAATTGATAGAATAATTATATGAAAGAAGGAATAGGGTCACTGCGGAAAGATGTATCTATACACATAATGGAGAATAAATGAAAGAATGGAGTAACAAATTATCCTGTTTACTTCAGTAAGTGAACATAGGAACTGTTCCAAAGAAAATATTAAAAATAAAGGGCTCTGGGGAAAAAAATAAGGAAAGTATTTAATTGCATTGACTCAAACATTTTTATTACTTTTGATGGTTTCTGTCCTTATAGATTCCATGGGGTTAAGACTAGGTTATAGGATTCCACTGATACAGTAACTGGCACAAGTAAGTAAACTTACCTGGAGATCTTTTGACCCTTTTTCAAGAGTTTGTTGATCAAGGATGTTGTTACAAGTTTGTTTAGCGGAAATGCACCTGTAGAAAGAATAATAAATATATAAGGGTACAGGAAAAGTTCTCTAAAATGACACTATGGCATTGGATAGAATTTATTCTGTCACCCAAACTGTACTTTGTCCTCTTTTGCTCTGGTCATTTCTTACCTTGAGTGTTCAGTTTGGGTACTATGTGTAAAGGAAAAAAAATAAACAAGTGGATGGCATGAAGAGAAAGATGTTCAGGAACTGGCAGATATAAAGTGAGATCGAGGGAAGTGAGTTTGTTCAGACTCAAGCACAGAAAATGATCGTGGAAATGTGATATGTAGTATATTATACAACACTTCCACAACTCTTCAAATATTTGAAGAAGAGGTATTCTCAGCCCTGAGGTATTCTCCACCAACTGAGAATGGTCCACTATGGAATATTATATAGAATCTCTTATCTCATCCCTTTCTTCATTTTCATAATAGGAATGGAGAGGAAGGGAGGGAAAAGAGTGTTTCAAAATTATGACCAACTTGGAAGAAGCAGTCAAGGCCAACTGGATGTTTACTGAAGCATGCATGCAGCATTGCCAGCTTATTGCCTTCCCGCCAATCCTCATGGTTAAAAGAGAATACATTTAGAATTAAGAATCTGTGGCTTCTTTGCTTAATATCTATGTTTGGTTGGTTTTGAGACATCCCATGTGGATTTTTTATTTAAGGATCCACAAAGATCTAAGTTCCTACTAAGTATTATACCTCATTGGTTTACCCCAAGAACATTTCTCAGTAGCTCTCTATTTGCCAACCTCTTAGCCCAAACTGTGGATGAGCTTTTATCTTGATTAAATATGATATGCTGCCATCAGCACAATTAAGTTGAGGAGCCACAAGGAACATACCTCTCTTCTGACCTTTTTACTTATCTTGGCATAAGGATGTATACATTTATCTAAGTATGGCAGAAGCCTAAAAGGCAAAGATTCTGTTCTCTTTCTGCTTGCAGATAATGCAATAAACACTAGACCCAGTGCATTCCATGCAGTCAAAACTATTTATTTAAAATTATTGTAGTTAAATATTTGAGTTTTTATGCAATAGCTAGCATAAATACCCCAATATGTTGTTGGCTAATAGTTACCCTTGAGTTTGGTAGTTTCCTGACTGTATTTCTAGACTTTTTAAAAATGATTTGTACTATTCAAACTGGTAAACTTTTCTGGGAATCTCTTCTACTTAAAGTAGTTCAGTTTGATTGCAGTTAATGAATAGCAGGCTTCTCCAGTAACTAGAAATGTGGTGTTGCTTTTGGCTCCTGGAATGAGAAGATCTCCTGGAAATACCATTCCAGGACAGAGAATAATAATTTAAATTATATGAAGGCAAGTTCCAACTGAAAGTTAGAAAAACAATTGGACTTTTACCCAAGGAATAGGTAGGTTCCCTTGTATGTGAGGCTTTCAAGCAAGATACTGGACATCCCTTGATCTGGGATGCTTTTGTTGGATTTCTGAGCCACAAGCAAGGCATTGAGCTTGGTATCCAAAATGGTGGGAGTAGCTTTGTGCAATGAAAATATGTGTGCCAAGAAAAACAGAAATAATATAGCAATTTACAAAATGGTTTCTGGAGACTTGTACACAACAAAGAAGGAATATTTATTAGTGAGTTAAAGAAAGGCCTTGTAGACTATTAGACTACATGGAGCTGGGCATGTACAAAGGAAGGATTGTGTAAACAACAAGAAGGCGCTAGAAATGATGACATCCCTAAGAGTACAATTTAATCCGGTATTTTCAAATTTAGCAACTTTAAGATGTATAGACTTCAACTCCACAAATCCCCCAGTTAACAATGCTGGCTGGGAGATTCTGGGACTTGAAGTCCACACATCTCAAAGTTGCCAAGTTTGAAAGACAATGGTCTAACCAATTAGAGGAATGTTAGGTAGTTTCCAAGAAGGGGAGATAAAGAATGAAATGAAAACCCACACATCCTTTCCAGAGAGTCCCGAAAATTCAAAATAAAAACTGCAACCTTATGGTTGAAGGTTCACCCCTGCATCATGTGTCCTAGTGATTGACCCAAAGTCAGAAGACTAGAATAACAGATTTGTAAGGGACCTTGACGGTCTTCTAGTCCAACCCCCTGCTCAAGCAGGAGTGTCAAACTGAATTTCTTCAAGGGCCGGATCAGCATTGTAATTCTCCTCTGTGGGGCGGCCGGGGGGGTGGGGAGATGGGACAGACGCCTGCTGCAGCACTTTGCCAACCAAAACGGGGTGTGGAAGGCCATCCAGGCCAAAAATGGGGCGCAGTGGGCGTGCACTCCATTTTGGCTGCCAGAGCCACCATGGGCCAGTCCTTTGCTATTTCCAGGCCAGATCTGCATGCCAGATTTAAGCACCCCGCGGGCCACATCCGGCCCATGGGCCTTAAGTTTGACACCCCTGCTCTATACCATTTCAGACAAATATATGTCCAATCTCTTCTTAAAGTGTTGGAGCATCCATAACTTCTGGAGGCAAGTCGTTCCACTGATTAATTGTTCTAACTCTCAGGAAATTTCTCCTTAGTTTTAGGTTGGTTCTCTTCTTCATTAGTTTCTATCCATTTCCTTTTGTTCTGCCTTCAGATGTTTTGGGGAATAGGTTGACCTCCTTTTCTTTGTGTCAGCCCCATAGTTATTGGAAGACTGCTATCATGCCATTCCTAGACCGTCTTTTCATTAAACTAGACATATCCAATTCCTGCAACTGTTCGTCATATGTTTTAGCCTCCAATTCCCTAATCATCTTTGTTGCTCTTCCCTGCACTCTTTCTAGAATCTCCACACCTTTTTTATATCATGGTGACCAAAACGGGATGCAATATTCAAGTGTGGTCTTACATTATAAAGTAGTAATAACATTTCATGTGATCTTGTTTCTATCATTCTATTAATACAGCCTAGGCCTATTCTTCCTCATTTGACTTCCTCTATTGTTCTAAGTGGCTAATAGGGTTAAAATGTTTGTCATGTATGACTCTTCAACAGAAAAGGTTCCTGGCAGCCTTCAGATTCTATTATCTGGGGAGTGATTGCTTAGCTGAAGAGACAGTTTATTAGTGCTTCAGAACTCCATAATAGAAATAATATAAAATTAATTTGAGTTAACCAGATGATGGGTTGCAAAAATGGATTACACTTTACATGGAGGAATAAATATATATATATATATTTATTAATATTTATGTTTTAATATAAAGGAAAAGAAAAAAGAAGACAATTCAGTAAGAACACAGGAAGCAAAATAGAAAAACCATCTGATACACATGTCTTTTAATGCATTTTATTTTAAAGGGCTTGGGTAGAATGCCATCTCTGGGATTTATGTGGCAATTCCCCTGAGTTTTGTGCATGTACATGAGAAAGATCATTTAAGCAATTTAATAAGAAAAAATAGAAATGAAGTCTATGCTAAGCATTTGACATACTCAAAAGGCCTCCACCTAGGCTGCAAAAATCTGATGCATTTGGGAGAATGTACAGTATGCATTCAGCAGTAAAATTTTAATATACCAATTTAATATACAAAATCACAGCTGTTTCATTTCTTTTTTCAGAAATGCTTACTGCCGTAGAATCACAGCCTCTAACTAAAACCTTAATATTTCATAAATTGAACTTCATTAAATTCATGGTTTTTTTATTTATTGTTTGCATATTATGTCCAGTGGCTCAAGACTATATCAGGTTGAGCTATTTTATTTTCATTACATTTCTATTAAATTCATTGTGCCAGTTTGGTCTAGTGGTTAAGGCCTCAGGTTAAAAACTAGGAGTGGGTGAGTTCTAGTCCTGCCTTAGGCATAGGAGCTGGCTGGGTGACCTTGGCCCATCCAGTCCCTCTCTCTTAGCCCAACTCATTTCACAGGATGGTTGTTATGGGGAACATAGAAGGAGAAAGGAGTACTGTGCCTTATTATTATAAAAACAATAAAGGCAGGGGAATAAATAAATTGAATAACTGAGGCATAGAGGCTATCCCAATTTTCTTTATTACTAAGAAGGGGTTTTAATGTCTCTCAGTGTAAATTATATCTGAGACTATAGGTTTGTTTATGTTTTCAAGCAGCTGCTTAACAATGAAAAATGAAGTCTTTTGTAGTGGGGCTTTCAATAGCTATTTATATTTTCAACCATTTTATTTCAGTTTCCTCTGCAGTAGTTCTTTTTCCATCATTATTTCACTAATAATTTCACCTTCTATAAAATATAGTACTAACATTTATTTTGACCTTCATAAAATGTATTATTGTTACATATGTTTTTTAAACAAAAAAACAACAGCCCTTGTTTTTCATCCATAAAAATTGACAGCCATATCTCTGCCTGCTTGTCTTTCCAATGTAGGCTATATGATATTTTAGAGAAAGTTAAACATGGAGATCCCAACTTCTCTTTCTTACCTAACCAATTATATTTAGCATCCAAACCATCTCTCTGACATTTCTCTATGTCATCAGCATCTACACTTTTAAAGGCATATTGGCTCTGTTCCCTATTTGGCTATCTAGATATATGAAGGCACTTTCATTGGAGATTCAAAAAAATACTATGAAATCTGATAGTAGCAACCTGAACATTCATTATATTTCTTCCATAAACTCACCACTATATAATAGTGTGTTCTATTATCCAATGCCTTTTCTTGGCTCAACATACAGTAATTTATCTATCGGATGATAGTTAAAACAAATCACAGATAAAAATATATGTTTTTACCAGACAGAAATTATGAAATATTATAATAAATGAAGAGATGCAATTTGTTGAACATTTATATCTTCAATATGGTCTTGAGATGAACCTTTCAAAGATTCCTTCTTTTTTCTTCTCAAAAAAAGATTGCAAGAAGTAAAAAAAAAATCTTAATTTTTCATGGACAGATTATTTACACCAGAAGGTTAAATACTAGCATGGAAGAATTGAATGACAAAATCCTTAGAAATAAGAATATCCATATTTCTTATGTATCCAATTGCCTCGGAACAGAGGAAATGAGTAGCTCTTTTTTCCATATCCTGGAAGAATTGTTCATGCTTGAAAAAAGGAATTCACAAATCAATTTTATTTGTTTTGATTTGTTAACTCAAATTAATTCTGAAGCTGTGTGTGTGTTTAAAAATGAAAGAAACATTGAAGCTTCCAATTTTATAGCAAGAATTCTGCATAAGAGATTGGGCATTTGGATACCAAAATTTCAGTCGTAGTGAAATAAAGAGAATTTCCCTAACCGATGGTATAATTATAGAGTTCAGACATCCATTGAGCTGATTCCTCCTTCTATTTAAAGTAGAAGGAAAAACTGGCTAGCTGAACACCTTAATTCCATTGATTCAGCCATCTCTTCTCCAGAATCCAAACAGAATTCCAGGCATAAACAGAGAGGATTTATGAAGGGTACCCCTTTTCAAATATCCCTCCCTTCCTCCCTCTTAAAAGTTCACACAATAATTTTTGATTCCCATTCCTCCATTCTGGTCAGAGTATTGTGCTCTGCTCAAAGTTAATCTATTTAAATAGTATTTAAATTTTTTTATATGAGGTGTGAAGGCTGACCTTTGTGATGGACACCTTACTCAATGCATAGGAGGTCTCTGTTCTTCAGCAAAATGACTTCTGGGTGGGGTTTAATTACCAATTTAGATTCATTTTCCATTAGAAGTGTTGACTCTGTGTCATCTTTTTGGCATGCCAACCTGTCTCATGCAGTTACAAAATTGGGGGCAGCAGTAGAGAGAATAAAACTGGGACGTTTTCTTTTTGCATTGACAAGGCAGCAGTCATTCTAGCTGATCACATGGGGAATGGCAGGGAATTTCTGCTCTATTCGTGAAATAATTTAGCAAGCAGGACAGCCTGGGAGGAGGAAATACTGAAATACATCCAAGAAGAAGATCCAATCTCCTTTGACATTCACCAAGGCCAAGAAAGTGACAGGGAAAGCTGGGCTGCCATCCAAAATGCTCCAAACAGCTAATTCAGAATGCTAAAGCTTCTAAGGGCAGTCAGTGAAAATGTTGAATGGATCACTTCAATCATAAAGGGATTTCAGTGGATTCTTATAGCATTCAGAAATTCTAAGCGAGTATTTTTCCTATGGTCTTTTTATCCTAATAGAAGAAAGGACTCCTGCTGGATTTGGTTGACAGAGGTCACTCCAAAGTAAGCCAACATCTAGTGCTCAGAGAGAGGAAAGAGGATTTCAGCAGAAGTCAATCGATATAAGTGCTTCTGTTGGCACCCTTGTTTTTATCACAATGCTTTTTCTTGTTAATCCTCAATCCCAAAAGGCAACTGGTGGCAAATAATGCCGATTTTAGGCATTTTGTTCTTTTGTCTCTTTCTAATGATCTTTACTGGCCTATAACCACAGAGAGGACTCACCTTAGGCACACATCCACAGGCCGCTCGGCGGAGCCTCTGGTAAGAAGAGCAGGGATTGGCGTCTCCGGGTCCCTTGTTTGGCGAATTCTGCAGGGGGCTTGGTAACCGGTGACCCTCCTGGGCCCGCACACCCTGCTCCTGGTCTGCACAGCACAAAGTGCTGATGGGGAGTGCTTTGCATTTGACTCTTGGAGACTTTGCTCACACAGGCATCCTGGAGTTATTAATAGTTAATGGGAACTCAGAGTCCAAGGATCTCAGATAGCATTAGCAGGGGCAAAGCTGGGAAGGGGGAAAGGATACTTGTACACCCCTCAATAAGCAGCTCCGGGACCCCATCTGAACATCCTCCTCTTTCCACAGACAGCATTATTTACATTTTTACAAATATGATGTGTACACCATGTGGTTCCAATAAATCCCATAAACCCATCAATGGTAGCAGGGCAAGCGGTGCTCCAGGGCTTCACACTACGCAAGTTAATAGACAAGGGGTGTAGGGGGTGGGAAGATTCAGGCAGATCCATCAGGATGGCTCCACCTGTAGCAAATGATGTCAGATGGTTATCTGTTGCTTTTTTCCCTATTCTTCAGTCTTAGAAGAAAGCATGCTGTTTTCCAGTTTGCAGGCTTATCAACAGAAGAATTAAATAAAATATTTAACTGTAAAAGCCATTTATAAACTGCCTACGTAAAAAGGTTTTCTGATGTGAAGGAAGCGATTAAGCGATGAAAGGAACTTTTCCTGAAAAAAGGAAAGGTTGAGATGGGAAAAAATGTACAGAAGGAATAGAAGAAACAGCAATATAACTCCCCCCCCCTCAAAATCATAAATATGAAAGACCAGACAGAGTTAAAAGGCTACATAGAAAATATTTTATGTTGAGAACTCCTACCAGCCAGTGGTAGGTTACTAAGTTGTGCAGGTGTGTGCGCTTGCACGCACGCAATGCTTCTGCACATGCGCAGATTCGACTGGGTAAGTGGGCAGAGCCTGCCGCCGCCACCACTACCTGTTCGGCCGAACCGGGCCGAACTGGCAGCAACCCACCTCTGCTACAAGCCCAGCTTGAATAAATGCACTCTCTATCTCTATATGCAATCAAATTCTATTCATATATTTAATGAAATCAGAGTTGTTCGAGGTCGAAATGGAAAGCCTTGAACTATAACACCAAGTGGTGCATTGAGGTTGTAAGTCCTTGAGTTAAGATATGTCTTTAATGATGTTTAAGACAACTGCATCTATCGTGCCAGCCCTTTTGACATAGATTCTGGACAAGACTCTAACCTCATTTAGGATTATGCCTATAGTCTCTGCTATCTCTGCAGTCTCTATCAACCTATTTATTCTGCTGACGTGGGCTGCCTGAAATTTGGCAGTTTGAATCTCATCAGGCTCAAGATTGACTCAGCCTTCCATCCTTCCGAGGTTGGTAAAATAAGGATGCAGATTGTTGGGGACCATAGTCTGACTATGTAAACTGCTTAGAGAGGGCTGTAAAGCACTGTGAAGTGGTATACAAGTCTAAGTGCTATTTGCTGTTCACTCTGAAGCAATGTTTCTCAACTTCAGTCTGTTTATGATATGTGGCTGGGAGTTCTGGGAGTTGAACTCCCAGAATTTCCAGTCAGCATGAAATCCATTCATTGTAAAGTTGCTGTCTGTCAAAGATTTTTTAAAATATATTTTTAATATATATTTTTATTTCACTCCCTTTGGAGTGGCAGTATTTGAAAAAAAGCTTTAAAAGGAGTGGAAAAATCAGACATACTTTGGGATATACAGTATAATATACTGAAATTTGAGTCCATTACAAGTGAGGAAGAAAGATTAAGATGCAAACAACAAGCTATTCTACATTACATTCTCCTGGTAGACTTCAATATTCTGTTTTTTCTTCCCTCTGGTTCTGTTTTTACTATCTTTCCTTGTGAGGACTGCAACTTTCTCACACTATTACATAAAATGTATTTCATCCATATGGGAATAGTTTATAGTTTCACAATTCAATTGATATGCAGGGGCACTAATCCTGCCTGTGTAATATTGCTGCGGGGAGAAAGATACAAAAAAAATCCACATGTGGTTGGAAAAAATGACACAGAAACGTATAGACTTTAAACCAGAGACTCTTTTATTGGTTAGTATACCAGATACATACAATAAAGACTTGAAATACTTGATTGTAAATATTTTAACGGCAGCCAGAATTGTATTTGCAAAAAATTGGAAAAATGAGAAAATACCAATGCAGGAAGAAGTTATTCGAAAAACAATGGAATGTACTGAAATGAGTAAATTGATATTTGAAATCGGAGAACAAGAGGATGAACAATTTTTTAAGATTTGGGACTTGTTTTATCAATGGATACAATTACTACAATCTTGAATTGTAATAATAGAATGTGATAGGAGATATTATAAAGATATTACTTTTATATAGATTCTATAGATTTATAACAAAGTAATGGAATATTGGTATATATATGAATTGAATATTTAGAATATCTTGTTTAAAATGAAGAAGTAATAATTGTAGTTGATTATATGATATAATGATAAAGATGCATTTATATATATTTGATAGATATTTCATGTTTACAATATAATTGAAAGCAATGATATACAAATAATCATTTTTATATACTGCAAGAAATATTAAAATAAGATAGATGATACCATAAAGATGCTATTACTTAATAAATTTACAATGATGTAACAGAGAGTTAGCATATATATGAATTTAATCTTTAGAATACATGTTTAAAAGGAAGAAATTATAAGAGTAAATTGAATATATGATTTACAATGATAATCAATGTATTAACGTATAGTGGGTTGATAACTACTGATTTTATATGCAATTGAAAGCGGTAATGCACAAATGTTTGTGACCAAACGACATGCTAAATATATATGTAATTGATGATATATATTTTTATGTATGTTTTTGTTTGTTTTAAAATAAAAATAATAATAAAAAATCAAATCTTATCCTGGACATCCCCGCAAAAATTAATTTTTAAAACAAACGCTGCTAGGAAGTGAAGTGTCTGACAGGTACAGGAAAATGCGCTCAGAAACGAAAGGGACTTGCGGAAGAGAAAGTTTCAGGTGTCTGCAGGCTGTGGGCAAAGATGGCAAGTTGGCAAGCTGCAATTGGTGGATATTCCTGGAAACCTTGCTTGTTTTATTTCTTTATTTGGCTGACAATGATACAAAGTTCTTACAATCTATTCTTTCACAGGAGTAAAAGAGCGTCTGAACATGCACACACATAAAATCCTGTAGCAGCAGCCACTCGAATCCAAATGTTGTGGGTTTTGAAGTGCAGCTTCTGAACTTATGCATCGATATGTGGTTCCGGCTCAGATTAAAATGCAGTGCCTCCCTCTTGGCCCCTCCTTCAGCAGGGGGTCCATCTGGACCCGTATACCTCCACACTGCTTCTCCCACAAAGGGCCTCCAGAGTCAGTTCTGCTGGACCCTTCCTGGGTTTCCAGTGCAGGAACTTCAATGCCTGAACATTTTCTGCGTTCAGGTTTTAGCTTCCCTCATTCTGAAAGATGATACACCAACACTTTTGCTCTCCAGTTGAAGCTTCCCCAGCCCAGCAGAGGCTATTTTGACTCTCTGGGTCTATATATACAAGTCTGAAGGGAACACACGTTGTGGACTTAGTGTGACACTTCTTGTGTAAATCTACCACACTTAGTGTTGCTGGTGTGTATGTTTCAAAAGAATGGACTTGCTGAATTATCCATGGCATTGGAGTTGAAGTCATTGGCGTTAAAGCTTTTTTAAAAAAAGATATAAAATGTCAAGGCTCTTTCTCATGCATCCAAAAAGATATGCCTATGAGCATTCCCAGTCCTGAATACTTGTATCTGCTTACATTTCTGCAGAAGTAAGGTCATGGTTAACAAGGCTGCATTTGCACTGGGCTTGTCATGCATCTGACCCTCGGGCCAGAATTGCCGACAAGTTTACAAAATGATTCTAAGTAGGCAATCAAAGAAGGGCAATTACCCCAAAAGATATTATGGGTCCAAAACATAGTCTTTCTCATCATTAAAATACATATTACTTTTATATTTTAATAGATATTATTTGCTCCTGTATTTCATAAAATCAAGAGGTAGCATTTCTTGCCTTACCCACCACCAATTACAAAACTTGTGGTTTTTGTTTGTGTTGGCTGAAAACCTAGGGCAGTGATGGCAAACCTTTTTCTTATGGTGTGCCAAAATTGTGTGCGTGCATGCTATAGAGCACACACGCATGCCCATACCAATTCAATCCTCCTCGCCCATCTGTGCATACATGCACTATCCTCCCGCGCATGTGCACACAATCCCTCCCCAGGCTCCAGAGCCTTTCCTGAACCCTGGAGAGTGTGAAAATGGACTCCCCCCGCACCCCAGAGGCCCTCCAGAAGCCAGAAACAGATCATTTCCGAACTTCCGGTAAGCCCATTGGGGGCATTTTTTGCCCTCCACAGGCTTCAGGAAAGCTTCCGGAGGCTAGGAAGCACAAAAAACAGGCTCAATGGGCCAACCGGAAGTTCAGGAATGAAAGGCCAAAAATCATGCGCGCTGGAACTGACGGTTGGCATGCCAGCAAATATGGCTCCACGTGCCACCTGTGGCACATGTGCTGACATGGCATGTCAGCTTTCAGTTGAATTTATGCTGACATGCCATCATCATATGTCATTCCTGTTATTGTCACTGTGATGATTTTAGAGCTTTTATTTTGTTTTGGAATCCATTTATTTTGAAAACTGTATCATGAAAATCTGTTAAATGTAATACAAATACATTGAACAAGAGGTTTATTGAAAATGCTTACGTGCAATTAATTTGAATAATTTTAACTGGCAAAATTTACCTTTTATTCTTAATGTTCTTATATTTGTGTATGCACACACATGCACAGAGAATTAAAAATGAAATATGAGTGTATGAGTGTTTTACACATGCACACAGATATTGATTGCAAGTGTTTCAAGATGAGAATATAAAAGATCCTGCAAAGATGAATATCAGTATACTGTTTAAGCACGTTGATATGACTAGAGCCTGTCACATAGTATTACATGAACAGATTTCTGCACACACAGCAAAATATTCCTTTCCTTCTGCTATCCCATCTCCTCCTGTTATGTTCTTTCTTGCAAAGCAGAGCTCAGGCAAAAAAAAAAAAAGAAGTTCAAGAGGCAGCAGAGTTTTCATAGGCCAAATGAACAGATATTTGATAGATATTGGTTGAAACAAAACCCACTTTCCTGGTTTCAGTTCACCTTCATATTCTTACAATTTCCAGTAATTCTGTTATGATAGACAGATAGGAATTAGATGCCAGAAAACAGATAAAGGTAATGGTACGTGCAATTTTTCAATTTATCTATAGGAGACTTAGTGTTTTATTAGCCACAGTCACATTATATAGTAAGCAGTTTATTTTGAATATATGAAAACATCAACTGAAGATTATAATATTAAATAAATATATGATTATTTTTATTCAAACTATTTTATTCCCGACTGGGGAAAAAAGAATATAAAGAATACCCAATAATTTGATGTGGACTGAATCCTAATAATTTCTATTACACCACATTTTATCGAAAGAAAACAATGCAAAACACTGTCTTAGAGACTCCCCCCTCCCTCCTATATTTTGCCAGTTTCTGTATGGTTACATAATAATAATGAGTGCCCAGCCCAGTTAAAGGGCTATCTTCTTTAGTTCTGAAAATATCCCAACTTGTCTTTTGTCAATCTCATTCTAAGACATTCAAAAATCTTGAAACTTTTGATTTTTTTCAAAAATCAGTATCAATAGTAATAGACCCCTTGGGTGCAATCTCAAAACAACTGGAGCACTAACTGAACACCACCAGCCAATTTCAAAAGGCAGCTTTACTCAGAACAACTTACGTATATCCTGTGATGATATCTATTGACACCAGTGGTGGGATTCAGCCAGTTCGCACCAGTTCGGGAGAACCGGTTGTTAACTTTCTGAGCAGTTTGGTGAACTGGTTGTTAGAAGAAATCATTAGGGCAGAGAACCGTTTGTTAAATTATTTGAATCCCACCACTGGTTGACACCATCGAAGATCCACATCTGCCTATCCAAGGTCCTTGGAAAGGACTCAATAAGTGAATAAAAATGCCAAATCCAGTCTGACCATCTGGATGTGTGTGCAACGAACCACAATAATACTGTCTTTATATAATGTTCCATAACAGAGGTTTTTGATATGCTGCTCCAAACAACAGAGATCCACTCAGGACAGGGAATAGCTTGGAAATGTTTGCTTGGTGATCCAGTTGTTTCTGAAATGCATGGATTCCAGTCTTGTTTTCAAGCCATGTTTTCAGTTAGTTGCTCATCTTTTGGCTCTTGCTTCTGTAGACCTTAATACAAGTCCTCCTGAGAATAGACTGTATGACCAAGACAATATTGTGAAATCATTGTTGTCATCAAGATGGAGTCAATTTTTTAAAATAAGCCTATAATTCTGTTGGTGCAGATAAAAATTATTTCCGGTGGTTGCCAGAGACGAGCATTTGGTTCCATTTGCAACCCTGAAAGTATGTGGTATTGAATATTCCCTGTGAAGTCCAAATAGCAAAAGATTAGGAAGATGGATTTAGTAAGCCTACCATAATATTTTAAATCCTGCCAACTTATCACTATGGCAGATGGATGTTAAAATCCTGGTAGACCAGAGAAACAGTTGTACCACCTAGTGGCCCTGGGTACATCAATCCTTTCTCCTTTGCTCCTCAGCTGCTGCCATTGGAAAGAAGAAAGAAATTCAGTTCTAGCAAGGACAGATGCATGATGCACAGAGGGTCCAATTATTAAAAGTAGCAGAAAAGCACACAAATGTACCACAAATTCTTAGGGGAGATTTTTGTCAACTTTTAGCTATGGAAGGACCTTGTTTTTGAGCCTAGTACAAGTGGCTAGGAAGAGATATCCCACGTTCTCTGCTATGGAAGCCCAGCTGAATCCCAGACTGAAGAGTCAGCCTCAAGAGGCAGGCCAGAGGCCAACAGGGACAAATCGAGGAGGAGCTCTTCTTGCCCAAGTTATCAGGGAAGGTTGGTGAGAAATCAGAGTCAAGGTACTAATTTGAACTATGAACAGATCAAGATAAGTCATTGTTCATTTATTTCTGTTTTGATCAGCCTACTTCAGATTCTAGAAAGGATTTTGACAGAGGAAAGAAATCAAGTTGACAATAGGCCTGAGGGAACAGAGAGAGAGGGGGGGGAGGGAGGGAGGGAGGGAGGGGGGAGGCACTGGCTATGTTTAACAAGGAAAACGGAAGCGGCAAACAGACATTATAGCTGCCTTCAGAAAACAGATCAAAAACATGAATTTACAGTAAAAGACAGATGTGGGTTGAATAGATGAAAATACCTTGCAAGAGTAAGAGCAGTTCATCAGTGGAACAGCTGTTTCAAGTAGTACTGAAACAGAGGCTGTATGGCTACCAAAAATGTCGGACTAGAAGATTCCTGCAGCAATTAAAGGTTGGACTAGATGATCATCATCATCTTTTTAACCCTTATATTCTGTGATTAAAAAATGCATCCTATGTTTAAGGTATACTTCCAATGAGTATAGTTTGCCTCTAATGATGACACAGCCATGTTGGTTTGCTGAAGACATTGTAAAAAATGATGATGATCACTTTATTAAAGTTCAGCCCCTTTTCAAAGTGAGCTGCATTGTGCAGTCCCAACTCCCATCTTGACTTTTGCCAGCTTGATTCCATAGGACTCTAGCTGGCAACTATGAAGAATGGTTTAGCCCAGGGATGTCCAAACCTGGGGAATTCTGGGAGTTGAAGTCCACAAGTCTTAACGTTCCCAGGTTTGGACACCTCTGGTTCAGCCATTTCAATCTTTTGATGTGGCTTTTCAGTTTCCCAATTTAGTCTACAGTCTGTGGGTTTCTGAGTAGTCTCCTATTCAAATACTGTACTAACCAAAGCTGATCCTTCTTTGCCTTTCTGGATCTGCCCAAACCCTGTTTCCTGCTAGTACGCAAACTGGTGCTGATTTGGTAGCCAAGTACCATGTAACCACTGCTAATGCAAATATAGTTAACATAAGCAACACTCACCTGATAAAATTGTAATAAGTTTTGCAATTCATCTAGACCATATCCTTTCCAAAGCCTAATTAGGCAACTGAAGGATTTATTTCATTAATGCCAGCAACATTCTTGGCCACTATCAAAGTTATTTCATGGTTGGGGTTTTCTCCTAAAAAAGAATGGCTGCCATGAGTCCTGTTCTGCCTTGAGCATTGTAGACTTGTTCGGGGCATGCAGTTAACTCCACGCTTAGGAATCTCATTCAGATCAAGTTTATTGTCAGACATTCTTAATAGCAAAACTGACAGTTCAGTGTTAAGATATTTCTGACTTTCCATAATCTGTCCCATCACGTGGTGTAAAAAGAGGATGATTTCACTCCCATGCTGAGCGGAGGCACAAACATTACTTCTCTGGTTTACAAAGGTATTTAAAATGGCCAGCTATAATCTCTGCACGCAGGCAGATTGCCCCAGTGGCCAATTAGAAACACAGATGTGATCACATGTCATGGAACTACATTTCCCATAAGGCAGTCTCTGCCTACATTTCCCCGAGGTAGTTTCTTGAGCCGAGGTGGCACAGTGGTTAGGGTGCAGTACTGCAGGCCACTTCAGCTGACTGTTATCTGCAGTTCAGCGGTTCTAATCTCACTGGTTCAAGGTTGACTCAGCCTTCCATCCTTCCGAGGTGGGTGAAATGAGGACCCAGACTGTGGGGGTGATACGCTGACTCTGTAAACCGCTTAGAGAGGGCTGAAAGCCCTATGAAGCGGTATATAAGTCTAACTTCTATTGCTATTGCTATTAAAGGAGGCAGCTCTTAATTCCTACACTAGCTGCTGGGGCAGCACAAATCCAAAAAGAGATGCAGCTGAATTACTCTGTGACAAAAAGGAGCAGTGACCTCTATGTGCATATGACGTCTTTTGTTGATGTATCCTTCAAGTGAGCAGATATAAAATGCATTGAATCTGTGTGGATTTCACCTATTTTTCTGTGCTGTGTAGAGCAGTGGTGGGATACGAATGATACGCCCCGGTACGGGTGTACCGGTGCCTGCTGGGAGCACCAGGTACCGTTCCGATACAGTGCTCTGAAGGGCCCACCCTCCTTACCTGTATTTGAGCCAATCAGTTCTTATGTGCACGCGCATGGAGTGTACGGTGCCTGCGCGATGCTCCACAACTGGAGCATTGCGGAGCCATCTCAAAGTGTCACGGAGCCGTCGCAAACCATCGCGGAGCTGTCACAGAGCATCATGGGCAGTAAGTACGCATGTGCACGTGCTGCACATGTTCATGTGGTGGACGCCCGGCC
Organism: Thamnophis sirtalis; assembly: GCF_051295495.1. NCBI lineage: Eukaryota > Metazoa > Chordata > Lepidosauria > Squamata > Natricidae > Thamnophis > Thamnophis sirtalis. Next base: position 18,507,450 of record NW_028261395.1, read on the forward strand.
CCGTTGCAGCATACCAGTTGCAACGGGATCCAGAACCCACCACTGGTACAGAACCATGGCAATAGTGAAATAAATTAGCAAGGGATTTGGATTGAGTTTCAGACAGTATTAACTAAGAAAGTATTGTAGGAAGCCCCTTCTAGGGGAAGCCCTATTCTTTATTCTTAATATTAAAAGAGGCAGGATAGAATATTTCCCCAAAGAAGAAAGAGAGAAACATGCTCTTAAAGGCAGAAAGCAGCCCCAGTCTTCCTGCTATAGGAAACAACCTCCAGCAAATGAATATTTTGTGCCCATTAAGAAATCCAGGCCAGCCAGAGGTGGTATTCAGCAGGTTCTGACCAGTTATAGAGAACTGGTAGCGGAAATGTTGAGTAGTTTGGAGAACCGGTAAATACCACCTCTGACTGGCCCCGCCCCCATCTATTCTCTGCCTCCTGAGTTCCAGCTGATCGGGAGGGAATGGGGATTTTGCAGTAACCTTACCCTGAAATGGGGAGGGAATGGAGATTTTACCAGTGACGTGCAGTCAGGGGAGGCAGGGGAGGCAGGGCCTCACCACTATCATCATGAAAAGAAAAAAAAATGTAAAAGGAAAAAGGCTGAGGTAGTTGCTGCCAGAGTCACAGTGGATGACTCTGCTTAGTGCTTAACTGTTTAAAAAAGCCTCTAAAAAAGTGTCCTCTACAGGAGGAGGTGGGAGAACCACGTGCCTCATCTAGTCTATCTTTATGATCACTCAAGCAGAGTTAAGCAAGGGTTAAAAGCCGAAAAATTCCTTATGTAGATGAGGCACGTGGTTCTCTCGCCTCCTCCTGTAGAGGACACTTTTTTAGAGGCTTTTTTAAACAGTTAAGCAGAGTTATCCATTGGAGACTCTGGCAACAGTTAGCCCAACCTGACCTCAGCAGCTCTTGCCTTTTTCCTTTTACATTTTTACATTTTCATCATGGCAGACAACAGCAGAGTTGAAATCCTCTGTGAAAGAGCTGGAAAAGGTATGTGGGTCGGAGGGAGGGGGAGGAATTCAAAATTAATGTAATTTGTAAGTAATTGTATTAGTGTAAGTAATTTGTGTGTGTGTGTGTGTGTGTGTGTGTGTGTGTGTGTGTGTGTTTTACCCGCCTCTGCTGGTGCGCGGGCGGGCACTTTTTTTATGTTTCGGAACCATTCTCATAAATAAACGCATTTATTGGGCAGTAGGAAATCCCTCAGCTGGGAAGTGTCTGAGTTGAATTTGGCAACCCCAAACTGTTAAAGTGAGGAGGCTGACCATTCAGCAGGCATGTTTATAATCATTTTCTGTTTCCTGTCTAAGGGGAACCACTTTAAGTGTGGGGTGTCTTCATTAATATAATCTGCCCCTTTCTCCTTCTGATGCTGTTTTGTAGGAGATGGGAGAAAGATGGGTTCTCCCTTGGTGTGGTAGAGCCCTTCCGAAAGCCCTGCCGCTGTGTCCGACATAGAGGTGTCCCGCGGGATGCCTCTATGTTGGACACAGCGCCGAGGCTTTGGCGGGGATTTCAGAAAGCGGGGCTTTTGGCGGGGCTTTTGGAAAGCCCGGGTGCTGTGTCTGCCATAGAGGCGTCACGCGGGATGCCTCTATGTCGGACACAGCTCGGGGGTTTGGCGGGGCTTTTGGAAAGCCCCAGCGCTGTGTCCGACATAGAGGCGAGACGTAAGCCCCGGTGCTGTGTCCAACATAGAAGCGTCCTGTGGGACACCTCTATTTCGGACAGAGCACCGCGGCTTGCGTCATGCCTCTATAGCAGACACAGCGCCAGGGCGTCCGAAAGCCCTGCCGCTGTGTCCAACATAGGGCGGCTTTTGCCCGCTTGCCTCACCAGCCACAAACCTCACCGCACGTCACTGGATTTTACAGTATCCTTCCCCTGCCATGCCCACCAAGCCATGTCCACCAAGCCATGCCCACAGAACTGGTAGTAAAAGTTTTTGAATCCCACCACTGAGGCCAGCCTATTCATAAACAAAACATCTTCAGCCCAGCTCCTCCAGAAGGGATTAAAATTGGAAAAATAAAGACTCCTAAAATCTACATTCCCCACCCAAATTCTAAGGACAGGACATGACCTTTAGGACATAATAGGATTAACCCACCACCATTAGAATAGCAAAAGACACAAGGCTCATTACATTGCATAACCCTCTGGAGCATCTCTGAATCCTATAAAAACCCATCCATTCAGCCAGCCAATGGGTCAGCTAACCCAGAAACATTTGCTGCTCTCACTGAAGTTTATTTCCATGCAGTAAGCCTCCATTTTATTTCCAGTGTCTTTCTCCCAGCTTGGAACCGGATCAGATTTTTCTTCTGACAGTATTAACTAAAGAGAGACCAGCCTCTGAATCTACATTGTAATGTGCTCAATGCATTATTAAGTCAACTCATTCCTAAGTAGGTAAGACTTGCAGATTGCAACTTCTGAAATCGTTCTGAATATTTAAAAAAAATCTGGGGGGGGGGTCTGTGGTGCTCTCTGAGCTTTGTTGTTCAGCTAGGGAACCTCATCAGTGCTGCACATCTGCAAAACAATCAAGTCTATAGAGCACCACAGACCACACTGTTCAACCCTGAACTACAAATATTCTCTTCTTGTGGTACTTTTAATAATAGCTCCACTTTGGATCACATGACTAGGAGAAGGGAGGGGCTTAGAATGGAGGGGTTGGCCAATTGGCTTTTTGGCTGGGATGCACTGAAGGGGATTTTTCAGAAATGTTTTTCCCCAGAGCTCCTGTCCTGGCCCATCCTTTGTTTGAATTCAGCTTTTCTTTTGCTAGTTTCTTCCCCTAATACCTTATTTGTTTTTATTTTTTATTTTTGAATAATTAATCTGCATTAGCTCAGAGTAATCCATCTGTCTATCAAGAAGATATTTTCTTTCCAACTTTGCTTTTGGTCAGAAAGGATAGTAAAGAAATCGCCTGGAATCTTTTGCAACTTCTTAACCAGCAGTGGGCATAGCAGGCAAGTGTTTTTCTATATGTTTAATTTGTAACCTTTTAAAAATCATTTTTATTAATTTTTAAAATAAATTTATTTTTCATGGTGCATCTCTCTCTCTCTCTCTCTCTCTCTCTCTCTCTCTCTCTCTCTCTCTCTCTCTCTCTCTCTCTCTCTCTCTCTCTCTCTCTCTCTCTCTGCTGTCTTGTCTTACAGCTATGTGTAATTGAGCATTAAGGGCTTTTCTCATTGCAATCTTCAGCTGCTATCTCTTATGCATAAATCAGCTGTAAATGAAGCTGGCTTTGAACATCACTTCCTAGATTCCATGTCCTTCCTTCACTTTGACTGCTGTGATTGGCTAAGCACTCCGTCTATTCTTGGGTGACATGGCTCCTGATGAAGAATTCTTCTGCTTTTTTTCCAATTTACACCAGGAAAGTCAGCACAAACTGCTTTCTCTCCTGTGAGGAGAACATCTTCACCGTTCTTCATACCATTTGGGTTAGAGGGGAAATCTGGGAAAATTCAACAGACTTTAAAATAAGAGGTGGAGGTGCATTATATGTAAGAAATAACTACACCTCTAGAAAAAAGCATAAAATCAAGGATGAAAGCCCCCTAGAATGCATATGGGTTAATATAAAAGGGAAAAAAAACCAGAATGATATTGCCAATAGTATAGGTGTATACTATATCCCACTAACCAAGCAAAGGAAATAGATGAATTTTTTCCTAACAGTTAGCTAAGGTATGCAGGAAACACACCACAGTCCTAATTTAACTAATTTAACTACCCTGACATCAACTGGGATAAACTCTGCATCAAGTGGGAGATTGAACAGGTTCCTGACAACTTTGTCATCCAAAGAGTAGAGGAGGAAACTAGAGGGACAGCTATACTGGACCCAATTCTTACTAACAGAGATAAAATGATAGATGGGGTTGAAGTTGCAGGAACTTTGGGGGAGAGTGATCATGTCGTACTGGAATCCAACATAACGCAGGGACAAATAATTGAACAAAGTCAAACTACTGCCTTAGACTTTAAGTCTTAGTCTTAGTCTAATTCAACAAACTACGAGAGTTTTTATTAGGAAGGATTCCATGTATGGAAATCCTAAAGGGGAAAACAATTAAGGATGTTTAGGAAACTCTGAAAAATGAGATTATAGAAATCAAATTTAACACAATGCCACATAGGGAAAAAACACAGGATGTCCCAGATAAGACAGCAAAGTTGAATAAAGACAAATTGAAAGGAAAAAAAGGACAAGTTTAAAAAATGGAAAGAGGCGTATATAACTAAAACAGAATAGCTATAAATAGCCTGAATCTGCAAGGATGAAAACAGGAAAGCTAGGGCTCAGAATGAATTAACAATTGCAACAAATGCCCAAAATAATAAAGTTTCTTTCAACAAGTTAGAAACAAGAAAAAAGTCGAAGAAACGATTGGCCCACTATTGGGAGAAGATGGCAAGAAGGTAACTGTCATGCGCCAGGGAAATCAGGAGTTTCAGGCAGTTCAAATGAGTATAAAAAGTTATTGCAAGCTTAAGCTTGCTACAAGAATATGACCAACTGGCTGTTAAAAGGAAATGAGAGGGCTAGACTTAGATCTCTTCTGGGTGCACAGGGCCTTGTGACTTATGACACATTTGACCCCTCCCTTGGGCTCAGCCTGGCCATCTCCTACACTACAGTAATGTGTAGCAGGGAGAAAGCAGAACTGTTTAATTAATTCTTTGCATTAGACCAACCTACCAAAAGCAGCACCACAGAATAGAAATGCATGGCAAAATAGGCAAGAAAAAGGTAAGCAAACATCTATCCAGTCTAGATGAGTTCAAATTACCCCAATCAATTGAATTACACCTCTAGAGTTATGAAGGAACTGGCATACATGATCTCAGAACCACTGAATGTAATCTTTCAGAGCTTCTGGAACATGGGGAAATGACCAGAGGACTGGAAAAGAGTTGATCTGATTCCAATCACATGTAAGTTTCTCTTTTCCAAAAGAGAAAAAAACTGGATCCAGGAAACTACAGACCATGGTACCTGGGAAGATCCTGGAAAAGATAATCAAGTAGTGCATTTGTAAGCACCTAGAAATGAACAAGATAATTAGTAGAAGCCACATGAATTTGTCAAAAAACTGATCATATCAGATAAACCTTATTGCCTTCTTTGACAAATTAGTAGATAAGGGAAACACTGTGGACATAGTTTACTTAGACTTCAGTAAGGCAGTTGACAAAGTTCCTACTTTGATAGGAACAACGTGAGATAGACACCACCAGATGAATTCACAACTGACTGACCAACCACACTCAACAGGTAGTCCTCAATGGAACTACATCTACATGGAGGGAAGCAAGCAATGTGGTACCTCAAGGTTCTGTCTTAGGCCCAGTACTCTTCAACATCTAGATGAGGGAATAGGAGGAGAATTCATCACATTTGCAAATAATAACAAGCTAGGGGGAATAGATAACTCTTTAGATGATAGATTCAAGATTCAGAAGGACCTTGACTGACTTGAATGCTGGGCCCTATCCAACAAAACGCAAGTCAATGATTGTTCTGACCCAGGCTTCCTTAGAAAGCAAGAAGCAAAGTCTTGGTCCCAACAAAACTTCTTTTGTTTACACAACTGTGAATTCCTTTCATTCAAAGTCAGCAGAGCTTTAGCAAACAGTCTTTCAGAGGAATGTTTATCCACACACACCTTATCTTGTTTAGAGCACTGCCAGATAATGAGTTCCCAAACACAGGGAAAAGCAAAATGTGGCACAGAGTCTCTTATAATCACAAGCAGAACTTTCCAGACCAAATAAACTAATTGTTTCCTGCAAAACCCCACTCCCCATTCGTTCCTCTTTTGTTTCCTCTGGGAGAGGCCAATCATCTCCAAAGTGCTGCTTTACTCTTAAGTCGACCCTGCTTTCTTAGTTGTTCTTGTCATTTCTCTCCTCCTCCCTCCCTTACCTATCCCTCTCTTCCTCCCACCCTTACCTATCCCTCTCTTCTTTCCTTACCTTTCTCCTCTACTTCCCACTCTTCATCTCATTTACTTGGTGTATTTCAGCTTCTGAGCAAGCTCCATTTTATGTTGATGGTATTTATAATTCTTTTTCAATATACATATTTAATTTTTCTCCTTTTTAATTAAAAAAATTATATAACAGAAAACTATACATATATAGTCATTGTCCTTTTAACCCCCCCTCCCCAACCTAATTTAGGTCGAGCTGTAGACCTGGTTACAATTCCCAGCTATTCTCATCATTATCTTTGTATAGTTATACATCCTTACATGCCCCCAATTTGTGATTCTGCCTTTTTATCACAATAGTTTCCCAATGTAGATATATTTCATGTTCCCTCTCCATTTTTCTATACCTTGGATTAGATTACCCTTAATTATCTCTAGATGGCAATCTTCTCTGTTCAATGTTTGTTATATTTCCCTTAACGTATTATATAAAGTAAAGGTTTATATTAAAGGTTCTATATATGTCCATGTTTCATAAATTTTGACCCATGCTTAGTTGTCCTTCTATTGTCATATTCACTCAATTCGCAACTCAATTTAATTATCATGTTAAAAAGGTGAATCACAAACCTCTGCTTTACAAGCTCCCCATATCAGTTTCATATTTATCCATATTCCATATATTTTAACTTTTATTTAGTTATCTTTCCATTATCATATTCAACCAGTTAGCAACTCCATTTTATTATCATATTTAGGAATAAAACTCTTATCTTAACTTTATATTTTCCCATATAGTAGTTTCTAGTTATCTGTTTTTTTTCCTAGTAAGTCTTTTGTCCCACTTCTCTGTACTTGTCTTCTCCCTTTTCTTTATTTTGACACTTCCACTCCCTTCAAATTTCCCCAGGTCACCATCAAAAGAATATTTTATATTTCTCTTTGTTGGGACATAACCTCCTGCTTCAATTTTCCTTATACCACTAACAGCCTCCAAGACCACTTTTGTCTGCTTTCTTTTCCCTTTTGTTGGGACACCTCCCCTTTTCACCATTTTCCCTACACCATTGCCGAGACCAAAGGAGTTTTTTGTCTGCTTATTATTTCCCTCTGCTTCTACCCCTTCAATATCTTGCCCCCCTTCTTCTTTGAGTTCTTCTATAGCTATCTGCTTCTCTAGATTCCAAATTCTAATTAGGCTCTATTTTACTGATTTTACTGATTTATGTATATTTTTTATAATTTCACATAGTTCTTCAAATTCCATGATGTCCAGTTCCAAAGTTACAGTTAATTATACAGTTATGCAGTTCTTATTTCAGAGTTCTGTTCCACCTTAAGTTTATCCACTTCAATTGCTGTGGGGAAAAACGATGGTGGCCATCTTAGTCTTTTGTTCTACCTTAATGTCCAGATCCAAAATTGCAGTTAGTTATACAAATATTATTTAGAGATTCTGGTCCACCTTAAATTCAAACCGGAAGAGAAGCTGGGGCCATCTTACTTTTTTGCCGAGTGAAAAAAAGGAAGAAGAAGAAAACAAAGCAAAAGAAAAGAAAAAAAGAAAAAAACCCTTTGTATTTCCCAGTTTGGATTCCGTTATTATTCTGTTCTTTCCCTTACCGGGTCCGTCTCTTGTAGCTGCTCACAATATATCACTTGGAAACAAGCTTGTGACCAACCAGATTTGAGCACTTCTCTTCGCCTCCTACTTTTCAAAGTTCTAATTTATGGTAGTTGGCTAATTAAAACTTCCTGCACAGTCAGAATTAGGTTATCAGTTATCAGTAGGAAGAAGTGCTTCTTTTCTTTTGGAGTTAAGATATATTAGTTGGAAAAAGTTCAAACAGAATAAATCTTTCAAAGTTTTTGGTTTCTTTTTCAAATCCAAAACCAAGTTTAAAGTATATATTTGAGTGGGTTTGTCATTTCTCTGCTTTCTCCTTTCTGTCCAAAATTGTTTCGAGTAAATAACTTTTGGGGGGGGCTAGTGTTTCAACCCTGCATTTTGTGCCAGCAATGGGAGGGATACTTGTATTTGAACATTTGAGGAGCCAAGGTGTGCAGTGGTAAGAATGTAGTACTGCAGGCCGGACATAATTGCAGGCTAACTCTGGTCACAGCCAGGAGTTCAATCCTGACCAACTCAAGGCTGACTCAGCCTTCCTCCTTCTGAGATCAGTAAAATGAAGACCCAGATTGTTGGGGGAAACATGCTAACTATGTAAACTGCTAGGGGAGCTGTAAAGCATCATGGAGAAGTATATAAGTCTAAGTGTTATTGACATTGATACAGGAGGAGAACTCAGGTAGTGGTTGTATCCCATCAGGCTAGGGAAATTCTTGCCTTCTTAAAGCAGCACATGGCTCACCTTAATGTGGAAGCAAGCAGGAAGTCCGGATCAGCCCTAGGAAGCACAGGGACTGCATGCTCTGTATCATTTGGCCAGGAGAAAGTTGGGAGAGGTTAGAATGGAAGAGTCAGCCAGATTCCAAGCGGTTGTCCAACTCTCTCCTACATAAGGAAGCGTGGGAGGGGGCAGGAATTTCCTCCGAACCTACCTGGAATTTGTCCACTTTTAATTTAATGTTTCTTTTTTCAGCTGGTCCCCCCATTAGTTTTGGTTTTGTTCTGTTCAGTTTTCAGAAAGTTACCCTGCTGGTAACAGAATTCTTAGCCCCTACACATAGTTTCTTTCAAGTATTTTATTGTATTGGAAGAAATAGAGAGCAATTATCAAATTCATTCATGCATCCCAGTGTTAAGTGATCTTAAATTAAGACATCATCCCTAATTCTAAATATAAATCATAAGTATGTATGTTATGTATTTGATAGAAATTCCCATGTATTCCTATGGCTTTGAGCTTCAGCCTGCATCCTGTTGCAAGTTGAGGAAAACTGAAACTCCTATTAATGGGGTAGTGGCTCTTTGTTTTCCACCAGAACGTTCAAGGAAATAGATTGATATTCAGAGATCAAGGAAGGAAGATTATGAAATTCTAGAACACACTGAGTATATAAGAGAAAGGTGAACACGGGCCATTCCTCTGTTTTATTGTTTAATCTAACTTCAAGTTTTCCATTTTCAAGTTGCTTGGGGGCCATTTGGCTTCCTAAGTAATCAAGCATTATTTTAGACAATAATCAGTCTCACATTTCATATGGAATGTACATCAGATTTATAATTTTCAAATCTCAGACCTAACTATTGTAAATCTCGAGCAGTCCTTAATTTTCATTTGGAAGACTCAACTCCCATAAAATACATTGGTTCATGTTTCATGGTGTACTGTAGCTATGAAACTCTAATTATAATGTTTTCCTATTATTTTCTTGGCATAATTGAATATGTTTTAGATTTCAGTCCCTAAGAGCTAATCTAACAACTGCAGTGATTCACTTAACAATGGTGGCAAGAAAGATTGTAAAATGGGGCAAAACTCAATAAATGTCTCCCTTAGCAACAGAATTTTCAGGCTCAATTGTGGCTGTAAGTCGAAGATTACCTCTACTCATTTTATTTTCTAGCATTATAGGAACATGAGAATGAAAAAGCCAAACGTAGAGAAGAATTAAAGTGCATATCAGAAATTTATTCCTCAGCACAAGCATTTGGAAAGTGACTCTCAGTTTCAAATGAAAAGGAAAAAAAATAAACTAGAATGACCGTGTCAGTTCTATTATTACTTCAGAAGTTCAGCCTCACACAGTTGCAGGGGAAAGCTTCCAGCTGGCAGGTTCCTTTCTTCAACATGAAATTGTTGCTCTTCAGAAAAAGCAGGAGAAGCATCATTGTGGAGCACAATGCGAAAGCCGGAGAAAGCCAATGAGATGATCAGAAAGATGCAAAGATCATCCAAAGTGTTTTTTCTGCATTCCAAGTAAAGATTTCACTTTTTAGTCCTTCTCCAATCAGCGATTGGAAGAGTTGTAGTTGTTCTTTTCCCGGAGGCTTATCTGAAGACAGCTTTTATGCTGGTGTGTCTTTTGTTGGTGTTTCCTACCACAACTTCATATCTACTATTCAGCTAACAGAAAATTCAATAGTGAGGGAGGAAAGGCTAGCTAAGCTCCTATATACGCATGGTAGGATCTTTTACTTTCTTAATAGGACTTGTGCTGAAAATCTGTATTTCTGAGCAGTTCTGAAAGGTTCTCGAGACCCACAACACACACTAGCTGCTCTGAGAGGTGTGTTCATTCTGAATGGTCACACTTCACTCCATGAGATCCAAAAGGTTGTAATAGGCTGAGTCCTAGCAATGGCCGATTTTGGATTGTAAAATTTGGACTTGGTTATAGAAACTGGATCTCAAAGCTTCCTCCATTTAATCTCCATTTGTCTCAGTCTTGAATAGTACAAATTCTTGGTTAATCTATGCTAATTGCTATTTCTTTTGGAATTCATTCCACCATCCTCCCTATTTAAAATCTTATCAGAATTCTCCTTCCTATTGAAAATATTATTTAGTATTAAATCTAGGTGTCTTTTTGGTGCCTCATCATCAAGGATTCTTTCTTTAAAACATCCCGAAGGGTTTTTGCAATTGCATTCGGTTTTCCTAAACTGGCAGTTCTTCAGCTTTCTTCAGGCCTATTGACCCTGCATGATAGGCTAAGCTACAAAGTCCTTCATTGCCTATAGCTCTTTATTCGGGTTTTCTGAACACAGGCTCTCTGTGTCAGTGGAAACTGAAATTGATCCTGCTCTAGAATCTCAGAAATCAGAACTGGTAGTCATGTTTGTTAGAAGTCCCAATAGAAACCCAACATGGACAGGGTGGTAAGGGTTAAAAGGCTGTGACCAAGTTATATGGCAGCTTGCATATGCTCAAGTACCATGTTTTCCAGTTTAATATGTTGCATAAACAAAGCTATAAAGCTATTTAACAGACTTGTATGTGTAGTCCATTAAATCCAACTATCCCTTAAATCCAATTTATTTCATTAGCACCAATTTACAATGTTTGAAGAATTAACTGAATTTTTTTACATCATGATTTATGTAATCATACAAAACGTATAAATTGATGCAAAATTCATAAAAATGTTACCTATATGATTACATTAATGGCATACATTGCAAAAATTGTCTGGACAATTTTAGACAAAATTGGTTCTGAAAAAGAGATTTTAATTAAAATGTTACCCGTTGTAGCTAAAGTCTGAAATTCACTTGAATGAAGGTCCAGATAAACTAGGTTGCATGTCATTCCTTTCCCATTCATAGCAACAAGAACTGTCAAAATAATATAAATAATTCTGGCAGATATTCAGACAGCCAGTTCAAGAACTGCAGTTTTGATTGATGTCAAGCCATACAGCCTAGGAAAGACCCTGATATCTAAGATAAAATACACAATTTTCAAATTCCAATCCTTTGACTTCAGCTCATGTAAATTTTCTGTAAATGGGCTAATTTAAAATTGGACTGAACGTTGGGTATTTGACACCAAATTCTCAAGGATCTAGATGTGATGACTGGCAAAGGAGGACCCAGCATAAGATTATATTTTTAGTGTTTTCTCCTATGTATTGCACTCCTAATACAACCCCCATCACAAAATTTCAAGGGACTGAGTGAATGCAGAGTAATCCTGGGATTAATATCATCTTGCTTCTAGCATCACTACCTGGGCACTTTTAAAGATTTCAAGTAGCTGTAAAATAACTTCTCCTCACTTGCTATCTTGAATTAAATTGCAAGATCCTATGAGGACTTTTGCTGATGTTTTGGCTTAGTGATTAAATCAATCATCTTAGATATGAATGCAAATCCTACCTCATGAATTTTCACACACTTCCTCATACTTCCCTTCCCCTTCTACTTGCTCTCTCATAATAAGAGATGAATGCCATGCTTTATTTTAACAAATTCAATAGTCAACACTTCACTTTTTGCTCCCGTGAATTCTCTCAACCTCTGTTCTTTTTTCCTCAGGAGCCTCCAGAAAATATTATTTCTGATTTATGGAAAATAGCTGCCAAGAAAAGACTTGATGAGTAAATTCTCTCTATATTTGTATCTTTCTTGCAGTTAGGAAAAAATGGGACAGAAGAAGATAGGGAGACTAAGGTCATCTGGCTGTATTTAAATCACAGCCACTTAACCTAGAAAGTCATTTTTTCTATTCCTTTTTCATTCCAGCCCTTTCAGTCTTTTCCTGGCCCTAAAAGTCATGCCTAGTTTCTGCTATGACTTTGAGAAGGAAGGATTTAGTCTTTGGCTCCTGTCCCATTTAGTAATTACAGGCTGAGGCTGCAGATACATATATGTGAACCAGTGCCTTTCAAATGTTCTGCTTTATTTATACATACATGTGTGTGTTTTTGCCTTCCTTTCTTCTAGAGGTTCATGATGGAACACATAATGTTTAGCTCTTCATTTCCTCACTCCTTTAGCTCTCTTAAGAAGCCTGAGAAATATTGACTGCCCCAGGGAGGTCTAGAGCTAAGTAGGACCTTGAATTTGGGTCTCAATCAAACATCTTAGCCCCAGATGTTGGCAACAGAATTATAAAGCAGCATAGACTTATGTTCTAGTCCTGCTTTAGGCCTGAAGACAGCTGGTGGGCAGCTGCCAGAAGTCAAGACTGATCCAGAGGCATACATACATACATACATACATACATACATACATACATACATACATACAGATTATAAAGCAGACTGGAGTCCCCTATTTGTCTTAGAATGCTAATCCAAAATGTGGGGACAATGAAGGGTTGCTTCCCTGTAAAAGAAAAAAAAACACCCTACTCTTGGCAATTTTATTTCTCTGTCCATCTTTGGGTTTAGATGGAGGCAGGCTGTCATTCCTCCAGAGGTAAAATTTATTCATAAAGTTTGGATTGCTTCCTGTTACTTAAGATGAGTCTCCTTCATCTGCCATGTAAATGAAAAAGCTATCTACTTTCACTATTTTATTTTCCTGCTCCAAAAATACAAAAAAAAACCTGTTGAATCCTGTTGAAGAATTTCAAACCCCAAAAATGGGGGGGGGGGATTGGGGTTTAGGAAGAAAGGCAGTTTGTCTCCAGTTTGTCTTCACTGATCTAATTTATAGGAATTAGGTTTAAACAGAAGAAGGGAACCACAAAGACGAGCATTTAGCTTAAATACCTAGCTTGTGTCTATGGCCATTTTGCACACTGCACAGAAGCAAACCTAAGTTTGCAATCCAGAGCACAATTAGCAGTGAGCTGAAACTAATCTCACTTACAAAATTGAAGATATTAAAACAAACAGAAAAAACTTTTTTCATTGGTGACCAGATCCTGGTCTCCAAATATGTGCCTGCATTCCAGTTTGGGATGCTGAAAACCTGGGTCTAGCTACCTGGAAATTGAGGGATGATTTGGGCCAGCTGGAGGAAACCCCTCTATTCATCTCGCTGAGTTCAGGAGAACTTTGATATTGGAGGGGAACTCCCTGATATGGCCCTGGGGACGCAGGCGCAGAAGTAGAGGTCACTTCTGACCTCCAAACTGGTTCATCCAATGTTGTGGCAGAACGAGGAGCTAACACTGTAGGAGCCACACCACTTGAAATTGGCATTGGGACAGGGGTGGAAAAACGACGAATTTCATAGGTCCTGGTTGTTTTCACAGGGGCTTGCTTGGCCGGTGTGAAAGACAAGCTGGACTGTTGAACTGTTGGACTTGTAGGGGTCTGGACACCGATGTTTGGAGTCTCCCCAAAACAAAACATGGCAGAATTTAGTTGGTATGGTTGATGTCTGAGGAAGTCAATGACTTTGATCCCTGATTTGTGGCTTGGTGCTTTTTTAACTTTGCTCTCTGCCTTTGTGGCCTGGGATTTGCTAGCTGCTAATGGGTAAAATGGGGAATGTAATGGGTTGTAAGCTATGGGAGGTGGGGCACGAATATTTGATGAATACTTCCAGGAAGAGGGAAGAGAAGGTGCAGGAGATGGAGTTCTTGGCTTTGAGGTTGGTACAGCCTCCACCACAAACTTATCCATTCGGCTCTGCCGCTTAGCAAAAAGCTCCGCCCCTTTCCCCTTCAAATGAGAGAGGTCATGTGCAGGAGAGGAGCCATTCACCATTCCATTAAGGGTGCTTGACTGCTGAGGCTTTGGGGCTACTGGAGGTGGGGTCTTGAATTTCCGGCCTGAGAACTGCATAAAGTTGCAGGCTTCTGCTCCCAGGCTGAGGACATCTTCCTCAGGGCCTGACTCAAATCCTGCTCCTTGGTGGTCCCCTTTGGGTTTTTCATCCAGATTCTGCACAAGGGACAATAACTCTGGATTTGGGGAATTCTTTTTCTTCTCTTCTACAGATTTGAACATGGGCTTCTTGCTGCTTCGGCGGCGGGCCTCCTGCAAGATACCTGTTCTGGGAGCTGGAACTGCAACCCTCTGCTCCCTGGAGGCCAAAGGCTCAGAAGCGGGTCGTGGAATATCAGAGACATTGCTGGTGAATTGCTGGACTGGTGGCTGATTGAGGGGCTGTGGAACTGGACTAACATAAAAAGGAGAAGGTGCAAAATCCTGCGTTTGTGGAGAAGACAATGCGGTAGATGTAGCTCTGACTGCATCCACAGCTGGTCTAGAAGAGGACGAGAGAAATATAGAAGCAGTGGACGTTCTACCTGCTCTAGAAAGTGATTTAGCTTCTGCTGATTTTGCATCTGCTGCTGTCTGTACTGATGATGGTATAGTTGGGATATACAGAGACACAGATGTGCTTGCTGTGCCTTTAGACTGCTCTGATGATGGAGGGGCAGGAAGGACTGTACCTGAAACAACAGGGGGAACAGGAGGGGCAGCTGTTCTCTGGTCACCTACCCTCTCACTACTTTTTTTTAGCACTAAAGGTCTAAACATAACAGATGATGTCGTAGGACGTTGCCCAGAAAAGCCAGGCGTGAAAGGCCGAGCAGACCTATTGAAGATGCCTGAGGTATTTGAAGATATCTGGGCTCCCTCTCCAAAGATAACAGACGGAGACTGGAGCTGAGCAGGATTAGGTGGTGGCAGCTCATTAGAAACTTGTGCAGATTCTAAATGGACACTCAAGGGAGTCTTTTCCGCCTTCCATGGCATTGGTGCTTCAATACCAATGACGCTGTGCGTAGGTTGAATGGTTGAATTTGGGAGCTCTGCTTCTGGCTTCTGGGCAGACATATTTTCCAACGTCTGCTTCCCAGTTTTCTGCCTCTGCTGCTCAAATAATCGTGCTCCTCTCCCTGAGGCTTCACTCAGCCCTTGCGATAGCTGGGCCTCCTCTTGTGCAGGACGTCCTTTGGGCTTCTCAATGTCAAGGTAGGCGTTGCCTCCATCTGAGTGGTTGGTTAAACTTCGAGCATCAGAGAAGCCTTCTTCATCAAATTCTGACTCGCTAGTTGGGAAGACTCCGTCTTCTTCATCATAGCAGTGGTCTTCTTCCACACTCCCAAAACTGACTAGGGTATATTTCTTAGCTCTCTGCCTGCGTTTTTTAAACATCAGAACACCTTTGGAGTGGGGATTGGGGGCATCTGTCAATAGGGATGCAATGGTTCTGCATTTGGTTTTGGCTTCCTTCGTGTTTTTTTCTTGCATGCTGTCCCCACGATTAAGCTCTGTAAAGAACAACAACAAAAAGCACAATCAGGGTTGTATAAAGAAATCTACATTTGTAGCATCTGTAAGGCAAAATAGCCTTACTGGTGACAAGGAATGTTCTTGGCTCACAAATGAATAATCTTCAATGTTGCATTCTTCCAATAAAGGAATGCAAGAATGTCATAGTACTTTGATAGAGGAAAAGAAATCCTTGGCAGTAAATTCCAGAGAGCCTTCATGATTGAGCAACTAAAACTTCGACCTGACCCAGTAAAATTCAAACTAGTAAATTCTTGATAGCTATTTAATATACTCAGAAATTATTACAAGGTGATCAGGTGAAAGATACCAGTTTACACCTGTGGGAAAGAAACCTACAAGGGTAAATAGAGCCCTAATACATCAAAAAGAAAAGATTTACCTTAGTTAGCTCCTAGTTGCACTGTTAGGCTTTCTGTAAGCCAGGGGTGTCAAACTCAATTTCTTTGAGGGCCGCATCAGCATTATGGTTGCTCTAAAAAGGCCAGTTGCACGTAAAACTATGACGACTCACAGAGGCTAGATGAGCGTGGCTGGGTAGGTGTGGCTGGGTGGTAACAGCCAGGTCACCATGACCATGGGTGGGGTGGCC
The DNA here is from genome assembly GCF_051295495.1 of Thamnophis sirtalis. NCBI lineage: Eukaryota > Metazoa > Chordata > Lepidosauria > Squamata > Natricidae > Thamnophis > Thamnophis sirtalis. The sequence goes on from NW_028261395.1 coordinate 18,523,616, forward strand.
AGCTTGCCGCCACTCACTAGGCATGGCTGACTCGGGCCAGCTGCATTAGGATGGAACAAGTCGCACTGGCTAACACAACATGGGGACAATTTGGTGTCCCACAAACTCCTCCCCTCCCCAAAATGCTAGCAGCCAAGCTCATGCGCGTGCTCATGCGTGTGCGCACACACACACACGCCACATTCTAAGTTTGGGGACTTTTATTCACAGAGGAAGGAGAGGGCCTTCTCCCCAAACCCAGGCACGATTAGCAGTTTGCAAACCCAGATATGAATAAAAGTCTCCAAGCTTAGAATTGTGTGCGTGTATGAGCGTGCGCGCACACACACAGCACGCTTAAGGAGACATTATTCTCCAATCCCAGAGGTCATTGGTATTTCCATGTCTTGTACCCTCTCACATCAAAGCAGGTGGTGGAGGACGGAAGTTGCTGAATGTGGAAGCGTGAAGAAGAAAGGTTGCAGGAAGCAGTTTCCTCCGAGTCCAACTTCTGCCTTTACAGATCTCTGGAGAGAAAAGGAGGAGGCAGGGAAGCAGTGCTCCCTGGTCTTGCACAAGGGAAGATGGCCCTTCTCGAATCCCCATTTCAAATTGTGTGTGGTAAGGATGCTGGCTTGTTGAGACAGCTTTCCCTCAAGCAGATCCTCCTCCACTCTTTCCTCCTCTCCAGAGATCTGTCAAGGCAGAAGTTGGACTCAGAGGAAACTTCTTCCTGCAAACCAGAGGTGGGTTGTCGCCGGTTCGGCCCGGAACGGGTGAACTGATAGTAGCGGCGGGGGAGGCTCCGCCCACCTACCCAGACGCTTCTGCACATGTGCAAAAGTGTTGTATGTGGAAACGTGCCTGAACCGGTAGTAAAAAAATTGGCAACCCACCACTGTTGCAAACTTTCTCCTCCGCACTTCCACATGCAGGAATGTCATCCTCCGCCTCCTATGGAGGCCAGGCAAGACTGAGAGGCTAGATCCAGAGGTCTCCAGTGGAGGAAGTCGAGACCAGGGCAAATGCCAAACCTTCATCCACCAGAACCTCACAGAGGATCCTTGGACAGTGGCACAGGCTGTCTGGAGCCCTGGAGAGTGGAGGGCAACATCCAACCTGGCCCTCAAGTTCCCAAGGCACAAGGACTCTGCAGCCCAGCCCAGCCCAGCCCCGCTTCCCTGAGGGGGCACCTAGCTGAGCTTACCTCCTCCTTGAGGCTGCTGATGCTGTGCTCACTCTCATTGGCCAGGTTGCTTATGGTGGGTGTGGAAGGGCAAACTGCATGGGTCAGAGAGAGGCCTACTTCCTCTCCATGCGAGGAGACCTTGCTTTGAAACAAAGCATCCTCAGTGATAGGATGGAAGACCATCAAAAGAGGTCAGGAGGAGGGGGCAAGGGGATGGCAAAAAGGCAGCAGGGCTGCTGGTGGCCAGGTTCTAAGGCAGGACCTCCCTCAGACCCTCCCTCCCTCTCATTCCAATCTCCCTCCCTCCTTCCTTCTCAGTCCCATATCCTTCCTTATTTCCTCCCTCCTTTGCTTTGCAGGCCCTCAGCTCAGAAGTCTTTTGGGATTTGCTAAGATTTGAAGGGTCTATACATTCCTGGCATCTGCACTCTTTTAGATAAATATTGATACTGGGATGTTATCAGTTCTGCTATTAAGCAGATTGAGAGTCAAGGAGAGTGACATAATAATCCATAGAAATGGAGGTAGAAAAAATATTAATAATACTCCGTATCCCTAATTAGAATAGGAATAGAATAAAGCATATTATAATAATAGGATTGGAAGAGACTTTGGAGGTTTTCTAGTCTAAGCAGAAATACTTCTATTAAAATATGTCTATTAAAAAAATTACCCACTTTCCCCAGTATATAAGTACAGTCCTATGGAAGTTTCAAGTGAGCAGTGCTTCTTATATTGTGTGTAACTCTGATTTTTAAAATTGCCCTAATACTGACAGCAGGCTTAGCACAAAGGTTACAATGTATTGATAGTAAACAAAATATACATTGATGAGATGATACAAAACCTCTCCTTAGCAGTCTCATGTTGTACAGCAAAACATCTACTAGATGACTCTAGTAGATGTTATAAAACACTGGTAAACCTTTGCCTTCAGTTATCACCATGCTTCCACTTAAGAAGTCAAAGAAATGAAGATGGAAAAGCTGCCTTGTTTTATAGTTTATTTTATAATCAAATGCTAATAATAACAACAGCCCTCATTATCATGGAAAGCAGAAAATAGGATGGAAAGGGGAATAGTGTAACATTTCTAGCAAAACTATCCTTTTCTATTACATAACAAGATCAGATTAATGATTCAGACACTTCAACATTATTTTCCCAGAGCAGCCATTTGAAAAAAGTATCAGTGGTGAAAATAGCTGTATTATTATCATGATAAATTCTTGTCCTCTTGAAAGAAACTACCAGGGACTGCACAATACATTGGTTCCAACTCACTGTTGGCTCTGTAGGTCATCCTACTTTTTCCTAATTAATTTTTTTTTAAAGTTCTCTTTCCTAATTCAGTTTCCTTCCTCAGGCAAACATCCCTATGAAAAAAAATACAGAAAGAGAAAGAAGTTTGTTAAGTTCAGGGCACAAAGGAAATGGGTACCTGCATATGGTTGGTCCAAGTGCTTGATAGCAGCATCCAGTCCTGGAGAGGAGGGCATGTCACATACTGTTTTTAACTCCCAGCTCTCCATAAAGAGAGAGAGAGAGAGAGAGAAGGAGCGGGATAGCTCCCTTCTGGAGCAGAATCAAACCTTAAGAGTCCAGGTCCTTTGACTGCAACTCTGCTGGCCTTTTAAAGCTGCTCTTTTGTCTCTTCAGTATTGCTGCTAAAATCCATGAGGTCATTCTTGCTATTTTTACCCCCCAGGCATCATCACTAAACAGGGTGATGGACATTGTCAACTGTCAAACACTTGCTCCACTTCCCACCCTCCTCTCATAGCTGGGGTTAAAAAAAGGCAGAATGTTTCTTACAAGTTTCCACATTTCTGAACAGAATAAATGTATTCAATATAATTTAGATTTTTTTTCCCTGGCATTCACTTACCGTACATAATACACAAAGTTCAGCTCCCCCCCCAAAAAAAACCCACCACTCAAATTGTAATCTTAATCAGCATTTGAATCAAAATATTTTCACAAATTGAATTTTTGCAACAGATAATAGAATATGTACACTATTGTTTTTCACTGATGTGTCCTATTCACATCCAAAGTGTGGCTAGCATAGGGAAACTAATAACATCATAAGTGGAAATAAATTTTCCCTTCTTTATCCTTATTCTTCAAGATCTATATCAATGGGGCAGGGATTCTATCTACTTTGTAATTAATAACAGAAACCAGGAATGTACATTTTGTATATTAAACACACAGGAATTTTTAAAATTGGGTTTTTCTTCGTCTTAATGTTAATTTCTTTTGTTCTAAAATGGCCTTATCCAAACATTAAATATTGCACTATTCTGAATCACAAAGTAAGTCATGATTATCACAATTCTCCTTGCCGTCAAAGCTGTGTTTTTTTTTAAATGTCCCTGTTCTTGACATATAAAAGTAAGACAAGGTTGTGTAATCAGGAATGGCAGTAAATTATTGTGCCAGTTATTTACAGTCATGAATCATTGGGACATAACTATGTGCAAAGCAATATAGAGGTGACTTTGGTAAAGGAATGGACGAACCATTAAAGAGATGAAAAAGCTACTCAGTCTGGAAAGTGTGAGAAAGAAACTCAAGATAAAACTGCCTTGATTCTATTTGGTATAAGATGGGGCAAATGGAAACTCTGACAGGCTTTTAAGATTCTGGGATTTTACTTTCCATGTATAAAAACATTCTTTGAATTGCTGCCTTGTCTATTTGTTGACGTGGCTTACCTCAAAGGACTGACATCAATCCTGAAAGCCTGTCAGATTTTCTGTCTGCACCATCTATACTTAACATAATTAAAATCTTCCTCAACAAAATCAAGGTGGGATTACTTTGAGTTTCTTATGCTTTTTCTCAGTAATCCCTAAAACCAATAACAACAACAAGCCTTAGCCACAAATTGCATGAAGGCAAAAACTCAGCATGTTACCACCACCAGCAAATGTCGCCTCTGTAATGAGAAAGATGAGACAGTCGACCACTTGATCAGTGGGTACAGCAAAATTTCACAAACTGACTACCTACAACACCATGACCGCGTTGCTAAGATCATTCACTGGAAATTGTGCCAAAAGTTTGGATTTGAGTACAGCAAAAACCACTGGGAACGTCAGGTTGAGAAGGTTTTAGAGAATGCGAAAGTCAAGATCTTGTGGGACTTCAGAATTCAGACTGATAGGCACTTGGTCCACAACACACCTGACATAACAATAGTTGAAAAGAAAAAAGTATGGTTCATTGACATTACAATACCTGGAGATGCACGAATTGAAGATAAACAGCAAGAAAAAATCACAAAGTACCGGGACTAAAGTTGCTCGGTTTCAGGCGGACCTGGACTCCAACTCTGCAGAACCAGCTGAGGCACTAAGGGATAATTTGGTAGGTCATCGCTGGGTTGATTTTCAGGCTGTTACCCCTGAGGACGTGGACAAGGCCATGAGAGCTGTAGGTGCCTCCACATGCGTGCTGGACCCGTGCCCCTCCTGGCTGGTTGTCAACAGCAGGGAGGTGACACGGGGCTGGATCCAGGCGGTTGTTGCCGCCTCCTTACGGGACAGGGTCTTTCCCCCCGCTTTAAAGGCGGCAGTGGTGAGACCCCTCCTGAAGAAACCATCTTTGGATCCAGCCGTTCTTAACAACTATCGTCCAGTCTCCAACCTCCCCTTTGTGGGGAAGGTTGTTGAGAAGGTGGTGGCCTTTCAGCTCCAGCGGTCCTTGGAGGAAGCCAGTTATCTTGATCCATTCCAGTCTGGCTTCAGGCCTGGCTACAGCACAGAAACCGCTTTGGTCGCATTGACCGATGATCTCTGGAGAGCCAGGGATGGAGGCCACGCCTCCATCCTGGTACTCCTTGACCTCTCTGCAGCTTTCGATACCATCGACCATGGTATCCTTCTGCGACAACTGCGTGAGGTGGGGGTGGGAGGCACTGTTTTACGGTGGTTCTCCTCTTACCTCTCGGACAGGTCGCAGTCGGTGTTAGTCGGAGGGCAGAGATCGACCCCCAGGCCCCTAACATATGGGGTGCCGCAGGGTTCGGTCCTGTCCCCCCTTCTTTTTAACATCTACATGAAACTGCTGGGCGAGATCATTCGACGGCACGGGATAAAATACCATCAATACGCGCACGACACACAGTTGTATCTGTCCGCCCCGTGCCAACTCAATGAAGCGATGGATGTGATGAGCCAGGGCCTTGAAGCCGTTAGAGACTGGATGGGGGTTAATAAGCTTGTACTCAACCCAGATAAAACCGAGTGGCTGCTGTGCTTCCCTCCCACTAATTGGTCAAGTGTTCCATTTCTCAGGCTGGGGGGTCAAATACTACGCCCCTCAGATAGGGTCCGCAACTTGGGAGTCCTCCTGGACCCACAGCTGACTTTTGAACACCATTTGTCGGCTGTAACCAGGGGGGCATTTGCCCAGGTTCGCCTGGTACACCAGTTGCGGCCCTACCTGAACCGGGAGGCTCTCACAACAGTCACTCGTGCCCTCGTGACCTCTAGGCTGGAATACTGCAATGTGCTCTACATGGGGCTGCCCTTGAAGAGTATTCGGCGACTTCAGCTGGTCCAGAATGCGGCCGCGCGAGCGATCGTGGGTGCACCCCGTTTCACCCACGTAACACCTATCCTCCACGAGCTGCACTGGCTACCTGTTGATCTCCGAGTACGCTTCAAGGTGCTACTTGTCACCTACAAAGCCCTGCATGGTATTGGATCTGAGTACTTGAGAGACCGCCTCCTGCCAATTACCTCCACTAGGCCGATACGATCCCATAGATTAGGCCTCCTCCGAATCCAATCAGCCGGCCAATGTCCGCTGGCAACTACCCGGAGGAGAGCCTTCTCGGTGGCTGCTCCGACCCTCTGGAACGAACTCCCCGTGGAGATTCGTACCCTCACCACCCGCCAGACCTTCCGCGTAGCCCTTAAGTCCTGGCTGTCCCAACAGGCCTGGGGCTAAAGATTTCAACCCCACTCGAATTGTATGACTGTTGTGTTTTTAATGATGTACCGTTTTTATGTTTGTGACTCGTTTGTCCTCCCTCCCCTTGAGTTGTGAGTCGCCCTGAGTCCCCCCAGGGAAAAGGGCGGCATACAAATAAAGCATCTCAATCTCTCTCAATCTCGACTTGCAAATTGAAATTGAGCGACTGTGGAAAAAGAAATAGTGTGTTGTCCCAATTGTAATTGGAGCCCTTGGAGCAATACCTAAAGGGCTACCTCGCTATTTGGAAATTTTAAATTTAGCAGATTTGAACATTCTGATTCTACAGAAAACTACCCTACTTGGAACAGCTTATATCCTCCGACGTTACCTTAACAGTTCCTAGGTCCTTGGTTAGGACTCGAGCTTTGAGCTACCAACCAGCCCCAAAGGCTGTGAATCTCACCAATGATGATGATGATGATGATGATGATGATGATGATGATGATGATGATCATCATCATCATCATCATCATCATCATCATCATCATCATCATCATCTACTGTTCCCTGACTTGAGCCTAACTTAAATATAAAGATTGTGTGATCTGATGGAGATATAGAAAAAAAAAAGCTGGATGACCCCGCACATTGGAAGTTTGTCCATCCCTATTCAGACAGACAAAATGTAAAAAACATGTGGTATGTCAGCAACTAAGGCAATATGACATTAGAGCTTTTTCTTTACATTTGTTCAAGGACTGCCTAATTGATCACTTGCTTTAAAGTGGCAATGGCAAATTTGTTTCATCAGACTTGCAAGATTATGTTAATCTATAGTGTATAATTAACTCATCTAATTGTGCTTCCAATCTGATTTACGGGGAAGCCTTCTGTGAGACAAAACTTCATGAACACCAATAGCCTTTTCTGTTACCTAATTTCTCTTGTCTGTAGAGAAGGATCAGACATCTAGAATGCTCTGTGCAGATAGAAAATGAATACCCCATTATTAAAATGATGGGATCAAAATTAATTTTATGCTAACAAGATAATTTTGAATTTATTTGTTCATGTTCATAGAACTTTAGAGTAGCTGTACAATCATAAAAATGTGAGCTGGTTTTGGACAAATCTTCATATTTATGACATCTATCTAAATAAGATACTGCAAAGTTCTTTATGACCATTTTCTTCTTTAGCAGATAGAAGCACCCTATACCTGTCTCCAAGTTTCATATCTATCCTCTAGTTCAGGAGTCAGCAACCTGCGGCTCAGGAGCCACATGTGGCTCTTTCTTTCCTCTGCTATGGCTCCCTATCACTCAAAATATGCATCACAATTGCCAATGTGCGACACTCACCAGCATGTGATTTATTGAGCTATTTGACCCCCGGTAGGCCAACCATGGATAAATCCAAGAAAACTTTCAGAAGAAAACAGAACATTTAATCCAACTACATATGCTAGTTTTCTGGCCACTCAGGAAATAGTCAGGCACCGGAAGGGTTTTGTGACTCCCAGTGTTTTCTTTTCTGTGTGAAACTGGTCCAAATGGCTCTTTGAGTGTTTAAGGTTGCCGACCCCTGCTCTAGTTCTTGGCAAGAACTTTCTTCGCAAAAGGACAAAGGGAGAGATCAGCCTCAACATTTGTTGTACCGAGTGACATTAGAAGGAAATTCTGAGAAAGGACATGGATATGCAGCATATGAGGGCACAAGTTATATATTGTATGGACCAACTTCAATTTATATAAATGCATACAAATATTATTGAGATTTGGAAAATAGTTACTCATCCCCAAGATTGCAATAACCAAAATAGCCAGTCTCTTAGGGTAATCTCAGAGTAAGAGTTCCCACATTTTTTAAATATTTTTTTATTTTTTATTTAAAACAAACACAATATCCTTCTTTACATGCTGTAGAAAGTGTATCAGTTGGTTATACAAAAAGACTTTCGTGCATCTCTTCCACAGTCAACAAACATAATTCATATTAACTCAAGCATTTTAACTCAAATATTTATATGTCAACATCATCATATCTCCATTTTCATTTGACTATAATTGTTTAAGCATCCTTCATCATAAAATATACCAAAGTTTAATACATAACCACATACTGGCCTTTCAATTACTATTTCTAAAATCCTCCACTAACACTGAATCCTTATGTCTTGTTCTAGCTAAACATCCATAATATTTAATAACAAAGTTTTCTAATCCTCCTTTCGAAATCACTGTTTAAAACTTACATCCAGTTTCCTTATATTACACACACACACACACAGAGAGAGAGAGAGACACACACACACATTGTTATTCTTATCCCTCCTTTATTTGACTATATCCTGTATCATAACATTTCCCCCCTAATAATCAAAACTTTAACTGTATCTAAATTGGTTCCTTTTTTATTAACCTTTATGTGTAATCCAAAAGGATTTCCAATCTTTCTTATATGGGTACCTGTTCTGACCCCCACAACAGGTACCATTCAATATTCATATCCAATTATACTTATCATAACACTACACATTGTATACATTAGTAATATTATCAGTTATTTATTTAAACTATATCTATTGTCAATAAATTTCACTAAATTTAACTAGTTTTAAATTATATTCTTCCATCTATCAACCTGTATCTTTCCAATAGCAAAACAGTCTCATATCTTCTACCATTTGTGATGCCAGTCCTCTAATCATCTCCTTGATCAACTTTGTATGGACTCCTCTTAGCAACTCCTTGCTTATAAGATCTCTCACGTAATCTTGATGCCCTTCTTCTGTTTCCTTAGTCAGCTTAACTTTGATTGTCAGTAGTGTTATCAATGCTATTGCTAATAAAATTTCTCTCTTTAAATCCATAGATTCTTTAGTTTTTTCTTCTTCTGTATCTTGCCCTCTGGGATAAATTTCCCCTCCATTTAATTCCTCTTTCTTTCCATTTTCAGAGACCAACCAATCACCATAAATATCAGCAAATTTAAACTCTTTATATTCACTTTCCACTTAGATTTTTTGAGTTTTAACCACCATATTTTGCATTTGATAATCATCCTCATCATATTTTGCTGTTATATGCTTTAAGTCTTCCAGCTTCTTCTCTATCCTCTCATATGTATTTGATAATTTCTGTATTTCTGAAAATATCTTTTGCAAGCTTGAGATTTCTGTTTGCTTTTGAAATTGTGCCATTCTCTCCAGCTAACAAACACAGCTGCTCTAGCTTGGAAGGTTAATAAAATTAAACATAGATTCACAAAAATGTTTGTTTTCACTTTTCTCTGGTTAAAGATATACTTCAAAGGGACATCTGTATGCTTCCCTTCTTATCACTCTCTATAACCAAGCAGTAAGACCTTGCAGTGCCAAGCCAAAACAATCAGCAAAGAAAAAAGTGTTCCAATTCCAATACACAAACTCCAATACACAAACCTTCCAGCATCCAAGCAACAGTATTACCTTTGCAAATTTCCTTATTTCTTTTGTATCTTTTTTGTATTTCAAGTTAGAAAAAAGTGTCCAATCTTTAAATGTGTTAAACACCCACAGCAATGAAAGAGGAAAAGTTTAATCCATAGGTTACAAAGAACAATAAAAGAAAAAATAGAAGAAAACTTAATCCATCCGTTTCAAAAGGCTTGCATAAATTCCATCCGTGAAGATAGCATTTACAAAGTAAAATAACCACTGTCCAAAACCATTCCAAATTTAATTCTGCTGCTTGATTCTTCTGTTCTCCAATTTAAATTAATTTTAAGTTTTTTATAGGCAGTCTCTTTTTAAAACAGTAAAAGTTCCTCACCAGCTGGAAACACTTTCTCTTTCTGTATCCTTCCATTTTGGAGCCACCCCGACTTCGTCAGCCTTGGCTGGATTTTTTGTCACCAGCTTGAAGAACTTCTCTTGCATCGATCAGGGTCTTTGCGATGTTCCTGAGGTCAGCAAGATGTATTCTTCCTGTTCACCATCTCTTCGGGACAGTTTAGGTCCGATTGGACCACCCAGCGGCAAAAGTATTGGCTGCAGTCTCGGGGCATCGAGACCGCACATTCGTGTTGTCATGACGTTACCTCCTCCTTCAAGAGTTCCCACATTTTTGTTTGCCATTGTAGAATGAGATAGTTGGAACAGTGAAGGTTCTTGGGCTTTGGGGTGGTTCCTCAAATTTAGAAATAAAGGACAGAATTTCAACTGAGCCCAAAATAATTTTGAAAAGCCTACTTAATTCTCCTTTTTATATTAAGCAATATTCCATGCACGCTCAGTTTTAAAATAATAGCTTTAATCCCAAGTTTAGAAAAATGGCCTATTTTAGAAAAATAGAGACCAAGGAAATGTACTCTTATTGATTATTCTAGACTTGTTTATATTTTTTTATGCTACTGAAAAAACCCTGTAGGCCTGTTTGATTAAAATGTCACTTCTGCTTCATCCTATTTACAAGTATGCCATGGGATCTTATGAATTTCCGCTAGGGAATGCATTTGTTTCAAACTGATAAAAAGCTATTAGGAAGGAACAGTGCCCAATATGAGGCAAGATTCTACTTGCATGCTGATGACTCAGCACATAGAACATTCTCTGATTTAGGAGAGAAGGCAATCTATTTTTGCTCTGTGATTGAATGAGCAGGTAAATAATTTGAGGGTATTTCCTGATCTCATTGAAAGTCCAGATGTGTCAGCATTGCTCTAGCTCTGCTGTTGTACTCACTGTAGCCATTACTGAGCAGAAATAGTCTAGCAAGTGCTGTTAATAACTTTTTAGGATCTTTTCAATGTGTTTTATGTAGGATTGCCCTTGAAAATGTAATCGAAAATACAATTGTGACTGCCATGATGCTGCTAGGGACAGTTATCAAGAATCATGTAACCCTATTTTGAAACAGCTATATTGGTTAACTATATTGGTTAGATGCCAAGCAACACTCAAGATAATAATGTTGACCTACGAATCTGGGTAATCTTCAACTTACAACAGTTTGTTTAGTGACTTTCAATGGTACTTTGTGACTTATGATCATTGGAGCAAGCTCTTGGTCACATGATTGACATTCAGATGCTTGACAATAACATGACGGTTGCAGGGCTCACACGATCACCTTTTGCAGCCTTCTGGCAAGCAAAATCAATCGGGAAACCAGATTCACTTAACAACCATGCTACTAATTTAACAAATGTGGCAAAAAAGTAAAAAAATGGGGCAAAATTCACTTAACAAATTTCTCACTTAAGATGAATAAATGTTGGGCTCCATTGTGCTCGTAAGTTGAGGACTATCTGTAACTCTTCCTTTAACATCCTTAAATGCTGAGGAGGCCACATTAGAAGATGTATACTAAACACACAGCCTCTATGAGCTGCCCCAAATAGGGCATATCCCACATCATAAAAGGCCGGCTAATACCTGCTTGTTCATCGTGGATTTATAAATTGCTGAGCTCTTCCAGGTCTAACAAGATGGATGATGTTGCTTACCCTGTTCTTACTAGTTTTATTGATTTTAGTGGTGTTTGATTGGTCATTTGTTAACCATTTTATCAATATTATTGCTAAATTGTGAGTTTTTTTAACAAGTCGAAGATACAATTGATACAAATAAATAATATTTAATTAAATCTTGTTACAATTGACCGTATCTCTTTCTTCACAAAAATAAGTACTTGATTTGGATGAAAGCTCTCCCGCTTAATGGCTGCTTCTTGTTGGGGAAAAGGGATACATGCATACATAACATTTGATCTTGGCCAAAAGGCCAAGAAGTGAAAGAGACATACTAATTTCAAATTTTGAATGTGTTGCAAATGAAATGGGTTTGATTATTCAGGATCTGACCTAAGGTGGGCTTGCAGGATGCATGTGGGCATATTCATATCTGCTATCCCCCCCCACCCTTTGCTCTGTCAATAATGCATGGTAGCAAAATATAAAGCTGAGTATAATACAGAAAAAAGACAACAGCAGACTCCCAGAGTGGGAAAGCACAAGGAAGTTTTTCTCATTTCTCTGATGGCCCCAACTATAATTCCGCATCTTGTAACTGGAGATCATATCTGGGAAATTAAGGAAAGGAGGGGAAGATGGGCTAGGTGATCCTGAAGGAGAGAAGGATAGGGGTGAGATTCAGTCACAGCTCTGACATAGATTCAGAATCTTGGGCAAAGCCGTCTATCCTTAGTGGACTACCTTCTCTGAAATGAGTTTCATTTACAGCAGAAAACTGTAGTTTTCCAGTCTTTGTAATGTATGCTTGTGATTCAGGGCAGCCATTTTATATTGGTGTCAATAACATTTCCGCAACCATTTAAATATTGTATCTAAATGGTCCTATTCAAACTGCACATATTTCCAGGTTACAATTGAATATACAGACTGTTTCAAACTTTTTTTTAATTTTTATGTTTCTTCTCTCCTAACTTATGTGCTTTTTTGTGCAGAGTTGGTAATAATAGTTTTGCCTGCTCATTATATTATTATGAAGATCAGCCTAGAATTTTTTTGTTTTACACATAGATTGTGAGTTGGCTGTCATCTGCTTATCTATTCAAATTTTAATTTATATAATAAGTTCTAGATGCTTGTTTTTCAGAAAAAAAAACATTTTTGAAGCAGGTCATAGTTATAGCAGTTAAAATCAACTTGCAGCTTTTGAATGCCCCACAGTCCCGAATACTTCTTCTGTATCCTTAGAAATGCCACATATGATTTATCTGGCTTTTCTGAGGTACATCTCACTGTACTGACTCGACTTATGAAAATAAGTTATGATGCAGAACATGGCTCACCCCTCTAGGACAATCAGATGGAAGAGAACAGCTGAACATGCCTTGCCCAACATTCATGTCATGGCTGTACATTATTCAAAAGAGATAAATAGACTCACTTGAAAGTAATTGAAACTCCTGGCAAGCTATCAGGAAATTAAATCACTCGGCTCTAATTTTAACTCATTTTCATTTCTTTTTAATCACTTTTAAACTCTGAAGTACAATGTAAGCTTATTTTAATAATTCAGCATTTCTCATCAACTTGGGAGTAACATACACTAGACATTTCTTTGCTAAGATAAACTTTCTCTCTTCAAAGTTTCCATGTTGACATTTGTCCAAACTTTACTTGGAAACATTCAATCAGGAAAGGACATTCTGCATTCCCTAAGTGATTTCTCTGATTAACATTTTAAAAATATTTCAAAAAAAGTAATTTTTATAAAGATTTCCACAAACACCAATAGTTCATTTCATTAAGTCCCTGACTAGAAAGAGATATTTAGTTGTTTGATGTATTTCTTCCAGGAGCTCAAAACAGTCCCGCTCTTGTTTGTTTGTTTTCCCCCCACACCAACATCTCTAGGAGATAAGTTGGACCGAGAGGAAAAGATAGTTGCAAAATTAGCCCAGAGTGGACTAAAATCTTAGGCTCTATGCTCCTAGTCTGAGATAGAGGAATTATTCCAGAGTCCCTCAGAGAACTCTCATGGCTGGGAATACATTTCAACATAGATCTCTTATCTTGGTTTAAAATCTTCATCGCTAAATACGCTGGCTCTCGCTTTGTTGGTTCTATTCATGCAACACACTAAACTATAAATCCAACCACATGATATCCAACTATGTTGTATGAATCCAATCTGTGTGATAAGTGTAGGGTTTCTTCTCTTGTGCTGCATTTGGGTTACTTCTGCACACAATACAAACAAAGGTAAAAGAATTAGAGGCAATTTGATTTCCTCAACTCCATTCCAACCCACCAAGGTAGGAATATGCTGTGACTGGGACATGCCTGAACATATGTTAAGAATGGAAGATGGCATCCTTTTGTCCTAAAGGGAGAGGGATGGCTTAGCCAGTTGTTTTAAACAGTTGGTTCTGAAATTTGACAAAAAGACAGCGAGGCTTTGTGACTGCAATCCCTGCCATCACTGGTCACCCTTGAAATCTGATGAAAAAATGACCCATTAACACTGTTAGAAAGACAGCAGTAATATGTAGTCTGTCAAGAATGATTTTTTTTGGGGGGGGTCAACAGAAAAAAAATACTTCTGACTGCTTTGTTATATGAATTGGAAGTGAAAGTTAGGCATCTCAGAAAGCATGTAAAAGTCGAATGCTGTGAGAATGAGAAACTTAAAAACAATAAATATTGCAGAATGAATAGCAAACAGAAGGATCCTGTTGGGTGATTTGGTCATATAGGGAAAAAAAGAATGTAGGTTGAATTGCAAAACAAATGCATGAAGGAAAAGTAATAGGTAAAGAAGATGATCAGGAAAGTCATGGTTGGATGAATCTTCAAAAAGGAAAAGGTAAGAAGTTTCAAAAATAAAAAAAATTATGTCTGAATCAATACATGAGCACAGTGAAAAGAAGATAGTTTGCAAAACAGAAAGGTATGGATGGGCATAATGAATGTTTTTGGTATAAACTTGATTTTAATTATATTTTATTTTCTCATATTTCCTGCCTTTAGATTTTGCTCACTATTTCTTGTTTTTTTTGTGCTTTGCATAATATTGCTTTTGCTTATCCAGAATAGTTTGCATAAACGTATATAAATCTCAAGGGAAAATTATTGAGCTATTAATAATGTGGCCTGGCATCTTACATACAGTTTCTGCATATTGTTACTTAGGTGCCACAGAGTCTCAAGCACTCACATTTGACCTGTTCTTGGCAATAATTTGAGATTGTTTTAACAACCTTCCATTATGCTTCAGTGGGAAGCTCCGGGGGAGGGGGATTCATTCTAGAGAATGAAATATTTTGGGGAATATTAAAAGAGGTAGAATATTATATTTATAAAAATATAACATAACATAATAATATCATAACATAATTATTATATTATAGTAAAGCAGATGTTTGAAGTCTTTGGAGATGGATATTTTGTGCCCATTAAGAAAGACTGGGCCAATCTATTCATAAACAAAATACCTTCAGCTCCAAATATTGGGATTAAAATTTGCACCCCCCTTCCTCAAAATTCTAAAGACCAGACTCACTACATTGCGCGCATCCGGAAGCATTTCAAAAACAAAACCTATAAAGATCCATCCTCTCATTCAGCCACTCAATCAGCTGCCCCAGAACAATATGCTGTTGGTGGTTCTGCTCATCAATAAACAGAATCCTTCTTTCCAATCAGCCTCCATTTTATTTCCAGAGCCTTTCTCCTGGCTTGGAACTGAACCAGATGGATTTTTGTTCCTTTACTTCCATCTACTTCAAAGGTGGGTTGCTCCCAGTTTGGCCCGGATCAGGCGAATCGGTAGTAGTGACGGCGGGAGGCTCCGCCCGCCCACCCGGACACTTCTTTAGCAGTGACGTGCGGTGAGGTTTATGGCTGGTGAGGCACTGACAAAGGGGTTTCAAATATTTTTAGACTTGTGGACTTCAACTCCCAGAATTCCACAGCCAGGCATGCTCAGTTCCGATTTAAAGCGACAGCATTTGTTTTTCTCCTTTGCGAAAAAGTTTCCTTCATTCTTTTTCTTCTCCCTCCCTCTCCTTCCTCCTTCTCTCCCTCCCTCCCCCCTCTCTCAAACAGACACACACACACAGAGAAGTTGGATTGGACTATCTCCCTCCCTCTCTCACTCACTCCCTCTCAAACAAACACAAACACAGAAGTTGGATTGCAGCCGATCTGAGCCTTTGATTGCAGGCGGAGCCACATTGCCTTTTCAAACTTGTAATCAGTGAAGCTGGGCTTATATAGTTTTATCCAGGTGTGTGTGTGTGTTTGTGTGTGTGTAAAGGCAATGTGGCTCTGCCTGCAATCAAACTACACTTGGGGAGGGATCTACACTTGAGGATGAAGTTTGAATTCCTCCCCCTCCCGCCAACCCACACGTACCTTTTCCAGCTGTTTCAGAGAGGATTTCAACTCTGCTCTTGCCTGCCATCATGAAAAGAAAAAAATGTAAAAGGAAAAAGGCAAGAGCTGAGGTCAGGCTGAGCTAATTGCTATCAGAGTCACTGTGGAAGACTCTGCTTAGTGCTTAACTGTTTTAAAAAAACCTCTAAAAAAGTACCCTCTACAGGAGGAGGCAGGAGAACAATTGCCTCATCTACGTCAGGAATTTTAACCCTTGCTTAACTCTGCTTGAGTGATCATAAAACGCCAGACTAGATGAGGCACGTCGTTCTCCTGCCTCCTCCTGTAGAGGGCACTTTTTTAGAGGCGTTTTTAAACAGTTAAGCACTAAGCAGAGTCATCCACAGTGACTCTGGCAGCAACTAGCTCAGCCTGACCTCAGCTCTTGCCTTTTTCCTTTTATATTTTTTTTCTTTTCATGATGACAGTGGTGAGGCTCTGCCTCCCCTGCCTTCCCTGACTGCACGTCCCTGCTTCTGCTCATGGACAGAAGTGGCAGGGGAGCACGCAGGGGAGCACACCCGAACCGGTACTAGAAAAATTGGCAACCCACCTCTGATCTACTTTATCCAGTGGATTCTTCATCTTTTACTTCCCTGAAACTTGCCAAATACATTATTTTTTTCTACTCCAACATTTGTTCATATAATGAGCTCAAAGTATGCGGGGTTTTGCTGGCTAATCATTACCAAAACAGAAAAATCAGTTTTTATTTAATGTTCTTGTATCCTTAGTAACCATGTCCAAATCCAGAAGTATTTATCTTCTTTCTTTCATTGTTTCTTAATGACTAGGTTTCAGAGTTATAAATTACCACTGGAAAGATCATTGCTTTAACACTTTAACACTGGCCGTAGCTGATTATTTTTTCTGTCACTGCTTTTTTTCTAGCGTTCATATCCTCTCTAGTTCTAAGCATACTATCTGTTTTTACCTACTTCGCAGTCCAAAAACACAAAACTTTGTACTACTTTCATTTCTTTGCCATCAGCTCTGAGTTCACAAAGTGGGCAAAATAACATTCCCTCAGTCTTAATATTTAACATTAATCTGGATTTTATTAATTTTCATTTTTACTTCCTTAATGAGTTCTTTAAATCTTCCTTTCTTGCAGCTAACAAACTATATAATCTAGGGACCATATGAATTCTAACCTCACTTTCATTCTTATTCTTAATCATTTTTTTTTACCAAAGTGGTTTCTTGTTCCTTGAAAATATTCCTCTAAAGAGTAAGCTATTGATTATTTATGTAAATAAATCTTTTATAGAGAAATGCAATAAATCTCAGTTGACTTCTCTTAAGGAAAGGAATCCAGGCAGCGCTGTTAATCGTGATGTGTCTTTTAGTATGTGTGTGAAGATTGGCAAGTGATATACATTATTTTTATGTATCTTTATTTTCTTGCTCTTTAACAATTTTCTTCTCTATTGTATTGTATCCTTGCATTACTAACTAGCCAGAAAAAGGAGGGGGGGGGGAGCTAACAAGGTAAGAAAAATAAAGAGTAGAGATTAAACCAGCTGGTTCCCACCAGTTTTGGAAAACTGATTGTTAAATTAACCCCCCTTATCAAAGTGGATCCTGGGCACTGCGTGGCAATGGAGAAATGGACAATGGAGCAGCCGGCATGAGGGAAGAAGACCGCTTTCCCTCTTTCTTCTCCCTGCTCCTCCTCTTTCCTTTGTGCCAGTGACTCTGTTTGCCATTTATCCATTTTAGCGCAGCACCCAGGATCCACTTTGATAGCTGGGGGTGGGGATGGGGCGTAATTTCACAACAGGGTGACTGTCGCAGGAGGCTCATCCCGCATATGTGGCTGGGATGGGCCATGATAGCCAACCTGACCCTGGGCAAACCACTTGTTAAATTATTTGAATCCCACCACTGGACCTAACCCATTTAGAGCTCTTAAATTTAAAAAAAAGAAAAAAAAAGTATTTATCATGATCTCAAGGGCAGGAATGGTAAACAAGACTTTAAGAAAAGAAATGAAAGCATCAAAGTGAAAATTCATCCGGCAGCACAAAATGTGAACTAATACTTGAGGCAAAGATCAGCAGAGGTATCAAGACCCACAGAATATAAGATGGGAATTAGGTGTGGGAATTTTTCTGTATAAAATGCTCTTTGGAATCTCTCACCTCCTTTGCATTGACCTAGCAAGTAAAAGACGCCAGCATTCTCTGTTTATGTCCTTGTTTTCACTTTTCTTCCTTTTTGCTAGGTCTGATACTTGCATGTCAGTGCTGAATGTGTATGCTTGCAGAATAGGTCCTAAACAGAGAGTTAGAATAACATCAATCGTGCTCCCGGCTTCCTTCGCTGTCTGTGCTGAGACATTGCATAAAATATCCCTGAAATCTAAAATGGTTCCAAACCTAATGTCACACAGAGATTCAAAATAATGGCACTGTGGTACTCTGTCCATCATATTGCCAATTTTTAAGTGCAGCTCCTGAATCTGAAGTGAATAGTGGTCCTACAGAAATGTCTCACCAGTAACAGGCAGGAATTACTTCTATATTTTCCCATTGTTAGGAAATACAGTACTTAACAAAACAAAACAAACAAAACCTTAATGTTATCGTTAACAGCACATAACACTACCACACCAAAATCCTTTTGGTTCAGACATTACCCTCATTTCCTGTATTAAGCTCTTTCAGATAATCTTTACTATTTTTAGTAAAGCAGAGTTAGCAAATCTTTCACTGTCCACAGTCCACTTTAACAACATGTATTCCAAATCTACACTCCTCACATCAATAAATTGGAGGGGAGGGAAATTATGAGGATGTGCCTCACAATTGTATTAATCAATATTCCTTCTTTAATTGCTAGAAAAATATGCTGGTGATTTGTATTCCTTTGACTGCCAACGTATAATCTACCAAGGTTTGTGAGCTGTCCTGTCCTCAGATCATTGCTGGAAGACAATATAAGGGCAGCAATTGATAGATTCTCTTGACTTTGTTCTCCTGCCATCTAGTGTCAGCAAGCCAAAATAAAACCAACTATGACCCATCATTGTATTTAAAGTCTGATGGGATTGACAAAGGGTAGAGGTTAGGTGTAGCCTCTGCACTGATCAGTTGTCACTTAAGTAAGAAGATGGGTCTACTGGTCTTATTGGAAAATGGATAAATCTGTGTCTAAATCAAGTCCAGCTGAGAGATCCCTGGGTTGGAAAAGGGATGTGGGCTGAACCAGAAGGAATTAACATGACATTTGAGAGATCTCCCTCTACTTCATCCTTTCTGTTCTTCAGCTGGCCGATCAGCTGGGCTAGTTTTGTTCAGCCTTTAGCATCCTGGTTTGCATGATGTCTCTGAACTCTATTCTCTCCCTATTCTTATTTAATGTCTTCATAAAGCCACTTGGTACAGTTGTCACCAACATGGAGTGTCATTATCAATATAATTGGGGGGAGCTGAGAAGCATCTACCTCCACGGAAATTGTGAATGTTGGTTTTGTTTTTAATATGTTGTCTTTGTCCGTTCCCCCCTTTCCCTTGTCTTTTGTGAGCCGCCCGGAGTCCTCCGGGAGTGGGCGGCATACAAGACAAAATATATATATATATATACTGTTGGTACCCAACCATACATATTTATTCTGGTCAAATCAAGTTATGCCATCAAGGCTCTTTCCCATTGTCTGGGGGAAGTAGGAGGTATAGGAATCTGGATGGAGAAGAGCAGACTTCACTTCAATCCTAGAAACACTGGGTGAGTTTTGAGGCCCAGTAGATTGGGAGACTTTCCATTTTTACCTCTGAGTCAGACTGAATTCACCAAGTAGAGACAGTATATAATTTGCAGGTCCTGAGTCTCACAGAATTTCCAGAGGTTCATTTTGTATACCAACTGCACTCTACTTACAATCACTCACCTGATTTTATTACTATAATGCAATGGTTCCCAAACTTGGCAACTTTAAGACTTGTGGACTTCAACTCCCAGAATTCTCCAGCCAGCAGAGATAAACCATCAATAAACCACTGCTATAATGTGCTGCCTGTAAAGAGCATTCAGGAGCTGCAGCTGCCCAGAATGGAGTAATATAAACAGTTTGGAGCATTCCACAATACGTTCATTGTTTTGCACATTCCCCAGACTTCCAGGAAGCTTCTGGGCACAATTTAAGGTGCTGGTTATGATCCATAAAGTTCTAAATGGCCTAAATAGAGTTTATCTGTGACAACCCTTTGGTCACCTGTCACCAGCTGTTTTGGTTCACCCCATCAGAACTGACAGGGTATCTTCTAGTGAGCAATGCAGAAACTGTGCCTTTTCTTCCACAGTACCTTCTCCCGCTGACCTTATTGGCTAAATATTGCTTATTCCCTTAAGCACTTCCATGGGAGATTTGGTAACTTTTGTTAGTTGGTTTATTTTTATGGCTGTTGTTTTTTACTGATTGTAAAACCTCTGGTATATAACATAGTATTGTTGTACCAAAACAAAGCAAGAATTTGGGGGAATAAAAGGGATCCTCAAGCCTGCCCATTCCCTGAATCCTCTTAGGACCGAGACTTGGCTTCCATTCCATAAAGTTTGCTATTCTTTTAAATTCCCTGGGTCTCTGTGTGTTCTATTTTTTTAAAACTGTTTTATTTCATTTTCATTTCATTTTATACAATCACTTATATACTGTGCATAATAAAAAAAAATCAATAAATCTTCCACCATGAAAAACCAACATGACACTTCGATCCCCCATACACCCTTTCTTCTCCCCCTCCAACTTTCATTTCTCCCCTCCAACATTCCCCTCTTCTACTTCCCTTCCCCCTCAGACATCTCCCCTTCCCTCCATCTCACCCTCCTTACATTCCCCTCTCACTCCCTCTTTACTCTTTACCTCTTCTTTCCCTCTACTCCTCACTTTGGTGTATCTCTACAATTCATTAATCTATTCAGTTTATATTTTGCACTAAAATTAAGAAAAATAAAAAAAGAGAAAATAAAAGAGAAAAAGAAAAAAAAGAAAAAAGAGCAACAGTATACAAGTGCATTCTTATTGTTCTGAAAATTGAAGCTGTATTTCCACCCTCCACCCTCCCCCCGGTAGACCCCCCTCCCTAACCCCCTTACGACTTCCCAGGTCCCATACCCGGCATAATTCTTTATCAAGCACTGGAGTATATTAAAACCAACTAACTTTAAAGTTAAAAGATGAAAAATAAAGGAAAAACAAAAAAAGAGAAATAGTAAAAAAAAAAAAAAAAAAAAAAAACCCAAGACACAGACACAAAAAAGGAAAAACAGGAAAAATCAACAAACCCACTACATTAACTCAGCTTCCCATCATCTTTAAATCTTAAACAATGTACCTCATTCCTAATTTCAGTTATTTTATTACTTGCAGGATTTCAAACTATATTGGAACCAAGTAAGTTAATCAAATGGAATTCTCCAACTAAGGGCCTTATCACTTTATCTATATATCCAAACCTTTAATTTATCTCTTTTTTATCCAAATATCCAAACCTTTCTGTAAAGCCATTTAAAGACTCAAGTGCTTCTTTCATTTTTCATTTCCAACACCTCCCATCCTGCCCTTACCCACATCCACATATAAATTTTGTACCTTCCATCCTGCCTTTACCCGTGTCCACATATATATTTTATCCTCATCCATTACTCCTCTCATATTTACTCCACCTTCCTGGAGACTCTCCAACTAATCTTTCTTAACCTTATATTCAGATAGCAATTCATACAAAAATCAGCTTACATTTTGACTCAAAGTAATCTAATTGAACTTTCACTACCCTTCCATCTACCCCGCACCTCCCAACTCCATTCTTCCCAAACCACAATTCAAGAAAATCACGATCTCCGCTCTCCTCGCCTGGAAAGATAATTCATGCGCAATTTAAATTAGAGTTCAAACGAGTCTTATATAGGTTCCATACAATATATGTCCAAAATCAGCACCGCTTCCTTCAGTCTCAATATCTCATCATCGATATACAGCTTTGCCATTTTATACCAGACAGGAATCATGAAATTTTATTCAAACTAAAAATTTAAAAAGTATTTTAAAGGCATCGCTGGATCTTTATTCTTTACTCTTCTGCCCTTCCAGAAGAGGAAAGCAACGCCCTCTGCCTTGTAGCCACGTGTCCCGCTGCTTGTCTTCTCCTTCTCCTTGTCTTTCTCCAAGTCCGGATGATTCAGGAAGTCCCGCCTTCAGGATCTTGTAATAAAAATCTCGGGCTTCACAAACAGAATTAAGACGATGTTTTTGATTCTCAAATGTGACTGTAATGCCAGATGGTACTTCCCATTTATACTGTATCTGAGAATTTCTGAGTTCTTCAGTTAAGAAAGTGTAGTCTCTCCTTGCTCTTAATATTTGAGATGGTATTTCTTTAAAAACAATCAAGTCCTGTCCATCAATTCTCAGCCTCTTATTGTAGAGCTTCTGTATTATCGCATTTCTGGATTCCTTTGTGGTGAAATATATAATTATGTCCCTCGGAAGCTGTCGCTGTTTTGCTACACACGAGTTCTGGCGGTAAATTTTTTGAATCTGCCAATCAAAGTTAAGTCCCGGACTTCCCACCGAACGGCTGAGAGCCTCAAAAAAGGTCTGTTTCAAATTCTCCTGTTCCTTTTCACGCAATCCTCTAACTCTTATTGCAAACGCAGTCTTATTATAATTTATCATGACAAGTTGTTTTTGAGCATTTTCAATTTCCTGTTGTAACGTTTGAATTTTAGATGTCAAATTAGAGTTTGTTTCTTCCAAAAGTTCCAATTTATCCTCCATTCCAGCAATATAGTCTGTCATAACTGTCATAATTCCGATCATATCCTCCTTTGTTTGAGCAATTTTGGCATCAAATTTATCATATAAATCTGATATAAGTTGATTGATTTCCTGTCTGAAATTTTTAAGGGTTTCAAAAAGAAATTCTTGCGTTAACAAGTCTCCAGTAGAGGGCGTAGGAGGCAAGGGCAGCGACTTTATAGCAATTTCTTGAGATGTGTTATTAAGGAAGCGCTTGGACTGCTTCGATTTGGGAGCCATTATAAAAAATAAAAAAAACGAACAAACAAACAAGCCAACAAACAAGGTCTCTGCTCCCCTCAGTTTTAGATGGGATACTATTTGTAATCTTTTAACAGTTAATAAGGAGAAGTCTTCAGGAGAGTAGGGCTGATTGAGTACGTCACATATCAAACGCAGAAGCTATAAAATCGCCATCTTGTAACGCAGCTAGACAAAGAAGCCTTTTACAAAATTGAAGCTGGTATTTTAAATAGTAATAAAAAAGATTTCTCAGGAATGGTCCCCGCTTGAATTGATTTTAAATAGCTTAGCTTTGCCCTGAGGGGGGGGGGGGCAACCTGCCTAGGGCTGCAAAAAAAAGCAGCTGAGAAGAACTGGCTGGAGTAAAAGCTCAGCTATTGTTGAACCTCTTCTCCGTTCACAGCGGGGGGAAAAAGCTGTGAATTACAAAGAGATCCTAACAACTGAACTTCTCCCTGCCCCTTTCTGCCAGAAAGGGGAGATATCTATAGATCTTATAAGATATACAGACCAGAACTCTGAAGGGAGCTCCGTTGAGCTCCCGACGGCGACAGCTCCTCCCCCGGAAGTCGGTCTCTGTGTGTTCTAAAGAACCAGTTGTGCCTCTGTGTACAGTTGAAAGTGATTTTAGTGTGGCAGCTGCCCATGGGGGTTGTCCAGTGAATTAATATAAGCTGAACCCAGAAGTAAGTATGTGTTAACACTGTAGAAAGTTAGCATCCACCCATCTCCTAGAAGAGTGAAATCTTTTAGGAAATATTTAAAAAGACAGTATATTATATTTCCCTGGATGATAAAAGAAGAAACAAGTTTTTAAGACAGAAAATAGCTCCCCGCCCCCAGCAGATATTTGGTGCCCATTAAGAAGACTGGCCCAGCCTATCTACAAAACAAAAGACTTTCAGCTCCAGGATGATGGGATTATCCTTCAGGGCAAAGCCATTCAGCCACACTAGGAACTGCACAACAAATTCCTTCATTGCATCATCCCAAGCTTCAACCAAACCTGGGAACTCAGATAACCTCATCTATGACCCCTGCGTAGCCTCATGGGAGTCTGACAACAACCGATAGAATACATGCTCTTGCCACAGGAACAGGAAGCTCAAGGGTAAAGCCCAAGAGAGGGTATAAATAACCTTCACTCTCCACTCCATGTGTTCAGTTGCCCAGGACCTCAAACCCACATGGTCCTGCCCATCAATAAACCATTTTTCCAAACAGCCTCCATGTTTCCAGTGTCTTTCTCCCCACATGGAACTGAACCAGATGTATTTCTTCCAACAACACTTTGCTGGTTGGTTTATTTTTCTGGCTGTTGTTTTTTACTGATTGTAAAATGGAACAATCCATTTGATTAGACCTCTGGCATACAGATAGTCCTTGACTTATAACAGTTAATTTAGCAGCTGTTCAAAGTTACAACAGCACTGAATAAAGTAAATTATGAAAAGAAGTAATTGTGAATTACTTCTAACCATTCTAGCATCCTCATGGTGACATGATCAAAATTCAAGTGCTTGGCAACTGGTTCATATTTATAATCGTTGCAGTGTCCTGGGGTCATGTGATCAGCTTCTGCTACTTCTGACAAATGAAGCCAATGGTGAATCCAGATTCACTTAAGAACCATGTCACTAACTTAACAATGCAATGATTCACTTAACAATTGTGGCAAGAAAAATTGTAAAATGTGCAAAATTCACTTAACAAATGTTTCACTTAGCAACATAAAATTTGGCTTCAATTATAGTAGTAACCCGTGGACTACCTGTATATTATTATTGCACCTATTTTTTATTCTATTTGTTTGGTTTTGTTTTACATTCCTGTTCACCATTCTGAGTCATAGTAGTGGGACAGGTAAATATAGAAAATGTTTATATAAATAAGTATTTAAGTAAATCAGAGTAGGCAACCTAGCACTGTCTTTCTGCCCAAGTAATACCAACAGTAGAAAGCAAAGCCATGGAAAAGCCGTTGTTGGCAGAAATAGATGAAAACTTTTAATATGCTATTTGGCCCAGCACCAGCCTCAGCCAGTGAAAGGAACTTAGCAAATTCTAGCTCATCTATAAAGCCCTACATGGCACAAAGTGGGTTGTTAAGTTCTGGTTGGGTGAGCAAAAACAGCTAGGGATTATCTGTCTCTAGCTGTTTTTGCTCACCCAACCAAAATTAATTGGGTTCCTTCTATTAAGCTGTATCATTAGATCATGTTCCATAAGAACAGTCAATAAGATTTCCAAGTCATGATGAACAAGTGCGAGAAAAGCCCATAGAGCAAATAAATGTAAATTGTTTGTACCTTCAAGTCAATCTTGATTCCTAGGAACTACCTGGATTAGACCCTGCAGTTTTATTGGCAAGGTTTTTCAGAAATGGCTTGTCACTGCCTCCTTCTAGGGGAATGACTGGCCTACCCAAGGTAAGCTACCTTGGTGCCTAAGGCAGGACTAGAACGCTGGGTCTTTCGTTTCTCACCTAGTGCCTTAAGCACTACATTTTAAGGCTGAGTCTGAGGTCCAAAAATCTTTTTCTAGAAAGCCCCAAGAGGGGCATGATAACCATGAAGTAGCCAATCGAGGAGGAGGAACTAAGGATTCTCACCCACCCAACTCAACTACATCCCATTTCAAGAGGGAATTGAGATAATCCCTTAGCAATTTGTCTAGTCTAAATACTTTCCTCATGCTGATTAATTGCAATAGGAAGGATTTTTTTTAAAGGTAGGGAGTGTAAACATCTGTTCATTCATACCAGCAGGCTTTAGGCATCACGAAGTACTCCAAGGTCAAAGCCAACCTTTGAGCATTCTGCTTGGTTGATAAGTTCCATCAATGAGCTCTGGGAGTTATTTGATTGCAAGCATTCAAAATTACATAATAGCTACAGAATAGCTAGTTTGTCTCTGTTTTTCTTCCTCTTATTATATAACACAGATAAACAAAAGATTAATTAATAATTCATTTTGAAGACTGAATTATACTAGAATTCTATGTATTTTGGATACTGTTTCCTTATTTCATTTTAATATTACAATGTCCCAAAATGTCAATTATTGTTGATATTTATTGTTCTGTGCATGTGGTGAGTTTGTGTATTCTCAACATTTAACACCAGTAGCCATTGCGGCTTGGACGGATAGATGCTGAAGAATAGTACGAGAATTCAGTGACTTACATTCTTAGCTATCATCCTAGAATTATCAAGATCGTCAGTG
Organism: Thamnophis sirtalis; assembly: GCF_051295495.1. Classification (NCBI taxonomy): domain Eukaryota; kingdom Metazoa; phylum Chordata; class Lepidosauria; order Squamata; family Natricidae; genus Thamnophis; species Thamnophis sirtalis. The sequence goes on from NW_028261395.1 coordinate 18,549,866, forward strand.
GAATAGAGAGAAATCAGTTTTGATCATCAATACCCATGTTGCATTTCCTATCTGTTTGTGGAGGAGCACATTTAAGGAAATGTGGTGCAGTGGTTAGAATGCAATACTGCAGGCTACTTCTGTTGCCTGCCAGTTGCCTGCAATTTGGCAGTTCAAATCTCACCAGGCCCAAGGTTGACTCAGCCTTCCATCCTTCCAAGGTGAGTAAAATGAGGACCCAAATTGTTGGGAGCAATATGCTAACTCTGTAAACTGCTTAAAGAGGGCTGTAAAGCACTGTAAATCAGAATACAAGTCTAAGTGCTATTGCTATTATGATTGCTCTAGGGTGGAGTTGGAGTGAGGATGTTGCATTATGATTGCTTATAAGTAAGCAAGAACCAGTGAAAGAGGAATGGAAAAATCCCTATCTGTAGATCAGCCTTTCTCAAATTTTCTTGGCAAGTTTAAGATGGGCAAACTTCATGCTGCCTGGGGAATTCTGGGAAATGAAGTCCATGCACCCTAAAGTTGCCAAAGTTGAGAAGCATGGGTCTAGACTAGAGTTTAGGATTTTCCATTCCTGTTTTATTTAGAGTTTGGTGAAATGAAATAAATCAGTTGTGCTTTCCTTAACAAATAGTGATTAAACCGATATGAACTTTTTGTGAGAAACTGAAATTAAAAGTTGATCTGGGGCTTTGATGATTAGATATGGGATTATGGAAATAATGTAAAATGTTAATCTTAGAATAAGAGTTTGATATATTTTTTACTTATATCTTTACCAAAGAAAGTTGGAAGTCATTCTTTTTCAGTTTTCCTTCTTTTCCTCTTTTTTCTTACACTTTCACTATTTTTCTTTCCTGAGCCTTTTCTTTTTTCAAATCTGTTCTTTATTTGTTTACCCTTTAGCTTTGTATTTTTTTATGTATGAAGGATCAAAGACTCAGCCATTATAATTCTACATTCCTTATTTAAAGAAATCATACCAAAATTTAGAATGAAATCCACCGGGAACCATCTCATATAAGGCAGGCTCTGAGTGCCTCTAACCAAAAAGTGTTTATCAATAGAAGAGAATATTTGTAGCTCAGAGTTGAACTGTGGGGTCCTTGGTGCTCTCTGAACTTGATGGTTTTCTTGTGGATGTTTCATTACCAAACTAGCTAACATCATCAGTACTAGAAGGGAGTGGAGTCTGCTCTTATTTTCATGTACTAGTGGCTTACCCTGTCAGTGTTGATCCATTGTTTCACCAAAAATGTTTTGATTGGTGCAAGGTCTCTAAAGCCTCAATCAGAGAAGGGCTATTCTGCACCCCTCCCTGAAATGTTATTTAAAATGTAGAGTTTCCCAGCATTCCTTTAGGAACCTCCAACATGCAAACTGTGGTTACTCATCCTAAAATTAATCTTCTTTACCTGGAGCTTCAAAATTTGCTATTTACTAGGACGATGTATAGCTAAAAGTCAATCTACAATTAGACTGCATCTGACTTTGGGGATATTTCTTCATTACCAAACAAAAGTATATTTTCTGTGCAGTTCACACCCCTTGCTCACTGGGTCAGGATGTCACAAAGCAACATGATTCAGGAAATGGAAACTCTACACCAGTTAAAATGAAATTTTACGAAAAGCATTAGTAGGGGAAAAGAACATCATTACAGAAGACCTACTGGCTTGCTTTGCTTTCTCTGCATAGCTGGTAGTCAGATCTTCATCGACAGGATGCTCCACAGGACCTATCATGGGGATCAAGTGCCGCTCTGCTCGAATTGTCCTAGTTGCATGTGGAAGGAGCATAGCTTCAGGGGGAACCTCCATCTCTTCAGATAAGGATGGATGTAGCAAAACTTGACTCTGTGAGAAAGCTGCATCTGTGTAGTTTTCTGGGTGAAAAACAATCTCCCTCTTAGCCACTCCGCCAAGCCCTCCTCCTTCTCCACCTTGTGCCACCACTTCAGGTGTGCTGTCATAGCCACTTTGCTCAGAGACTTCATCCTGGGGCTCACCCGCTTTGTTATTTGGTGCCCCTGGGGGGGAACGGGGAGTCTTCTTGCGAGCTCTCCGATGCTTTTCTTGGGTGATGTTATCAGCATCACTGTCTGTCTCAGCATAGTATGCTTCACTGTTTGGCGGGGAGGTCACGTTCTCCAGGAGCTGCTGCCTCTGGGATGGCTCAGCTTCTGGGGCAACTTGGGGCTCTCCTGTTTCAGAACTGTGTCCCTGGGAGGCTCGGTTTAGTGGAGAAGCAAGTGAGGCAGCTTGCAATTGCTTAGGAGAAGGGGAGCGCAACAATCTTGCCCCAGACATGTCTCTGGTCGTTGCCCTGGAGAGATCAGAAAAGGAAGAGAACTTTAGTCAGTTATGTAGGTTACAAGATCCACTTCTGAACCATTACTTTTTGTATTTGTTCATCCTACTGGCCACTAGGATGAAACTGTGAGGATTCCCTTTTTTGACATTCCACCTTTTTTTCTGCCAAATGTTTTTTATCTTTTTAGCATACATACAATATAATCCAAAGTATACCATTACATCTTAATTAACATTTTTTGAATGTTCAATAATATATCAATTCCTCTTGCCATCAAGCCTCGTCAATTTTTATTTGCTCTTCTGCTTTCCATACACCATATTATAGTCTATTTCATCTTCAACCGTTCTCCTTTCCCTCTCTCCTCCTCCCTACCTCCTTTCTTCCCTCTATCATCTCTCCCTTCTCTACTTCCCCTTGCTCTCTCCCTCTCCTCTCCCCTCTTTCCACACCTTCCCTTTCTCCTACTCTTTTCCTCCCTTCTACTTCCCTCTCTCCTGTCTCCTCTCTCTCTCTTTCCCTCTCTTTATCTCCCTTCCATTCTCTATTTTACGTGATGTATTTCTGCCTTTTAGCAAACCCATTTAATATCAGTGGCATTAATAATTATATTCCGAAAGGAAAAAAAGAAAAAAACCTATTTCCCATATTCCTATTCTTCTTTTAAAAGTATACCTTTATACGAATTCCATTTGTTTCCTCTCCCCCCCCCCCAAAAAAATCCTCTTTTTTGGCTGAAGTGCAAGATGGATTTAAGTTTCCAGCTATTCTCATAATACTGTTACATAGTTATACATCATTAAGCGCCCATATTTTTGGTCTCATGTTGTAACTTTAAATATATATTGTTAGGCATATTTCCAAATTCCCCTTCCATTTTTTTCTCTCCTCTGGTAACTTTCCCAACAATATTTTTCTTATTTGTAAACATTTCACATTCCACTATTAATACATATCAACTGGCCTACTATCTTTATTCACCTTAATTAATCTACCTTTAATTCATTTTTACTTGCAATCCTTTCTATACCATACATACATATTACATTTCAGTGTTAATTAAAGTTCACAATAGAATATGCCTTACAAACGTTCTCCATCTTCTCCCCTAATTATTATTATCTATGTACATATTTCCTTTCTTCCTCTCATCTACCAATTTTTATTTTCCCTTATTTCCATTTATTTTTAAATAATCTTATATCCCAATCTCTGAACTTCTTCTTTCTCTTTCTACTATTTATATATCTTTTCTTCCCAATCTTTTTTGTGACTTTTTGCTGTACCATTTGTTGTACCCGCTTCAGGATTTCCCTTTGTCCCAGTCTACTAACCACTTCTCAAGGAGAAGAACACACTACATCATCTTTACTCACCTCCAGTCCACTGAAAACATGCATATACTCTGCCCATCGTTTTGCACTACACGTAAAAAATAGAGCTATCTGCCTTATGATGGCACAAAGTGTTGTTTTGATTCCTATGCTCACTGTTTTGTAGGCAAAAGTTTCTTTATCAATTGATTACTATGTACAAAGGAATGGATTTCCCTTCCCTTCTGTCCTGCCCCCCCACCCCAGGGCTGTGCTGCCCTGGGTCCCTGGGCCATCTGCCCCATTCAAAAGAGACTGCAGCTCTGTCCTATTTTTTTTCCCTACTAAACTGGTAAAACGCTAGAGAGTTTTAAGATCCCTGTTGACATAGCAAATGGTGGGCCATTCCCCACTTTTTCTCTTAGAAGTTCATTGATGGAATGACAAAATGGTTCTTCCCTTCTTTCATAACCATGTGACATTGACAATTCTGCCAGTTTCTTTTCCAGCCAAGTCACAGAAAGATGGGTAAAACTGGGCTCCCCCCCCCCACTCCCTCTTCATTTTAACTCGTCCACCAGCAGATGCACCAGATGGGGAAACGTCAAAAGCAAGAGTGCACATATGAAAGGTCTACCTATGGAAATCTCAAATCCTCAACCCCAGAAAGGGGTTGCTGCTGGCTTTCCTGGCAGGGAAAAGGTGATAAGGAAGCAGGACACTCACCAATGGAGGAGCATGTTAAGCATAGACCAGACAGAATGCCAAACCATCATTCTGAAGTGGAGGGAGGCTCTGAGGACTGGCTTCATTTTCAGCTCAAATTTTCATGAGTGTCCTCATCTTTCTCCTTCCCAAATAGGCCAGCATTCCCTCCAGATGGTTAATGGGGCAATAAAACTGTAATTAACTAGTGCCCTCTACACCCCCCTCCCCGTGCCTTCCCTTGTGGAAAAAAATGGGAGACTCCAGGGAGTGGATGCCATGAGGGCAATGAAGTGGATGCAATTCTCACCAGTGGAGAACCTCCGATGGAGAGGCAATGCAGCAAACTGACCCATCTCCCCCCTCAGGAGCAGCATTGGATCTGATTAAATTCCAATGTTAATCATCTCTATGTATAAAGATGACTGAAAGCCTCACGCATTATGTTCTTGTTGTTAGTTGCAAAGTCGTACCCAACCCATCGCAACCCCATGGACAATGTTCCTCCCTGCCTTCCTGTCCTCTACCATCCTCTGGAGTCCATTCAGGCTCACACCGACTGTTTTTGTGATTCCATCCAGCCACCTCATTCTCTGTCATCTCCTTCTTCTTTTGCCCTCCATCTTTCACAGCATTCTCCAGTGAGTCCTTCCTTCCCATTAGGTGACCAGAGTATTTAAGTTTCATCTTCAGGATCTGGCTGTCAGCCTCTGTTTTGCTTACTTGCTATCAGCTGCCATAGAAATGGGGAGGGTGGGGGCATGGTATTTGGGATGGGAATAATTGGTACTGGAGATGATATGGTAAAGTGAGTTTTCTTCTCAGCATCTTCTGCACATGCTGATGGTCAGTGTTTGGACCTGATCAAGGCCAACTGTCCTGCATACCAACGTGATGATGTTGTCTGGAGATGCAACCCACATGACACCTTAGGGAGTTGCAGATTGGACACTGGGGTGGGGATTGTTAAAGGGAGGGGGTTGGGTAATCATTTGACATGTATGTGTTCGTGCCTTTCTGACTCAGATCTTGCTTTACTTTCACTGCTATCTTTTCATAACCGGTAAAACTACTTTTTTTAATTCCACAAACAATGGAGTTGGGAGTTTTCTTCCTTGGTTTCTGAAGGAGGCATGCCTGACACTGGCCTTCTAAAGAGCAGTGAGGGTTGATCTCCTCTAGGGCTGACCGGTTTGATTGCCTTGCAGTCCAAGGGACTCACACATTATGGTGTCATACAAATCCTGCAGAGGTCTTGAACTGGAAGAATCTTGTAGGGAAAGTAGGATAGAACTCTTCAAAGAAGCCAGATGTCAGCACCTCAGAACATCAGACAGAAGAAGGTCAAAGCAGACCTCTCTCATTCCAGAGGGCAGGACAAGAGGCTTGGATTGCAGAAAGGTAGGTTCCAAGTGATAGTTAGGAAAAGGCTCCTGCTTGTTCAATTACTCAGAAAGACAATGGGAGCTCTTTAGCCTTCTGTCTGGAATCCTTTCAGGGTAGGTTCATCCTACCCTGAACTGATACTGATACTGTACTCAAAGCCTGTTGGGCAAGATGGCCTTCAAATTCTATTATTTTATATTTGGGAAAGCTTCTCTACTGCTTTTCATTAGCTTCCATGCAATATTGTACCTCCTTCCAGCATAGTTACTATTGTAACATGCCATACCATGATTTACAGACATCTGTAATGCTGCCATGGATCTTCCATGGGACTTGGGGGAGTGGGGAGAGAGAAACAAAGAATGTGTGGCTATAACAGAACTTGTTTGAAATAGAATTGCTCTTCGCAGCTTAGCTGCTGGGAATCCCTGAGACTCTCCAGTTGTACCAATTTTACATTAGCAGCTGCCGGTTTGAATGACATCACAGCTCATCTCGCTCCTTATTTGTTTCTAACTCAATCACTTAAGCCACCTGTATCATCTGCAAGGATTCTTTCCCTATGATTGCTAACTTTCTTTAAGAGCTTTTAGTGTGGACTTTATCAAATATTTTTTTAAAGTAACATTCAGGATATTTATAAGATTACGTAACATATCTTCATCTCCAAGATTTTTAGCAATTTGCTGAGACAGAACATTGAGAGAACATACTAATTTGTAATATATATATGTATGTATGTATATATATATATATATATATATATATATATATATATATATATATATATATATATATATATATATATATATATATATATATATTACACATTACACATAGTATATTCAAAGTTTTTATCTTCTAGATTTCTTAGAAATGTTAAATGTTAAACTAATACTACACACACACACACACAGAGAGAGAGAGTCTCACTTGATCCTGAAGTCCATATCCCAATGCAGTTACACCATTTTTTTTAAAAAAAAGTATTAGTTTAACAACATTTCTAAGGTAAGAAATCTAGAGTGAATATAGACAATATATTGCATTGAATCTACTGTATATCATGGAATTGCAGTTCAGGCATAATATCCACAATATAAAGGGCCCTACATCCCGGATATTCTGGCATGTACAATACTAGCAACTAGATTTTAAAAGACACTCCGGGTGTTATTTTGAAATTTGCATAGAAAGCTGATACAACAAGTCTGACATCCTGCTTAGAAGAGACTATCAAAATGCTATGAATTGGCTAAGCCTGGTCTAAATGCTTGTGCATTAGAGTCTCATAGATCTCATTCTGGTATGAACATTTCCATAAAATATACACAATAAATATCAGAGCCGAACCTGGCATTGCTTTGTACTGTGATCTTTCCATGTATGCCTTTTGCCTGAGTGGAGGAGAGAGATAATTGATGATATTTGTGAAATCAGGTATGGTTCCACTAGAACTTTATGGAAAGCATTCAATGGTGCTACTGCAGTTAAAAATATGGAATTCATCCAAATGGTTTGGAGTAATCAATCTTTCGCTCAGCCCCACCAGTGGTTTTCTTACCTTGTAACAACAATGTTGAGGGTGTTACTGGAAGAATCAATGATCTGCATGGTGGTGGCATGGGAGAGGCCAGCACATGGCTTTCCATTAACAGATAAAAGTTCATCATTTTCCCTTAGGCCTCCACGACACGCTTTACTTCTCTTGCGAATCTAAAAAAAAGGAAAGTGAAGTAAGGATCAGCAGTCCAGAAGTGCTCCCCATCACTTACTCAACTTTTCAACAGGGAGTGAGTGAGTCTTGGGCAGAAGTCCAGTTAGTCATATCTACTGGGTATAATAAAAGTAAAATCAATATGGTGGCCATGATGGTGTGGTGCAAGCTCTACCCATTTTTAAATGTGTAATATAGTTTCCCTCACAGCCTCACGGCCACCCTCATGATCATTTCTGACCCCCCTTTTTAATATAAATAAATAAGTAGTTGTATAATGTCTAGGTGTTGCCAGTAACACAATGTCCTAAATACTGTTGCTGGTGGTAAGCTATTTTAACTATTAAAATATTTTAAAACATAACATATAAAAGTTATCATTAACAAGTACTCAGATAAAAAAAATTCACAAATAGAAGCTGAGTAGGCAAAAATGTTACTGGTCATTCATTGCCTTGAGAAAGGTTTCACAGGAGAGACAGTGAGAGCTAACAGAGAAATGCAAACAGAAGTCATTTGGCAGTAAGATAACTCTTGCCCACACAAGTTGTCTCGTTGAGAGTTTGTCAGTTGTTGGAAGAAATGTCCTTCTGAGTTCGGCTCCAAGTGGGGAAAAAGACACTGGAGACATGGAGGCTGCTTGGAAAGATGGTTTTAATGGTGGACAGGACCACATGGCTTGAGTTCTGAACAGAAAAGGTGATCACATGCTTCAATGTTGGTGGAGAAAAAGTGAAGGGCAGAAGAGAATTAAGTCCCTGGTTTTATCTCCCTCTGGCCTTTGATCTTGAGCTTGTATTCTGATTGGTTGTCAGACTCCCATGGGGCCATGCAGGGGCAACTATCTAGGCTGCGTTTTGAATCCAGGTTTGGTTGAGTTCTCAGATGCCATGTGGCGAGTTGGGTAAAGGGCCAATATTATCATGCCTTAATCCCATCCCCCTGGAGCTGAAGGGGAGAACTCTTTATTATGTAAAGTGGACTAGCTTGGCCTTCTTAATGGCCCATTGACAAAGTGGGGATGGGCAGGAAGCTACAGGGAGCTATTCTGTCTTTTAAAACATGTTTCTTCCTTTTCACACCCAGAGAAATATTCTGCCTTTTCAATATTTCCTAGGATATTTCATTTTTCTGGGAGAAGGCTGGGTGATACCTCCTACACAGTCTTACAGATCAGGAAATCAACTCCCCAGGAAGGGAAAGAATACTGTTACTGAGATTGGCAATGATAATAGAATATTGCAGATCTGATTGGGTTGAACCTCTTACCCTTTTTTATATTCTTGTGAATTAGGAAGGTGTCTGTCCTGAATATTCTGTTTTTGTGGGCTTAAGATGTTTCACCTATTGCTACTTTAGTAATGGAGCTTATGTTCTAGAGGTTTTGCTAGAAGAGGGTGTGCTGATTATTTTAAATAAATTAATTTGCACCCTATTGTGAGAAAAAGAGTGTTTGCCCATGCAAGGTCCCCCTTTTCAGAGGCTTTAAGCGTTATTGCCACTCACATAATCAATAACAATACGCCTCAGCCAAAGGACATAGAATCCAAGGCTAAATGTTGTGCCCATAGATGCCTTTTGTTTTAACCTCTTTAAGAAACTGGTAAGTACATACGTCTGTGTGCCATAGGTAACGAAATAACAGAATAACAGAGTTGGAAGGGACCTTGGAGATCTAGTCTCCTTCCTGCTCCCGGCTCAAGCAGGAAACCCTATACCATTTCAGACGAATGGTTGTTCAATTTCTTCTTTAAAACTTCCAGTGTTGGACCATTCACAACTTCTGGAGGCAATTTGTTCCACTGATTAATTGTTCTCACTGTCAGGAAATTTCTCCTTAGTTCCAGGTTGCTTCTCTCCTTGATTAGTTTCCATCCATTGCTTCTTGTCCTGTCTTCAGATGCTTTCGTAAGATCAGGAACAACCCAGGCAAGACCAGAGGACTACAATAAGCAAACTTCCCAATTCTAGTTTTTAAGTCTGTAGCTACATTAAAGAATCTAGCACAGAGCACATCTAGCAGCACCCTGGAGGCGGATGAGAACCGGCAGGGCAGCGAGGAGGACCGGCGGGAGGAAAGAGCTGGCAGGGCAGAACACGGCTGGCCCCGGAGCTCCTCGGGCTTCTCGTTGGGAGGCAGGCATCGCAGGGAGGCTGGGAGTGGTGGCCAGGTGGAGAGGCAGTTGGCTCCAGCAGCTGAGCGGGGAGGCCGGCAGTGGAGGGAGGCAGGCAGTGGAGGCAGAAGGCAGGCAGGCGGTGGCCTGGTTTCTCGGGCTGCTCGCGGCTTCGAAAACAGCAAGACTTCGGCGGCGGGTAGAGGCAGCTCTTCGGGAGGCTTGGCAGGCAGGCTGCGGATCGTCCTCGGAGTAGGCGTAGACCGGGGGTCTGTTGCTCGTCCTCCGAGTTGGCGTAGATTGAAGCTTCTCGGTGGCTGGATACTGCTGCAGCTGGGCACATGCTGGCCTTGGGTTCCGGCAGGTCCTTCACGAGCTCTTCTAACTGTAGGTAGTTCTGGTAGCCTCTGGGGTTGTGCGAAGTGGACCGGGTAGCCTCCCGGAGTTCAGCCAAAGAAAAGCGTTCCCGTGGCTGCGACTGGCTGTTTTTTCTTGTTCCAGGCCCTGCGGGAATCGCGGATCCCACCCTCGTCGCCAGTTTTAAAGATTGGGTGGATGGAAACGCAGGAGCCATGGATAGCCAGAAAGAAGATCTTTATTGTACAGAAGTAAGATGACAGTGATTCAAACCTTTCATAAAATGCGCCCAGTATTTATAGTACTTGTAACAATTATAGTAACCAATCAGGGGCCGGGTACTGCACAGCAACTGCTGATGCAGTACCTCGGCCAATCAGGGAAGATTAGCTGTTAAGGAAGGCTAGCAACAGCCTCTGATGCGTCCTAGCCAATCAGGGCGCAGCAGAGCGGTTGCTGGCCCTTTTGCATGTTTCAGAATACATAACACATTTAGCACATCTAAAAGGGTTTTATGAGGAGGTTAAAAGCCTTGAAAGCTTTCAAGGACACAGATTCAAATTCACCCATCAACACATGCAATACACTGAACAGCTAAGGCATTTGTAGTGTTACCAAAGATTGCCAGCAAAAGAGGACATGTCATCCATCAGGCATAATATTAAAATCAAATATTGTCCGGTTTTATTAAATGTCTTTTTTTTAATGGACTGTTCTCACTATAGTAGTCATTCAAACTTTCAATAATTATGACCTTGCAAATTGTGTTTCTTCCTTTCCCTCACCCATCTACAGATTCAATTCAAATAGAATTTGAATTCAGAGATTTTCAGAGATGTATCTATATTGAAAGTTGAACAGTCAAAACCAGGGGTTTAACAAGTTGACCAAAGACAGGGGTGGGCTGCTGGGGGTTTGCAGAGGTTCGGGAGAACCTCTAACTAAGATTCTGTGCAGTTCAGAGAACCCCCAAATCCCACTCCTGGCTTGCCCCACCCACCCATCCCCTACCCGGAGTCCCCACAAGGCCTGTTTTGGGTGCAGGTAAGTTCAGGGTGCGCGTAGAGGCTTGGGGAGGGCAAAAAACGGGCCTGCCTACAGTTTCTGGCCTGTGCAGAGGCTCTGGAATCTGGGGAGGCCATTTTCGCCCTCCCGGAGGCTCGAATAAAACCTCTGGAGCCCGGTGAGGGCAAAAACACCCCCCACCATGGTTCAGGAGGCCAAGTAAGCCATGCTTACCATGGCCACACACACCCAGCAACCGAACAGAGAACCCCTTGCTAAAATTTTTGAAGCCCTCCCCTGACCAGAGGGTATGATTTATGACATTTGTATTATGTCATTAACTCTTTTGTGATATTTTAAAAATGTTTTATAAAATTTGCTAAATTTTAATTCCCCTGGAGTCATGGATCCACTGAGTCATTGATGCGTTCTGTAAGTTGGTCCACTTGAGGTATTCTAGTTCAAAAACTGTTGCCCTATGATGCCCAATTAAAGGTTACAGGTATGAGACGCTTGATAGTTAGATATTCCTGCTGCTTGCAAGAAGAGGCATTCACACTGAAGAATGTGATGGGCAGTCAGTCGTGGTAACAAGATGGGCCTACATATACTCTTGTTCCTAAGTAAAATAAACCCATAAAATACTCCAATTTCCATGCTGAGGGGGCATAGTAGATTTATGAAGTAGTAATGCCATACAATCAAAGACAATGATGCCCCCAGAGCTGAAAGACATGATCAAAGCCAAATAAACAACCTTTGAATCATTCTCATTTGATATGTCTCTGTTTTTGCCCTGAAGTGCTTTTTAAAAGGCAGGAGGAAAATGGACTCATTAGAGCTGTGGTGTTGGAGAAGGTTCCTGCACATTCCTTGGACATTAAAGATGACAAACAAGGAACTACTGGAGCATATAAAACCAGACATATTGCCCAAAGGCAAAATCACAAAATTCCGCCTTATTTATTTCAGCCATGTCACACAATCAAACTCATTGGAAAAGGCAGTTCTGCTGAGAATGGTCAGAGCTAAAAGGAAACAAGGTCACCAAAAAACCCAGACACCATCAAAGCCAACACCAGCCAGAGAATAAGAAAACTGAAAGAAGCTGTACAAGATTGACAACACTTTTTAAATAGCTGCACTGAAAGCAAAATACTTTCTAAATAATACCATTTTTGCACTTTGTTTTTAGGTTTATACAGAATCGGCTGATGTTTTAGGTTTTGCTGAATCAATCCCCCAGAATCTGCCATGGCATAGGGCCCCAACAGTTTTTTTTGGATTTTTAAAAAAAATCCTGCTTTAATTATTTTTATAAATAATTTAAGGTGGTGAACATATCAAACTTTTTCCTATTTTGCACACAACAATCCTGTGTGGTGGATTGCGCTAAGAAATAGCAGCTGGTCCAAGATCATCCAATTGACTTTTATGTCTAAAGCAGGATTAAAACTCACAGTTTCCTAATTTCTAACCTGGAATTCTGGAATGAATAAGGCATGGTGCTTTCTTGCTAGGGGAGACCTACCATATTTTTTGGAGTATAAGCCACACCCTTTTCCCTCAAAAAAGAGGGTGAAAATCTGGGTGTGTCTTATACACTGAATGCAGCATTTTTTGGCCAACCAAAACCCTGCCCTCTTTGCAAAAATGAATGTCCATAGCCTTTAGGAAGCTTCCAGAGTGCTCCTGGGGGCTGGGGAGGGCAAAAAATTTTGCCCCCTCCCAGCCCCCAGAAGCACTCTATACGTTTCTTAAAGGCTATGCGTGTCCTTTTTTTGAACACAAACGGGCCTGTTTTTGCAAAAAATGGGCCATTTTTGGGAGGTCTGCAGAGTGCAAAAACTTTTTTTTTTAAATTTGCCTCTTCAAAATCTTGGTGCATCTTATACTCTGAAAAATACGGTACCTAATCAGAGTCATGTCGTTAGAGAACATCCTGAGAGAGTGAACTCTGATGGTCTGACCATTTGAGACAGGGCAATCTAGCAAAATATTTGGGCAACGTCCCTTTACCTGTACAGAGCAGCATAAGGATAGGGAAATCTCTAAAGCTTTGCCATTATCTAGTGGATTTCTGCAGCCCAGACATTGTTGAGCTAATGTTGGGAGATCCCCAAATCTACACCTCCAAAATGCTATGCACCAATAGAAGCACTGACCACAATTTCTAAGTTATGCTATTAACAAAAGCCTTTAGAAAGGCTGTTGGCTGAAGGAAGGTTAAAAGCACAAATTACAAATGTTGAACTCATCAAATTTACAGACAACACTAAGTTGGAGAGAATAACCAAAACTTTAGAAGATAGACTCAAGATCAGTAGTGGGCTTCAAATAAATTAACAACTGGTTCCCTGCCCTAATGACCGGCTGGGTAGGCATGGCTGGGTGGTCATGTGAGTGAGTGGGTGTGGCCAACTTGATGTCACTCACATCAAGGGGTGCTTAGTTTCGCCCGGCCTCTCGTGATCATGGAGATGCTGCAATGGTCATAAGTGTGAAAAACAATCATAAGTCACTTTTTTCAGTGCCACTGTAACTTTGAATGGTCACTAAACTGTTGTAAAGCACAAAGTGCACCCGCAGCGAACCGGCAGTAATGCCGGCAGCAACCCACCCCTGCACCACAAGTATGAGCCAGCAGTGTGCCAAAAAAGCCAATGCATCTCTAGACTGCATCACCAAAGGAATAATTTCAAGTTCACATTTTATATTGCACTAGTGAGGCCACACATGGAATACGGCATCCAGTTCTGGTCACCACAATGCAGAAAAGAGGCTGAAGCTCTGGAAAGAATGCAGAGAAGAGCAACAAAGATAATTTAGGGGACTGGAGGCTGAAACATATGATGAATGGTTGCAGGCACTTGGTATGCTAGTCTAAGGAAGAGAAAGACTTGGGGTAACATGATAGCATTCTTCCAATGTTTGAGAGGCTGCCAGAAAGAAGAAGGGGCAACCCATTCTTCAAGGTACCTGAGGGCAAGACAAGACAGAATGGATGGAAACTTAACAAGATCTAATCTAGAATTAAGGAGAAATTTCATGAAAGAAGAATTAATCAGTGGAACAGCTTGCCTCCAGAAGTTCTGGGTACTCTATCACTGAAGATTTTTCAGAAGAAATTGGACAACTGTTTATCCAGAGTGGTATAGAGCATCCTATTCAAATAGGGGGTTGGACAAGAAGACTTCCAGAGTACCTTCAAAACCTTTTACTGTATATTCTGATTAGGAAGTATAATAAAGAAACCACAATTGACACAGTAGGACTGGAAAGTATTAATCAATCAAGTTAAAAATAATTAAAGATGCCAAGAGCCATTAAGACTTTCAACTTTCTTTAATTAATAACAACTTGGAGTAATTGTAATTTGGATTGCAGGACCAGCAATGTAGATTACACCCCCTACACAGTAATCCCTATTAAAAATTGCCACCCACACAGTTTAAATGGAAGGCAATTGGCTCCTTAAAAGTTTAGCTTCACATCTGGCACAGTCCTGAGTGTCTCTACAGCAAAAGTGTAATATCTGTTCTTATCAGTTTGAAAGGGAGACAAGAAGAAAGGGGAAGTATCTGTTTTGGGAGCTATGACCTGGCTAGGAATTTGTTGGACTTTGATCAGTCTCTGAGGTCCAGCTCCTGCTGCAATCTTAAAATAGCCGTATCCCATTCCATTTGCTGCATCTATTAGCACAAGTGCCATCACCCTGGCCTTTCTCAGTCTTTGCCCTTCCCCTGCCTTTAACATTTTAAAACAAATGTGGAATGAGAACATGAAATCATAGATCAAGCAGCAGAGCAAGCAGCTCTCCTCCTGGCCTTACCCAACTACAAATCCTTCCGCCTTTTTGTTCCTTTCTTCCTAACTTTCTGAGAAGAGCATCCAGGCCTCAAAAGTATGAAATGGGGAAGGCGAGGCAAGAGTGCCCTATGGCTATGTCAGGAATGGGATTGATTAAAACCCAAATGCCCCAAAGCCAGACAGCGTGTGCATCCCCAGGCAAGGGAGTTTCTCGGGATTGACAGCTTGACTGCACCCAAATAAATGGAGCCCAGAACATAAAATTTCTTGATATGATTGTCAAGAAAAGAATATTTTTGATATAAATCTTTGATACAATCTCTTTGATATACTGTATTTTTTGGACTATAAGAGTATAAGATGCACCATGATTTTGAAGAGGTAACTTTTTAAAATATTTTTTTATTTTTAATTTAAAACAAACACAACATCCTTCTTTACATGCTGTAGAAAGTGCATCAGTTGGTTACAAAAAGACTTTTGTGCATCTCTTCCACAGTCAACAAACATAATTTATATTAACTCAAGCATTTTAACTCAAATATTTATACATGTCACCATCATCATATCTCCATTTTCATTTAACTATAATTGTTTAAGCGTCCTTCATCATAAAATATACCAAAATTTAATACATCACATGCTTGCCTTTCAATTACTATTTCTAAAATCCTCCACTCACTAAATGTCCTGTTCTAGCAAAACATCCATAATATTTAATAACAAAGTTTTCTAATCCTCCTTTCCAAATCACTGTTTAAAATTTACATCCAGTTTCCTTATGTTATACAAATATATACATATATATATACATATGCATGCATGCATGCATACATACATACATACATACATATGCGTTGTTATTCTTATCCCTCCTTTATTTGACTATATCCTTTATCATAACATTTCCCCCCTAATAATCAAAACTTTAACTGTATTTAACTTGGTTCTTTTTTTTATTAACCTTTATATATAATCCAAAGGGATTTCTAATCTTCTTTACATGGGTACCATTTAATATTCATATCCAATTATACTCATCATAACACTACACATTGTACACATTAGTAACATTATCAATTATTTATTTAAACTATATCTATTGCCAATAAATTTCACTAAATTTCTCTAGTTTTAAATTATATTCTTCCATCTATCAACCTGTATCTTTCCAATAGCAAAACAGTCACAGAAATTAGATTCACAGAAATGTTTTGTTTTCACTTTTCTCTGGTTAAAGATATTCTTCAAAGGGACATCTGTATGCTTCCCTTCTTATCGCTCTCTATAACCAAGCAGTGAGACTTTGTAGTACCAAGGCAAAACAATCAGTGAAGAAGAAAAGTGTTCCATTTCCAATACACAAACTCCAATACACAAATCTTCCAGCCTCCGAGTAGCAGTGTTATTGTTGCAAATTTCCTTATTTCTTTTTTATCTTTTTTGTATTTCAAGTTAGAAAAAAGAGTCCAATTTTAAATGGGTTAGAAAAACACCCACAGTAATGAAAGAGGAAAACTTTAGACCATAGGTTACAGAGAACAATAAAAGAAAAAATAGAAGAAGAAAACTTGATCCATCCATTTCAAAAGGCTTGCATAAATTCCATCCTTTAAGATAGCATTTAAAAAGTAAGATAACCTCTGTCCAAAACCATTCCAAATTTAATTCCACCGTTTGATTCTTCTGTTCTCCAGTTTAAATTAATTTTAAGTTTTTTATAGGTAGTCTCTTTTTAAAATAGTAAAAGTTCCTCACCAGCTGGAAACACTTTCTCTTTCTGTATCCTTCCATTTTGGTGCCGCCCCGACTTCATCAGCCTTGGCTGGATTTTTTGTTACTGGCTTGAAGAACTTCTCTTGCATTGATCAGGGACTTTGCGATGTCCCTGAGGTCAGCAAGACGTATTCTTCCTGTTCACAGTCTCTTTGGGACGGTTTAGGTCCCAAAAGTTTCCGCTGCAGTCTCAGAGCATCGAGACCACCCATCCGTATCGTCACGACATTGGCTCCTCCAAGAGGTAAATTTTTTAAAAACGTTTTTACACTCTGCAGGCCTCCCAAACCCTCTACACACCTCGTTTTTTGCAAAAAAAAAAAAAAAAAAGTCATACAGAGCTTTGGGTGGTTCTTAGAGTGCTCCTGGGGGCTGGGAGGAACAAAAATGAGCAAAAACGGCTCAATTGTTGCTCGTTTTTGTCCTCCCCAGCCCCCAGGAGCACTCTGGAAGCCTTCTAAAAGCTATGTACATTCATTTTTGCAAAGGGGGCAGGGTTTTGGTAGGCCAAAAATGCTTTATTCAATGTATAAGATGCACCCAGATTTTCACCCTCTTTTTTGAGGGACAAAGGTGTGTCTTATACTCTGAAAAATACAGTAAATATTGTGATATAAATCTAACCGATTCCTTACCTGAGTCTTATTTCTATGTTTCTGTCTGCTTTATTTATGTATCTGCCTGAAACATGATAATTTTCTCTTATTTTTATATACCTACAATAGGTCATCATCTGCCATGCTCTCCCACAAGAGACCCAGGTGAGTGTCTGATTGGGACATAACTCAATAGATAACATCATCATGAGGTGAGCAGAGAAGGAAGACACTGGAAATAAATTTAAGCAAAAGAAATGACCCACATAGTGATAATTAGAATAACCATTAATATACAGTAATATAATTGACAAATATCATGGCATTTCATCCCTTTTAATGGACAAGCCATTTGGGTCAGGAAATCTATGCCCTGCTCAGTGTAAGGTTCCAAATTAAAATACCATCAACAGAAATTAGTTTTTAAAATCTATCATCTGGCTTAAGTTTCAGAAATAGAATAAATGCAAAATTATTTACTTAGGCAAAATAACTCAAAGGCACTGGTACAGTATAATTTTTTTTTTCCCAGCAATGTCTGTGAAAAAAGACTTGGAGTCAGAGAATGTAAATTTAGAAAAAATGTCTGAGATCATCCAGTCCAAATCCTTGCCCAGAATTAATTCAGGCTATGCAAAATCTGCTTAAATAAGTTTTTGGTCATGAAAAATCAATCTCCTAAGGCAAATGTTCCATTGTTAAAGGGAGGCTTATCACTGAAAATTATTTAGCATGGCCAAACACATTGTTTCTTGGCAAAACTGACAAACTGTCTCCTATTTCCTGTATGACATTGATTGAGATAGTTGAACAGTTAGCACATTTTCTTTCAGTTTTGATTTCCTGAAGGGTAGATATATGCGACACTCCCATTTGGTCCTAATATATACACACATACACATACACATACACATACACATACACACACATATATAAGGGATCTATTCCTAGATCCCTTGTAACAGGGTTGACATTCAGCTGGTTCTGACCAGAACTTGAGTACTTTGGAGAACTGGAAAATACCACCTCTGGCGGGCCCCAGAGGAGGATGGGAATGGGGATCTTGCAGTATCCTTCCCCTGGAGTGTGAATGGAATGGAGATTTTGCAGTAACCTTGCCATGCTGCCATGCTGAACATGCCATGCTGCCATGCTGAACAAGCACACCCACAGAACCGGTAGTAAAAAAATTGAATTTCACCACTGCCTTGTAATTTTTCTCCTCTGGAGGTGCTCCAGTTTGTCCAGAAATGGACAGAGTATTTGAGGTATAGCCTAACCAACATGAATATAGAAGAACAATGATTTCTACAGATCTTGACCATGTACTTCTGCCAATACATTGTAAGTACTTGACTTACAACCAGTGGTGGAATTGAGGCGGTTCGCACTGGTTCAGCCAAATCGGTTGTTAAATTGCCCACCCACCGCTATCAAAGTAGATCCTGGATGCTGCGCTGCAATAGAGAAACGGGCAATGGAGCAACCAGCGTAAGAGAAGGAGAAGGCTGCTTTCCCTCCTCCTTCCCTCATGCCAGCCACTCTGTTTGCCCATTTTTCCATTGCAATGCAGCGCAGCGCCCAGGATCCACTTTGATAGAGGAAGGTAATTTAACAATCCGTTAGCCCAGGGTCAGGTTTGCTATTGTGGGAGGATCACCTCATGTGTGGCAGAGTTGGAGGACAGGGGTGGGCCATGCCTCCCACAACAGCCAACCTGACCCTGGGTGAACTAGTTGTTAAATTATTTGAATTCCCCCACTGCTTACAACCATTTGCTTAGTAACCGTTTGAAGTTACAATGCAGGGGTGGTATTCAGCAGGTTCTGACCAGTTCTGGAGAACCGTTAATGGAAATTTTGAGTCGTTCGGAGAACCAGTAAATACCACCTCTGACTGGCCCCGCCGCCATCTATTCTCTGCCTCTCGAGTCCCAGCTGATCAGGAGGGAATTGAGGTTTTATAGTATCCTTGCCACACCCACAGAACTGCTAGTAAAAAATTGTGAATCCCACCCCTGTTCCAATGGCACTGAAAAAAGTGACATGATCAGTTTTTACACTTACAATTGTTGTAGGATCCCAGTGGCCACGGGATCAGAATTTGGGAGCTTAGCAACAGGTATATATTTATGACAGTTGCATTGTTCTGGGCCCATATGATCAAAATTTGTAAGCTTTCCAGCCAGCTTCTGACAAGGAAAGTCAATAGAGGAAGCCAGACCCACTTAACGACTGCATGGTTCACTTAACAACTGCAGTAATTCATTTAACTGTTGCAAAAAAGGTTGTAAAATAGGGCAAAATTGAGTGAGCAGCTACCTTGTTTACCAATGGAAATTTTGGGCTCAACTGTGGCCAAAGATTTCCCTGAAGCCTGGAAGTGCCATTTTTTTCAGCTGCATCACACATGCTCACGTTCCATTTGTGATTCGTCTAAGTCATCCACATCCTTTTGTAAGTATGGCTGCCCAGTGTAGTTCCTTTTTCTTTTGGTCTTATACTCTTGTTCCTTTGATTTTTTTTAACCCACTGATGTATAGTTCATCTTGTTGATCCCAGCTTGTTAAAATCCTCCTCAATCTTGATCCAGTCCTGTATCATATTTGCTAGTCCCCTTATTATGCAGGGACTTTAAATATATTGTCCAAAAAACAAATAACCAATGTTTTTGAAGAAATGTTAATTGTAATATTTATTTTAAATAAATATTTAAAATATTATTAAAATAAATATTTAAAATAATTGTTAAAGTTGCCTTGCAGGGGTTGTTCTTGTTAAATCCATGCTGGCTTCGGCTACGGAATGTTTTCTTTTTAAAATGTTCACAATGTTATCAGCATCGGATTAACCAATTTGTAGTTACTGGGTCTTCTTTCTTCCTTCTTTTTGAAAGCAGGGATAAAATTAATCAGCTCAACATGCCTTTTGGAAACCTCAGAGCATCAAGGGGCGTGAAAGACCTGTATTAGTCTTGGATGAGTCCATCCTTGATTCAAAAGGATGGTCCAAAGAGCTGTTAGCACTTCTCGGGTGCCTGATGAAGTGCCCTAGGGAAGAAGGCCATGTTCTGTTTTCTTATGTTCTATATATTGCAATAAGAGAGGGCAGTTTTCGCATGTTGAACATTAGCCTAATAATGATCAGAATCATAAGACAACTGTGAGATGCTGAAAAGGCTGAAAAGCTGAGAATTTATGCCCCTCAGAAAGATTCAAGTCAAATATAGAAGGGGAAATTATTATTATTAACCCTGGTAATAATTATATCTATATTAAAGTTTAAGTAAATGTAAATAACATGAAATTTAATTCTTGCCCTGTCACCAGAAAGTAAATATGATCTTAACGCATATCCATCATATGGTGCAACACAAGACAGAGTGGATTATGCCAAATGCCATCCAGGTGTCTAACAGAGTTTCACATTGTACGGAAAGTTCAGCTAGAGGAAAGGAGAGAGCAAGTGCCAGGAAGGCCCATGGACCATGAATGAACTCCACTCAGAGACTACTTCTTACAAATAGCAATGCCTTGGGGTAACCCAAAACAGGAGAGGAAAGAGGGCAAGGCAAGTAGGTCTTTCTGTGGCTATGAAATAGTAGGAGAGAGAAAAAGGGCCTTGAGTGAAAGATAGTGTTTTTGAGAAAGGTAATTTTACTAGGGATTTGTGGTTGGTTTTTAATCTACCCTTTTGCTTCCTATTCAGGTTCTTCCCATAGTATTTCTCATTTCTTAGAGCAGGAAAATATAGATTTAAAAGAGAAAATCTGAGTTCTGTGGTTTGAACTTCACCTCTGTTTGAAAATGAGCAAATGCTGAATGTATTTCTGCGGAAAAAGGTATTTTGTGATTGGCTGCAGAGACATAATAAGATATTGGAAACGTTTAAGGTTAGAGTGAAGCATTTTTGCTTATACTTTAAAGATTTTGGTTAAAAAAAAAAGAGGTGACAAAATACCATGAGACAAACCTAGAGTACAAATGAAGCCAGGCTATTTTCACATAACACTAAGCCACAAATTAGCCAACCATATTTCAGTTTAATTTGTTCTGCTGTTTGATTAATCCCACATGTCATACAAAGCTCAGAAAAAAGGGCAAAACTTTCTTGTTGGGATCAGCATGGTATGCCAAACCCAAGGCTCAGGTAATGTGAAACATTCTCCTTTCCATGACCTCTTGAGTATCACGGAGGACTCCTCAGATGGGAAGAGAGGCTGAAATACTCTGTGGAAACCTTGTCTCTAAAAACCAGGCAAGCATTGAGTCTGAGACAGAATCGGTCCCTTGAGCAGAGGCGAGGGAGAAGGAGAAGAAACAACTAAGCAGATGATAGCAACAGCAGCAACATCAGGTGGCCGCTGAGTGCTGAAGTGCTCAGTTCCAAGAGAAAGACATGAAGGGAACTAAAGGACATCTGGATCTGCCTTTGCAGTTGAGAAGATGAGAGAGCAGCAGCTTCCAGTACAGCTTGCTTGAGAGCAGTCATCCCATTGTTAGGGTGTGCAATTTAATGCTCTTGTCCCCCAACCCTAATTGCCTGGCAGGCCTTTTTGCCGAGGATTCTTTTCTGCCTGGACTCCAGTCTTACCTTTGTCCTGCAGACCTGCCTCACAGAGCCTGACTATTCCTGATGTTAATTCTGGATTGGTTGATGGTTGCAACAAATGGCTTTTGCAAGGAGACTTTCACTACATTGCCTTCACAACTCCTACAGATGAACTACACCTTCACAACACCCAGCCCTCAATCCTGACACGCAAATAGGACAATGTGTATTTCCTATCCATATTTGCACAAAAAAGGGTTACATTATTTCTGTTCTTAATGCAAATAAAGTTTTTAAAAATTACTGCAGTAAAAAAAATACGATGGGAAAAAGAGCATAGTAAGATGTTTACAATTGAGTAGCAATTATAACTTGAACTTAAATTTCATAAATGAAATAGGACAACAGCTGTAAATAGTTTAGTCTGTAAGTCCCGACTCATCCTGCTTTCTAATTTCTCTCATCATCATGGCCTTGCCATGGAAGGAAGGAACACCTAAAATGGGATTAAGCTAAGTCATACATACTATGATGATGATACATACCATACATACATACATACATACATACATACATACATACATACATGCCTGCATGCATACATACATACGTGAGATGATTCACATCTGTTTTACAGATTTTGTTCATGGGGGAGAGAAAAATGTGTGTGCTGGGTTTTTTGACTTGAAACTAGGGAGATGTGATGAGGCCCTCATTTATTGGCAGTGGTTATAAATTGGCCAAAATATCTCCACTCACCTTTTGCCAAAAAAAGAGAACCTTCTAATTGGTTGCCAGTTTTCAGTGAGCTGCTAATTCTCTGAAGAAAAGGACTATCACATCCACATAACTAAAATGGTGAGAACAGTTATACTCGGCTTCATTTCAGTTCTGAAATTAGGTGCCATTAGAGAACAGTAGTGGAAGTATTATCTGGCCAGTTATTATAGACATGTTTGTGTTACCACAAAATTTAATGTGGGTTTCCTAAGAATCTTACAGGTAATGATTTTAGTATCAGTTGTAGATTGTTTGCATGTTTATTATTAATTTAAATAGATCTACAGAACTGCTATAGCTTCTATAGATTCATAGACAGAAAAGCAATATGGGAATAAAATGCATTCGAGATATTCATTTCTGATAAGTCATCTGATACTTCACAGAAAACATTAGACAGTACAGTGCAACTCTGATATAACTAATATTATGCCATCACCATAGGTTTTGTTGGAAACAATTTGCTTTTATAAGACAAGATTTGTATATTGCATTGGTTTCCGAGTGGTTTAATTTTAGGATGATGTGGATAAAGTATATGCATACAGATTAATTTGATTCTCTGGCAGATACAGATCTAGTTTAAAAGTTCTCAAGGGGAAACATTTTCCTAAACAACTTTCAGGGCACAAACTCAGTGAGTTCTGATGAGGACCAAAGGACTCTATTCAAGCAACATTGCCACTGTCTTTTTTTTTTATTCCATTTTTGTTTTCAACACTTTTCAGAGCCTAATGACCATACATGGTTTGTGTATTTAAAAACCCGGAAACTTAAACAGCTGAGTTCGAGTTGAAAAATGTATATGGGTAAAAATAATGCTTTAAATCTTGAATTATAGATTTGGAAGATGTACTCATTACAGTAGACACTACTTGGAAGAGGTAATACCTCTGCATAAGAGAAATTGTAAAATACTTTAAGATTTTGTTGCCATCTACCTTTTCTTTTTAAAGAAGTTGTACTGTATTTGGAATTAAATTGACCTGTTATTGGAGGAGAAAAGTTAAATAAATTGTACAATAAAATTTAGAAATATCTATTTGGGGAACAGTACATTTTGGTTCTTATTTAGCACATTACTTTCAGTCTTTGAAGATTAAATTTTAAAATGTACTTCTTCACCTAACAAAATTTAGTAGCATGGGAATAAAAATGCTGGCTGCAGAGATCATACGGACTTTGGCAACAATGTGTTTATTTGAAATTTAGGATAATTTGCATTACAACAAGCATAGATATTTAAAGTCCAAGGAAGACTGTTAGAGTCCTGAAAATAAATGACTTGGAATGGAGCAAATAGATTCCCATCACTTTCCCCAGTGTCTGTGTCTACAGCAGAACGTCCTACCTTGGATACTTGGAGGGGTCTGTCCTGTTCAGCGCCTCCCTGCAAGCGGAAGCCCCAGGGGCCTCCTCCAGAGAGAGTTACAAGCACCTCTTCTTTGTCTTCGGCTCCCATCACCTCAGTACCCCTTTTGTGTGTGTGACAAACACCTTGACTGCAAAATAAATCTCCAGCTCTTAGAGGAGCTACTTGTCCATTGCTACTTGTCCATTGCTGCAAGTAGCATCTACCTTCTCTAGTCCCTCCCAAGGTTTGATTCTCTCTGCCCCACCCCCATCCTTTTCCCAGGCACAGAAAAGCCCAACACCCGATACTCTTCCAAATGTCCAGCTGCTGAGCAGACCATTGCTAGGCATTTCATACCCCTTTTGGTAAGACGCCAGAGTTATTTGCACATGTATCTTGTCAATCTCACTCTCTGTGCTCTCCACCTCCTGGCGAAACAGATCCTGGATGTCTCACTCCAGACTCATGGCTGAAAATAGCTCACCTCCTGTTTTTCTAGAGCTTTGTCTCATTCTTTTCCAGCTGGGGGGGACTTGATTTAAGCACTGAAATAAAACCTGGAATTACAAAAGCTCCTGAAAGATTTCTCTGCTGTTACTTATTGCCCTCAAAAGAAATCTTTTTTCTTAGTTTACTTTTGTTTCACCGCCATCAAAGCCACCTCTGTTTCTGGCAATGAGTGAAGTGGGAAGCTTATCTGGGCAACACACGACAATGAGTGGGACTTTTTCAGTAGGGCTCATAGAGCTTTTCCCTTCAGATAGTGTAATGCGCAAGTATGGTTGTGCATACTCTATATATAGTAATGTAGTATTATGCAACAATCCATGAACAAGGTAACAAGATGATTTTTACTTTTTAAAAAATGAAATAGTGCATTAATTAGTTTATCAGTTATTATGGGAGATAAACTTTGCATTAAGTGGGAGATCAATCTAGCTAATAACTTTGGTATCCAAAAGGTAGAGGAGGGAACTAGAGGGAAACTACACTGGATTTTATTCTTACTAATAGAGAAGAAATGATAGAGGGGGGTTAAAGTTGCAGAAACCTTGGGGAGAATGACCATGTCATATTGGAATTAAATATAATGCAGAAACCCTCAATAGAGCAAAATCACACCAGAGTCCTAGACTTTAAATGATCTGATTTCAACAAACCTAGAAAGAGCTTGGGAAGGACACTGTGGATGAGTATCTTAAAAGGGAAAACAATCCAAGAAGCTGGGGAAACTCTAAAGCAGGGATGTCAAACTTGATTTCATTGAGGGCCACATGAGGGTTGTGTTCAACCTTGGAGGGGAGGGGCATGCATGGTGGGCATGGCATGGGACTTGGGGGAGAACCTATGGTGGTCAAGTGCTAAGGCATGACTTCTGGGAGACCCTCCTTCACTCTCATTATACAGGAAATCCTTGAGTTACTAATGTAATAGCACCTGCCAATTACATTCATAACCCAAGGATTTGTTTGATTGAATCACGTTAAATCAACATAATCACTCCCTGCTTTTCCCAATGCATTTGTTAATCAAATGTACATGAGGTATCTCAGAGTGGGGAAGAGCCTGTGGGGCCTAGTGATGGCCATTCATGTCCTTCCCCAATCCACTGAGATACCTCATGCTTCCCTGGGGTCCCAACAATTGCTTCCCCACCCATCCTGCCCAACCAGGTCTCCACAGTCTGGGCCTGCTTTGTTAGCATCCCAGATTCCACTTACTGCTCCCCACAACATTTCCCATGGATGACTTACCATATTTTTCGGAGTATAAGATGCACCTTTTTTCCTCAAAAAAGAGGCTAAAAATCTGGGTGCGTCTTATACATTGAATACTGAATACACTGGGTGCACCTTATACACTGAATAAAGCATTTTTTTGCCTCCTGAAGCCTCCTTTACCAAAATGGCCATGCATAGCCTTATGGAGGCTTTCGGAGAGCTCCTGGGGGCTGGGGAGGGCAGAAATGAGTGGAAAATGGTCGTTTCTCCCCCCCACCGCCCCAGCCCTAGCAGCATTCTATAAGCCTCCTTAAGGGTATGCATGCAATTTTTTTTGACAAAAAATGGGCCCATTTTTGTGAAAAAGGGCCATTTTTTGCTCATTTTTGCCCCCCACCAGGAGCACTCTGCAAGACCCCCCCTCCAAAGCAGGGCAACACAGCTCCAGCAGTAGCATTGCAGCTTCTTGCAGCAGCCTGCTGCCCTGATCAACCTACCTTATGGCACCCTCTGCAGCCCGCTCTGTGTGGAGTTGAGTTGGCAGCAGGCAGCCCTCACTAGGATTTCCCGCGTCCTCCACCCAGCTCTCTGCCTCCTCCTTTGCTTAGGCTCCCTGCTAGGCTTGGGGGCTTCTGTCCCTCATGCCACACTTTGCAAGCATGGTACAGAGAGGCGGGGAGAGAGAGATCAAGTGGCGAACGGGTGGGTGGGGCAGCGAGCAGGGGGGCGGGGCAGGTCAGGGGAGGGAGCGCTCAGGTACTGGACCTCCAGAAGAAGTGGTACAGGAAGGCATGCTAAATTTCATCATCCGGTACGGCTGTACCGGCCCATACCGGCCCATACTGCCCCGAACCAGCCCGTACCAGCAGAAACCCAGCCCTGCATCTCACCTTCTTACAGCTTCACAGGCTTCTGATTAAAAGACTTTGGCTTCTCTGCCATGTGTGGCTCAGCCTCTTCTGGACCGCTTCGAAAAGTAAGTACAGTAAAGCCATGGGAAATGGGGTGGGAAGGGCTGGATCCAACCCACAGTGGCTCCTTTTCAGTCTGTAACAGGCCAGGTGAGGCCTCTGAAGGCCCAAACAGATCCTCGGAGGGCTGGATCTGACTCACAGAGGTTCCTTTTCAGCCTGTAACAGGCCAGGGGAGGCCTCTGAAGGCCCTGCACGGCCTGTTTTTGGCTGGCAGAGTACTGCAGGAAACCAAAAAGGAATTGCTGTTGTTGAATATCCAGAATAGTCTAAACTATCCTAAAGGGCCGGCAACAGTCTATGCTGCGCCCTGATTGGCTGGGACGCAGCATAGACTGTTGCTAACCAGCCAGTGTGTCCTGATTGGCCGAGGTACTGCATCAGCAGTTGCTGTGCAGTACTCGGCCCCTGATTGGTGCTTAACTTGCTACATGCTTAGTATAAATACCTTGGCGCGATCTTGATTATTTTGAATTGCTGTCATCTATGCTTTAATAAAGATCTTGTTCCTTGCAATCCATGGCTCCTGCGTTCCTTCACCCAATCTATAAAACTGGCGACGAGGGTGGGATACGCGATTCCCGCAGAGCCTCCTGACGCAACCACCGTGAGTTTTGTTACACCATGGGCCAAGTTACAGGCCGCCTGGACTTCTATGGGCCTTTTCCCCTGCAAACAGACTCACCAGAACTCTGACTTCCACAAACATCGTCGAAGCCTGGTCTGAGGACTACTACGCATGCTCCTATAGGGACGCATGCGCAGAACTGGGGGGAAGGGATGTTAAATATTCCTAATTATCCTCAAAAGGGCCAGCAACAGCCTATGCATAAAACTGGCGACGAAGGTGGGATACGCGATTCCCGCAGAGCCTGGAACAAAAAAGAGCTTGCGAAGGAGCTGCCGCCCAAGGCCAGCAGCAGCAGCAGCAGCAGTAACCACCGCCGTTGGAGCTTCGGTCTACGCCAACTTAAGGACGAGACACATACCTCCGGTATACGCCAACTTAAGGACGAGACACAGACCGCGCAACCTCGGATGGAGTCTGCCTGCCTGCCTGCCTGCGAAGCCTGCTTCCTGAAGAGCAGCCGAGACCGCTGCCCGCCGTCCTGCGAAGCTGCCTGCCTACCCAGGAGCCTCTGAAGCCGGTTCTACTCGCTTAGCCGCCTGGAGCCAACTGCTTCTCCACCTGGGCACTGTCGCCGTTTCCTCCCAACGAGAAGCCGAGGAGCCCAGGAACGCCAACGCTGCCGCCGTGTCCTCCCAACTAGAAGCCTGAGGAGCCACAGGTCGGCCAGAAGCCGCTGCCGCCGTGTCCTCCCAACTAGAAGCCCGAGGAGCCACAGGTCGGCCAGAAGCCACTGCCGCCGTGTCCTCCCAACGAGAAGTCCGAGGAGCCACAGGTCGGCCAGAAGCCGCTGCCGCCGTGTCCTCCCAACTAGAAGCCCGAGGAGCCACAGGACGGCCAGAAGCTGCCGCGTCCTCCGAAGCCTGTGCTTTCTCCCAAAGCCGGCAGACGGAGCGGGCCTACCAGAAGCAGCCCACCATATCCCAGATCAAGAAGCGGGTGCTGCCGGGCGACGCCGGCAAGGAGAAGCTGCCCCGCTACTACCAGAACATCGGCCTGGGCTCAAGACCCCAAGGAGGCCATCGAGGGCTCCTATCCTACATCCTAGCGCCACCATGAGAGCCTTCCGACGCTGTTTGCCTCTACCCACCGCCTGTTTCCAAAGTGCAGCCCGAGGAGCCGACGCCGTCGCCGCTGTTTTCGAAGCCTCGCTGCCTGCGCGCCTCTACACGGACGCCGTTGCCTCACCATTCTAGCGCTGCCCTACGACCCAGCGTGAGCTTTCCGCGCCACAACGACCCCGCAGGCTGGACTTTCTATGGGCCTTTCCCCTGCAATGCGGACTCACTGACTCTCTGCCCTCCTGTCCCACACCCTGGGGTGGTCCTGAACCCCTGAACTCCAAGGACAAGGCTCCCTACTTGCTTTACCTTCCCGAGGGAGACGCGCGCCAGCAGCTTCACCACCAGGCCCAACTTCGACAACGATGACGAGGCCTGGTCTGAGGACTACTGCGCATGCTCCACTGGGGACGCATGCGCAGAACTGGGGGGAAGGGGTGTTGAATATCCAGAATAGTCTAAACTATCCTAAAGGGCCGGCAACAGTCTATGCTGCGCCCTGATTGGCTGGGACACAGCATAGACTGTTGCTAACCAGCCAGTGTGTCCTGAGGTACTGCATCAGCAGTTGCTGTGCAGTACTCGGCCCCTGATTGGTGCTTAACTTGCTACATGCTTAGTATAAATACTTTGGCGCGATCTTGACTATTTTGAATCGCTGTCATCTATGCTTTAATAAAGATCTTGTTGCTCACATCCATGGCTCCTGCGTTCCTTCACCCAATCTATAAAAGCTGTTTTGGCCAAAGAAGCACCACAGCCTTTGATATTTCCAGATTTGAGCATCCTGTGGGCTGGATTAGGCTCATGGACCTTGAGTTTGATAGCCCTGCTCTAAAAAATATGATTATAAAAGCTCAGAAGAAAAAGAAATCCAAGAAGATGGATTACATCCCGGTATTCTGAAGGAACTGGCAGATATTATCTGAGAACCATTGTACTATATCTTTCAAAGATCTTGGAATACCGGGGAAGTACCAGAGGACTGGAATAGAGCTGATGTGATCCACATTTTCAAAAAAAAGGGGGGGGGAACTGATCCAGGAAACTACAGACCAATCAGCCTGACATTACTACCTGGGAAGATCCTGGAAAAGATAATCAAGCTACAGATTTGCAAGCACCTAGAGACAAACTAAGTTATAGCCAAAAGCCGACATGGGTTTGTCAAAAATAGATCATGCCAAACAAATTTTATTTCATCTTTTGACAAAGTGACTAAACTAGTGAACCAGTGAAATGCGGTGAACATAATATAGCAATAGCATTTTAGACTTATCTACCACTTCACAGTGTTTTACAGCTCTCTCTAAGCAGTTTGCAGAGTCAACATATTGCCCCCAACAATATGGATCCTCCTCATTTTACCGACCTTGAAAGGATGGAAGGCTGAGTCAGTATACTTAGATTTCAGAAAAATATTCGACAAAGTAGATTACAACCTACTTCTTAGTAAGTTAGAAAAATATGAGATAGACAACATCACCACTAGCTGGATTTGTAACTGGTTGACAAATTGCTCTCAACATGTAGTTCTTAATGGTGCTACATCTACATGGAAGGAAGCAGTGGGGTGCATCAAGATTCTGTTTTAGGCCCAGTACTTTTTATTTTCTACATAAACAATCTAGATGAGGGAATAAAAGGAAAATTCATCAAATTTTCAGATGACACCAAACTAGCAGGAATAGACAACACCCGAGAAGATAGGCTCAAGATCCAGATGGATCTTGACAGACTTAACACTGTGCCCTATCTAAAAAAATGAAATTCAATGTAGAGAAAAGTAAGGTTTTACACTTAGACAAGAAAAGGAAAACCAAATGTGCGGGTACAAACTAGATGAAGCTTGGCTCAACAGCAGTAATTGTGTGAGGGATCTTTGAGTCCTAGTGGATTACTGAATTACTTAAATATGAGCCAACAATGTCCTGCAGCTGCCCAAAAAAGCCAATGCAATCCTTGGCTGCATCAACAGAGGAATAGAATCAAGATCATGAGAAGTGATATTGCAGCTTTATAATGTCTTAGTAAAACCACACTTGCAATACTATATTCAAGTTCGGTCATCACAATATTAAACAGATATTGAGACTCTGGAATGAGTGGAGAAAAGAGCGGCAAAGAAAATTGGGAGGCTGAAGGCTAAAACATATGAAGAATGATTGCAGGAATTGGGTATGACTAGTCTAGTTAAAAAGAAGAACTAGGGGGTTACATGATAGCAGTGTTCCAATATTTGAGGGCTACCACAAAGAGGAGTCAACCTAGAGGTGGTATTCAGCAAGTTCTGATCAGTTCTGGAGAACCGGTAGCAGAAATTGTGAGTAGTTCGGACAACCGGTAAATACCACCTCTGACTGACACTGCTCCCATCTATTCTCTGCCTCCTGAGTCCCAGCTGATCGGGAGGAAATGGAGATTTTACAGTACCCTTCCCCTGCCACACCCACCAAGCCACGCCCACCTAGCCATGCCCACAGAACCAGTAGTAAAAAAAAATTGAATCCCACCACTGGGTCAACCTATTTTCTAAAGCACCAGAAGGCAAGACAAGAATCAATGAATGGAAACTGAATCAAGAACTAAAAAGATCAAGCAATCAAGAACTAAAGAGAAGTTTCCTCACAGTAAGAACAATCAAACAGAAGAACAGCTTGCCTTCAGAAGTTATGAGTCTTCCAACAGTGGAGACTTTTAAGAAGGGACTGGACAACTATTTGTCTAATGTGGTATAGGGTCTCCTGCTTAAGCAGAGGGTTGGACTAGAAGACCTCCATGGTCCCTTCCAACTCTATTATTTTGTATTCAGAATAATAGAGTTGGAAGGGACCATGGAGGTCTATATTTATCATGAATTATATGACAAAATATAAAACATATACACAAGCTGAAAAATTGCCCATTTTTGACTTACTTAGTCTATGTGAACTCTGGATTTAACTTTTTCTCCATTCCATTCAATTCAATCATGTCCAATTTTCTGAGACTGCCTGGATAAGTCCCTATGGTTTTCTTGGCAAAGTTTTTCAGAAGTGGTTTGCCATTGCTCCTTCCTAGGGATGAGAAAAAGTGACAGGCACAAAGTCGCCTTTCTAAAACGACAGCCAGAGATTGAAAATGCTTTCTCCAAACTAAAATCTCTCAGCTACAATACTGTACTGCTGGCAACAATCAAATAAAGAAAAGATGGTATCCAAAGTTGTTATAAGTCTCATAATATAATTTTCTAATAGTTTTAGAATGAAATGCACTAAACATGTATTCTGCAACCCCTGAAGAATCCAGAAAATGGTGAGAAATGATTTACATAACTTTGATCTGTCTGCCTTTTTCTCACCAACCCGACAGAGAAACGAGGCTCTGAGCCAAAAACACTTGGGCTTCCAAGCAACATCTACAAGTCAATAAATAAACTAATCTGAGCAGAGGACACTGAAGAGTGAAGGAAGGCTGATGAAATATACATATTTGGAGAATGTGAAATTTCAGTTGCAATCTACTTAACTCTTTTGGAGAATTTGACTTTCTTACAATTTTGGATTATTTTAAGAATCCTTTGCTTGTGGGTCCCAATATCTGAGAGCATCAATTTCATGTAGTGAATCAAATTGAAGGGTGATGAAATTTAAGTTCAAATTCCTAACCATTCCTAGGGTTCCTAAGAATTACTTGACAGTTTGTGATAAGGCTGCAACTGCTGGAGAGGAAACTTTGTGAAATGTTACTTAGGAACAAGTCCCAGAGACATCTACCTCCCCTAGCCCAGTATAGGAAAAAAAGCATAGGAAAATAAAACTATTGAAATAAGCATAGGAAAATAAAGCAATGAACATAAATAAATAAGTAGATAAAGTAGACAAACACTAGCCCTGGCCTGTATTATTCATCACTCAAACAGATAACAAGGATTACATGTTCTCACTGGATGGCATCTTTTCCAAAGAGAAGAGAAATGGTTAGGAAAAGAGTTTGGGGGAGAGAGGGCCCCGAATCCCATCGAAGGGCAGAGAAGCAAAAGGAAGGAAGACGGTAACACAGGACAGATGGGGTTCTTTCGTCATGAGATTCATTTTTGTAATGAAAGATTCCAGGCAGGAGATAGAGAGGATGTAGCTCTTGAGAACTGAGAAAATGTGTTTGGAAGGTGCTTCGGAAAAGTAATCCAGAGGGCTTTAGATTGAATCCTCTGGGGGGAAGGAGAAGAGGGTTCTGGAAAAAAAATACAATACCGCATATTGGAATGGAAATGATACACAGTAGTCATACACAGGATGTGGAGGCACCCAATAATGAGCATTCAAAACAGGAAAGAATACAAATGTATGGAGTATGGGGAACAAACCGGACGAATTAGAAATCTTAAGGCCGGAAGACAGCTATGATTTAATGGGTGTTCCTGAAACCTGGTGGGATGAAACTTATGAGTGGAATGCCAGACTGGAGGGCACAACATACTCAAAATAAATAGTCCAGACACAAGGAAGAGTGTTTTATATGGGAATCAAGTGTACACATATGCACTGATCACGGAAGCTGAGCATCAGGGTTTAGATAAGAATATTAAGAATGGGAAACAACTACGTATATTATTGTGGGGGTGTACTATAGGCAGTAGAAGATCTGCATATTTCTTCCTGGACCAGATTATAACATTTGTAGAAGACACATATTAATAATGGGAGACTTCAGCTATTCCAACATCTTTTAGAAAACTTAGGCCAGATAGCAAAGTCCTCAGCATTTATTAAGTCTGTTTCAAAATCATTGGGAGAAGCATGTCCTCCTAAACCTGATCCTAACATTTAGTATATTTGTTTATTTAATTTCATTAGATTTAGATGCTGCCCCAAAGTAAGTATCATCGTCATCATCATTAAGGATGAAAGTTTATCTCATTAGTGGCTGTAGCAAAATCAGAGTACAAATAACGTATACAGTTAAAAAAATTGTCCACTGGAATTTATATACTGTAGAAAATATGCTTTAATATTTGCAAAAAAAACTACTGGAACCATGTGCTTGAAAAGGTGAGACAAAATTCAAACTGATTAAAATAATTCGAACATAATAGACTAAATATTGCTGTTAAGAAATGAAGGTTATAATTTATTGATATGGCAGTATTTGTTTATCAAATTGATGATAAACAATGGTCACTAAATGAATGGATGTATAGTAAGTCAAGGATTACCTATATGTTACTTATGACTAAACATAGGATTACTGTAATTCCAAAATAATTTCCTGAGAGTGTGAACAATTCATCAATGGAACAGCTTCTCTTCAGAAGTTGTGGATGCTCCATCATGGGAGATTTTTAAGAAGAGACTGGACAGCCACTTGTCTGAAATGGTATGGGGGTCTCCTGCCAGAGCAGGGGGCTAGACTAGAAGACCTCCTTGGAGAAGACATCCAAGGTCCTTTCCAACTCTGTTATTCTAAATTTATTAGACACAACAGATGCTCAAAAAACCTTGATTATTGGCCTTATGTTGGAGATACAATAAAATGCATAAATTTTAGTTATACTCTTTGATAGTTGGATAGTATTACTATGATGGATCAAGTTTTTGGGAGGATATTAATATTTAAGATCCATTTAAGGATTCCTTCCTTTAAAAATATTATGTTAAGGGGGGAATTATTTCCTTTATTTCCAACAAATCAGTTTTATTTATAAAGCTATAGGATTATATTACTGCATTTGATATATAGATTGAACTGTAATTATTAGAAGTTTTATATGTTTCTCTTGTCCAAATGTACTCATAATGAAAATGTAATTCATTCTGGAGGTGGGAAAGGCTCCGTAAATTCATCTCATGAATAGCTTTGATTTTATTAGATATTTTCAGACATTTGTCACTTCAATATGAATAGCCATGGTCTTATAGTTCCATATTTCAACTATAAAAATCTAAATAGAAAACTGGTGCCATCTAGTGGTCCTTTGGATTTCTGTAGCCCATATATAGCAATTCTGGCAATCGAACTCTATTTTACATGGAGAGAGTTTTTAAAAATTTTGTTTATTTATATTTCATATTTCTAGCCTGCCCATCTTCCTCAAGGAGCGGCTCTGGATAGTGTACAGTATAATAGACGCAATACAGCCATCAGGTCTACCCCCACCTCAGAGCAAAAATCCCAAAAACAAACCATTATTCACCCTCTGTTTATAGCATCCAGAGAAAAGGAGCCCATGGCCTTTGTGGGTAATCATTTCCACTGTGAGGAAGCTCTTACGCTCCTTTTTTCCCCGAAGGCTACAAAGCCAACTCCTGCCTTTGTCTCTTTCAGAACATACTTTTTAATCAACTGATCATTTTATTGCACATCTGTAAACTTGCTCTGGTTACAAAATAGTAGTTTTTTATTTATTTATTCATTTTATTTTATTTTATTTTTAAACTTCCCATCTCTTCAGAGAGAGACTCTCGGCAGTGTACAGTAAAAGTAAAAAACCAAATAAAAAAGATATGCCAAAGCCCCCTCAGTGACAACATAGGAACTGCTTACTTAAATGACATTTAGAGACCTGGCATCTATCATATATGAAAAATATCCTGATTTTTTTTTCCAAGGAAATGGGTCTGCAACATTTGCACCCTGTGAAAATGCCTGTATCTCTCTCTCTCTCTTTGTAATTCTTATATTCCCATTATCAATTGTAAAACACTGGTCTTTATTGGGATATTAATATATACACATGCTCAAACTGTCTTTAGTAAACATTCAAGGTAATGGTAGGGTGACCAGATGTCCCGCATCTGGCGGGACAGGCACACCTTCCCATAATTTTTCTTGCGTCCCGGGCCGTTCTCAAAAAACCCCGCTTTATTTTGGCACTCGCAGCTCGCTCGCTCCCCCGCCCATCAGCTGCTAGCTCGCTTGCTCGTTCCGTTCTACACTAAAAATCTAAGCCAGCCCAGCCTGCCGCTCACTGATTGGCCTGGACTCCAGCCAATCAGTGAGCTGGCTGGGATGGAAAACTTTAAGCACCCGGCGTGCTTAAAATTTTACATCCCAGCCAGCTCACTGATTGGCTGGAGTCCGCTTAGTTTAGCACGCTCCATTTCATTTCGTCTTTTGCTTGCTGCTTAACTGGTAACGTTACCGGTGGGAATCGGGAGGCGCTGGGGGGAGGAGACGGCCCTCCTCTCTTTCTCCCCCTTTGCGGAGTTTCCCTGTGTCTCCCAGGTCGCGCCCAGCCATCCCCTCTCAAAAGGATTCCCGCTTCCTCCTCTTCTTCTTCCTCCACCTCCTCCTTCTCCCAGTCCATGGTGGCAGTCACAGGATGGGGCGGCGGCGAGAGAGAGAGAGCGAGAGAGAGAGAGAGGGTTCCGTCCCATGAGGAGACCCCCACCGAGCTGTCGGTCCCCCCGCCGCCTTCTTTCCCTCGTGGTCGCTTCCCTTCTTTCGACTCGTGGTCGCTTCCCACCGCTGGTGGCGCCTCGCTTCCCACCATCCCGCCATCACCCAGCCGCCGCCTCCCCTCCCTCCCTCCCTCCCCCTTGGACTCCTCTTCCCGCCCCCGCCACCTTGGCTTGGAAGGGCCGAGAGAGCGAGAGCGAGAGTGAACGGGGGAATCTCTCGGGGCTTGCTGGAGCGCTGCTCCTTTCCCAGAGCGAGGGCGGCGTGGGGAAGACGATCCGCCGGAAGAACCTTCCGAAGTGGAGGTGGTGGCGGCGGCGACTGAGCGCGCGCTGCTCTTTCCCTCCGCGCCCAGGTCCTCTCCGTTCCCAAGCAGCCCCGTCCTCTCCTCCTCCCTCGGTCCTTCCCACGGCCACCTCGCCAAAACCTCGCTCTCCCTCCCCCCGCTTCAGCCGCTGCTGGCCATTGCTCAGCCGCTGCCGCAGCCTCCCCTTCCTCCCTCCCTCCCCCTCGCGCCCCTCTTCCCACCCCCACCGCCTCGGCTTGGAAGGGCTGGGAGAGAGAGAGAGAGAGAGAGAACAGGGGAATCTCTTGGGGCTCGCCGGAGCGCTGCTCCTTTCCCAGAGTGAGGGCGGCGCGGGGAAGACGATCCGCCGGAGGAACCTTCCGAAGTGGAGGTGGTGGTGGCGGCTGGGCGCGCGCTGCTCTTTCCCTCCGCACCCGGGTCCTCTCTGTTCCCAAGCAGCCCCGTCCTCTCCTCCTCCCTCGGTCCTTCTCGTGGCTGCCTCACCAAAACCTCGCTCTCCCTCCCCCCGCTTCGGCCGCTGCTGGCCATCGCTCAGCCGCCGCCGCAGCCTCCCCTTCCTCCCTCCCTCCCCCGCGGTGGCTCTTGGCAGGGCACGGCGCTGCTCTGGCCAGGAGAGAGGCAGGAGACCGCGTGAAGGGAGGGAGGAGCAGGAGCAGCCGCCGCCGGGAAGAGCAGGCTGGATGGCCGCCTTCCCACCACGCGCGTCGCCCCGCTGGCACCGGCAGCTGCTCTGGCCCTTCTCCGGCCGCACATCCAGTCCGGCCGCTAGGCGACCTCCCTGCAGCCTCCTCGCCCAGCAAGGGGGAAGGTTTGGGGCGTGAAGCTGCCCGGCGGTGGCTCTTGGCAGGGCACGGCGCTGCTCTGGCCAGGAGAGAGGCAGGAGGCTGCGTGAAGGGAGGGAGGAGCAGGAGGAGCCGCCGCCGGGAAGAGCAGGCTGGATGGCCGCCTTCCCACCAAGCTTTCTGAGCTTGGTGAAGCAAGGATCCCACTATCCCCACCACCTCCTCTTTCTCCCTCTTTCTTCTTTTGTCCTTTCTCCTCCTTCCCCCCAAAAAGAGAACGAGAGGGAGAAAGAGGAGGTGCGGGGATAATGGGACCCTTGCTGCTTTATTTTCTGGATTAATTGGTGGAAATGTGCTGTCATTCATGATCCATTCCTATGACTTCGTGTATGTCCTGGAATAAATGTACAATAGTTATTGTTTCTTTTTCCATCATATTTTTCTTACAAAAAGATGAAAAGGATTGTTGATGGAGCTACCTGGCATTTGGAAGGCAGGATTGCTCAGGTAGTCCTCGACTTATGCCTGGTAACTGAGTGACTGTTCAAAGTTAAGACAGACTCCTCCCTCCCTCCCAAAAGGTACAACCTGGTTCAAAGTTCTGACGCCTCATGTCTCCCCTGCAGTCACTCCATAACTGACCCACATTTATAGCCATTTGCAGAATCTTGTGGATATATGACCTTGACTTACATTTTAAAAATTCTATGCACGATACTTTGAAATGTATTGTGCATAGAATTTTTAAAAATAGTTTTACTTCAATTTATTCTGTGTGGAATTGTTTGAAATGTTTTACTTCAATTTATTCTGTGTGGATTCTTTTTTTAAATTGTCTTAGACTATTATTGGATTTTCTTTCAAAGAAACTCAGTATGTACTTCCTGATTATGAAAAGTGCAAATTCAGTGTCAATCACTCCTGACTATTTAAAAAAAGATTCTATCCAAAATAAATTGAAATAAACCATTTTTAAAAATTGTATGCACAATCCATTTCAAACTATTGTCCATAGAATTTTTAAAAATGGTTTATTTCAATTTATTTTGGATAGAATCTTTTTTTAAATAGTCAGGAGTGATTGACACTGAATTTGCACTTTTCATAATCAGGAAGTACATACTGAGTTTCTTTGAAAGAAAATCCAATAATTTAAAAAATCAAATCATATGTTTCCTAGTATTATTTGATTGCTTATTAGTAACCTATGACTATTACTAAGTGTTGTAGCTTATGATTCTTTATGAATGTATTCTATTTTATTTTTCTTTATGTACACTGAGAGCATATTCACCAAAGACAAATTCCTTGTCCGTCCAGTCACACTTGGTTAATAAACTATTCTACTCTACTCTACTCTACTCTAGTCATTTCTATTTCAATTCTAATAAGGAGTTTAGCTTCTATCTCTTGAAAATGTAAGCTAGCATAAAGCATTATAATGCAAGCTAGCCTTAGCTTTCAAACAGTTCATTTAGTGACCAAAGTTACAATGGCATTGAAAAAAGTGACTGATGACAATTTTTCACACTTAGCAACCGTTGCAGCATCCTCATGGTCACGTGATCAAAATTTTGATGTTTGGCAACAGATTCGTATTTATGATGGTTTCAGTGTCCTGGGCATGTAATGGCCTTTTGACAAAATATAAAATTTTTAATCAAGCCCCCCCCCCCCCCCGGTCAATCGTGTCCCTCTTTACCAATCTGAAAATCTGGTCACCTTAAGCATGGGAGGAGGCGTATGCAGTATGGTGTGCTCTGCTTACCTGGCAGCATTTTCTAGATGGAGCCAAAACACCATTCAAGGCATGACTGATCATAAAAATCTAGAGGCTCTGAAGACCCCATGTATATTATTTCATTTCATTTTCATTTCATTTTCATTTATTTGTATGCCGCCCTTTTCCCCGAAGGGACTCAGGGCGGCTCACAACTCAAAGGGAGGGGAAAACAAACAAAGTTACAAAACATAAAACCATACATAGTTAAAAAACACAACAATCATACCATTCGAAGTGGGGCACCAAGTCTTTAGCCCCAGGCCTGTCGGAACAGCCAGGTTTTAAGGGCTATGCGGAAGGCCTGGAGGGTGGTGAGGGTACGAATCCCCACGGGGAGTTCGTTCCAGAGGGACGGAGCAGCCACAGAGAAGGCCCTCCTCCGGGTAGTTGCCAGTCGACACTGGCCGGCTGATGGAATTCGGAGGAGGCCTAGTCTGTGGGATCTAATTGGTCTAGTGGAGGTAATTGGCAGTAGGCGGTCTCTCAAGTACCCAGATCCAATACCATGAAGGGCTTTGTAGGTGACGACTAGCACCTTGAAGCGTACCCGGAGATCAACAGGCAGCCAGTGCAGCTCGCGGAGGATAGGTGTTACGTGGGTAACACCTAAGTAAGTTCGCTGGGTTCAATAGTTCAATCAATTCAATTTCACCTTATGGTATATCCTGTTTTTTTTTTTTTTTAATGGCAGATGCTTTAACGCTTTCCTTCAAGCTTGCTGCCAGATGCCATGGAAACAGAGAGGGAGGGAGCAATGAGCATTTGGGAAGGGAAGTGTGCAAATGATGTCAGTGAAAATGTTAGGAATTGATGGGGAGGATCAGATTCATAGAAGACAGAGGTCACCTTGGGTTGTTTCATAGCTTCAAGGCCAACTGTCCTGGGAATGGCATGCATGAAGGCAGCGCAGAACGCCTTAGCTAGAAACACTCCCAA
Organism: Thamnophis sirtalis; assembly: GCF_051295495.1. NCBI lineage: Eukaryota > Metazoa > Chordata > Lepidosauria > Squamata > Natricidae > Thamnophis > Thamnophis sirtalis. The sequence goes on from NW_028261395.1 coordinate 18,589,196, forward strand.
AACATCTTTCTGGATGTTGATTGGGCTCTGCCTCACTGGTGGTGGACTCTGGGGTGATTTTGAATTTGTCTTTTTTGCACGTTTGCTTCAGACCTTGCCTTTCTTTTGCTGCATTCAGTTCTTCTTAGTAAAAGTACCTTTTCTCTGGAGTTAAGGGTTTTCTTTCCTAAAAATTAATCAGAGGTAGCCCTGACAGGGAGTCACAAATGATGGCAGTTGTAAACTCCAAATTTTGTGGAATGGCATGATATTGAGGAGATTATTGGAACATTGACTTAGACTTGATAAAAATAGGCTAAAATAGGTTGCTTAAAGACATGTGGACGTAGGGAAGCATATAGATGGGCAGATGAGCAGTTGTGCTGAGTGGGGATAGTTTGGAATTATTTAGTTCCAAAATATGTTTGGCAATCTTCCCTTAAATGCAAAAGCCTGGGAACTCTGGGAAATTATCAGGATGACACAAAAGACCATTATTTAAAAATAATAAAACAAACTGAAGCAATATATCAATCTCTTAAGTAAAAACTAAACATTATTAAAAAATAAAGGAGTTTTTCTTTACTGAATGGGTTCTTTAAAGGATACTGACAGCAGGAGAAACTAGTCCTGTAGCACCACTAAAATCACTAGTAGCATATTAAAAGAATTATCTATATAGAATAGCAGAGAGGATGAAAGACTGCAGAACAGACTATGGGATAGTTTTTTATCTTGTGTTGTTGGTCTCACCTGGCATCACTGTTCCCTCTAAGGTGCGCGGCTGCGCGGCCGCGCACGTGGAAAGAAACCCCCGCGCAGCAGTTTCTAACTGCCGCACAGAGATTTCTGAAAAGCAAATGTGGGGAAGTTCTTTGCAGGCGGCTACAACTGGCCGCCTGCAAAGGACCTCCCCAGACTTGTTTTGAAGAGCACGGCTGTTCAAAGGGGGATTCCTTCCTGAGAGACCCCGTCCAGAAAATGCAGGGAGCGGCAGCGGAGACCCGGGGCTGCTTCTGCTGCGTCCGCTGGACTGTGGGGCTGGGAAGGGGGCGGGAAGAGCGGCGGGGCTGGCGGTGGCCGGCGGTGGCCGGGTGGTTCACCTCCTCCTCCTCCAACAGCACTGCCGGATTTCCGCCCAACGCTGCGGGGGCGCCAGCGGGAGCTTTGGCGGCTTCACCTCAGCCGCAGTGCTGGGCAGCAAATGTGTTGGTGCTGTTGGAGGAGGAGGAGGATGCGGCAGCAATAGCACCTGAGGACAGGACAAGAAGCAATGGAAACTTGTCAGAAGGAGACTCAAGCTGGAAATAAAGAGAAATCTGACAGTAAGAACAATTAAAATCAATGGAATCTTAATTCATTTGCTACAGGTTTTCAAAAGACTGGACAGCCATTTGTCTCAGATGATATAAAGACTCCTGCCTTGGACAAGGGGCTGGACTAGAAGACCTCCAGTATCCCTTCTGATTCTATGATTTTAAAAACCACAAGCTTTTTACAGCTCGCTTGCAACTTTACCAAATTTAATTCAGCCATTTCCTTTTGTTATTAAATGGGTATTGCTAGTTCAATGCACATGCGCTCCACTTTTAAGATGCTAAAAAAATCCCCATGACCTGCAACAAAATTCATTCTTCCACTCTTTATCTTGCCCTAACTTCTGATAGGTTCCTGAAATATAGATCTATAAAATTTAGTGAAAATCTATTTTAATACAGACTCGTAAAACAGATTGGGACAAATGACATTAGTGCTCTGGGATAATAGCAGATTTACTCTATTTGGATTTTCAGATAAAAGGTATCTTTTGTGCTAAGTTCTAACAATGTAGTTCTCTAATGTAACTATGAAACAGTCCAAATATACAATTCCCCTCAGGGAGGAATTCTGGGAGTTGAAGTCCACAAGTCTTAAAGCTGTCACGTTTGAAGACCCCTGGGGTTTTTTCCCCCTAAAGGGTTAGGGGTGCAAGGGTCTTGTAACAACAGCTTTAAGACTTGCGTGCTTCAAATGCCAGACTTTCTGAGCCAACATTTTGGTTGCTAAGCAGGAGCGTTGTTAAGTGATACTGATATTATATAACACTTTTAATTAAGCGGGTACCTTGAATAAACATAACTGAGTTTCAAATAATACTGATTTTGTTGTTGTCTTAGGTGACATCTGTGAAAAAAATTCAGATGCTCAGGCATGAAAATATGCCGCTCAAACGCTATACTTTTCTGCTCACACTGAAAAAAAATTAGAGGGAACATTGTCCAAGATGCATAAAAATAATTACTGTATGCCAATTTCAGCATGAAAAGACATATGATGTGGAATGGCAGGAGGGTTTTTGTGTAAATTATATTAATGGGGAATTTGGGGGAGTTTATTATGGAGGATAATTTCTTCTTTTAAAGAAAGCAAACCAGTTACCATTCAGAATTCAATTTACAATTTTGGGATATATCTCATGGTATTCCTCTGGATCATGTTTGAATAATTTTTTATTCTATATAATAGTGAATGATCTGCTTGTTTTTTTCCTCAAGGGGTGTTCACTGTTTGTGGATGACCGCACACTGGATTAGGAGTAGGAATGTGAGAAGAGCAGGACAATTGAACAAGGCTCCTAGCAGTTTAGAACAATAGGGAAAAACTTGGGAGTTTTACATTTTTCCCAAATAAGTCTTGCAGGACTGGATTTTGGGCACAAGTGGACTATAGTGAATACTATGGTGAATGCTTGAATGTTTTTATGTAATTCTCCAAGTAAACCTTGGACCTGAACTGGACCTTAGCTGCTGCAGTATCTTTGTATCCAATCCAGCATGTATTAGCTTCCTAGATGTTTGTTGGGAAGATTTTTGGGAGGGTCTGGGAATAATATTTAGTTATTACACCTGTAGTTAAAACCCACCCCTCTCCTAGAAAAATGAAATAGCCTGGGAAATATTGAAAAGGCAGAATATTATATTTTCCTAGATAAGAAATGGAGAAACATGTTTTTAAGCAGGAAACAGACAGACTCACTCTTAATAGCCCCCACCTTTGTCAATGGACCATTAAAATGCCTGAGCCAGTCTATTCTTCAGCTCCAGGGTGACAGTTTAAGGCATGATGGTATTAGCCCTTTACCCATCTCACCACAGGGCACCTGGGAAGAAGCAATGCTCAACCAAACTTGGACTCAAAACACAACCTAGAGAGTTGCCCCTGCATGGTCCTATGGGAGTTTGACAACCACTCAGAATACATTTCTTACACAGGAACAGGAAACAGAGAGGTGGGGCCAAACAGTATAAAAAAACTCAGGAACTCTCAGCAAGCCCCTTTTCTTCTCTTTTTCTTCTTCACCCAGCATCTAGAAGCAAGTGATCACTTTTCCCGCCAGGACCTCAAGCCATGCAGTCCCGTCCACCATTAAAATTATCTTTCCAAACACCCTCCATGTTTCCAGTGTCTTTTTCCCCACTTGCAACTGAATCCGGAAGGACATTTCTTCCATCACACCTTTGACTTTTTAAGAGCATTTTTCGATTTTGACTCCTGTACAACAGAAGTTGACGCCCATGGTACAACCCTGACAACAGCTACCAACGAGCTCCCCGTAGAGATTCGTACCCTCTCCACCGTCCAGGCCTTCCGCACAGCCTTGAAGAACTGGCTCGCCCGTCAGGCCTGGGGATAAGGACCATTACCCCGCCCGAATGTTGTATGCATGTTGCGGATTATTTTATTATGTGTTGTTGTCTTAGTATTGTATTGTATTCCCCTCTCCCTGGTTTTCTGTGAGCCGCCCTGAGTCCCCTCAGGGAAAAGGGCGGCCTACAAATAAAATCAATTCAATTCAATTCAATTCAATTCAATTCAATACCAATGACTGGCCTTCCGACCGCCATCTCCACTTAAACCTGTGTTTCAAATGCAGGCTTTGCGGCTTAGGTTTCAGACAGAAGTCTTCAAACTTGAGCATTTTAAGACTTATGGACTTCAACTCCCAGAATTCTCCAGCCAGCATATCTGGCTGGAGAATTCTGGGAATTGAAGTCCACAAGTCTTAAAGTGCCCAAGTTTGGGGACCCGTTTCAGATGGTTGTCCTCCATTGTAGGAGCCAGGGCTGTCCATAACAGGCTAGGTAAATTAGCTAGGATCAAAAGGATAGAATAAAAGCTATCTGAATTAAGAATCCTAGTGGAAATTTACTAAAGCCATATTAAAGAAAACAGCCCTGAGGAAAATCAGATAAAAAAGACAGCTCTGAGAATAACCAGAGTGTTGGAATTCATTTCAAGTGTTTATATGAAAAGCAACCTCCGTTATCTGAGATACAAACACACAGAGATGAAAAGACCTCGCACCAAAAAGATATCTTTCTGACCTGATTTACTATGCAAGCCTCATGTAACAAAAACCTGTTACTCCCTGCTGTGATTTACAACTTTCTATCTCCTCAATGCCATTCAGCTGTAAATCTTTTGTTCCCCTTCCTGCCCTCCCTTCTGCCAGGATGTGATTTGTAGAATACTGTGAACTCTTTTGTTAGTTTATTTTGTGCCATTTGTTGATTATATATGTCCTTTGATACATTCCTTCTGATGACGATGTAATTAGCTTTCTGCTAATAAAAAGGCATTCTGGAGAAACAGAATTTGCCACTTTTGCCCAGACCGTTGCCTTCGTGTCTTATTGGGGAATCGTCTAAGGAATTGGATCGCAAAGTGGACCGCTGGTTGAAGGGACCCCCGTAACCCTTGCGGGCGCTGTCACTTCACTCCATATATTTTGCCCACACAGTCAATCTGAGGAAGAAGCTACGCTGCGTCAAAGAGGTGGCCCATAATTGATTTGCCCGTTTTGAATGTGCTACGGAGAGGACTGCGGACGCGTGTAACACTGAATGCAGCCATGCAAATATGATGGAGACAGCATGAAAACACGAGTCCGGGAAGGAGGAGCCACACCGCGATGTCACAATGTGCGGTCTCGATTCTCCAAGACCGCCATTGACACTTTTGCTGCTGGACGGTCCATTGGGACCTAAACCTTCCCGTAGAGACGGTGATCAGGAAGACAAAGCCTTGCTGGTCTCAGGGATATCGCAAAGTCCCTGATTGACCCAAGGGAAGCACTTCGAGCCGGTGGTAAACAGGCAGCCCCCAGGCTGATGAAATCAGGACGCTCTGGATGGAAGGAAGTGAAAAGAGAAAGTGAGTCAATCTGGTGAGGTATTTTTTTTCTATTTTGCGAAAGACTGCCCAAAGAAATTTTTCTTTAAAGCCAAATTAGATCCTTAAGCAAAGAACTGAGTGGCGAAACTAACCCTAATTGGATTGCTGTGGAAAGCTTTTTTTTTCTTTGTAACTCTTCTTTGTGGATTGAAGTGCTCGCAACATTTCTCATTTCTCCTCTTAAAGTGAACGAATTGAGTTTTTTTCTTCTGCTTTTTGTTGCTTTATTTTTTGACTTCTGGATTAAAACCTTCCTACTTATTTTAACAATTCTTCCTATTACTTGTTATTAAATTTCACTAAAAGAAATCTAAAGAACTTTGTTTCCTATAAGCCAGAGATATGTATTAGAAAGTGAAAAATTAACATACTGCCATTTAGAGGTCAGAGGCTGGGGTTTTTGAAACAAAATATCACTTTTCTTCCCTTCTTTGACTTCACTGAATTGTAGCTGAAGGGTTTTCAACTTGTTTACAGAAACTGATAAAGAGCCAAGGGCACGAACTGTTTTTCACAGGTGCCTTTGAAAACTATTTTGGCAGGGGAAAGAAAGGGGGGGGGAACAGAACCCTTCTCCTTTGAAGAGCATAAAAGAACTTGTGTTCAAGTCAATCTAAAATAAAAAATAAATGAAGCCTGGAAGGCTAGAGTGGCAGTGGCTATTAGTTTTTCTTTCTTTCTTCTGTTTTGGAAACATGGATCAATATTCAGATGAGGAAACCTTAAAATTCTGAAATATCTTGGCTGGAATTCAAAATCTATTGGAAGGATATGGGAGAATTGAGAAGAAGTTGGAAATACTAGTCTTCCTCACAGCAAAAAATTATGGGGTTGGAGCCCCAAAAATTAAAGGGGAGAATGAAGATATAGAAGATAAAGATAAGACAATAGATGAATTTATTAATGGCGCAAATGTGGGTGAAAGTGGAAAGAAGGGAATATGGAAAAGGGAATTCAACAAATTGGTGCTCTACCAGGACACAGAAGAAGAAAAAATAATAATGATGATGGACTTAAGAAGAGATTTTTTTTCAGAAGCAAGATTGACAACCGAAAACAAGCTAATTTTAGTAGCAGCTAGTGGGCAACGAGATTATCTGAGAGATCCTTCAAGCAACAAAGTGCGGAGAGAAGTCTATAGAAACCTTATAAAGGAGATAAAAAGAAGACTGACACCACAATTGGCAAGAGAGATAAGATTGTTTTGTTACTGGAAAGATACATGTTGACAATAAAAGTTGGTAAAAAAATTAGTTTTTTTATTATTGGTGATTAATAAGTAGAAATTTTGTAACTCCTAGATTGTTTTAGATTGTTATTAAATGTTTATTCGCTACCAATTAATTAACTATAATAACAATAATGAAATGATAATGGATATAGCTTAATGATATATACATGTATTGGCAATCTAATAAAAGAAATTTGGATATAAATTGCAAATTGTGACTTGGGAAAAGACCTATAAAATTTTATTAACAAATTTTTATTTAGATCTTGTTATAAATTTGTAAGGGTTTTTTTGGGGTGGGGGGTCTGACAAGAGAGGGGACATAAATAGTAAATGATTTTTAGCCAATTATAACAAGGAAATGTCAATGGACATTGTTTAACAATATATACATGCTATGGTATTGGCAAAAGTAACTTGGATATAAATTCTAAACAGTGAGTTGGGGGGGGAAGGGGGAGGAAGGTTTAGAAACTTTATTAATTGACTTTTACTTAAAAAATCTTATAAAGGTGTAATGTTATTGGATTTTTTGAAATTGCTAATGAATGCCATAATGTGGTTGTATGAATGATTTGAGGTAAAAGCATGTTCAAATAATTGTAGTCAAATGAGAATTGTGGGTACATTCATAGTAAGATATACAAAGATTTTTGATTTAAAGTGTATAATCTAATATGAACTATAAGTAATGACTGTGGAAGAAATGCACGAAAGTTATCTGTAACCAATGAACACGCTTTCTACAAGATGTAGTCAAGGATGATTCTTTTTTTGAGTTTTTGTTCAATTAAAATTAAAAAAAAAGAAGAATACACGACTGTGGACCTAAGACCAAGGAACCGGAAGTTACATTCCCCCCCCACACCGGAAACAGGACCAATCAATCACGGGGGGGGGGGAGAGAGCTCAAAAGGTCACGCGTCATTTCCTGTTCCCGTTTTCTCTTCATGGGCGGGAGATAGAGTGAGGACGTGGCAGCTCGGAGGAATCGCGGAGTGGGCTGGGAGGGGCACTTCCGGGGAGCGCCCGGCCCAGGAACCGGAAGTGGTCATCGCCGGGGCCGCTGGCTGTGCTGAGTCCTGGGCCCGAGTGCTGGTTCCTGGCGCGGGCGGCCCGTCGGCGTAGAGAGGGGGCCCCGCTGCGGCTTCCTAGCCGTCCGGCCCGGGCTCACGTTTGCATCTGCCGGCCGGCTCCCACTGCCTTCGACGGGGCTCCGGATTGGCCTGGGCCCTTCCCGCCGGCTCGTGCAGGAAGGGGTCACATCTTCCCCTTGGCCCCTTCCCTGAGGGCTCTGGGTGGGAGCAGTTGAGGGCAGCTCCTGCCTCCCTTCCACACGTGTCCGGGTCCTGTTCGTGATGGGTGAGTGTGCTGCGGGACTTCTGGGCTCTGACGAAATGCCGTAAAACGAGGAGCGGCTGCGTATGGGGCTGGCGGTTTTGTGCTTCAGAGTTTCCCATCCTGGGCTTCATGGGACGTCCTGCCCCTCGCCTCAATCAAAAGCCAACCTCCCCTCGGAGGACCCTGAATCCTCGGCACTTGTACCCTAGTCTGTTTCTGGCGCTTTAAAAAAAAATCACTTCTCGATTTATAACAACAATAACAAACTCCACATCCACGATAGCGACCAGGCTGCTACATCTCGGCTTAACCATCCCCGGATTGTAGGGACAAATTTAAATACTTTTAAGCTGTACTCAAACCTGTGCATTGGGCTGTATACCAGGCAACTTAGCCATAATAGCTCCATATTTTGAACATTATAGATCTTTACAACCAAATCATAAGATCAGAATCTAAACATATAATGGGTAGAGTTTTGAATTGTTAAGAGTATTTTTATTTTCTCCAACAACAATTGATTCCATAATAAACCATATTTTATTGATTAATTTCTCTTGCATCCTGAATTTCTAAAATTCAAAAAATTTCCTGTGAAGTGTTTTTTAAAACTAAAACTTCATTTTGCATATGTATATTTTTTTCAAAATGCAGCACCTAATTAGTGGGTATATGATAATAGGTGTTATAACAGTTATGTTTATAAAGATATGGTACTTACGTCTGTGCATTAACATAATTTGTTAAATAGGTTTAGTCATTAGATTGCTCCACTAAAGCAATAAAGAGGACATTTTAACTTAGCGCAGTATATAAATCCATCCATAAAATATAAGAAAAGGAAGTATTTAAAAGAAATGTAATTGTCTATTATGATAGTTACAGGTATCAGTCATTTCCTTTTGGTGTTTTGGATTATCTTTATTGATTGCATACATACTCACTTATAGGAATGCGACTTAAAAGTTTCCATAATTATGTGTCTCTCCTTAAGGGTAACATCAGGAAAATTGTTTTGGTTTACTAGGTGCTCCTATTTTACTTTTTTGACCTTTCTATGCTTTTTTCCCTTCTCTCAGTAATATCACTATGGTATAGCTGACTTTAAGTAAACCCTTTATCTCTCAGTTACTTCTTAAGCAAGACTTTAATATTAGTCATTGGTAGTTACAAGAGTTACAAGACTTACAAGAGTTCATTTAGTGACCAAAGTTACAATGGCACTGAAAAAAGTGACATGGCCATTTTTTACACACCCATTGCCTCCTCCTCGTGGTCATGGGATCAAAATTCAGATGCTTGGCAATTGACTCAGGTTTATGACAGTTGCAGTGTCACAGGTCACGTGGTCACCTTTTGCAACTTACGACAAGCAGTCAATGGAGAAGCCAGATTCATTTAATGTTACTAATGTAACTTCAGTGATTACTTAACAACTGTGTCAAGAAAGGTTATAAACTGGGGCAAAATTCACTTAACAATATCTCACTTAGCAACAGGGATTTAGTCTACAGTTGTTGTAAATTGAGGACTACCTCTATTTAGAATGGACTAGTCAGGCTATTGCCTCCAAACCTCTATTCATTATAGAATGATACAGTGCAGAAAATAAAATAAAATAATTCCAAAGTAACAATTGGCTAACCTCCATTTGAACACATCTGATGAAGGAGAATAAAATAAATCCCTGCCAATTTATTTTGAAGTTATTATTTACAGTGTTTTTTTTTCTTAGAATTATTTTCTATCAGATGATTATTTCACTATTATATCCATCCTTTCTCAAGGCTACTCCTGCCCAGCTCCTTCAGTATACTTCATAGAGCACTCTTTTTCATTCTTTGAGGTGGGTTTGACCAAAGTAGAATACAGCAAAACTTCTTATATAATTTATACATTACATTTATTTATTTATATCCCACTTTTTATGAAATGCAAATTAGAGTTCTGTTGATAACAGTCTAAAACTATAGCATCCTGGGAAGTCTCAGCTGCCCTAGCAATTCAACCCAAAGCTCCAGCTTCCAGTGCAAACTCATAGCAATCCAGGAAGTTCCAACAGCGTAGTGCAAAGTCACAGCCATCCCAGGAAACCTCAGCTGGCCCAGCCTGCAGTTGCTCTGGCCACTCCACCACTGCCACTGAACTTCACCTTATTGCTTCCACTGATAATAATGCCTGCCCTTGCCCTTCATGAAGCAATTCTTTCCCAGGTTTCACAAGGAAACATTCATGTGTGACCTTGGGAAGAAAGCCTCATTTGACCTCATGAGGGGCCAGGCCAGGCATGTTTGGTCAGCAGTGAGAGCAAAAAGACAGTGAAACTATCTTGGGAGCAAAGCTGTTGAATTCAGAGGCCCAAAAGGGTATAGATGGGGGAGGATTGATGGGTGGGTGGAAATTGAAATGCCCCTGTGGTCAGAAGTGCAGATGGGCTGCCAAGCCCCCAAATTTTGGTCAAATGACCACAGGGCTGCAGCAATGGCTGTAATTAAATTTCTTAATTGAACACTACCATAACTTCAAGTGATTGTAAGTCAATACTACCTGTTCAAACTTTTTTTTAATTGAAGACTGATTCAAACTGTGAGTTGGGGAGTTCTGCCTTTTGCTTGTTAGTTATTAGCATTTGTTTGTTAGTTATTAGTTCTATCAACTGTTGCATTATAGCATATTTAAAGAAGCCCCTCTTCTATTATTTGCATTCTGAGTTTTTCCCTTCTTCCTGATACCAACTGTACTTATGGAACTTGGATCTGCTCTTTTACAAATCTGAGTACCCTTGAGGTTATTAAGACTAAGTTTATTAGAGCTACTCTTGCAGTCCAAAGTATTAAGAATACCATCTTACAATTTACAGATGGATTTGGGAAGCTAGAGCTTGGTTCCTGTCCCTCAGTTTTTGAGTAAACTTAATTTTCTTTCCCATTGCTTTGGTCCTTAGAGGCTGCTTCAAATCAACATAGCTTAGGCCATCTATTGACAAAATGTACTCTTTGGGTTTCTCAATGGAGAGTCTCTGTTCATTAGGCTTACAAAATGCCAGAAGTGCTCTCAAGCAATATATCTGAGACATAATCAAACCAATTTAACCCTAATTTAAGCCTTACAATTCTGGGGATTCTTCCGAAATTATTTGTGCTGCTTCCTATTATCCATCACAATACTGACATTTAGAAGAGCATTTATTTTTGCCTGGCTGGGTTCATTGCCTGTAGGAGTCCTCCTTGGTTGGTAAAAAGTTACCCATGGCATCCCTTAGCCCATGTCTCTGAGCCATACAAGGAATTCTCAGTTTATGACAATTCAAAGTAACAAAGGCCTCATAAAGAGTCATTAATTGTTGGAGGGTCTCTGACATGGTGATGTGACCACATTTTGGTGCACTAGAGGGAGACTAATTTGACATATTTATTATGGACAGCTAGCACAAGGTGGGTTTTATAAGGACAGGAGAAAATTAGGCTTCCTTTAATCTGAAATAGGGGATGGGATATAGTGGAAATCATTTTTGTGTGTGTAGATAAATAGAAAAGGAAAACTTATTTGGCTTATTCTTACATTACGTCTTACATTAAATCGTGATTTTATCAGAAAGAACACATAATCTGTATAGACTTCTTATCACCAAGAGGCTCTTCCACATTTGGTCAAAAGTAGACTCTTAAAAAACAGTTTCTCTCAGAGATGGTGATGTTGCCACCATTGTTAATATTTAGATTTTATCGATAAAAGAATTAATCAGAAACCTGTTATTATATGATGTCAGAGTTTAACTTACTTAGTCTATGGTTAGTGTTTTCATGTTTAAATGTTTATATAAATAAACTGCGAAGTTGTTTGAGGAATTGTAAAATAAATGTAATTGTAAAAAAACAACGCTCTTGAATGGCCACATCTCTAGTTAAGATAAACCTTTGAAATGTAACTATTTTGATTTGTAATACTAAGTACTTTAGTACCTCTTATTTATAAATAACCTAAGAGTACAGATACCACATTTGGGCTGCAAAACTCCAGTTGCCATTAAATGGTGGCAAAATTTTATACTGTAGATTTTTGTCTCTTGGCTGCTAGTTTAGTGGTCTTATATATTTTACATTGAAGATCTGGTAACATTACTTACAGGACATAGAAATGTAAGAATTGGAAAGGATCTAAGAGATTGTCTAGTGCCACCTCTGACCAATGCAGAAATCCACTACAGTAGCATCCAGAGATAGGGCTGTTTCCGTCTAGTCTGTTCCATTATTGAACAGCTTTTAATAGTGGGCAAAAAATCCAGATGCTGGACCAAAATTGACTTCCTTGTAATTTAAAGCCACTGCTGCTTGTATTGAAGCTGCTTTTGCTGATGATGCAGAAAATATTCTCTCTTTAGGCAAGAGATTTCCCCAGAAACAAATTAGTAACCAATGCAGTTTTTGTAAAATAGGTGTTAAATACTTGGGCACTCAGTATTGCCTGCATCTGAACCAAGCAACGTTTCCATAAACTTCAACAGCAGATAATAGAGTGTATTGCAATAATTCATGCTAAATGTCTGGAAAACCCAGGTATGGCTAGATTAAACCTGTAAGAGATGGCCTGGGCAAACACCCTCTGACAGTGGCTTCTATTGGACATATAAACAAAACCATGTCCAAATTATTCCTAAACTCCAACCTAGTTGTTCAAAGGAATACTGTTTCTACTTGGAAACCACTTCTGGACTTTGTGCTTGAAGTGGAAAAAATGAAACTTTGATTTTGGGTTTTATCAATTAATAGGTTTGTTGTTATAGAAATAGCTAGTTTATATAATTATGTAACAGTAAAAAGTTGAGATTTGATGCTATAGGTAGTCCTTGAATTATGAATATAATGGAGATTGCTTCCTTATAGGCTCCAGTCGTTTCTGCGAAAACCCTTTGCCGATGAGAATGGAGGCTGAATGCATCCCTCCAGGCCTCTGTTTTCATCAGCAAAGGGTTCTTCAAGTTCCATTCTCATTGACAAAGTGCTTGAGGAGGCCTTTGCCAACGCAAGCAGAGGCCCAGATGGATGCACCCACCCTAGATTTTCACAAGATGAAGAGGCCTAGTGCTTGTAGAGACCCGGATTGGGGGAAATAGGCAGGGCAAATGTTGCAGAGCCTCAGAAGTCGTTCCTAAGTGTGAACAACTGCCGTGGTAATGCAACAGTCGTAATTTTGGGACTGTGTCATAAGTACTTGGGAGGGCTAGGTCGTAACTTTGAATAGTCGCTAAGTGAACTGTCCTAACTTGGTTATTACCTGTATCATCTTATTCTGTTGCACCAAAGGGAGACGGAAATCTTGCAAGCCTTTTCTTGCTTTTTTCCCATTGCCTCACACTCATACCGTTTTTCCCCATTATTTCCCTAATTTTCTTTCATATTTTGGTAATTTAGATTATAAACAAATAAACAAAAACAATTGAAAGAATGTTTAAAAGAGAGAAAAAAGAACACTGTTCCAGTAGACTGGATCCCTTTTCTTTGGAGATCACTTTCCTAGCCTTGTCCTATTTGTCCCAATTCCAGATGCTGACATATTCCAGCAAGACGGATAGGTAGTCAGACAATTTTAAGGCAAGCCGAATTGCATGGATTTAATTTTTTTTTTGAACAGATTAACAAATGCTAATAAAAACTCAGAAGGCAAATTTACAACACAATAATCAATAGTCAAATTCTACTTCTTGGTGTACTTAACGACCTAAGGACTTTGAGATAATACATCCGCATGATCTGGAACAATATTTTCCTTCCTACTGGGAAATAAGTGGATTGCTGCAGTTGCTCTGCTTTTTCTAGGCTTGGTCTGTTTCGAAGTGGAAGGAGTTGATTAATGGACTTTGTCATAATAACTATTAAGAGCCAATTTAACTATCAAATTGTATTAATTTAGATATTTAGAAGTACATGTAATCCTTGACTAACAACAACAATTGAGCACAATTTTTCTGTTGCTAAATGAGACAATTGTTGAGTGAGTTTTTGCCCCAGTTTACAATCTTTCTTGACCTGGTTGTTAAGTGAATCACAAGTTGTTAAGTTAGTAATATGGTTGTTAAGTCAATCTGGCTTCCTCATTGACTTTGCTTGTCAGAAGATTGCAAAAGGTGATCACATGACTCCGGGATGCTGCAACCATCAGAAATATTAGTTGCCAAGCATCTGAATTTTGGTCATGTGATGTTCTAATAGTAATAATTGTGGGAAATTGTCATGCCAAGTTTTTCAGTGTGGTTGTAATTTTGAACAATCACTAAGTGAACTGTTGCAAGTCGAGGATTACCTGTATAAGGAGACACAAAAAATGGAATTGAAGTATGAGTCAGCAATGCGCAGCAGCAGCCAAAAAAGCTTATACAATTCTTGGTTGCATAAACACAGGCAGAGAATCAAAATCACATGAAGTATTAATACTGCTTTATAAATCCTTAGTAAGGCCATACCTGGAATACTGCATCTAGTTTTGGTCACCACATTAGAAAAAAGATACTCAGATTTTGGAAAAAGTGCAAAGAAGAGCAACTAAGATGATTAAAGGCATGGAGACTAAAACATATGAAGAACGGTTACAGAATCTGGGTTTGCCTAGTCTAGAGAAAAGAAAGACTAGTGGCGACATGATAGCGTTCCAGGATTTGAGAGGCTGCTCCACAGAGAGGAGGGGGTCAACTTATTTTCCAAAGCACCAGAAGGCAAGGCAAGAAACAATGGATGGAGACTAACCAAGGAGAGGAGCAACCTGAAATGAAGGAGAAACTTCCTAACAGTGAGGACAATTAACCAGTGGAACAGCTTGCCTTCAGAGGTTGTGGGTGCTTCATCACTAGAGGTTTTTAAGAGACTGGGCAGTCACTTGCCTGAAATGGTGATGGCGAAACTATGGCACAGGTGTCACACAGTGCTCTCTCTGTGGACACGTGAGCCATCGGCCCAGTTAAGCTTTGCCGCAAATGTGTGCACACCTGCTGGCCAGCTGATTTTAGGATCTCTGCTGCGCATGTGCGGGGACTGCGTGCACATGTGTGTGTGGGGATGCATGTACAGGGGGAATGTGCAGGTGGGGGTAGGTGGCGTGCACACATTGCAGTTTGGGGACTTGGGAGCACATGGACTTTGGGCACTCGGTCCAGAAAAGGTTAGCCATCACTGGTATAAGGTCTTCTTGAGAAGAGGGCTGGGCTAGAAGACCTTCAATATCCCTTTTAGCTCTATTCTGGTTGCTTGATTGATTGATGGTTACCAATGGGAATTTATTTCTGTATCCATAGATTAAAATTTCAGAAATTCAGCAAAATTTTCACACATAGAATCTTCTCTCCTTCCCTTACTCCTCTGGAAGAAACTGAGAAAATCGATTAATTGTGAGAAATACATTGGTTCACATTGACATAGTCTTGTACCATAGTTGGCTTCCTTTTACCTAGAAATTATCTCATGTAATATTTTACCCAAATATTTTTTGTAAATTGTTATATGCCACTGAGGAGGAAACTAACTAAGAAGAAATGAAGTTGTCCTTATATGCTCTTAAAATTGTAAAATGGTTGCTATAAATTAGAAGGAAAGAAGGAAGGGCACTCTCATTTGTTGGTCAAAAAACCATCTTACTAGAATTGAACAAGCATTTGTTCCATTGCAAGTGTTGCCTTGAAGACTTGTTAGAAAAGTGGTCTCTGTGCATTTCTTCCTAGTTTCTTACTAAAATTGTGTCCTAAATATAAACATATTAATTGTTCATTTGAGCACAAAATACATTATTATTATTTTTGCAAATAATAAAACAAGACATCGAGCAAAAATTAGAAATTTAGGAGTGCGGGAGGCGTTACCCATTAACAAGAAATCCAGTCTTTCCTCTTCCAGTCATACTAGTGGAGATTATTATAGTAGAATGCCACAGCTGGTACATCAGCTGGAAAGTGCAGCAAAACCTGTGGAACTGGTTCTCTTGAACCTTCCAAATGGGAGCAAAGATGAACTTGCAAAGTAATGTGATTGTATCTACCTTCAGTATTATAGATGGCAATGCCATCTGTTCATATCCTGTGAGAGTGTTGTACTGTGTGGAACAGTCACTATATCAGCAAAATAACTGACTGATGTAAGTGGCCCTCTGCCCAGTTTGCCTATTTAATAATTGGATACTAAAGTTCAGTCTCTCCCAAGATCAGAATCAAGCATGTAGTGTTTTTATCTCTAGAATATTTTTCTCTTAACGTTTTTGGAGCAAAAAGTGGATTGAAAACGGCAGTGATTATGTGTGGCTGTGGTTTTCTTCCAAGATGAAATGAACCTGTCTGTTAGGATTAAGAGTATGAGATAGTCTTTCATGCAATTTACTTCAGCTGCATATCATAACTAGCAATGCCTCACATGTGCCTTTCTGCCTGTTTTCAGATGCTAAAGCATATTTGGAATACATAGCATACAAAGCATTGCTCTTATAAATTTAGCCTGGATTAGCTCAGATTTTCAAATTTAACTCTGAAACACTCATTTTCATGTATTTTCCTTTACGAATATTATGCTCCCCCCCAAAAAATTATTTACCCTTTGGTTGGCAAATTGAACTATTGTATTCAACATGGTTTATTCACAGATGTAGATATATATTTTATTATTCCATGTTAAAGAGAAATAAAGAGTAACTTTGAGATATTGAAAAATACTTGACTTGTTTATTGAGGATATTATTTATCTTCAAACTTTGCATGTTATGTGTCTTGGTAAAAATCTGATTGTTAATGCTTGCAGAATTTATGTTGGGCCTTCCTGGGGTAAAGATAGAGTAGCTACTATGTCAGCATATGAAAGGATAGGTGGAGGCTAATTTGCCAATATCGCTGAATATAATTCATTTAAAAAAAACTTGGATAAATTATTCAGCCTAAATGCTTGCTCTACTCTCACCAATTCCGCTCTCAAATAGCCTATCCTTAGCTCAATGGTGGGGAACTTTTTCAGCACCAAGTGCCCAAACTGTAACGTGTGGGCGCATGCATGCTTGCACACCGGAGCGCCGGAAACCCAAAGAGCAGCTGGTCTTCGGATTTCCGGTGCTTTGGCGCACACAAAGACCAACTGGTGTGCCGGAAACCAGAAGAGCAACTGGCAACGGCACGCGTGCTGACAGAGAGGGCTCACGCATCTCATAGGTTTGCCATCCCGGCCTTAGGTGATGTCAGTAGCCTTGATCCAGTTGCAAGATCACCTAGGAAGGATCATTTAACATCCTTAATTTAGCAGCTAATGCTTTTCAATTCTGATGTGGCTGCAAAGTCATGCAGGCATCATAGATTGCTTCTGAGCATCCTTCATTCCCCAAATATTTCCCTTTCCCAATAAGTACTTTGGCCCTTCTCTGTCTTGTGAGGTACTACTGATGCTGTTCACATGCATGTGAACCAGACTGATGCATTGAGAAATCTAAATCAGAATCCTATGCAAAGGATCTTGCTCAACTGGTACAGATAGTCCTCGACTTATGAACACAATTGAGCCCAAAATTTGTGTTGCTAAATGAGACAGTTAAGTGAATTTTGCCTCATTTTACAACCTTTCTTGCCACATTTGTTAACTGAATCACTGCAGTTAATATGGTTGTAAAATGAATCTGGCTTCCCCATTGACTTTGCTTGTCAGAAGGTTGCCAAAGTATTGCCCCCAGGATACTGCAACTGTCATAAATATGAGTCAATTGCTAAACTTCTGAATTTTGATCATATTGGGATGCTGCAATGGTCATAAGTGTGAAAAACAGTCATGTCACTTTTTTCATTGCCACTGTAAATCGAGGACTGAATTTGATGGGCTTGCCTAGCTAGTTTTTCCTGCGAAGAGTCATCCTCAATTCAGTCTCATACTGTCCTGAATGAAGTGAACTGCCTTTTATGTTTTACTTTCAACCTTGATATATGGAATAGTACATACAAAGATAGATATTTGGGGAGGCAGCCTAATTGTAAGTTGCCATCTTTTTTTATTTCATGTATCTATAAATTGTTGCTCCAGAATTGCTAGCATTCCACTGTTAGTGTGTTGGTGGTGCTAAGAGATGTAAGGTTTGTATAGGTGAAAGGAGGAAGAACCTGTTCTATTTCCCAACAAACTGAATGATACTGTTATGGTTGTTTTTTTTTAGCTTTATTATATAAAATGTACATGGGTTCTGGGTAGTTCAAATGACACACCCCAGTCAAAGGTAAACATGATTTTTTGCAACGTAGCCCGTTGGGGCAATAGCTATTTTGTGTAGGCTTTTTAATCCAAAAGGTTTTATGTTATTTTATTTCTGCTGACATGTAGTTTTATAAATATCTTTATATTTTACTATACTTCTTGCTTCATTTTTTAAAAAAATATTGAATGCCACTCTGAGAATCTGTAATAAGATGATATACAAAAGCCTTAAATAAATAAATAAATTTGTGGGAATTATAACCTAATATGAATGAAAATTGAAATTTGAAGTTTAAGTATGCTATGCCTTAATCTTCTTTAATGGTGGCAAGTCATCGTACTCTTTTAGGTGTATATGAGAACTTATTTATATGAAATAAACTGGACAGCAGTGAATAATATAACGTGAAATAATAAATTCAAACTCCACAGAGGCATGTTCTGTAAGCATTGTTATATCAAATTGTTTTTTTCAGCCCTTCCTCTTCCTAGAAATATTACTCTGAGTGATTTCTAAATGGTTCTCTTTCCTTCCCGCAGGTGAAGAGTAGCCTGGGGATGTGAACATAATGAGTGTCAACCAGCAAGCTCACGCAGGGCCTCCTTATGGGCAATCACAGCCTGGATATGCAAATTACATGCAGCCTGACTATGGAGGACAGCAAATGCAAAGTGTTCCTGCCTCTCAGTACGGTGCTCACAATGGCCCAGGGACAGGATACCAACAAGCAGGCCTTCCCCAAGGTAGGAGGAGAGGATAGCCTTTAGCGGGTGGATTGGGCTTCTTCATTCTCTTTGAAGAATTGGAAAGGAGTAATGATCTTAAGTTAATAACTTTCATCTTCATGATTGCAACACAGCTTCTCATTGTGAAATACTGGTGGCTTTCTTTTTTTATGTAAAACTCTATATTATGCAATACTGCTCTTTGAAATTTGGTAGGTTGCAAATAATATATTACAGATTACAAGCATATCTGGAAGCATCGTATAGGGATATGTCATGTCAAGAAATGTGTGTATGTGTGGGGAGGGGGAATTACGCCTGTCAGCAAGAAAACGTTTTTAGAAGGCTGTTTGAAGGAATAGAGATTAAGTTCTTTGCTATTGGAAGAGTAGTTTTTGTTCTTGAAATAGGGATGGTGGACAAAAGTGGCACATTTGCCGTACTTGCATACTTGCCAGATAATGCAGGGCTTTAGGGATTTTAAGGCATGGGGGATATGAATTAGCAGGAATTTGGTGACGAGCTCGTCTTTGCAGATGACTTGCTATATTATTCATCAAAAAGGAATAGAAACCTTCAGTTTGTAGAAATTTTATATTCTACTAATTACTTGAAAATCTTGTACTATTCCTGATGAGAAGTTACTTAAAAAAACTGTTCTATAAAAACAATATTTATTGCTGGCCAATAAATGTGAGCTTTTAACTTTTGATATTTTTAGAAGAAAAGCTACAAAATTGAAAATATTATTTTTTAAATTGTTACGTAGACGTATGCATTGACAGGAGATTAGATGCAAAATGTAGGAATTTAAGTTTATTCAGCACTTAATTGATAGATTGATAGAATGAGCCCTTGATAATCAGAAACCTAAAGAATTATCAGTTCAAATGCTAGAACAAGGATCTTCCAGCTGATGCCCTTGGTTGTTAGTGTTAGAATTAGCATATGGACTTTCATCCATTTTCATTATTTAAATTACTTTCCATGTAATACCAGAAACTAAGTGGCAAGAAATTGGTACCAGGGATTAAACAAAACGAGCCCTGACTCCATTCTCAGTTGTTGTACTGTGATATCCAGCACCTGTTTCATATTAAACCATATAAAGCAATAGCAATAATAAATATAGCAAAATATTATACACAGTTCAGCTTTCTATTAAGTATAGTAGAAATAAAACTTTGTAGCTAGTTTGTGATAGTCTTCCTGAACATTTTTGAGCAATAATCATGGCAACTGTTAACGATTATTTAGAAGTGGCCAGTACATACGGTATTCAATTACTTCTTTTTACATTTATGCTTGAGATGCACTTAGTAGAAATCCAGGCTCTGTAGTGCTTTGGGTAGAAAGGTGGAAAGTGCTCTAGTGCATGCAGGAGTATGAATGTGGCATTTGTCTGCACTTCCTTCAATCAAATGTCTCTTGGGGCAATTGAACAACAGTCCTAAGAAAAGACACACCACACACTGCTGAAGAGAAATTATCTGAAGATGGGCTCTAGCATGAGTTCAAAAACTCAGAAGACAAATGCTTTACTCTCTGTGATCGACCCACATTGGACCCTGCAACGTTATCCTGGGACACATTCACTGGTGAAAGAGACAACTGTTTTGGGGACTTGCAGATAGGTGCTGTGTTCACGTCTCCATTCAACTATAAAGGATTGTTTTGACTTTGAGTTCAGTGTCTTAGTAGAACATTTTAATGTGTATTGATTTGTTGAAGCACTTTTGAAAACAAACTTTCTCTGTTCCTTCCCTTCCCCCTGTGACTACTTTATTTTAAAATAAATATGTTGCGAAGCCATTAAATTCCAATACCACAAAGCCCTCCTCTGGGTAGGCTTTATTGTTGTCTATGCTGCTTTTCAGTCACATGACTGTTAGGTGGGAGGGAAAATAAATAATTCATCAAATGTATGTACATATATTTGTTTTATATATTTTTTTTCCATTTTCGACATCTGGCATAATACATATTCATGGGCACATACAAACACATTATTATACCTTTGCCTTTCTAGGTTACTATCCTTCCTTGGGGTTTCCTTCTAAGAATCCTCCTGTCTCTCTTGATTCTGA
Source organism: Thamnophis sirtalis (assembly GCF_051295495.1). Taxonomy (NCBI): domain Eukaryota; kingdom Metazoa; phylum Chordata; class Lepidosauria; order Squamata; family Natricidae; genus Thamnophis; species Thamnophis sirtalis. The sequence goes on from NW_028261395.1 coordinate 18,609,970, forward strand.
TGCTTCCTTTGCTCCTAACTTCCTAGGTAAATGCTTTCCATTTATCGTGTGAAAAAAGTCTTTCTAATGCATTGCTTTAACTATTACACTTCATCTGAATATTATTAAGCTATTGTAGTGTAGAGAAATGAGTATGCCTGTAAGGCATTTGCATATATTTCCTATAAAATGTATGACAGTAGGCCAAAGGTTTTATGCAACAAAGAACAATCCTAATAGGATCACAAATACTTTCTAGTAACAAAAGTGTTTTACAAAAATAGTAGGAATACTAAAATGTAAGAAAATTTTAACCTGATAGTTAAAATAAAGCTAGGAAATAGTGGGCTATGAAAACAGTGCCAATATTTTTTCAATTCTAATTCTGGCCTTTGTTTAATTTATCTGAAAAAAGCACAATATTCATGTGTACTAGAACCTCTAAAAAGTTAAGGAAACAATTGGTCCATTGATGGGACAAAATGGCAAGAAGATGACAAGCAACAGGGAGAAAGCAGAACTATTTAACTCATTTTTTGTGTCTGTCTTTACACAAAGGGATAAAACAGTCCAACCTACCAAAACAGCATCACAAAAATCAGATTAGGAACACAAGTTGAAATAGGGAAGAAAATGATAAGTGAGCACCTGTCTACTCTAGACGAGTTCAAATCACCAGGACCGGATGGATTACACCCCAGGGTTCTGAAGGAACTGGCAGATGAGATCTCAGAACCACTGAACTATATCTTTCAGAGATACTGGAGCACCGGGGAACTTCCAAAGGACTGGAAAAGAGCTGATGTGGTTCCCATTTTCAAAAAAGGGGGAAAAATAGATCCAAAAAACTATAGACCTATCAGCCTGACCTCAATACCAGGGAAGATTCTGGAAAAGATAATCAAACAACGAATTAGTGAACACCTAGAAGTAAACAAAGTAAAAGCCAAAAGCCAACATGGGTTTGTCAAAAACAGATCATGCCAGACTAATCTTATTGCATTCTTCGACAAAGTGACAAAATTAGTGGACCAAAGGAATGCGGTTGATATATTTTACTTGGACTTCAGCAAGGCATTTAATAAAGTAGACCTTAACCTACTATTAGATAAAGTAGAAAAATGTGGGTTAGACAGCATCACCACCAGATGGATTCATAACTAGCTGGCTAACCGCACTCAACATGTAGTTCTCAATGGAACTGCAGCTACATGTACCCCAAGGCTCTGTTTTAGGCCCAGTACTCTTCAACATCTTCATCAATGATCTGGATGAGGGGATAAATGGGGAACTCATCAAATTTGCAGATGACACCAAGATGGCAGGAATAGCCAACACTCCAGAAGATAAGCTTAAGATTCAGAAGGATCTTGGCAAACTTGAACATTGGACACTATCTAACAAAATGAAATACAATGGTGAAAAAAGTAAGGTTCTACATTTAGGCAAGGAAAACAAAATGCATAGATGGAGTATAGGTGGTACCTTGCTCAATAGTAGTAACTGTGAGAGGGATCTTGGAATCCTAGTGGGCAACCATTTAAATATGAGCCAGCAGTGAGCAGCGGCTGCCAAAAAAGCCAACACAGTTCTAGGCTGCATAAACAGGGATAGAATCAAGATCACGTGAAGTGTTAATACCACTTTATAATGCCTTGGTAAGGCCACAATTGGAATACTGCATTCAGTTTTGGTCGCCACGATGTAGAAAAGATGTAGAGACTCTAGAAAGAGTGCAGAGAAGAGCAACTAAGATGATTAGGGGACTGGAGGCTAAAACATATGAGGAACGATTGCAGGAACTGGGTATGTCTAGTTTAATGAAAACAAGGACTAGGGCAGACATGATAGCAGTGTTCCAATATCTCGGGTTGCCACAAAAAAGAGGGAGTCAAACTATTCTCCAAAGCACCTGAGGGCAGAACAAGAAGCAATGGGTGGAAACTCATCAAGGAGAGAAGCAACTTAGAACTGAGGAGAAATTTCCTGACAGTTAGAACAATTAATCAGTGGAACAGCTTGCCTCCAGAAGTTGTGAATGCCCCAACACTGGAAGTCTTTAAGAAGATGTTGGATAGCCATTTGTCTGAAACGGTATAGGGTTTCCTGCCTAGGCAGGGGTTTGACTAGAAGACCTCCAAGGTCCCTTCCAACTCTGCTATTGTATTGTATTCTAACTTGCGTTGCTGATCTGTTCATTAATCATAAAGATTGATTTATCTTAATACGTGCCAATCTGCTGAAGGACTTTGGCCTTTGTTCCTCTACTAAGTAACAAGACTTAGTTTTCCTTTCCCTTACTTTTCATTGCATTATATCAGGGTAAAACAGTGAAAGGGACAAGCTAGAATCCCTCATGCACATGACACACTGAATAAACGATCTGAAGAGCTAGTTATAGTTTACCTGTTTTATTTGTCTGCATGAGGAATTGCAGAGTTTGAACAGAACAGCATGCTTTTGTTCATGACTAAATTGTCATTAACATAGATCTCCCTCCCTCCCTCCCTCCCTCTCTCTCTCTCTCTCTCTCTCTCTCTCTCTCTCTCTCTCTCTCTCTCTCTCTCTCTCTCTCTCACTTAAACAAGAGCATTTTCTCCTGTTGCTTGGTGGGTCCTCTGCCAAGTGTTATATGTAGCTAATCTTTATTTTTTATTTTCTTCTTCTCATAATAAAATTCTTGTGTAGCATGAAAATGTACCTGAAAGGATAATATATTACATTTAATGCTGTGGGTCTATTTCATGTTGTTTTTATGAATGGTCATGCCAACAATTTTGATAACTGATGTGGAATCCTGATAATGGAATTCAATACTTCCAGGTCCTGTAAGAGCTCCTCCCACCTCATCTGGAGCATCTGCATCAACATCTGGAACATTAATCCCTTCTGAACAACCTGCCTTTAGTCAGTTTGGACAAGGAGATGTACGAAATGGGATATCTGTTTCTACAGTTCCCGTGCAAAGGTATTTAAGAAAAGGCTACTCGGGATGTGAACCTGATATTTATGGGATGGGAAGACAAAAAACATGGCATTCTATTTTGCCATATTTTTGCCGTAAGCTGTAGATTTGCCTCTAGATTATTCTTGTGGAGATTTCCTATCTCACGTGAAAGATGATGGGGAACTTGGAAGCAAGCATTTTCTGCAGGAGCTCTTGTGCAACAGGCACTGATGAGAAAGGTTTGGCATTCTCACTCCTAACATTTAAGAAGTTTTGGATGCTCCAAAGAGCTTTTGTGACACTAGAGTGAGAGATTGTATCTATAATGAATAGTGCTGCTACTAGTAGAAGCATGAATTAGAATTATTCATTCCATACTCATTAGTTTTATAGTCTGGTGTTTTATTGATTTTTTTTCATATAGTGTTTCATATTTTTAAGGATATGCAACATTAGCTATATTACAGAAACTGCAAAAAGCACTCCATAAATCAATAAATAAAGTTTTCCCTGTATGCGAAACTGCTAAACAATAATTTTAAAATAATGGGCATACAGTATCCTCTGATTCAGAAAGTATTCTCATAGTCTTAAATAGCTCTTAATAAATTGGGAGATGTTGGCTTTAAAAACATGCTTCTTTATACCTCTGTAGTGTCAGTTGAAAGTACTTTTACCCTCACTATATCTTTTTTTTTAACTTAAGTTTCCCGGAAAAAGATGGGAATGACCTCTGACAGCTTCTTTTCATTGTGCAGCTATAATCCTGGCTGGTGTACATATACTTAAAACTAAATCCCTTTCAGCTTAGTGAAGTTTACGCAGGTATGAGACAATAGGTCTCTGCTTTTCATGTTTCTTGGTCTTATTTTTCCCGTCGTCATAGATGTTTTAATTACTTCTTCCTTTAATTTTCTCATCCTTCCCATGTTCTTTTTCCATCTGTTATAGCCTGATCCTGATGAGGCATTATAATGCAAGTGCAGACTTCTGCTGCTGTCTAGAAATGGAATCTATTATTGAGTGCAGATTATGACTCTGCCCCCAGCTGCCATTCAGGGCTCTTTAGATTAAAAGGAACAGCTTAGCTTCTTTTTGCCATCCCTTTAGACACTTAGTCATAGTAACCTAAGTAATTTCATTATTTTAAGGAAACTTGTCTTAGTTTTGTATTTTTATTGTTTCTAACAGTTGTTAGTTACAGTATATTGCTTGTGGTTTTATCTAGGATTGTAATAACTTTTATTATTCCCTGGTTGTCTAGAAAACTGTGAAGGCAGGCAAATAATGTGTGACAATAGTTATGCATAAGTATAACACCACAACAATAGTTAAGTTATGGTGGTGCCATTAGCAGGCTACTTTTGCTGACTGCTGGATGCCAACATTTCGGCAGTTCAATTCTTACCAGCTCAACATTGACTGAGCCTTCCAAAGTGGAAAAGTGGGAGCAATAGACTGACTCTGTAAACCACTTAGAGAGGGCTATAAAGCACTGTGAAGCAGTATATAAGTCTAATTGCTATTGCTATGCTCTTACATGAAAAAAGTGGAAAGAAAGTTTTTAGAGTTGTGTAATGCTCATCTTTTAAGGCACGGGTGTTAACCTCAAGACCCCTGGGCCAAATGTGGCCCGCAATGTGGTTAGATCTGGCCCACAGGGCTGCCCTGGAAACAGCAAAGGACTGGCCTGCAGCATCTCGGCCCAGCCCAGGCCAACCAGACACTGATCTACAACCTCGTGATGCAGTCAGCCTTAGATCTATGGGGTCACCCTGAAACCAATGAGAGGTTGTCCCCGCCCCCGGGCGTGCTCACAGGAAGCAGTGAGTGCAAGGGGCCTGGCGTCCCTGGGGACCATCTTGCCCCGAAGACTAACTGCATTCCAACAATGCAGTTGGTTTGTGAAGTCCTTGGTGCTGTTTGAGTTTCATTGTTTGCTTGCAGATGTTTCATCTGATTAGGTAACTTCTTCAGTGCACTGAGGAGTTCTAGTGTGGAAGATGTCATCTAATTGGATAATGAAATGAGTGTAAGCAAACAACTAAGCACAGTTCAACCCTGAGCTGCATATATCCTCTTCTATTGATAAGAGTGCTTACCTGAGTATTCTAAAATCCTTTAAAATGATTGGCAAGCACTAACAATATTATATCCCATTGTTAGGATATTATTATTTTTTTACCGTGAGTGTCTTTACAGAGAGTACAAATCTAGGAGACTCATGAATAACAAACCAGCAGAGGGTCAGTGATTCAGTCACCAATATGTAATAGACTTTGTATTGGCAAGGAATAATAAAAGATTGCACAGATTCTCCGGCTGCATCTACAGTAATGCAGGAAAATATCTGACTAGCAAAAGTTGAACACAAATTATTATATCCACTCTTTTAATATCACTGTAAGGTTGTTCAAGTAAAGTGAAATTTCTTTCTTTCCAGTGGCTGTGCCTCAAACTGCAAACTGATAAGAAAATTACAAATAAAGGCAATGAAATTATAACAGAATAAGAAACTAGGAGGAAGTATTAAAGAAATGAAATCCATTTTTTCATTTGAAATATTATTTGAGAGGAATATGATTCCTTCCCACAGTTCTGCCATCTTACCAAAAGTCATTTTTTAATCTAGTCTTTAAATATAAATAATAACAACACATGCTATTTGAATGCTGCATGGTTGTCTTCATTGCATCTATCAGAAGCCATAGCTTTGGGATCTCAAGAAAAGGTGTGGCTTCTTTAAGGAGCTGCCAACAAATGCCTCTATACGATCTGAAGAGAAACAGAGCCTCTATCAATCTATTTGTACATATAAAAAGTGTGCAATATACAGATTCATGTATTGCACCCCTTTTATATGTACAAACATAATTGACATTGTCTGAAAAGACAGATTATTTCTGTCTAATTAAGTTCTCTATGAAAGTCACTTCCTGACATTTATATCCAAATTTAAACACTTTAGATGTAAACACTTTAAAAGTTATTTTTTTGCTTTATCTTATCCATTGTCCATACATGATATTGTCAGAAAGTGACATAAAGTATACAATTATTCAGATTTCCAGTTCTGAATTGAAAAAGGACTTTAGATTCATCACAATCCAAGAACTGATTTGTCTCTTTCCAGGGTTAAGTATAAGCAATGATGTAACCTAAGTGACCTATGTTAATAAAGCGCTGTCTGCATTCTCTTCCCTGCAGATCATCTGCTTCTCAACAGTTCATGGCGGGCCCAGCACCTCCTTCAATGGCTCACACTCCTGCTTTCCAGCAATATGGACTGCCTCCAACTAGCACCCAACAGCTGACTAGTCAGGTGGCAGAAATGCAGATAGGCAGAGGATCCTCCTCTGTCCCATCCCCAGCTGGACTGGGCTATGGTGAGAAGTGGTAACATTGGCATGTTGTGGGTGGTTTGGTTTGGAAGTTTCTTCAGGAAAGATTATCCTCCTAAACATACACATACTCAGTGGCTTCTCATATTGCAAATACTATGAAGAGAAAAGTATCCTGCAGCTGGTAAATATTACAGACCACTGACCAGCTAAGGAGTGGTTGGCATTGAAGATGTGTCCACCAAGAGATGCCAAGACTATAGGTTGGAAAATGAAATCAACATCCCAGAAGGCCATCACCAATCTTTGGTTGCCAAAAAATGACATGGGCAGGGCTTGAAGTCACCCAGATTTGATCTTGATTTGAAACACACATTGTCGGCTGGTTTTTAGAACGATTCAAGGCACTTTCAATCTTGAAGCAGACATTTCTGCTAATATATTATGATATATCTGTAGAGCAAACCTGAGCATTTTCTGGCCACATATCCCTGTCTGGCCCAGGGGAGCAGCAGTGAACTTCCACAACAGTCCCAAAAGTGGCCTCTTGTGAAAATGAATTGCCTGCCCCTGCTACAGCGTTTAAAATCACACCCATTGCTTTTGTTTGAAACTCTCATCGGTTTTGTACTTGTGGAATAAAAGCTTGTGTAGTGTGTATCAGTATAGTGGAGGACAACATGCAAAGTTATAACCAAATAAATCATGCAGGGGATAGGTTTAACAGGAGTGCTGAAAGAGGCATAAAATGGGTAATTAAAAAGTATTCTGCCTAATCCTAAAGGAAAGAAATATTGCTTGCATGGTCCAAAATGAGACTTCGTGATACTTCCATGGATTATGTGAAACAGTTATGATAGTTATGACATATATTATGATTTATGTTCAGAGTACCATGTTGAGAAAGATCGATTTAAGTATTAAAATTTGTGGCTGTATTTGTGGTCTTATCCATATGTGGTCTATGGTTTGCCTGCTCCTAATTTAAAATAGTACAGCATAGGTCAGTGATGGCACTGAGTGCCCAAACCAGAATGTGCGTGCATCCCTGTTTTGGGGGCATTTTTGACAGTTTATTCAGGGCATTTTGGGGGGCATTTTCAGGGCATTTTTGGGTTGTTTTCTGGCAATTTTTCGGTCATTTCAGGCCAGGTTTTTTGGGCTGTTTTCAGGCCGGTTTTGGGCTGTTTTCAGTCGGAAAAACGGCCAGAAAACAGCCCCAAAACATCCTTTTGCGGGGGCGTTTTCTGGCTCTTCAGCGCCCGCAAAGACCAGCTGGTGCACCGGAAACCAGAAGAGCAGCTGGTGGCGATGCGCCTGCCCACAGAGAGGGCTCTGGTTCCACCTCTGGCACACGTGCCATAGGTTCTCCATCTTTATATATTACTTGAATTTGAAAGAGGTGTGTGTGTGTGTGTGTGTGTGTGTGTGTGTGTGTGTGTGTGTGTGTGTGTAGAATAGGTGTGTAGAATAATTGTTGAATCCAGACTAAATACATTGCACTTTAAGATGATGCATTATCAATCAGTGGAATTAAATTTCAGTGTCAAGACTTTGTTATTGCTTTATATCATTTCACAGAAGTCACTTAGTTTGAAGATTGGTCAGGTTATTTAAGGAATACAAAATAATGAAACTAGGGGCCTATAATTTTCTTGCATACAGTATAGAAAGCCTCCCCTCTTTATTATGTATGACTGAATTGAATTCTTAATTGATCTGTTTTTCTTTTGTGGCACACTTGCTTGCCATTGGCAAAAATTCCTGAGACATTTTACTTCCTGGAAAATATGAACCACACCCACTTGCCACCCCCCTCTTCTCCCCCAGGACAGCTATGATAGGATTAAAGTTAATTGCACCCCTGGCACAGCAGGACTCTGATGGTTCTTCAGTAAGCCCTCTGGAGAACACGTCCTGTTGCTTTGATTCAGGGCCCTCAAATTGATCTGGACTTTAATGGATTGGCATTATTGCCAGTCTTTGATTTTTAGTCCAATTTAAGAGCTGTTCCCTAGTTCAAATATGTCTTTTATATTAAAGAGTATGGGTAATTGAGGTAATCAGTATGGTTTCATATGTACTGAAATCTCATATGTACTGAATTTTCTTTGTTATTGAAAATACATGTGTAATGAAAGTAACTCTAGAATACAAAATAGGTCAAGTTATTTGTTAAGGAACATTACAAAATTCAGTCATCAATATACAGTATGTTAACCAAAACTATCAAAATGGAAACAGTTATTAAATTTTGTTCGATGCATCTCCTCCTCAGGTCCTCCAACATCGGTTACACCAGCCTCAGGAAGTTTTACTGCACCTGGATCTGGGCAATATATGTTATATTCAGGCCAAGGACCACCACCTCCCAATATATCTCATGGATTGCCTCCTACCACCTTGTCTCAGGGTCTTCCAATAGCTCAGCCACCTATATCGGGTCCATCAGCCCTGCATACGTCTGCTCAACCTCCCCTATTTGCTCCCCCACCTTCAGCTGCTGGGGTTGGAATATCCAGTTATCCTGCTGCTGCGGGGATTTCAAGGCCTCCCACAATGCAGGGTGCATTGTTGCCTGGACAACCAGTTACTAGACTGCTCACTTCCCAGCCAAATCATGTGACCTCACCACCACCTCAGCCACTTATGACAGGACCACCTCCTGGGCCACCAGTAACAGGATTGCAGGGACCACCTCCTGTCCATCCTTCACAACAAGGATATGCACTGCAGCAAAATGGTATGTTGTAAAAAATGATCCGTTCATTGGTCCCCAGCTTTCATCTAAGGAAAGGTCAATGGGCTGCACCCAAACACTATTGGGAAATATTCATGTGGGTGAGCTTCTCTCTACACTTCTTATCCTGCAGCATTTGATTCAGAGGCTCCTCTTAACCCTCTGAATTGGATTTGGACTGAGGGATGGGGTGGTGCTTGGTAGAATCTTAGTATTTCATTTGAGTTGTATAATAGATACTACCGTGTTTCCCCGAAAATAAGATAGGGACTTATTTTCTTTTGACCCCCAAAATAAGTGCTTGGCCTTATTTTCGGGGACGTCTTATTATTTTTGAGGTGCAGGGGGAAATGAGCATGGACACCTCATGCCTGCTGCTGTGTTGCCATATTTTCGGGGAGGGCTTATTTTAGCCCATGCACTCAAAAGCCCAATTGGGCTTATTATCCGGGGAGGGCTTATTTTCAGGGAAATGGTAGTATCTCTTTTTTCTCTTAAGTTTCTGAATAATAATTTCATATAATAAAATATCCATTTCTTCATTAAATCTAAGCAAAACAATTCCAAGTGTAGTATTTCTACTGTGGTACATGTAGCCTTTTTCTCTAGATTTTTCCAGTAGCATTTTTCATATAGCTTTTTGCAATATTTTTTTTAACAATTGAGAACTGTACTTTTAAAAAAATGTTCAAATCTTATGGATGCTAAAAGTAATTATCCCCAGATGTGAAACTTCTAAAACAGGAATATGATATCTTTCAATAAAAAGCACAGTGGGATGAATCCCAAGAAAAAGAGTCTTATTTGTTATCTCATTAAAATTAACAGGTTACACCTAATGATATTTGTTTGCTGTGAAGCTCTGATATATACATAGTGATAAAATATGGAAAAGTTCAGAAAATCCAGATAGAAACAAATATTCCAACACAACTTTTTCTGCTGCTTTATTCTTTATAATATATGGGTGATTCTGTATGCCACTTTTCTGCCCCAATTTGAAATTCCAATTTTACAAAACTTTTCTGTGGAAATATTGTTAAGATGTATTAAAGTAATTAATACAGCTTAAATTTCAGAGGTGATCCTCTGAAAAGCATTATTCAATTAAGGTTTAATTTAGAATTCTAAGTAAAATTGTTCAAAATTGAAGCATTGAGTGGTATAATCAGAATCTGAGTTTAGTAAAAGAAATAGAGAGATTAATATTCTGGACCCTTTAAATTCTGTTATGCATTCAAATAAAGGTAAAGCTGTATCATTTTTTTCAGGTTCTTTTGGGCAAAATAGAGGAACTCAACCAGTGTATGGTGCAGCTTTCCCTGGACCAGCAAATTATGGGAGTCAGCCTGCAGCACCACCTCCGCCCAAACGACTTGACCCGGACTCCATTCCTAGCCCTGTAAGTGAGCCAGATCACTTGTGGAATTTAACATCCTATTCTAGAAAGTGGTGCAGAAGGAAAACCAAGACTCTTGGTTCCTCTGCATTTGCTTAATTCATAGTCATTTCCTACAGCCAAAGGGCATTTTTTTGCCCACTACTTTTCTTATCCATCTTAGCAGTCTAACTGCTTCCAGAGTTGTGCTTCTAAAGAAATAGCATATTGATTAGATTATCACAAATTTGCCTACTGCATTTCCTGTGATCATGCCAGAGCTCAAAAAGGATTACAGGAACTAATAGGAACACTATCATGCTTAGTCCATGTTTGTCCACATGAATAATCTTGATAGCTTAGGCTGATTATTTGAATATATGGAAAGCATATTTGAAATAGGGGCCAGTAATCACGCTAGGCATGTGATTGGCTGTTTCACAGTTACTAAAGTGAGGCATACTGACATTTATCTGCTTTTTTTAAGGAGACCCTGGCTAGCATAACAGCATGTTGTAAACCCTACAGTGCTATGGACTGGATTCTAAGAATCTGTGACCAGATTCAGATTCAATCTGTGACCAGTTTCAAAGGACCCAAATCTCTCATAGTACTACAAACTTATCCTCTCCAATGCAATGAATGTTATGATGGTATTCTGGGTTTTGTAAATATCCGGTGGTAGTTGCAATGGCTCTCCCCAGAGTACCTGAAAGTGCCTTTGCAATGCCAATTTAGCTGATGAAAAGAAATACAGCCTTCTATATTGCAAAGCTGAGGTTTACCAACAAGAAAGTGGTTAGCAGCTCTGCTTTCTTTTCTGCTTTTCCTTTAAAGGCATTTTCAGAGAACTTGAACATACCTCTCAATCTGTAATTCTTCTGAAAACACTAAGCATGAGAATTGCCAATTTCATCAAGAGAGGATTCCCTCTAATGTAATTTCATGGAGATAAAATGTGAAAACCTTACCAAGTATTATCTCCGCCCCGCCCCTTTGCATGGAGACTGTCCTGATGAATATATTTAACAGTGCTAGAAATAAAGATAGACAGGAGTAACACTGCTTGGTACTTTTTATTTTACTACTCTCTCTCTTTTCCCTTTTTTGTGGCAATTTTACTTCTTTTTTTCTTTTAAACAAACAAAAAAGCAACTCAATGAGCTGCCACCTCAGCAGAAACCCAGGCACAGAATAGATCCTGATGCAATTCCTAGCCCAGTAAGTGCGTTGTCTCTCTGTCTGCTCTTGTCTGCATGTCAGTGGCTGCCTGTGTATATCCGCAAAATATTTCCCCTTGTTAACCACCCCTGGTGTTAGTCCATCACCTTTCCTCTTCCTTTTTTTCTGCTCACATTTCGATAAACAGAATAAAACACCACAAGTGTTGAAATCATCTGTACCTCAAAAATCAAGGGGCAATAGAAGGTTGGCATTTAAAACCACAAAAGATAAGCAGGTTATATATTTTCCTTCCAACTCTAGACTTGTGTAAGCAAATAACCCCTGGATAAATCATTACATACTTAGCATATACTTGGGATTAATATTTAAGAATAAATTGGGCATGTAATGTATTGAATACCTACCGTAGCATGAATTTAACAGCTACTTTTTAATTAATTCATTTTAATTAAGCAGCAGTTCATATTATTGTTTTTATGAAGACAAAGAATGTCACTTGCCTATTGCTCCTACATTGTTTTGTCTTGGGAATGGGCTGAATTTGGTCACAACACATAAAAGAGATTGGTGATGTTACCAACTTCGCTTAGTTTTTTACAGCTGGAACAAAAAAAAGGTCTTCTTGGTGTGGTCACTTCAATTTTCTGTGCAATCTCATTATAAATGTCTTTCAGATCAAGGGACACATAGTCATTTTCATCATAAGAGATATTGTTTAAAATAATCTAATAATAGGAAGTTGAAGTATTCCAGTTAGAAAGGTGAATTGGATGATAAATTAAAAGGTTACTTTCAAATTATTTTGGATAACATTATAAGGAATATAGTTATAACCCAAGTATTAGAAAGTAATTATGTAGTACATTGCATGCAATGCTCTTCGTTGAATGACTAGGAGTAGAATCCCTATCAGGTAGTACTAACTAACAAATTATTACTACTACTTTTCTTAACCTATAAGAAAATTTTGCAATAGCTTTAGTGGAGCAGAATTCCATGGTGAAGGAATAGTATTAGTGAAGCAATACTGGTGAAGCAGGATACTGATAGCCAAAAAGATTGTTGTTTTGAAAAATCTGGCCTAAGATTTTTTAGAAACAAGTTTCAAAAAGTATGCAACAAAAATGTGGAATTCTTTTTCAGGGATTGGATTGCTGCATCCAAAATACAAAGACTGTCTCTAGGCATGTAGCAGGGAGGGAAGTAGAGGGAAGAAAACTAGGGTACAAAATAGTTTTGAACTTGCCTTTTCTCTGACAACTAGTTTCTTCAGATGATCATTTTGGTTTCCAGGATGACTTCTTCTTGCAATCTTGTTTAAGGTAGCCTAGCATATCTCAATGAGAGCTGATTTCCCCCCACATTTTTTAGCATAATGCCTTTGTATTGATTATCGAAACTCCTAAAGCAGTTTATTTAAATACTGAGAGCGAGAAGAAACACCTGTTAAACAAAAATGCTATTGTAATAGTCCAGTATAAAATTCTCAGCTATAACTTGACTGTCCAGTTGCAAAAAGAAAGAAGTGTAAACAATGACTTTATAAATTTTATAGACAGCATATATTGAAGTGGACATTTGCAATGTATAATTTGTTTAGCTACACCACTAATTTTGGACTGTTGATTTCAAACCTAGCAAAACAAGCAGAAGTGTAAAATGGATATCCTCCTTTAGGGATTAGAAATATAAGTTATATTATCACAACCTTTGCTAAAATCTTTTGTAGTGCTAACTTGTTGCTTCCCATTTTAGATTCAGGTTATTGAAGATGACAGAAATAACCGTGGGTCAGAGCCATTCATCACAGGAGTACGTGGGCAAGTCCCACCTCTTGTCACTACAAATTTCTTGGTGAAAGATCAAGGTAAAATAGCATCCATGGAGGCAAGGATAACTAACTCGCCATCAAAAAATAAATTTGCAAGTGTTTAGCATAAACACTTGAATTATGTTTATTGTATTATATAGTGAAGAACTGCAGTTTTTCTGTTCAGAATTTCATTGTGCATTCATATTGTGCTCTTCAGCTACAAAGTTTCCCATGCTGTATTTTCACACTAAATTTCTGAATACTGTTTTACATAGAATAATATACATAGCTACAAAAGAACAGGGAGGTCAGATCCTTGAATTAATGATAAGCATTAAAACACTACGGGCTAAGTCAGTCCTATTCAAAGCTTGAATGCTATGAGTTTTATTGTGCAAGAAGATAGTTAGTTAGTTAGTTAGTTAGTTAGTTATAGATAGATAGATAGATAGATAGATAGATAGATAGATAGATAGATAGATAGATAGATAGATAGATAGATAGATAGATAGATAGATAGACAGACAGACAGACAGACGATACAGGTGTACATAAGCATATATTCATACCTACACATACCAGTGCATAAATACATATTCCTGAAAACTGCTTTGCAATGTCAAAATTTGGACTGCCTGTTTACTTATCTGATTTGTATCCCATCTTCCCTCAGGAGCTGAAAGTAGTGACTTTTTGATTTAAAATAAAATTTAATTTTAGAAAGATGTTTCTGAGGGAAGGCAGGATACAAATCAGATAAGTAAACAGGCAGTCCAAATGTTGACATCTATGGCCTCATGCTTTTGTGGACTTATTAAAACATTTATACCACAAGCCCTGGACCAGGAGGCCATGCTTACTGTTGCCCAGGCCCTTGTAGCCTCCTGCTTAGATTACTGTAATGGGGCTGCCCATAAAGAGCATTCAGAAAATTTAACCAGTGCAAAATGTAGCTGTATGGGTAATAAATGGTGCCAGCTATGTGGCACATGTAACACCACTCCTCTGTGAACTGCACTGCTCCTGGTGTGTTTCCAGGTACAATTCAAGCTGCTAGTTGTCATCTTTAAAACCCTACATGGCTTAGGGCCAGGCCACCTGAAGGACCATCTTTCTCCAAGAGTTTCTAGCTGTCTGGTCTGATCCAACAGATTGGGCATGCTGTATATCCTGTCAACCAAAGTGTGTTGACTGGCAGGAACTGGAAGATGGGCTTTCTGTGCTGTAGCCCCTTCCTGATGAAATATTCTCCCCTTGAAGATTATAATATACCTAACCCTTTTGGCCTTTCACAAAGTTCTGAAAATTGTCTTTTGTACCCAGGTCTAGGGCTCAGAATGGGTTAAGGGCCTCATTATTTGATTTATTATTGGTGGGTTAATCGTCATGGCTGCAAGCCTATTTTGATGAGAAATAACCGTGGCATATCTGGTCTGCAGGGTAGAATGGGAAGTAAGAGAAAATGTCCAGGAGGAAAGCAATAAATAGCAAACTGATTCTGTATTAGAAGGCAATATGAACATGTCCATCTAGTTATCAACTGTTAGGCTTGTGTTATTTGTATTACTTAGTTGCTTTTTATAATTGTTTGGTACAATGCTAGTTCCACTTCAAAAATAGCAAGACAGTGGTGTGTGTGTATATATAATAAAGCTACTGAAGAATATATAGGTAAAAATTTTGATTTCTTCTTTTAAAGGTAATGCAAGTCCCCGCTACATAAGATGTACTTCTTATAATATTCCCTGCACTTCTGATATGGCTAAACAATCTCAAGTTCCTCTTGCTGCAGTCATAAAACCGTTGGCTGCACTTCCCTCAGAAGAGGTAAGATTGATAGCCTGAATCATCAGAGAAAATAGCAACATTATTACAAGATAATGGACAATGGAGAAAACAAAAGCCTCCCTTGAGTTTTTTATTTACCCAGTGAGTTCCCCCATCCCAAGAGTTAACTTTGATGCTTCACTCTACAGAAAGAAGAAATTATATGCTCTGGACATAAATACTAGAGCAAGATGCGGAAAACACACTCTTTAGTATCATGCATTGGCAAAGAAAGGGGAAGTGTAAACAGCACCAATATCCAGTGTTTTTTCTTTCCAGACCCCTCCTTATTTGGTGGACCATGGAGAATCAGGTCCCATTCGGTGCAATAGGTGCAAGGCGTACATGTGCCCTTTTATGCAGTTCATTGAGGGAGGAAGACGATTCCAGTGTTGCTTCTGTAGCTGTGTTACTGAAGGTAAGAGCTTCCAATTAAAAGAGGCCTTGTAGAGGGTGAGGACAATCTGCTACCAGGCAGGAATCGTCATGGGAAAATCCAAGAACAGATTTATATTTAAATGATGAAAATTATGCATCATCCTTTGTTCTTAAATTTTCAGCAGTTGCTTACAATTAATTGGCTTATTAAGAAATCTGCCTTTACTGAAATGAAACATACAATATGCAGAAAATCTTATTTTAAAAAAATGTATATTCAGGTTTCTTTCAAAAAAATGAGAAAGTAGAGCATAACAGATCACACTCTTTTCGCTATTCGCTTAACATTTCTGCAAAAATTGCAATGTAAGAAAAATAAATGCAAAATAAAAGGCAGTAGGTTTGCATTTTTTGTTGGAAGGTAATACCACCTGGAAATTAAATTTTAATGACACGAAGATTACTATTGATTACTGATTGGCTACTATTAACATGTCTTAGAACAGTGATGGCTAACCCTTTTTGGATCGTGTGCCAAAAGCGGGGGGAGCGCAGGGGGGTCCTGAGCGGGCATGCCCACACCCATAATGCTATGCGCATGACCCCATGTGCATGTATGTGCGCACACAATGCATGCACACAGGACCCACACACACACTTTGATCCGAGATAGGCCCTTTTTTCACCCTCCCCAGTCTCCAGGGGCTTTCTAGGAGCCTGGGGAGATCAAAAACAGCCTCCTCCCCCCCAAGGCCCTCCCAAGGCTCTTTGCTCTCCCAGACTGCCTTGGGGGCAGCCTGCTCTTGGAAATGGCGGCTGTGGCCAATGGGCTTGGCCCTGAATTCTCGCTCCGCCTGGCTGGGAGACGGAGCCCAGGGAGGAATATAACGGACGTTTTGGAGGCAACAGATCCAGCACCCTCCACTTAAATCCGCAGCAGCCGTGCCCACTCCTTCCCGCCACCTTCGGAGGCAACAAAGGAAACCGCTCCTCTTGTGGGGTGGCCGTGATGGCAACTGCCAGACCCCAAGCCTCGCGATCACCCTGCCCAGAGCCCAGATTTTGTCACTATTGCAACCTGCGAAGGCCCACGCTTTGGCCAGCTGATGCCCTGAGAGACCAGTTTCCCAGCCCCATGTTCCTGACCTGGGTTATGGGGCACCGCCCTGCCCCCCCGGGCATGCCCCCTACAATGCTCTTGCCGCCACCTCTGACGGGCAAGCTGCCTACGTCCTCAGAAGTCTCTCCGCCTGTTCCATCAGATGTACCAGAAGCATCTGCAATCAGTGTTGCTATGGGGGCCCCCTCCGCCCGGCCCACCTCTCCCAGTAATTACTCCCTCACTCAGTAATATAAAATTTGATCTATAGCCCTATCTATGAAAATAAAACATCCAAAATCCATGTGGGTGATATCTTTATAAGGATCCACAAGTAGCTCAAGGAATGTTCCAGATTCTCCGTAATGATGTCACAAAAAGTACAGCTAGGGAAGGTGCAGATACAGAAGTAAAAGAAAATCAGATGTTCCAGCTATGAAGCCTTCGATTCAAAGGCAGTCTCAAGGGAGAGAAGACGGATCCAGTACATTGTAAAATGGCATTGTTGTCAGCTTACATGAAGCATTTATAAAGGCTAAACACTGTTGTTCCCCTTGCTCTGAACTCTGAGGAGCCATCTTCACAGTCGAAACTCACAGATTCCGGGTCTGACCGGGAGAAGAAATAAAATAAGCAGAAAGAAATTTACTCCCTTCTTTTTTCCCCCCAGTGCCATCTCATTACTTCCAGCATTTGGATCACACAGGCAGGCGAGTGGACTACTATGACAGACCTGAATTATCACTGGGCTCCTATGAATATCTAGCTACTGTTGACTACTGCAAGGTATTTTGCAGTATAAATGCTTGTACTTATTATTTACTTTATTTACATTGAGAGATCAGTAGGCTAATTGACAAATGTCAATTACTAATGAACTCTTCCTTTATTTCTAGGTAGCATCCAACATTCCTTTTGCACTTTCTCAATCTTGCCACCACTTCTCACTATTGGCTTTCCAGTGGTGCACTCTAGTTAAATGGGCAGAGAGACCATCCATCCCTAAAATTCATAAGCAATTGTCTTTAAGGATTAAGGAGTCACAGATCCCTTCAGAGAGGCTAATTTTAATCAAATTATTGTAAACCTCACTAGAAACTAGTTCAGGTTCCAGACAGAAGAGAACCAGCTACAATATGCCAAGAAACACAAAATATTGCTCTGATGAATTTGAATTAGCTCTTAGGGGGGTGGGAGGAGTTTATTTCTATAAAATTAGATCTGCAGAATCTAGAGGCCAATATGTTAAAAATTAAGGGCTGCCAGGAACTGTTTCTCCACTTTGGTAGTTTTAAGATGGGTAGACTTCAACTCCCAGAATTCTCTTGGCCAGCATATGGGGGAATTCTGAGAGTTGGTTCACAATATGTTAAAGTTGCCAAAGTTAATTAATGTTGATATGAGGCTAATAGCCAGTACTGAAAAACTAAGAGTTGCATTTGCAGTTTCTTTTCGTCTAGGCAGAAATACTGTTAAAGCTTGTTTCTTTCAAGACATAAGATGATGAGAAAATAATTCAGTAGTGTGCAATGAATAATTGTGCTTGTGTTCCTTTCTTACAGAATAATAAGTATCCCAACCCTCCTGCTTTTATTTTCATGATTGATGTGTCATACAACGCAGTACGTAGTGGCTTGGTCAGACTGATATGTGAAGAACTGAAGACTCTCCTGGATTACCTCCCGAGGTACCTGCTGACATAAGATAGTGGTTCTAGTGAACCATTTTTTGTATAATAAATTTTGATGATAATCAACCTATTTCAGTGAAACAGTCCAATCAGTCTTTCAATTAAGTATCCTATAAAATGAGAGGACTTCCCAGCTGCATTCTCAAACTTGGGATTTGGTCAGTAGATGTTAGAGTACAATCATCTGTTGATGCTGCTGTCTTTCTGCTTTACAGTTTGATTTTGCAAGCCTGTTTTATGCTATATTGAACATCTTTTTTTTTAAACAGAGAAGGAACTACAGAAGAATCAGCCATCCGGGTGGGTTTTGTCACCTACAATAAAGTTCTACATTTCTATAATGTCAAGAGCTCCCTTGCACAGCCGCAAATGATGGTTGTTTCGGATATAGCAGATATGTTTGTACCTTTGCTTGATGGCTTTCTTGTGAAAGTGAATGAGTCTCGCACAGTTTTTACCAGGTAAGCAAAACTCAACCTATACTATGAGCATTAACAAATTGATGCAGGTAATTCCCGACTTATGACCACAATTGGAACCAGAATTTTTGTTACTAAGAAAGTCAGTTGCTAAGTGAATCACACACTTTTTTAAAGTCATGGTTGTTAAGCAAATCACTGCATTTGTTAAGTGACAATGCAGTCCATAAGTAAATTCAGCTTCCCTGATTGATTTTGCTTATCAGAGGCTGGCTGGGAAGGTTGCAGATAGTGATCATGTGACCCCAGTACAAGGCAACTATCACAAATACATGCCTGTTGCAAGTGTCCAAATTTCGATCATATGACCATGGGAAAACTGCAACAGTTGCAAATGTGAGTACACTTTTTCCAGTGCCGTTGTAATTTCAAATGGTCTCTAAGCAATGATTGTAAGTTGAGAACTACCTGTACATTTTGTTATTTGTATCTTCTCATTGTTCTTAGTGACCTGAAAGTACCAGGCTTTTAATGGTCTCTAAACCATCTCAGGCATGAGCATTGCCGTCACAAAAAGGCTTTCATGAGGGAGTGGTGGCCAAGGAGCACTACAATCAGCCGTAAAGGTTAGCCAGTTGCCGAGCACCCAAAATGACCACATGACCATGGGGTGCAGCCATTTTAAGTTTAGAAACAGGTCATAAATAGCGCTGGGGAAGTCCGTCATAACATAACATAAGAGGGGAAGGACTAGCTGGAACACATATAATTGAAAATGCTGAAAATATCAAACATCGCTTTGTTGTTTTTAACTGGTGAGATTGATTATTTTACTGTAGGTAATTTGAATTAATTTCTTGTCCTTCAAACCACATCGCATGCAATATACAACATTGTTCCTGAATAAAAATTTGGATTGAGGAAGTAATTTAGCATTCAAATATGCTTGCTTAGTTGATTCAATCAATTAATCAATCTTTATTGCACAGTGCACAGATCTGCACAAAAAAATAAAACATTAAAATAAAACAAAACTGACAGAACTGAACAGATCAGAGCAGTAGTAGTCAACCTGATCCCTACCGCCCACTTGTGGGCATTCCAGCTTTCATGGTGGGCGGTAGGGGTTTTGTCCAATACTG
Source organism: Thamnophis sirtalis (assembly GCF_051295495.1). Taxonomy (NCBI): domain Eukaryota; kingdom Metazoa; phylum Chordata; class Lepidosauria; order Squamata; family Natricidae; genus Thamnophis; species Thamnophis sirtalis. The sequence continues at coordinate 18,629,908 of NW_028261395.1, forward strand.
AAGCACTTTCCTTTTTTAATTTAATTGACTTCCCTACTTTATAAATCACCATTACTGTGGAACCGGTGGGCGGTTAGAAAATTTTACTACTACCAAAAGTGGGCGGTAGGTATAAAAAGCTTGACTACCCCTGGATCAGAGCATTGTAATATATTACCATTGATGATGAAATTATCAGTGGGTGATCAAGATTTGCCTAATTTTACAGACAATGTAACAAAACTTTTCTATGTTCAGAGAGAATGAATCATACTGATCTGACAATATTAGTTGCACATAAAAGAGACCAGATATTTCAAGATATTTAATCATGTACCGTATTTTTTGGAGTATAAGATGCACCAAGATTTTGAAGAGGCAAATTAAAAAAAAAAGTTTTTGCACTCTGCAGACCTCCCCAAAATGGCCTGTTTTTTCACGAAAATGGGCCTGTTTTTTTGTCTGCAGAGTGCAGACCTTTAGGAGTGCTCCTGAGGGGTGGGATGGGGCAAAAATGAGCAAAATAAGGGCTTGCATAGCCTTTAGGAGGTTTATAGAATGCTGCTAGGGGGGCAAAAACAGCCCGTTTTTTGCTCATTTCTGCCCTCCCCAGCCCCCCAGGAGCTCTCTGAAAGCCTCCTAAAGGCTATGCATGGCCATTTTAGTGAAGGAGTGGGGTTTCTGGAGGCAAAAAATGCTGTGTTCGATGTATAAGACGCCCCCAGATTTTCAGCCTCTTTTTTGAGGGGAAAAGGGTGCGTCTTATACTCCAAAAATATGGTAAATGTTATAAGATGAGTTTTTGACTCCCTATAGAGGGGGCAGAGTTGATGCTTCCGGTTCTTCCACCCACAAGGAATGGGCATTCTTCAAGAATGTGCTGTTATCTCTCCAGGATTAAGAATCACACTCATTTTGAGCGCCTGGGTTTTATTTTTATTATGTTTTTGCTAGAAGTATGACCATTTGTTGTTGCTGCTGCACTAGTGCCTTCTGAATTGTTCAATCAGTTGCTTTCAACTGAATTAACAGGAAGGGATATAAGCCTTTTGCATAAAGTGGGCTGTTAGAACTATAGAAAAAGTGGCTACTCTGTTAACTTGAAGTTGAACAGGATTGAGAGAAATAAAATGAATTTATTCTTAAAATTAAAAGCATTTTTAGTGTTAGCCCATCAAGCAAAAGTAAATAACCTCTGAATTGGAAGAGGAGGAAGTTTAAAAGAGAATTGCAGGAAAGTGCCGCTGCTTTTGATCAGTTCCTGCTTATACAGTCTGAGTTGTTTAATTATTTCCATGCTTGTTTCTTACCTTGCTTTATAGTAGGAAGTTTTTTTGATAGACCAAAAGTGCAAATTTAAATACTGAAGCAATGGCCTTCTACCCTGTAGATCAAAATTAGACAGTTACCAAAAATATAAAAATCTTGACTTACTCCAGAAATAGGGCAGCATGGTGGCTGACAGGTAAGATGCTGGATTTGTTGACTGGAAAGCCAGCAGTGTAGGTTTGAGACCTGAGCTCTACACAATGTGGTAAGCTCCCATCCTTGCTTCAGCTTCTGCCAAACTAGCATACAAATGTACTGTGTTTTTCGGAGTATAAGACGCACCTTCCCCCCACCAAAAAAGATGGTGAAAATCTGGGTGCATCTTATATACTGAATACAGCATCCCGAAACCCCACCCCTTTTGCAAAAATGGCCGTGCATAGTCTTTAAAAGGCTTCCAGAGCGCTCCTACTCCCGAAATAAATGGGTTTTTCCTCCAGAAGTTCTAATTGGCTTGAAATCTCTAAAGCATCTGTGCTCATTGATAAGAAATAACTTGAGCACCGATGCTATAGATTTGCCTAAACGTTGATTTTGATTTTCATCATTTTGCAGCCTGTTGGATCAAATCCCAGAAATGTTTGCTGATACAAGAGAAACAGAAACAGTCTTTGCTCCAGTGATTCAGGCTGGCATGGAAGCTCTAAAGGTTAGTTTTTATGCTCCTCATCACCTTAATTTGACTTGATTTTTCTCAGTCTCTTCCTTTTGGGGGGTATTCTGTAAACCTCCCAAGACGGCAGCAGTCTGCATCAAGTACTGAGTCCAGTTTATTTATTATGTGGTAACTGAACCATATTGAATTTTATATCATTCTAGGTAGTATTTATCAGGCAGAAAAATCTGTAATGTGAATGCAGAGGATCTTGAGCAATGTGGATAAGTTAAGCACTTCAAATAAGTTGATATTTGGATATTTTAAATTTACTTTTTTTTGCAGCATGTTGGGAGTAAGATCAGTATGTGTCGGTTGTAAAAGATGGGTCACTTGAAAAGATAAGGAGCTACATTTGCTTTTCATTGAAAAGTCTTTTATATGTTAATATAAATGGTGGCGTAGAGAAGGGGCCTGCAAGTCTTTTAAAGACCAAAGCGTCTCAAATAGTCATTTCAAGGACCCTTCCCTGTTTGTTTACAGGCTGCAGACTGTGCTGGCAAGCTTTTCATATTTCACACATCGCTGCCTATAGCAGAGGCTCCAGGAAAGCTGAAGAACAGAGATGACAAGAAACTGGTGAACACTGATAAAGAAAAGGTAAAGGATCATCTTCCAACAGAAGTAGGCCAAGGCAGGAAGTGTGATTATGATTTCTTGTGTCTCCTTAATTGCTTTTTGCCTCCCCCACTCCCCCCAACTCTTCCCTATGATCTGTCCATCATCCCAACCTGAACCAGGTTTGTTGGTTTATTATCACTTTTAGAAATTGCTCATTTCCCTCACAGAAAGAATCTGGGTGGTTTGCAAACAAATGAAAGACCTAAAATCTGAATATTAAAATACATGCAAGGATAGGTAAAATTGAATATTAGATAATTAAAAAGAGGGGGGGGTCTTCAGGTTGCGAGTGAGCCCTCTGTGAGCCCTAAATGAGTTGGCAGAGCCCGGCCTTTAAATGTGCTTGAGAGGCCAGGAGAGCCTTTCGTACCTTCCTGACCTCCGGATCGAGAGGCGGGAGAGGCTTCCAAAGGGAACCAGCAGAGGAGGCTCTCTTCCTGGAAATCTTCACTGATTAAAGTCCCTCATCATAACATACGGAAAAATAAAATTTGCTGAATGAAATTCCTGAGAGAGGAAAATCTTAGAACCTTTTGTTCCCCCAGCTGTTATAGCCAAATAAAGAAACCCAATCTGATGGTCAAATACAAATCATGGATTGAACACCAAAGAAGAGAAATTGTCATGTAAGCATTCAGAAGACCCACTAAAGGCTTTACCACATTTTTCGGAGTATAAGACGCACCTTTTCCCCTCGAAAAAGAGGGTGAAAATCTGGGTGCGTCTTGTACACTGAATATAGCATTTTTTTTGCCTCCCGAAGCCCCGCCCCTCCACCATACCCTTATGGAGGCTTTCAGAGAACTCCTGGGGGCTGGGGAGGGCAGAAATGAGAACAAAATGGGCCGTCCCCCCAGGCCCCAGCAGCACTCTATAAGCCTCCATTAGGCTATGCATGCAATTTCTTTTACAAAAAAGGGGCCTGTTTTTGCGAAAAACGGGCTGTTTTTTGCCCCCCCCCCCCCCATTTGCTATGTAATTTTCCTAGCAAATATATGCGTCCTTTTGATTTGCAGTCCTTTGAATATCAGGTTGAGTTCTGCTCTTTGAAAGCCCATCTGGTTCCTTTTTTCAATCATCTTCTTTACTGTGCTTTCAGCAAATAATCTATTTGCCCAAGACCTGAGCTTAGTAAATCAGAGTGACACAGTTTGCAACATAGTATTTTATTCATATTTCAGTGCTGTTTTTAAATTGCATTTTTTTTCTGAATGAGTATGCCAGGTGTGATTAAAATAAATAATAAACTACTATTTTATGGTATTTCCACTGCTTTTTTTGCCTAGAGGTCATTCTATGTAAGTCTTTTCAGAAAAAAATAAGAAATGCGAAGCTTTTCTTATTGGAAGATAATTGTCGCTTTCTTATCCACTAAAGAAACAAAAATTCTAAAAGAAAAAGCTATATTAGAAAAAATTAAATCATTTTGCAAGGTTTTCTTAAGAAATTTCTAAAAATGATTTGTGAGATTGTTGATGCAAGTTGTAATTTGCAGATTCTGGCATTATATTTAAATCTAATTCAACCAAGAAATATGGTAATATTGAAATATGAAACTCTACATATTTATTTTGTATACCTCCTTTATTATTTTTACACATAATCCATTCAAACATATTCAACACACGTTCCTTGTCTTATTTTCCCCACAACAACAACAGCAACCACCCTGTGAGGTGGATTGAGTTGAGAGAGAAATGACTGGCCCAAGCTCACCCAACCGGCTTTCATGCCTGAGGCGAGACTAGAACTCCCAATCTCCCGCTGTGTAGCTTGATGCCTTTTAATCACTAAACCAAACTGGCTTTCATAGGCAGGACATAATATATTACCTAATTGGTTTTACTTTTATTTTTGCTCACATGTTTAGGACAAACGAGATAATTCTAAACTGGGATTTTCCAAAATATTTATCCTGTTTTCTGCTCTCTCTGTTTACCCTTTTTCTCTGCTTTAGACTCTGTTTCAGCCTCAAACAAATTTCTACAACAACTTAGCCAAGGATTGTGTAGCCCAAGGCTGCTGTGTGGACCTTTTCCTTTTCCCAAATCAGTATTTGGATGTAGCTACCTTGGGGGTTGTTCCGTATCAGACTGGTGGCTCTGTTTATAAATACACATATTTTCAGGTATGGATGGTCTTGGCTTTAACACCTGTTCATTTATATTACTTTATGGCTGCAATTAAGGTCTTAAAGGAGAGGGCAAGTAATAAAACTATTTCAGGAGCCAGCTAGAACCAGTTCTAGCTCAGGTTAGTTCAATAGGAGATCAGTATACACTTGGCTTCTACGCAAGTTTAAAAAGTAAAGGACAGTGAAGTTAATTATTTTTCACAGGATAATTTTGAATGGTTCAGGTGGATTTCTATAGTTTAGCCACCTTGCAGTGAAAAAATAAAAGTTCTGGACTTGCAGATGATTCTTTTTTAAAGCAACAATGTGTTCTCTGAGTTTCTAAGTGATTTAGAGTTTAGATCCTACGTAAACTGGAGGTACAAGACAGTGGACTTAGTTGGCATACTATTCAGCTTCTGTTAGAAATTGCCTGTGTGTCAACCATATGAAGCACGTTGATTGTATATTTTAGGTGGAAACAGATCAGGAACGCTTCTTGAATGATTTACGTAGAGATGTTCAAAAAGAAATTGGATTTGATGCTGTGATGAGAGTACGTACTAGCACAGGTGAGCACATATCTATATATCAAAAACATATATCTAATCAGTAAATACTGAATCAGCCCCTTGAAGTGATCCAGACAAGAAACACCAGTTATACTAATGCTATCCTGATTGTAAAGTTACAGTAACAGAATTTTATGAGTCTGCAGGTACCTCTCCTCCTCCCTTACATTTGCTCTTCTGAAAAATAGGGAGGGACCATTTTGAAATGCTTTCTCTACACACACATCTCCTTCAGCCTCAGATTTCATTTTTCAGACCATTGTCTAGCCTCTGTCTCTTCCTCCTGTCATTCCCTCATACAATGTTTCCCCGAAAATAACACAGGGTCTTATTTTCTTTTTACACACAAAATATGGCTTGGGCCTTATTATGAGGGGAGGGTTTATTGTTTTGGGGTTGCCGGGCGGCTGCTCTCTTGCAAGCGGGCTCCCAAAGAGCCGGGCACAGCCTCATAGGTGAATGGCTGTGTTGCGCTGTCGCAGCAATGCAACACAACAGCCATGAAGCGACCATGCTTATGAGCAGCCACCTGGAAAAAACCCTTTCCAGCCGGGCAGAGCGCCATTCACTGCTCCTGCGGCTTGGCGCTTTCAAAATGCCAATGAATGGCGCTCTGCGCGGCTGGAGAGGGGGGTTACGCTCTGCCGACAGCCAGCCCACAACCATAGAGCATATGCCCAGAGCGGCCACTGCCGGAAGACTCAGTTTGAAAACTGCCGAAAAAGCATGCTGGGATGGCGGCAGCGGAGATGCCCTGGTTCTGCAGGGAGAGCTGGGCCAGGGCTTCGTGAGGCTGGGAGGCGCGCAAGCAGGAGCGGAACAGCAGCTCGCGTAAACCCCTTCTCCAGCCCTGCAGAGCGCCGTTCACTGGCATTTCGAATGTGCCAAGCCATGAGAGCCGGGCGGCGGCAAACAGGCCTTCACGTGGCTTGGCGATATCCCTAGGTCAGTGAATGGCGCTCTGCACGGCTGGAAAGGAGGTTTGCCGAGTGGCTGCTGTGCCTGGCTCTTTGGGAGCCCGCTCGCAAGATATACATACGTACATATGTATATGTACATGCATGTGTGTGTGTGTGTGTGTGTGTATGTATGTATGTATGTGCATATATATATATATATATATATATATATATATATATACACACACACACACACACACACACACACACATTATACATATGCACACATACATACACACACAAACACACGTTCCAGTCCATTTTGAATACATAGTGGGAAAAAGAATCTTGAGAGTTAAGGTTGGTTCTAGCGGTATATGGTATTACAAAATCTAGTTGTGCTTCGTATACCTCCAAGCGTTCTCCCAGAAGGTAACAAAGAAAACTGATCATGAAGAGGATTGTGTAATGTCTCTGACAATATTGTGGGCCTGGTCAAGCAGCGCTTATATGCCATGTCCTGCATAGAAGGAAGTGAACCTCTAGTAATATTTTCCGCCATCCTCACTGCTTGCTGCACAGCCTTCCTGTTCAAAACAGTAATACTTCTCAACCAAACAGTAATATAATACGATAGGATTCTTTCAGTTGTCCCTCTGTGGAAAGTGGTAAAGACAGAGGAAGTACTATGTGTTCTTCCCATATGATGCAGAAAATGCAGACCCTGCTGTGCCCGCTTCACCTTTATCTTACTGTTGAGGGACCACGCTAATCTGCTCATTAGCTGCATATCCAGAAATTTGATACTACTAATCAACCACCTCCACAGTTAAATTGTTCATACACAGAGGGGTATGACTGTGCTGGTCTTTTCTGAAATCAGCAATGATCTCTTGCTTTTCCTACGTTTAAGACCAAGCTGTTCTTATTACAGGAGTCCACCAAACCCTTTACCTTCTACCTGTAAGCACCTTCCTTGTCATTCTGTATAAGGCTCACTATGTGGTATCATCTGCATACTTCAAAATATGGTTGGTACCAAACCTAGCATAACAGTCATGGATCAACAGGGTGAACAACGGTAGACTTAGGGCACAGCCCTGAGAAGAATATGTGCTCAAGAAAATGGTGTTAAAAATATTAGTTCCAACTTGTACATACTGGAGCTTATCAGTGAGAAAATCAAGAATCCAGATGCACAGAGGTATTAAAGCCTAACAGGCCCAGCATGTCTACTAAATGCTGAGGAATGATCATATTAAATGCCAAACTAAAGTCGCACATGAGTATTTCTTTCCCCTAAGTCAGGGATGTCAAACTCGTGGCATCACATAATGTATCCAGACTGTTTCCTCTTCACTAAACTGGGCGTGGCCAGCACGGGATGCACCTGGCCCGCTGGGTGGGAGTTTGACAGCCCTGCTCTAAATGCACCAAACTCAGGGGGAGGAAATAGCATCCTCTGTGGAGTGATTGCCCAGTAAGCAAACTGAAGTGAGTCAAATACTGGAGGGAGGCTGGATACAATAACATCCTTTATCAGCCTTTCAAAACATTTCATAATTATGGATGTAAGTGCAACCTAAAGTTAATCATTAAGACCCATAAACTTCTTGGGCATTGACAAAATAATTGCCATCTTAAAACAGGAAGGACCACTTGCCTGCTGCAATGAAAGATTGAAAATATCTGTAAGAACACCGGCCAATTCATCTGCACACTTCATAAGAACTTGCCCAGGGATATTATCTGGCCTGCCACTTTCCAAACGTTAACGTTCCGTAATGTCCTCCAGACAGAGATAACATCAAAGCCAAGTACTTCATTGCTTAGGAGCGTAGCTTTCCTTGTAGGGGTACTATTTGATCCCTCAAATCTTCCCAAAAATGTACACAGTGAGAATTGCTGGATTCTCCACCATCCTAAGCCCAATGTTGACTTCAACGTGATATGCAAATTCAGTCTTTAAAAGATTTCATCTTGGATAATGTTTTGTTTGTTTGTTCATTCTTTAGGTATTAGAGCAACAGACTTCTTTGGTGCTTTCTGTATGAGCAATACAACAGATGTGGAATTGGCAGGCTTAGACTGTGACAAAACAATCACTGTGGAATTTAAACATGATGACAAGCTAAGAGAAGAGAGTGGGGCCTTGCTTCAGGTAATTCCTGTGTAAGAGATGCTGCTGGGTATGCAGACAGTGGTTCTCTATATGCCCTCCCCCTGCCAAATAATTTGAATGTATTTGAGGCACACCAGTTCTTATTGAAAGCTATCTGTAAATCACTGGTATGATCTTGGCCTACCCAAGAACATAGGAAAAGAATTGCTGTCCTCCCATCGTTTTACTTAGAGATGGAGAGTTCAATCCATGGGCATCTAATGTTTGTTCATAAAAGCAGTACTATCCATAGATAGTAATGGGGAAGCTAAATGTTGACTGAAATCATGGATGTACACATTTTAATAGCTCTGCTTATAAATCTCTCTCATGTAGTGTGCTGTATTATATACCAGTTGTGCAGGACAGAGGCGTCTGCGCATTCACAATCTCTCCCTGAGCTGCTGCACACAGCTGGCTGATCTTTATAGGAACTGTGAGACAGACACACTTATCAACTTTTTGGCTAAATTTGGTAAGGGCAATCTTGTAATTGTTTCATGGGATGGAAATCTTGGTCTTTTGAGAGCACAAAAAGCTTTTAGTGACAGACTGCAAAAATAAATCTTGCTGGATTCTTCCAGTGCTGCAGATAGAATTGTAAATAAATAATTGATTTTAAGAGATAAGCATATTGGCAGTGGATGTCAGTGTGAAAACAGCTGATTGCCCATATTATTTTATTTATTTATTATGAAATTTATTTGCTGCCTATTTTATATCCAATGACTCAATATTAATAATTGCCTTTAACAGATGAATAGCTTAGCTAAATGCTTTTCTAATCAGGGACTTTTCTTTCCTGAAGCATATCGTGGAGTACTGAACAACCCAGTCAAAACCGTGAGAGATTCATTGATCAATCAGTGTGCCCAGATCTTAGCATGCTATCGAAAAAACTGTGCTAGCCCTTCTTCTGCTGGACAGGTAATTCCTGCAACTTGGTGATGGATACTAATCCTGAATCAGGGCACTGGTCGTACATCATGTCAATTGTTAAGCAGTTCATCACATGACTGCACCTAATTTTATAATCTTCTTTTATGAAAGTTGTTAACTGAATCACCATGGTCATTAAGCAAAAGCCACAGTTATTAAGAGAACATGGCAGTTTTTAGGCAAATCTACAGTGGGTTTTATTTTCCAAGAAACCAAAAATAAATGCCCAGTTTTTGGCAAAAAAAAAAAAAAAAAAGTAAAAAAAAAATCATGGTCAAATGACCACAGCAAACAGCTGTAAATGCAGGAGTTGCTAAGCACTCAAAAAAAACTAAATACAGACTTATGAGATAGTTGCAGTCTGAGATAAATTGCAAGGCTAGAATTGAATTGAATAGTAGCTTTAAAAAAAAAAAATTAAGCCAAAATGAGTGGTGAGGGTGAATTTGTACAAAACTAAAACTAATATACTGAACTTTTTCTGCCCCAAGAATGATTTTTTAAAAACTTTCTTGCCACTTTTAGCTGATTCTTCCTGAATGCATGAAACTGCTCCCTGTGTATTTGAACTGTGTTTTGAAAAGTGATGTGCTCCAGCCTGGGTCCGAGGTCACCACTGATGATCGCTCCTACATCCGCCAGCTAATCAGCTCTATGGATGTTGCAGAAACTCATGTTTTCTTTTATCCTAGACTGTTACCACTGGTGAGTGCTTCTAAATATAGACGGGTTTTAATTATCTAAGTCTGAAGTATAGACTCAACTAAAAATTAATGTAATTTAATAGAATTTTTATTTGGTGGGGTACTACAAATGTGGGGAAATTGCTGTTTTACTGTTATTTTGGAAAATTCTCATTCAAATTATTTGCCAAATGGCAGAATGTACTATTTCGCTAGTTGGCAACTTGACCTCACCTATGATGAATGCTCTTGAAAAAAGATTTTAAAATGACATTTTACAGTCACAGAGGAGCACCAAAATTTAAAACTTTTGGGGAAAAAACATGGTCTACAAAGAGGCTGGTGACATTTTTATGCTAATATTTCTTTATAGATTTGTTATGTAAGTGTATATAGGCAACAGGAGTCAGTCTGTGAACTACAGACAACATTATTTTTTTTAAAAACACAAACATTTTATATGGTATAATTATGCTAAAATGTAAATTATACTTGATTGACATTTAATATAAATTTAAATGAAAGCCTCATGATTTAGTTCTGAATAATATTTCCTTAGAGAGTACCATCATGAGGTAAACTGGAGTCCAGAATTAAGAAAAATAGAATTATACATATCCCTTGGAATATATTATATAGTCAAATAATGACTGACTTTCCCCAAACTGATCACTTAGGAAAAAAAGACTTATGATTCAATTTGCTTTAACCAAATGGTGTTGGTTGCAGTCAAGTCAAGCCAGCTCTCAATTCTTCTGCGCCTTGCAAGACACAAAAAAGCTTCACCCACAGCCAATTTCTCATCACATACACATACAGCTTTATTATCCTTTCATCCTCCCCCCCGGCCTTTGATACCAAGATGACTGTGAGGTGCCAAACCAAATCAGGCGCAGCTGACCAATAATCATTTTGTGTTTTGCATCTGAATTTATGTAGAATATTCCACGTAAAAAAACAAAAAGTATGTGTGATGCATATTCCACACTCCTCATTCACGGGAATAGTCTACTGTCAATTAATTAATTCTTATAATGTCTTTTACATTTTAAATTGGGCCCCCTGAGAATTATTTAGCTAATTTTCAAAAGTTGCATGGCTACATGCTAAGGATTATTCCTGGGTAAGTGCTATTGTGAAATGTGTGTGTGTTTTATATATACCCAGGAGATAGTAACTTCCATTCTGTCCTACAGACCAAAATAGATTACAGCAGTGACTCCTTACCAATAGCAATCAGAAACTCAGAAGAACGTCTCTCCAAGGGTGACATATACCTACTAGAAAATGGCCTGAATATATTTTTGTGGGTAGGAGTAAACGTTCAACAAGGGCTGATCCAAAACCTCTTTGGAGTCTCATCTTTCAGCCAGATCAACAGCTCTATGGTAAGCTAGGATTGGATATAGAGAAAATTGCCTTAATCTTAGTATATGTCATATGTCATGACCTTGAATATCTCCGTTTTCTACAAAGTAACATTAAAAATTTAAAGGTATTTAAATGAATAACAACATTTTGGCAGGATCATGATCAAGGGAATGAAAGGCGAGCATTGAGGAAATATTAGCTTTCACTAAGGCTCTGCTGTTCTCCTTCCTCATTTTCAATATTGTGAAACATTCCAGACTGTTTCAAGCATCTTCCAACTTTGTAATATGATTTGTGTAATGTAACTGATGTTGACCTATGTTTTTAAAATTCATTTAATTAATGAATTAAATGATCCCTGATCTCATGTGCCATAACTTTGTTACAGTGCACACTACCATGTTTTTAAAATTCATTTAATTAATGAATTAAATGATCCCTGATCTCATGTGCCATAACTTTGTTACAGTGCACACTACCAGTTTTGGACAATCCCTTTTCAAAAAGAGTGCGATCCACTATTGATTTATTCCAGGCTCAAAGATCACGCTACATGAAGGTAACTAGTTTTGATTTTATGATTATAGCAAAAATTATCTTTTATGATACCCAGGCATTAAAAAGTGTATAAAAACCTGATTTAAAAGAAACAGTAGCCATCTTAAATGGACTTATTGTGGTTCAAACTTGGGCATGGATTGTTCTGTTAATGCAGAAGGCAAAAGACTTATTTGCAAATTATATATCTTTTTTTTTTTTTTTTTTGCTTTCAGTTTATCATTGTGAAGCAGGAAGACAAACTGGATCTGCTGTTCAAACACTTCTTGGTGGAAGATAAGAGCATGAATGGGGGGGCTTCATATGTGGACTTCCTCTGTCACATGCACAAAGAAATTCGCCAGTTGCTGAGCTAGAGTCAGAATTATGCTGGATGCCAGCACATGACACCTGTAGGTTCACTGACTGCCTCATAAAGCGACCCTATCTCCTTTTGGAAGGACTATAGAAAAACCTGTATAATTCCATAATTTTAATATACTTCATAAAGTTTCAGCATCTCCCAAAACCTTTGAGAGAGACATGAACAGTCAAAACATCTACTTAGGGTGATGAAAAACATTGATTCTGGGTCCTAAACCTACGTCACTTACTAAGATTGGCAGAAATCTACATCATTTTTCTCCTGACACTCGAGTTCCTTTGAGTTAATGTACGTGATTCTGCATCAGAAGAAAAAGCAATTGTTCTCCAAAATTAGATGGTGATGCAAAGTTTGTGTATGTGATAGTCTTTATGAAAAGAAAATGAGCCAAATAGAGAAAGATGGGTGGTCGGCCCTATCCAGTTGGGAGGTGGATGTCAGATAGGGTGGCAACTTCTTAAAATTTGAGGATGCAATATACTGTAATCAAATTATAGAATGGTGTCTTCTTTAAAAAAAAATCCCAAATTTTGAGCTGGGGGAAAAATTGACATGCCTTTACTCTGTAATTGTGTTGCTACACAAATTTGCCTTGAAATAAGTAAATGGAAACAAGCAGGTCCTGTCTCTAGGAAAGTTAAATCTTTCTTTGGTTGGTGTGAACTGGTATTGCCATTACTCCTTTGAGAAAAGAAGCATCTTTTTGCCAGTGTCTTGTTTTGTCTCTTTTTTTCCTATTCGCATGCTAGGTTTTAATTAAGTATCTTGAAGAAGATGACCATGATTTCTCCTTTAAAAGAAATGTTTTATAACAAGATGTCAAAAAGTGGCATATAAATATGCTTGGAGATGGCTAGGTTGAGTTGTATCCAAGAAGCACTGAAGTATCTGAGGTCTCCATAGAGAAGAAATGCTCATAACGCAAAGTTCAAATCATGCCACTGATGTTCAGGCTCTTAATAGCTCCAGATTATTTTGGTCATTGGTAAAATGACAAACTGGTTCGTTAGTGTAGGATTCATAACTGAATTTTAGTCTTCAGGCTCAGTCCTAAATTTGGCCTAGTTGATAGGCAATCTTCCCATTGATAAACCATTGCTCTGGCTTCAAACAGGCCAAAGGAATTCTGATAGAAAAATGGAATGCATATTTCACAGACTCAATATAAAGGCTCATTTATTTGTAGAAGGAGATTACTTATTTTTTTAAAAAGGCTACAGTTAGATTGTCTTGCAGTGTTCAGGATGTATTAAGGAAATAGCAACATGGAATTTTGAGAAAGGGTGGGGGGACAGAAAGGAAGAGGCTTGCCTAGGCAAATTGTGAGTTGAGACTGAGTATTTGAAATTGAAAGTTTTATGTACATGAATGATTAAATATTCAGGAGTATAGTTTCTTATCCCATGATCTATTTTGTGTTTGTGTGTATGTGCGTGCGTGCGTGAAAGAAATTGTAAATATTTTGTTTGATCTATTGCAGCTTTCCCTTTCATCATATAGCCAAGAAATCTACACAATTTGCTCTCAAGGTTTTTTTTCCAAAAGATTCATAAAGATTTCAGGTGTGCTTGAGATTGCCCTTCTCCCTCTTGCCAAATATATTATCCCAACCAAAATTTGGAAATCTCTGAAACAAATAAACAACATCCATCCTCAAAACAAGAGTCAACAATGAAACTTTCAGAATTCTAATTTCTAGAATTTAAATTTCAAAAAGTTAAGTGTATTTTCACTTTTTTTCAATTCATCTTTTAATTTGTAAAAAATTATATAAAGATGTATTTTATGTCATTGTTAGCAAATAAATACTGATTATTTTTTCCAAGGCCTGTACTTTGGAGGGGAATGAACAGGTTTGCAGGTTGACTATCAAGCACCACAATGGCAAATAAACTAATTTGCAATGGCCTACAACAATATTCTATCAGATACTTATAAACTTTTTTTTATCTGCAAAAGCATTTCATTTTCTAATCTGATTTAATCTAATGTAATCTGAATTTTTCATTAGTGCTTGCTAAGGAAAACTAGAATCGTATGAAAAGTCAAAGTATGCTAGCACTATTTTGAAATACAACATCCCTTCCTAAAGCTTCTTCGTGATTAGGTAATCTTACTGTAAAATTGAACTTTTATACTGTGATCTAGAATACATTATTTTGAATTTCTTAAAATCTATTTCTATTTTTGTGTTATTGCATATTCTTAACAGGTCTGTGTTACTGGATGGAAGGATTGTTTCTTAAAACAATTTGTTTTCTCAGTTTGAGATGGAAGAAATAATAATTGTAATTTTTGTTATTCTTCCCAATCAAAAAGTGATGCAGTAATTAGCTCCATGTAGACACAAAATCATGATTACTTGGGGGGTGGGGGAAGCAACGTGATAGAAATTCACTGCACAAGCTTTCTTCAGGAAAGAAAACTTGGAAAAGAAACAAGAAACATAAATAAGGATCAGAGAGAAGATTCCAAAAATTAACTATTTAAAACAAAATTAAAATGCAGGTAACAACTATGGGCATTTTTTTTATTACTGTTTGTGGGGTTGAGAGGAAGCTGGGCTGGTTGGAAGTCTGTCTAGATAAATTTTTTCTCCCCAACTCTGTAGAATGCTGTAAATCCTTCCCTCTTCCATTCTTTCCCTCTATACTGTGATTTTTGCAATCTAAAACACTCAAAAGAGCCACAAAGATCCTAAATGGAAGTTCAATTCTGGAGCCAACAGGAAGTCCAGTTACCCCACCCTAGAGCCTCCTCTTAGTGCAGCATCCTTTTTCCTCTACCTGTCTTAACCAAAAGTCCTATCTATTGTGGAGCTGACTGGCAACAGGGAGCTGCAGCAGAGGAATGAAAGAGCCACATGTGGCTCCAGACCACGGGATGCTGATCCCTGAGTGTCATTTTTCCCAAAACTACCACCCCCTTCCCAAGGCTTCCAAGTTCACTGCTGCTACATATATTCATTTTTTTCTTCTCTATCCCAAATCTCAGCTGATCGATGAAGTAATTCCGGCAGTGTATTTATATATTAGCCCAGCTACTTCACTGGCTTGCTTACCCATATTATTCCATGCACTGAATTTGCATTTAGAGATGTGAGGAGCCTGTCTAAATTGTAGTGATTTCAGCCACTGAAAATGGGCACTTACACTAAATAGCATATCTTATTAATACTAATCTCACCAAAATAGAAATCACTGCAGCTTTTATTACTACTGCAAAGAATGTAAACTTATGTTCTTTTACCATAAACATATTCCAAGATTCCTGTATTTCATACACAAAGTTTACATACAAGCTTTGTGATTCAAAAAGAAATTAAAGCTAGAATACCTCCACAAGTGAGGCAGGACATAATGTGAATCAGGATATAAAAGTAAGACATGACAGAAGAAATAAAGACCTGTTTTTGAGATGTGCATAAAAACAGGAAATGTTAAATGTCAGCAACCCGAGATGATCAGAGCTACCCTGACATGACAGCTTATGTAGCATTGGAAATGCCAAGGGAACAGCCCCAGATATTCTAAAGCAGAGGGACTCCAGGCAACTGTAGATTTAAAGGGACATAAGCAGGGAGAATGGTATATACTCCCAGATGGAAGAATTTCTGTACCAGAAAATTTAGCCTGTCCAGTAAGACTCTCAGTCAACAACTCACATGGGCAAGAGTGCATTAGCAGAAGCTTTTCAGCATAACATGTACATCAATCCCCTTCATTCACTATGTGTCCATGCAACTGAGAGATGTAACACATGTGCTCAAGTTAATCCAAGACAAGGACCTAGTCTTCCACCAGGAAGTCAGCTCAAGGGATATTACCCTATAGATTCATTAGTTATTGATTTCAGACATGCCCAACTGTGGGCTATATAAGGCAATGCTAGTCATAGTGTGCAATTATACTGGGTGGCCTGAATGTTTTCCCACCAAGACAAAACAGGCACACGAAGTGACTAGAATCCTACTCAAGGACAAAGGTGTGTCTTGAAACTTACCTTAAATGGGTGAATGCATTGTCACTGGCATTTTGGTCTGTGCGATGCACTCCACGAAAGGGAATTAGGTTATCTCCTTTTGAAATGATATTTGGAAGACACCACCACCACCCCGTTATGTTAACTTGAAAACTCATGTAGTGGTCCTAGGTCAAATAGGGACCTCATGGGTGAATCAAATGGTGGGAGAATTAAAACAAATATAAGAAATCCAAAAATATTGTGTGTCCCTCAGTCCACCATTTCTGAACACCTCTACTTGTAACATTCAGGTGGGGTACAGAGTATGGGTAAAACACTGGAAAGGAGAGAATTTGAAACCTAGGTGGAAGGGCCCATATACTGTGGTCATGTGTTCTCACCTGCAGTAAGAGTGTTGGAATCCAGGTTTTGGATTCACTGGACTCGAGTTAAGCCAGCTACTGATAAGTATTGGGAGGCAGACCAGGACGAAGCCCGTCCTTTAGTGGTATGCTTGAAGAAGCACCTCCTATAACTGTCCTACCAGCAATGGGTAGACTACATATGGGACAGAAGAGGCCTTACTGGTAGTCACCCCCTGGAAGTTGACCCTCTACATATGGCTGAAGATTTGGAAGAGGAAGACAACGTTCCATGTATTAGGAAACCTGGCCACCTGTCAGGACATGCAAAGTCAAGCATACATAGCCATAACTGCACAATCTATTGCTTTAGTGAATGTGCTTGCCCTTATTGTGATTTGTTGTATTGGATATTCGTTCTTCTGGAATTGCCCCCTCCCAAGAAAGACAGGTGGAGGCTAAAATCACTGACTGTGACAAAGGGCAGTAGGAAACTCCTGGAGACGCTTATGTTTGAGGAAACCTGGGAGTGGGCTCTTTGTAGCGCAGTACTCATCCTGGGACTATGGACATTGTATTTAACAAATAAGGGTTGGTTCTGTGGGACACCTAAGACTGATACTGCCCTTTCCCAGATCATATACAACCCCAATCTTCTTCCTGACGAGGTGATTTTGTAGATTAAGGGAATTGTGATTGGATAGGTTCTGTGTAAGGGACAATTAGTTTGAGTTTGAGTTTGAGTTTATTGGGATTTATAGGCCGCCCTTTTCCCTGAGGGGACTCAGGGCGGCTTACAACCACAAGGGAGGGGGGTGCAGTGTCAAAACAAAACAGAATGTGAACAAAGAAAAAATAGTAAAAACACAACTTTCGTTCAGCAATCACTCGGGCGGGTAAATTGGGAACCTATCCCCAGGCCTGCTGGGAGAGCCAGATCTTGAGGGCTGCGCGGAAGGTCTGGATAGTGGTGAGGGTACGGATCTCAACGGGGAGATCGTTCCACAGGGTCGGAGCTGCAACAGAAAAGGCTCTCCTCCGTGTGGTCGCCAGTCGGCATTGACTGGCAGATGGGATTCGGAGGAGGCCCAGTCTGTGCGATCTAATTGGTCGATTTAGGGAGGTGATCGGCAGAAGGCGGTCTCTCAAGTACCCAGATCCACTACCATGGAGTGCTTTAAAGATGGTCATCAGTACCCTGAAACGCACCCGGAGACCAACAGGTAGCCAGTGCAGCTCGCGGAGGACGGGTGTAACGTGGGCGAACCGCGGTGCGCCCACTATCACTCGCGCGGCTGCATTCTGGACTAGCTGTAGCCGCCGGATGCACTTCAAGGGCAACCCCATGTAGAGCCCATTGCAGTATTCCAGCCTAGAGATCACAAGGGCTCGAGTGACTGTTGTGAGAGCCTCCCGGTCTAGGTAGGGCCGCAACTGGCGGACCAGGCGAACCTGGGCAAATGCCCCCCTGGTCACAGCTGACAGCTGGTGGTCAAAAGTCAGCTGTGGGTCCAGGAGGACTCCTAAGTTGCGGACCCTATCTGAGGGGTATAAAATTTGACCCCCCAGCCTAAGCGTTGGTATATTAGCCAAATTATTGGGAGGGAAGCACAACAGCCACTCGGTCTTGTCCGGGTTGAGTACCAGTTTGTTAGCGCTCATCCAGTTCTTAACGGCCTCTAGACCCTGGTTCATCACGTCCACCGCTTCATTGAGTTGGCACGGGGCGGACAGATACAGTTGCGTATCATCCGCATATTGGTGGTATTTTATCCCGTGCCTCCGAATGATCTCGCCCAGCGGTTTCATGTATATGTTAAATAGTAGGGGGGATAAGACCGAACCCTGCGGCACCCCACATGTTAGGGGCCTCAGGGACGATCTCTGCCCCCCGACCAACACCGACTGCGACCTGTCCGAGAGGTTAGGAGCTTTTAAAGCTTTGGCTGTTATTGGCAAAGGGCCTACTGAGTGATAACATCCTGAACAGTAGTTCCCAATGTTGTGAGAATGCCCGAGTGACACACACCCCCTTGCCTTTGAGGGAGAATCCGGGGATGTTGAGAACCCCAAAGAACAGGGCAGGATCAGGTCACAGGGTGTGGACGCTTTGGGAAGGCCCGCTCCCGTCAAAGGTGCATCGTCTATGCATGGGAAAGGTACCCTGAACCTAAGCCAATCCCAAGTCCTAAAGACAAGCGCCTGACAATTCCATTAAAATGTGGGGTAGAACAAAAGAAGAATGGGCCCCTGCAACAATTGTGAAAAGGAAACTATATGTTAAAAACTGGAATTGGGTCAAAAGCCATATTAATCAGTCAGACCCTGACCCAGGCCAGAAATGCTGGCTGCGCTTATCTGCTGCCCTTCATCCTACAATGCTGTTCCAGTAGAGCCAGACCTTTGGGTAAAGACCAGGGCCACAGTGATCCTTGAGAAGGGTGGTAGATGGAGAACCAAAACGGCAGAAGCCAAGTTACAAGGTGATTTTTACAATACATTAAAAAGGCTGGAGATGAGCTGACTTCCCATTGCTGGTCCTATAGCCATTGGTGTGGACGTCCTAGGGTCGTCCTCCTTATGTGTCAAACGATATCAGGAACCTGGCATTCCTGTGGAGTCACTTGGCAGAAGAGCAATGTCCATCAGAAGTATACCCTAGCCCTAGAGAGACACTTATGGACATAAAACTAACCTGCAGTATTTCTCCTTCTGCCCACAACCTCTTCCAACAGAAAGTCACCTTCTCACCTCTGCCCCCTCTAAGAACTACCCGTTTGGGGGGGGGGGGGGATTTGACATATGAAAAGTGCCCACGGCCATTTCAGCCACCCTGATTCCCAATTTGGCCCTCAATTCGATCCTCAACAGGATTATGTGATCTATTTCCCCCTGGAAATACCAGTTCCCATTCTGCCCGCCTCCGCCTTGTTCCCATACTGGAACAAGTTACGCAAGATATTTAGTAACAGGAACATGTTATATTCTGGTGTTCTGCTGCTTTTGAAAGATATATAAGAACTCTTTTCTGTAAGTTGTTGTTCAGATGTTCAAACGGCTGTCTTGCCTTAATTTGCTCTGAACCTGGTATTAATAAATACAGAGCCAAGGTGGCGCAGTGGTTAAATGCAGCACTGCAGGCTACTGCTAGATCAGCAGGTCAGCGGTTCAAATCTCACCGGCTCAGGGTTGACTCAGCCTTCCATCCTTCCGAGGTGGGTAAAATGAGGACCCAGATTGTTGGGGGCAATATGCTGACTCTCTGTAAACCGCTTAGAGAGGCCTGAAAGGCCTATGAAGCGGTATATAAGTCTACTGCTATTGCTATTGCTATTGCTATTAATAAAGCCACTTCTTTTGATTCCGATATCTGAGTCCCTTAATTTCATGCAACACAAGTAAAAGGCAAATACTTCTTAACCAAATTGTAAAACTTTAAAAATTATAACAAAAGGATTTTTCTTTTTGTTTCTTTGAATCATTGTTGATTTCTGACAACTGCCTGGACGAGTCATTAATTTCCTTGGCAAGATTTTGCCATTTGCCTGCTTCCCAGGGCTAAGAGTGAATGACTGGTCAAAGGTAACCTATCTTGCTTAATTCCTTAATAAACTAAGAACTCAATGTCCACATTTCTAGCCTGGTGCCTTAGCCAATATCCCAAACTAGCTCTCAAAAAAGGAAATAGAAGTTGTATGAGAAGATGCTAATGCAGCTAGAGCAGTGGTTCTCAACCTGTGGGTTGGGACCCCTTTGGGGATCGAACGGCCCTTTCACAGGGGTCGCCTAAGCCCATCGGAAAACACATATTTTCGATGGTCTAAGGCAGTGTTTTTCAACCACTGTGCCGTGGCACACTAGTGTGCCGTGACATAGTGTAAGGTGTGCCGTGGGAGAATTACTTTATATATAGTCAATATAGGCACAGAGTTAAATTTTTTAAACATTTTCTAATGGTGGTGTGCCTCGTGATTTTTTTCATGAAAAAAGTGTGCCTTTGCACAAAAAAGGTTGAAAAACACTGGTCTAAGGAACCGAGACACCAATTTTATGGTTGAGGGTCATCACCACATGAGGAACTGTATTAAAGGGTCACGGCGTTGGGAAAGTTGAGAACCACTGAGCTAGAGAATTCAGTGTTCCCCAATATAGTAAATGGAAACTCTGAAGAACAGATGTAGTGTAGAAAATTTACATCTCTGCCTACCCTTCACCTCTAAATGAAATTTGATAGTTTAACAATTTCAGCTTTGTGAAATTTCACATTTCATCTTTCACAGGAATTATTTTACCATTTGCTAGGTGCCTGATTTGCCCCACAGGGATAATACATTCAAGTTTTCTTGGATTCCATTTTTAAACAATTCTGCCAAAATTTCTAGAGGCATTTTGCTTTAATTACTGGCTGGAACAGCCATGCCTTTTTAATTCAGTTAAGATTTTTCCTCACAATGTTGGATGTATTTCTTCACTTTTCCCCATCTTTTCTACTCTCTTTTCCAACTTCTACCAGATTGAGTTTTGTTTACAAAATTGCAAACCCTATAGAAGACAAATGATTTACCATAATTTTCATGTATTTGTTTTATTTAGCAAGTTTATGTGGCCACATATCATATACGTAACATTAAAAACAAATGCAGGATAAAACAACTTTTTTTTTAAAAAAAGCAGTAACATACAATACAATACAATAGCAGAGTTGGAAGGGACCTTGGAGGTCTTCTAGTCCAACCCCCTGCCTAGGCAGGAAACCCTATAGAGTTCCAGGCAAATGGCTATCCAACATCTTAAAGACTTCCAGCATTCACAACTTCTGGAGGCAAGCTGTTCCACTGATTAATTGTTCTGTCAGGAAATGTCTCCTCATCTCCTTGATTAGTTTACACCCATTGTTTCTTGTTGTACCCTCAGGTGCTTTGGAGAATAGTTTGACTTCCTCTTCTTTGTGGCAACCCCTGAGATATTGGAACACTGCTATCATGTCTGCCCTAGTCCTTCTTTTCATTAAACTAGACCTATCCAGTTCCTGCAACCGTTCTTCATATTTTAGTCTCCAGTCCCCTAATCATCTTTGTTGCTTTTCTCTGCACTCTTTCTAGAGTCTACATAAATAACTACCTATTCATGACAACACACATTCAGATCAGTCACAAAATAGGCTCACCCATACTGCCAGTGCTCCCAGTTAGATGGCAAAGCCAGGTTTCCAAAAAGCCAATAGGATTGGGGCAAACCTAATATCAGGAAAAAGGCTCTTCCTAGGTGCTTCCATGGAATTTTCTAGTAGATGGGATCTGGAACATGCCTCTCCCATCAGATCAAACAGAACATTACTTCACGACTGATACATATAGAGATTTTCCTGTGTTAATATGTATGTTAAGCAGACTGATAAATAATTAAAGATATTCTGGGAAAAACAATCCTGGAGATTTTATTTAAACAATGATTTATTGTCATTTATTCTAAATTGGTCTACATAATTTAATCAAATAGATAAAAATAAAAAGCCGTTATAAACAATTAGAAATTACAATTCTTTTTAATATCATGGCAGAAGCATGGCTCTTTCTTTTAGTCAAAACTCAGCTGTGGTTACACAATTATGATTGCAAGGTATAGCTGGCAAACTCTAGAACAAAACTTTCATTTTGATAAACTTACATTTTGGGATAATACCATCTAGAAACTTTTGTTTTTTCTATTTAATTTCTGCCTGGCACAATTGCAAGACTTCTTGAGAATTACAGTAACAAAGACAAAAAAACCAGTATAATTAAAAACATCCTAAAATCATATTTCTGATCATGACCTAGGCATTACTGACCACACTGTAAATCTTTTTAAAGTTCATGGACTAAGACAGATATTGCATTTTGGATCAGTTTACTCCCAATCAAGTTTTGTGGTCCCATTAAAATACCTTTTGACATCATTTGGATGCTTTGGCGTGTGTTGAAGGATTCCAAATTGCATTATTTTTCTACAGAGTGGATATCGTTTGAGTAGAGTTGTAATACCCCATAGAACAAAACAATGGTTTTGTTGTTCTTAAATCTTTAATATTTCTTAATTCTTAAATCTTCTCATGTCTTAATAGCAAATAACCTTTTTCTGAAAAGGTGCTTTTTTTTTCAAGAGGCAACTGCACTTTCTGGTTTTTCTTTGAAGACGTTTTGCTTCTCATCCACACCGCCCCCCCCCCCCAAAAAAACCGAGCGATTTTCTGTCTCTCTCGGAATGGTCTTGCCTTCTCCCTTAATATTTGGGCCGGCCGGGCCAAGGCGACCCAGGGCAGCGGGACAATGGGGTTCCTGGTATCCTTCTTGGGCCCGGCCCAGAGCCGCTGGCTCCCTTGGCCGTATTTGAGGGGAGAACATCAGACGGAGGAGCCTCCTCAGCGCCAAGAAAGAAGTGGGCGCGGAAGCCCCCAGCCCCCTTCTCTCCACGCTGGGGCGGAGCGGGGAAATGTCCCCCCGCCAGCGACCCGCCCCGGAGACGACGGCCGCCCCGGGGCGCGCTGAGGCGAAGCGGCCATGGCTTTCCTCCGGCTGGCCCAGCTCGCCGCTTGGTGTTGCTGCTTGGCCCCACCGCACGCGGGAAGCGGCGCCACGGGAGTCCCCCCGGGGCCCGGGGAGGCCTCGGAGGAGTTGGGAGACGCCGCTAACGCGGCCCGTTTCTTTCAGCCGGCGCAGCTGCATGCCGGACTGAGGGTGGCTGCCGCGCCGTCCTTCCGCGGGCCCGGGAACGGCGATCGGCGCGCCAACCGGGAGCTGCCCATCCTGTTATGGTGGAGCGGCGGCCTCTTCCCGCACTTCCCTGGCGAGACGGCGCGCATCGACTGCCCGCGGGGCTCCTGCCTGGCCACCAAGCAGCGCCGCGTGCGAGCCCACCGGCGGACGCGGTCGCTGCTCTTCTATGGCACGGATTTCCGGGCCTACGAGGCCCCACTACCGCGGCTGCCGCATCAGACCTGGGCCCTCTTCCACGAGGAGTCGCCCATGAACAACTACTTGCTCTCGCACGGCGCCGGCATCCGCCTCTTCAACCACACCGCCACCTTCCGCCGCCAATCCGACTTCCCGCTCAGCCTCCAGTGGCTGCCCGACCTGACTTACCTGCGCCACCCGCCGCTGCGCGGCCTGCCCGAGAAAGACCGCCTGCGCAGGGACGGGCTGGCCCCGCTGCTCTACCTGCAATCTCACTGCGACGTCCCCGCCGACCGCGACCGGTACGTGCGGGAGCTCATGAAGTACATCCAGGTAAGCGGGCTCCGGTCTTGGCGGGGCGGCGCTGGGCTCGGACAGGCCTCGGGACACTTGGGGAAGGGGAAGCGGGAGAGCTGGAGAGCCGGCGCTGAAATAGCGCAAAGGGGGCGATGGTGGGGAAGAGGGTTGGTGGGTCGATTCACAAGAGACGAAAGCGAGCCAGGCGCGGAGCCGCCGGATTTTGCATCGGGAGTTGTTATTTTGATGCCGGGGCCACCATTGCCCCTAATGAGAAGCTGCGCTCAAGGCGGGATTCGCACGCATCCTAGTGAACACGTGGTTCAAGGTCTTCCATATAACGGTTTGTCGTTGAATATCAAAGCTAGAACAAACTTATTTTATTTATTAGATTCACACCAATCTTTCCTTCGTTATACCTATTTCTTCTCGCAAGATCACCGTGAGAAGAGCGAAGTCTTCAAGGAATTGGAAGTTGGCTCTCCTTCCCGGAACTGGGCTGGAAGTCCCTAGTGCAGCACTTCAGCCACTGCTTTTTAAATGCCTTTTGCTAAATAACTTGCTTAGGTTTTTTCCCTGACATTAAAAAACAGATTTACTCTAAATAGAGGAGGTGTTTTTCTTTACCAGACTAGTCGCTTATAATTACTAGAGTTTGATATCGGTGACTGGTGTCTACATTAAGGTGACCAGATTTTCAGATTGGTAAAGAGGGACACCATTGACCGGGGGGGGGGGGGGGGGGGGGGGGGGGGCGCCTTGATTAAAAATTTTATGACCCCAGGACACTGAAACCATCATAAATACGAATCTGTTGCCAAACATCAAAATTTTGATCACGTAACCATGAGGATGCTGCAACGGTCGCTAAGTGTGAAAATGGTCGCTAAGTGTGAAAATGGTGATCAGACACTTTTTTCAATGCCATTGTAACTTTGGTCACTAAATGAACTGTTTGAGACTTGCATTATAATGCCTTATGCCAGCTTACATTTTCAAGAGAGAGAAGCTAAACTCCTTGTTAGAATTGAAATAGAAATGAATAGAGTAGAGTAAAATAGAATAGAATAGTTTATTAGCCAAGTGTGATTGGAAACACAAGGAATTTGTCTTTGGTGAATATGCTCTCAGTGTACATAAAGAAAAATAAAATAGTAAGATAGTGGGATCCTTGCTGCACCAAGCCTTCACTAATCCTCTCTCTTTCATCAAAAACAGTAAAAATCACTCATGCTTTTTTATTTCTATTTATTATTTTGCTATGGCCACATATGAATATATATGCACATTCCAAACAGATTTTCTTACTAAACAGCCACCATTCTCATCCATAGGCCACTAAATGCCTCACCAACCTTTTCTGTATTCTTTCATTTCCTTCCATCCATTTTATTTATTTAACACAGAGTAGATTAGGCTGTCAGCCTTAGTCATTCTTCTAACATGACAACAATTCTTACCAACAAGGACGGTATTGGCACATTTTAGCTAATGCAACCTAAACATAACCAAAGCCTATTTCATTTCAAATATGCTAACTTTATTCTATGCCTTCCCACGCATTACATGGCTTGAACGTTCGCGGATCGCCACCAAATTGCACAGGTGGTTGTTCTACCAGATGGACATCCTTACTTTTTCTCGAAAACGGGAGAGAGGCTGCCTTTCCTAGTCTAGTCCCGTAACAACAACCCTACGAGGTAGGCTGGGTTAAAAAAAAAGCGAGTGTCGGGGAATTCTGCGACTGCATCACCTCTTCACTGCTCTCACTTCCCAGGGAGCTCCCTTTCCTCTCACCGAGCAGCCCGTTCTCGGAACAAAACGGAGAGGCTCAGAGGTGGATACACCTGGCAGTCGGTGGGGACGGTGCTGAGAGGGGCGTGTGCTGAGAAAGGGAGCTTGCACGGTCCGCCTCTGAGCCTCTCCGCGCAGTCACCCCCTTCCCCGTCACGCCCCCCACCCCAAAAACAAACCACCAGCGCTCCTCCCGCTCCCCCACTCCCCAGGCCTGCAGCGCCATTTCTTCCCGTTCGGCTCTGAGCCACCGTCACAGACCTCTTTTGGCTCTGCTCTAGGCACCGGCCGCCGCGCCGCCGTCCTCCCCTCCATCATTCCCCCTCCTCCCAGAGCACCACCGGAAACATGCCAACCTCAATACGGATGCAAAGGCGTCACATCGCCGCTACCCATGTTCACGAGGCGCCGGGCAGTGCAGGGCGCAGAGGAAGCCAGCAGACAGACGGGAGACTTGGGGAGGGGGGAAGGAAGAGATCCCGTCCAGGGTAAAAAGAGGGAAAAGCGGAGAGCCTACCCTGGACGGGATCTCTTCCTCCCTCTCCTCCCCGGTCTCCCGTCTGTCTGCTGGATTCCTCTGCGCCCTGCGATGCCCGTCTGGGTTGGCTTCCTTGGACACTCAGCTGCCACCCCCACCCCCACCTTCCCTCCGACCAACTGTCAGTTTATTCTTCCTGCACGTGAAAGCGCTTTAGTCAGTGGAGTTTGTGCTGGGAGGAATCTCTCTTCTCCTCCCTGCACGGACCCCACGGTGCCTGCATCAGAGCTCAGGCGGGATTCAGGTGAAGGAAAGGACTTTTCTTTTGCCGGCATCAGAGCTCGGGCGAGCAAAAGCAAGTATTTTAATCAGTGGGCTATGCGCAGGAACAAATATATCCCCTCCTCCCTGCACGCATCCACTGAATAAAGTGCTTCCTCTGGCCCGCCTGATCTCTGCTGCGGGCGAAAGGGAGCTGGGAGGACAGGAGATTCCGCCCTGCACGTGAAAGCGCTTTAGTCAGTGGAGTTCGTGCTGGGAGGAATCTCTCTTTGTTGAGAAGGTGGTGGCCTTCCAGCTTCAACGGACCTTGGAGGAAGCTAGTTACCTTGACCCCTTCCAGTCTGGCTTCAGACCTGGTTACAGCACAGAAACCGCTTTGGTCGCATTGACCGATGATCTCTGGAGAGCCAGGGATGGAGGCCATGCGTCCATCCTGGTTCTCCTTGACCTCTCGGCGGCTTTCGATACCATCGACCATGGTATCCTTCTGTGACGACTGCGAGAGGTGGGAGTGGGAGGCACTGTTTTACGGTGGTTCTCCTCCTACCTCTCGGACAGGTCGCAGTCGGTGTTGGTGGGGGGGCAGAGATCGTCCCTGAGGCCCCTAACTTATGGGGTGCCGCAGGGCTCGGTCTTATCCCCCCTACTATTTAACTTATACATGAAACCGCTGGGCGAGATCATTCGGAGGCACGGGATAAAATACCATCAATACGCGGACGATACGCAGTTGTATCTGTCCGCCCCGTGCCAACTCAATGAAGCGGTGGACGTGATGAACCAGGGTCTTGAGGCCATTAAGAACTGGATGACAGCTAACAAACTGGTACTCAACCCGGACAAGACCGAGTGGCTGTTGTGTTTCCCTCCCAATAATTTGGCCAGTGTTCCATCGCTCAGGCTGGGGGGTAAAATTTTACACCCCTCAGATAGGGTTCGCAACTTGGGAGTCCTCCTGGACCCACAGCTGACTTTTGACCATCACTTGTCGGCCGTGACCAGGGGGGCATTTGCCCAGGTTCGCCTGGTACGCCAGTTGCGACCCTACCTGAACCGGGAGGCCCTCACAACAGTCACTCGAGCCCTTGTGATCTCTAGGCTGGAATACTGCAATGTGCTCTACATGGGGCTGCCCTTGAAGAGCATCCGGCGACTTCAGCTAGTCCAGAATGCGGCCGCGCGAGTGATAGTGGGCGCACCTCGGTTCGCCCACATAACACCTATCCTCCGCGAGCTGCGCTGGCTACCTGTTGATCTCCGGGTGCGCTTCAAGGTGCTACTTACCATCCATAAAGCCCTCCATGGTAGTGGATCTGAGTACTTGAGAGACCGCCTTCTGCCGATTACCTCCCTTCGCCCCATCAGATCGCACAGAGTGGGCCTCCTCCGAGTTCCATCCGCCAGTCAGTGCCGACTGGCGACTACGCGGAGGAGAGCCTTCTCAGTAGCAGCTCCGACCCTTTGGAACGATCTCCCCGTAGAGATTCGCACCCTCACCACCGTCCAGACCTTCCGCACAGCCCTTAAGATCTGGCTATCCCGGCAGGCCTGGGGATAAGATTTTTGTCCGCCCCACCCGAATGCTGAATGAATGTTGTGTTTTATCGTTTTATTTTTATTTACATATTATTTCATGTTTTGTCTTGCACTCCCTTCCCACGAATTGTAAGCCGCCCTGAGTCCCCTCAGGGAAAAGGGCGGCCTATAAATGACAATAAAATCCTAAATCCTAAATCCTCTTCTCCTCCCTGCACGGACCCCACGCACCCCAATTCCACTTATGGCCTCAGGTCTATTTACCCGTTAGAGGGTCTGGAATTGATCGTTGCCAGTTGGGGGGCGCAGAGGAACCCAGCAGACAGATGGGAGACCGGGGGAGGGGGGAAGGAAGAGATCCCATCCAGGGTAAAAAGAGGGAAAAGCGGAGAGTCTACCCTGGACGGGATCTCTTCCTCCCCCACCCCCCCGGTCTCCCGTCTGTCTGCTGAGTTCCTCTGTGCCCTGCGATGCCTGGCGCCTCGTGAACATGGGTGGTGGCGATGTGACGCCTTTGCAAGTGCCTCAGTTGCCCCTGATCGTGGGCGGATCTCAATTGATGAGGAACTCAATAATCCTGGCACATAAAGCTTTTTTCCCCCCTCGGAAACTGAAGCTCGTTTAAAGAAAAAGGGAAGGGCGGGCAGCTTCACGTGAGTGAGTAACTCCGGCAGTGGGAATCGGGAGGCTTCGGGTGGGCGGCGGCGCTTCCCTTGCAAATGGGGATCAGCGCACTCGCCGCCTCCCCCTCCCCCGGGAGGAGCTCTGCAGCGGGACAGACGAATGGAGGGGGAGATCACCCCTTCCTCCTCCGAGCCCCCAAAACCCCGTCTTCCCTGGCCTGCACCCCTGCGCCCAGGCTCCTTTGGGTTTGGGGCTAATCCGAATGGGTGGAGCGGGGGATCCCCGGGGCGGAGGCCTCCCGGTGCAACGGTCTTCCGCAGCTCCGGAGCTAACCTTCGCCTTCCCTGCCCAGGATTGCAAGGCTGGAGGCCTCGGCAGCAGCCACCCCCACCCCCAGCCGGCCAACCCTCGCCCGTACCATGAGTTTACCGGCCAGGTATCCATTGAGCTGGAGGGCAGGCACCGTGGCTTCCTTGCGGCTAGTCTCGCTGCTTTCCCCGGGCTCGGCTTCATTTCCTCCCCGCCCATTCTCGCTCCCCCGACTGAGGCCTTCGCCCTGCCCAAGCCTACTTGCCAGCGGACCCTTGCTACGAACCTCCCTTATCTACCGCAAGGAGAACCGATACACGTGGCCGCCTCTTTTCCCTTCCGCGGCCACTTCCAGCCTGCCTTCTCACATGCTGGTCAAGTGCTTCCCGCCCGTCCTTCGCTTTGGGGATCCTTCGCTTGCTCTCTTCGGCGCGCTTTGCATTTTAGCCCTCACTTCTCATCTCTGCCTCCCCGGCTCAGCTGCACCCTCGCTTCCCCCACCCACCAACGATCATCCCAGAGGCTGCAAGCAGAGACTGAAGGAAGACTGCATTTCAGTTAGCGCACCTCGGAGTCACCGATGCCGGCTTCCCCGCTGCGACTGGTGGGAACAGCAATGAAAGCTCGGGCTTCGCTCCTCCGTCTGGGACTGCGGCTAACAGGGACGGCCAAGCGCTTTCCTCAAAAACCCCGCCTTCCACACACACACGGCTTCCAAAATCCGGGGAGTTGCGGGGAGGGACGATCTTCTTCCCCTCTCTCAGGTTGCCCGGTTCCCCCCCCCCCAGTTCCTCTCATGAGTAGCTCGCAAGGGAAGGCCTTCCCTTCCCTTGCTAAAGGCTGCCGCCGCCCACCCGAAGCGGCGAAGCCTCCCGATTCCCCCCCGGCACCGGAGTTACTCACCAGGGCAGTGCAGCAAAAACAAACAGCGAAGGCGAAATGAAATGGAGACTCGTGAGAGTCACGACTCGCGCGGCGTGTTTAAGCAGACTCCAGCCAATCAGTGAGCTGGCTGGGATGGAAAATTTTAAGCACCCTCGTGCGTGCTTAAAGTTTTCCATCCCAGCCAGCTCACTGATTGGCTGGAGTCCAGGCCAATCAGTGAGCGGCAGGCTGGGCTGGCTTAGATATGAAAGTGTAGATAGAATAGATTGGGGAATGGAACGAGCGAGCTAGCGGCAGCTGATGATGGGCGGGGGAGCCAGCGAGCGCCGAAATAAAGGGTTTTTTTGAGAAGCGGGCAGGACGCGGGAAAAACGATGAAAAATCGTTCCTGTCCCGCCAAAAGCGGGACGTCTGGTCACCTTAGTCTACATAAATAGGTCCATGTGTCCAATTTACTAGGACTTCCTGGTGGTTTTATATTCAAATATTATTAAGTCCCGTAGATTGTTTAACCATACTACATTGCTTTCTCAGTTCTTTTGTTTTGGAACTCAGCATCTTATAACTGCTTATCCTTTTTTTAATCATTTATATTGTAAGTTATGTCTTACAATTTGCACGCAAGTCACAGTGGAACTGTGTGGTTCTGCATAGATTAGGAGGACATTCAATAAAGTTCACTGATATTTGATTGTGTGAAACCTGCTTCTTCCCTATGATCTGAGAATTACTTCATGTGAAAAGCATTGACCAGTAGTCCACATGCTGTATCTATAAGTATGGCACCAAGTTAGGAAGTCATCTCTTTTCCTCATCTTGAAAGCAAAATAGCTGAAGAATGAGAAGAGAAAATGAATGAATGTGGGGAGTGGTCTTGTGTATGTGTACACACACTGAGAGAGATGCCTAGTCCTATTTTGTCATGAAAGCCAGCTGGGTGACTTTGGGCATCCTTCTTTTTAAGCTCAATCGACCTCACAGGGTTGTTGAGGGGAAAATAGGGAGAAGGCATATTAAGTAAGTTTGCCACTTTAAGTTTTATTTTATTAAAATAATACAATTAGTCCTCAATTTACAACCATTTATTTAGTGAATGTTCAAAGTTACAGTGGCTCTAAAAAAATAATGTATGACCATTTTTCACACATACAACTGTTGCAGACCAAGGTCACATGATCAAAATTTAGGTGCTTGGCAACCGACATATATTTATGATAGTTGCACTGTCCTGGATTCATGTAATCACCATTTGTACCTTCCCAGTGAGCTTCCAACAAGAAAAGTCAGTGGGGAAGCCAGATTTGCTTAACGACTACATGATTCACTTAACATCTGCAGTGATTTGCTTAAGAATTGTGGCAAAAGGATTGTAAAATTGGGTAAAACAACTGCCTTGCTTAACAGAAATTTTGGGCTCAATTGTGGTTATAAGTTGAGAACTATCTGTAAAGTCAGGATATAAATAAAACAAAAAAAAGGAATGAGATAGATATTGATAGATGTTAGATAGACAGTCAGAGACATATAGATAGGTAAGTCGGTCGCTCTTGATTCAGAGCTGACAAGTTGCTAAAAAAAGCTTGTTTGGGTTAAACTGATGGTCCTACCAATAGTTATGGCAAGCAGTTTACCACATTTTTTGATAAGTTCCTGTTTGTCATTATGTTTTGAACTTTGAGTGTCAAGTGTGAGAAGAAAAACTCCCGGGTTTGTTCTTCAGCTAGGATACACCACATACGCTGAGAAGAAATGGATTCAGAAGCCAGCTGCCAGAAAGCGGAATTCTTTTAATGTAAGAAGGCAAGAAGCAGACAAGACACAGCTCAAGCGTTCTGGCTTGCAAGCAGATTGGGGAGGCCATGCCTTCTTATACTTGATTTTCCTTTGAAGCTCCAACAGTTTGATGGGTTTTGATCTGTGTCTTTGGGTGAAGCCGTCTTCCTGCCATAATGGGTTAATCCTATCAGAGCAGGAAAAGGGGAGTTTTGGTTTTGCCTTGGTGATTTATTTTTAGCTTAGGTTTGAGTATTGGTTTTGCTTGGTGATTTATTTTTAGCTTAGGTTTGAGTATTTTCTAGGTCTGCCTTGTTATTTTTAGTAATAGCTTTTGGCAGTCTGCCCTGATGTGTAGTTATCTCCTGAGGGCTTCCCTCCTGGTTCTGCTGTTTTTATTGTCTGCACTGTTTCAGGGGTTCCTGGCACTGTCTTTTTGGGGTGCACTTCCCACACAAGTCTATGTTAGATAACTAGGAGAGAATTTATCTGAGGAAGTTATTAGTTTATCGAGATGTGATTTTTTCCCCCTCAGGTTATTGTCACATAATAGGTTAATGGCTGGGTATTAATGAAAAAAGACAAAGAATATTTAAAATTTTCTAGCTGCTGCTTCTATAGCAAAGATGCACTGGGGGAGGGAAGAAGAGAAGATGGGGGAAAATGTAACAAATTATTATCATCACTCTTCTAGGTAGACTCTTATGGTAGATGCCTGAACAACCAAAAACTTCCCAATATGAGATTGATGGACACTTCTACAGCCACTACAGAGGACTCTGAATTCATGAATTTTATTTCTAAATACAAATTTCACCTGGCTATGGAGAATGCCATATGTCCTGATTATATGACAGAGAAACTTTGGAGGCCAATGCATGTAGGGGCTATCCCTGTATATCGAGGTTCACCATCTGTACGAGACTGGATGCCTGCTGATCATTCCATTATTCTTATTGATGACTTTGGAAGCCCTAAAGAACTTGCAGAATATATTGATTATTTGGACAGGAACTCAGATGAATATTTGAAATATCTGAAGTACAAGAGTCCACATGGTATTACAAACCAGTTCTTGCTTGAGAACATGAGGAAGCGTGAATGGGGGGTAAATGACATGTCCCTACCTAATTATCTAAATGGATTTGAGTGCTTCGTCTGTGACCGAGAAAATGCAAGACTTAATGCAGAGAGAGAACACAAAAAAACTCATGGGAAATCACTAGCTCCAGAAGTTCATATCGCACAGAACACACACATGGGATGTCCTTCACCAGCACCTGGTTATGGCAATATTGAAGACATTCCTGATGGAGACAGGTAGTTGTATTTATTATTAAGGATATAAAGTTAATTCATTGTTGTGTTTAAATTTTATCTTTTGAGTTAACTAAACTATAGAATGCATTCTTACGTAGCTGTTTGCAAAATTGCACCATATAAGTGAAACTGGACTGGAAAGACATGATCCAATTATATTATTAAATACATTGTACTCTAGAGCCATTTTAGGACAACCTAGTATTACACTGAATGTCTAGATTTAAATTAAATTTTAAATACAATTATGTAGTTAATATTCTCACTATAAAAATAAGCTTAAAGGAATGGGTAATTCTGATCATTCTCTCAATGCAGACATCACATAGGATTGCAGAATATGTAAACTATAGAATGCCAACTTTTCAACCAATCCCAGTGTTTGTGCTTTTAATAGAAGAATATGAAGAGTTAACGTGCTACAACATTTGTCTCTCACACAGCAGCCTCCACTAATTAAAACAAGAGTTCTCAAGATACATATTGTTTCATGACCACCTGAAACAATAACATGCATCTGTGTTACACCCAACCCTTGAATAAAAATAATAATTTCACTGGGGTATTAGGGAAGAAAATATATACTACTTTTAATAATTACATTTAAGCTATATGTCAAAGAAAACAAAACTTACAGTATTATAATATGAAACTGATGATAAGCAAAAAGCTCTAATAAAATTTAAAACTGCAAATTTAATGGAAGGAACAATTTCATTTACTTTTGCATAATTACTGAAAGAGGGATTTTCATTTTGAAAGCAGCTTAACTCATCAATAAAGTCAGGAAAGCTAAGAGGAAGAGGTTTTCTTGTCTTAAATCTGCTTCTCCTAAAATGTTGCAGTTTGTAGAACATAGGCAGGTGATTAGATGCATAATACAATAAGGCAACATAACCATAAATATGTAGGATGAAACAATTGCTATTACAATTATGTTTAGTCTTACTGATTTTTACTGTATGCAAAAATAGTTTGAGATCATAACTGTAATAGCTTATTCATCATCACTTCTACATCACCTGATCCAGATACATATATTAAAGTTGTTTCCAGATTTTTCTTTCAACAAGGCTATTAATTTCTGTAGAAAATATGTGGTTTAACTTTAGAAATAAATATTTCATGAAGTTCCAGATTAATACCAAAATGTTGGCCAATATCTAGGCAAGTGAGTAACAGCCTACTTTGTTTTTATCTTCCCATTTAGTTGCAAAATCATGCTTTATTTTGACCATATGATCTATTATCTGACAAAAAAAATTAAAGAATATTTTTCTTCTATGTTTCAGCTGGAAAGAAATGTGGCTTCAAGATTACTGGCAGAGTCTTGATCAAGGGGAAGCTCTCACAGCTATGATTCATCAGAATGAAACTCATCAAGGGAAGTTTTGGGATTATATGCATAAAATCTTCTTGAAAAGAACTCAGCATAACTAACCAATTAGGATTCTTTCATGTTATATGAACAATGGGCAGAATATGTACTCTTACCAACTTGCCTTACATGACAACTGAATGTGTTAATCAGGCAGATACCAGATATACCATCCAGGAATAAGACAATAACATTTCTGCTGATTTTAATTAGAATTAAATCAAATCAATTGTTTTTATAAAATATTTTTATTACTTGATACTACTGCAATTCATTAAATATACTTTTTAATTATGTAAATAAAAGTCCTTTGTATATACTGAGAATTGAAAATGCAACGGTGTACTAATGTTAATGTGCTGTTCTGGGACCATGGAGAATTAGGATCAAGTCATCCCTTAATGGTGGAAATTCGTTTCCTGACTGAATCAGCCCAGTCTCTCAGCCCAGCCTACCTCACAGGACTGCTGTTGTGGGGATAAATATGAAGGCAGATCCCATGTAAAGCTGCCTTGGGCGCCAGGAAGTGGGGTGGAATACAAATCAAACAAATCTTTAATTAACTACTTTTCAGAGCCTAATTACTTAAGATTAGAGATAAATTCAAATTTTCTGCCTCCAAATTATTCAAGGGAATGTATGTGGATAAACTGGGGGCTCTGAGAGAAACCTTTTCCCTTTTAATTTGAAATGCTCTGAATGTAGTATTACAACCGTTCATGGGCTATTAGGTAACCAGCAGGCTTTGTGCATTTTTAAAGAGGTAAAAATTACATTGGGCTTATTTATTTAAAGGGCTTTAATAAGCGGAAAAGAGGGTTTAACAAAAGAAAAAAGAGTGGTAAAAAAAAGCCTAGAATGATTCAGAAATGGGCTGAAACAGTGAAGCTACTAGAATCTGCTATTGCTTTAATTCTGATACAGCTATATTTTTATTGATTTTAGCTCATAAAATCTGAACAGATGTTTTTAGGATGGCTCTATCTGCTAGAGGTGCCCCCACATGCAAGACGAGAGAAACAATTCCGACACTTGGCAACTGACTCATATTCAGTGGTGGGTTTCAAAAATTGTTCGAACCTACTCTGTGGGTGTGGCCTCCTTTGTGGGAGTGGCTTTCCGCCCATGTGACCGGATATGAAGATGCCGACGACACTTGTCAGAACCACCTTAAATTACCTCACACACAGCACTGGCATGCATAAGAATATGATGTAAACTTGTTTTTTAAAAGGCATCTTTGGTTTGCGTTAAAACAACTTCAACGCACGCAATGTTCTGATTGCACCACAAACGCAGTAGTCATTCTTACCTTTCACAGAGGCACTGAGTTTTATAAATATGAGAATGATAGTGTAAAATAATCATATCCAAGGACCAGTGGTGGGTTTCAAAAAATTTTGGAACCTCTTCTGTAGGTGTGGCCTGCTTTCCGGGTCCACTGGTGGAACCTCTTCTAACCGGTTCGGTAGATTTGATGAACCGGTTCTACCGAATAGGTGCGAACTGGTAGGAACCCACCTCTGCTCATATTTATGATGGTTACAGTCAGGGGTGGGTTCCAGCAGACTACTGCCGGTTCACTCAGGCACGCGCCGTGCGTGCACACATGCACAGTACAATTTAAATTGCTATGGACAGAAGCAAAAAACAAGATGGTGGCCCCTATGGCGCTGTCAAGAGAACCAGTTTGGGAGCCTGGCAGGCATGGGTCGCTGCCCAAGCTACTACTGGTTTGGCCAAACCGGGCCGAATCGGTAGGAACCCCTCCACTGGAAGCCAGATTCATTTAACAACCGTTTGCTAACTTAACATCTGCAGTGATCAGACAAGAGAGAGAAGAGCCCCCGATTCATTAATAGTCAAAGGAAGAAATTTAGGAAGAACCCACCCTAATTGTTCAGTTATAAATGGTGGCAGGAAGTTTGCAAAATTCTGCTAATACAGCTTCAAATAAGGTGGAATTAGCTCATCTAATCATGTTTCCTGTTTACATGGGATCGCTGAAAAAACATGGACTAAGGCGGAATTTCCTTAACATGAGTTATTAAATTGTGGGGAAGCCGGCCTCCTGAACTCATGAATACTTCATCACAGAAGTTTTCAAGAAAAGATTGGGCAGGCATTTGTTCAGGATGGTATGACGATTCCTGCTCTGGGTAGGGAACTGGACTAGAAGACCTCCAAGGTCCCTCTCAATCCTGATTCTATGTTTTAGTTTTGAGACTTAATTCACTGCACAAA
This sequence comes from Thamnophis sirtalis, assembly GCF_051295495.1. Classification (NCBI taxonomy): domain Eukaryota; kingdom Metazoa; phylum Chordata; class Lepidosauria; order Squamata; family Natricidae; genus Thamnophis; species Thamnophis sirtalis. The sequence goes on from NW_028261395.1 coordinate 18,666,329, forward strand.
AAAAAGTATAATCCAAAGACAGTGGGAAATCTGGAAGAATAACAAAGGTGATAGCTAGCTAGAAAAAAGGGAATTACCATAACTGTTTTATGTGCAAGGTGGAGTTTTGTGAGAATTGTTACTAATTTTTGCTAAGACTTGGTATATAATATCCAGAGCGTAACATTCACTGCCATTATTTATATAATTTAAATAATTAATTTAAACAAAAAGGTCAAAATGTCTGAATATTGTAATGTTCCAAAAACAATAAGAAATTCAACCACTTTGCTTTCAGATTAACATCTTACCAATGTGAGCATGAGGCACATTGCCTGACTCCCTCCTCCTCCTGTTTTTTCCCCACAGCGTGAATGGATACCTAGCCATATCTTTTTAATGTATAGGCTTATTTTTCCACGTGAAAAGCAATTATTTTAAGTATCCTTCACCTGTTAATAACTAAATCTAATAGAATTCAAGAAGAATTACAGAGGAAGACTTTCTGGTGCTGTTTAAAAAATATCATATATATCATAATTTATCAGACATAAAATGAATGCAGATGCTGAGCCAAGATGGTCCATACTGCTCATTAAACGCTTGAGACAGACGTTATGTCATACCTGGCACTGGGAGGCCTAAGGACATTACAGATATAGTACTGAACAGGAAAATAGTGACAGGACTGCAAATATTGTTTCAGGCTGCATTAGACATATTGAGCAACTATTCTGAAATTGTTGCAGGTGTGCGAACCATTTCAAAAATATAGAAACCATCAATCCCAAACTAGCATCTTAGCAGAACCTTATGGCAGCCAATAGTATTTGTCTCCAAGAGGTCTCTGGTAGCCAGAAAAAAATAGTGAGACTAATCTGTTGAATGACATGAAACCACAATTGGTTACTGTAAAGTTTTCATCGGAATATTCAGTGCAGTTGGATGGATAGAAAGACAGGTATTGAAAATAAGGTACCCAAAGGTACCTTCATGTAAGAAATTATTCATGATTGGCAAAAGCATACATTGATAAAAAGGAGATCAATAGAATATATCTACAATGAGAAACTGACTTTATTCGCATTCATTAAATTTGCAAGTTCAAAAGAGTCCTATAATTCTAAAATCCTCATTACAAAGCCATTTAACAGGCTTGGCTACATATGTCGTACTTATTAAAGGAAAGGAGAAATTTTCAAAGCCAAATTTCAGCATCAGTAAATTGTTTCACCTCTGACTGCAACTGCCACATGGTTCCTCTAAAACAAAAATTAATTTTCTTAAGCAACTACATTTTGTATATTACAGAAAGGAAAATATATTAGCTGAGAAATCACATTAAATTTGTTCCCAGGTCCCTCGTTCCCTTGAGTCTCTATGACTCTATGATGGAACAGAATAAATCCATCAATAAAGAATCTGAATAAATGTAGCAAATTGGTATTTTTAAAACACATTATTGGGTTCATATGTAGATTTCAATAAGTATTTAGACCAAGATGTTACTGGGGAATGTAATACAGAAATTTTCTATTGAAAGCAAGAATAAAGCTATATATCCACTCTCATAGCTAAAATGAATAATCACCATCTTTCTGGGTTGTTTTTTGCGCCTCAGTTGATTTCAAGCAGTTACGTATAATGTTCTGGTATAATGTTCTGCATCCTGGGACTCTTCAAATAAGTTTTAGCAGCTCTTTAAATGAAATCACTAAGCTATGAATAAATGGTTTGTGGAAGAGACTTGATTATGTTGAATGGCTGCATCAATAAATGCCAGCTTTTCTTTTCAAAGATCAGAACTCTTACAGTGTGAAATAAGAGACAGTCTCATTTAACTGGAAGAACAATGGATTGGTAAGATTTTAATCATATGCCCCCAATACAGCATGATCCTACAGATCTTAATGCAGAACTAAATTACACCGATCTCATTGGTACAGAGTTCAAAAAACTAACCATATCTTTCATTGAACAAGCCAAAAATTGTCATTTTAAACACTGAACTTTTAAACAGTGACACTGATTCTGGGAGTTTAAGTCCACAAGTCTTAAAGTTCCCAAGTTTGGACACCCCTGCACTACTCTTTCTAACCCTCCTCCTCCCGAGTCACTTTGGCGGGGAGCCCCGCGTTCAGAATATCGGGGATTGCGCGGCCGGCCCCGGCCACTCCAACACGGGAGCAGCTCCAAGAAGTCCGCGGCTTCCCGGCTGGACATCTCCGCCCAACGGGAGAGTTTGGCGCACACTCGCTGGGGATCTCAGTGGCTGCCGCTCTTGAGCACCGGAAGTGCGGCTCTATGGTACGCGGGCAATCACGTGGCGACCGCTCTTCCGGTGTGCCATGGCGGGCTCTCATGGCGGAATCTCCTTCTTGAGGAGCCACTGTGGCGACTTCGTGAAGGTCCCGGGCAGGCGCCGCCCGATCAAGGCCAAACTGCCTCTGGCGCTAGCCGACCGCGTCTCCAACCGGACTCTGAAGCTCGGAGGTAGGCGGAGGCGGGCAGCGCCCAGCGGTCCCCCGCGCAACAAACCCGCCTTTCCGTCCTATTTCGGGCGTTTGGTTTGTGGTGGGTCGTGGAGGGAAACGAAGGTGGTTTTCGAAGTCCAGAGCCTGTAATGGCTGAGAAAGGGGGAACCGCCAGGAAGGAGGCGGAGGCGGCAAGTCACTTTCGTGCCCGTAACATTAATAGATTAACAGAATTGGAATGGACCCTAGAGTTCATCTAGTCCAACGCCACCCCGCTCAAACAGGAGACCATACACCATTTCTGACAGATGGCAGTCCAGTCTCTTCTTGAAAGCCTCCAGGGATGAAGCTCCCAACAACTTCCGAAGGGAACTTCTGTTCCATTGGTTGATTGTTCTCACTGTCAGAAAATTTCTCCTTATTTCCAGGTTGAATCTTTCCTTGTTCAGTTTCCATGCATTATTCCTTCTCTGGCCTTCAGGTGCCTTGGAGAATAGCTTGACTCCTTCTTCTCTGTGGCAGCCCCTCAAATATTGGAAGACTGCTATCCTGCCTCCCCTGGTCCTTCTCTTCACTAGACTAGCCATGCCCAGTTCCTGCAACCGTTAATTGTATGCTTTAGCCTCCAGTCCCCTCATCCTCCTGGTTGCTCTTCTCTGCACTTTTTCTAAAGTCTCAACATATTTTTATAGTGTTGTGACTAAAACTGGATGCAGGATTCTAGGTGTGGTCCGGATCATCTTGACTTCACCTACGTTTTCGTGGGCTCCTTGAAGGGCGTATGACAAGTGTATATATATTTGAACAGAATTATCCGCGTACGCTGTAATTTCTCAACCTCCATAACTTTTAAGGCACATAAACTTCAACTCCCATAATTCCTTGGTATAGGCTAGAGCAGAGCTGGCTGGAGAATTCTGGGAGTTGAAGTCCACAAGTCTTAAAGTTGCCAAGTTTGGGAACCACTGGGCTAGAGGGGGAAGCTTACCCCATGTACATATGTACTGACATTCTATATGTATGTACCGGTTCACACAGCTGCTCCCGATTCTGCTAAAATTTATCTGATCGAATATCTCTCTTGTGCCAGGCATTACATACAACAGGGATCTGGCCCACCTTGATCCGAGGTCTTTCCATTGACCAGTGACTTTCCCCCTGATCCTCCTTCCCATTATACATACTATTTAAGAATTTTCAATTCCAATGGAAGGTAACAGCCTCTTGGAATAATATGCTGTGATCAGTGTCTGCTGTATGTTCTTCCTCATTTTGTGTGTTTCTTTTGCAATAGATTGGTAGAAGCTATAAAATACTCCTGGATAATGGGAGTTTCTTTTTATTTTACAGAGGCAAGTTGTGTTACAGAGATGGCATTGATGATGGCTTGTTGGAAGGCAAATGAGTTCAGTGACAGTGTTTGTGCTAAGGAGATTACAACATTTTTTGAATGTGCAGCAAAAGCAGAAGTAATTGCATTTTATTTTTTCCCAATATTCTATAAAGAAATTGTTTTCCATATATATTGAGTTTGTAATGCCTTAGAATCACCAATTGTTTTAATTGCATAGCATTTTATTTAAAATTTCTTTAATAAACTTTCATCTAATTAAAATGGGCAGCAATGATAATTTAGCAAATATAAGTAAAGACAATTGATGCTTCAAACTGCTGGTACTAGCACCTGAAATCCTAAATAAATTGCTCTTGAATTGATTTAAAATACTTGTCAGCCAGGGAAAGTAGTCAGTGGTGATACTGCTGGATTCCATAATACTGGCATTTACATTATTAAAATGAGAAACAAGACTAGGATAACATCACTACCACTATTGTCATTTCTTCTGAAATGAGTCTGCTTTAACTCTTTGTTATCCTCACTCATGAACCACTTTTTTATAAAAGCCAAAGAACTGTGCAAACTATTTTGAACTCAGAACAACCCTGGGAGGTGCAGTTTTGAAATACTCCTGTGTTGATTCAACTTGGAAATGACTCAATTGGGAATGCTTATTTTGACCTCTGAATAGAGCCATGATGAGATCACATTGCTTCTGGTGATGTTGGAACATCCCAATTGAAGCTTGAAACTTAAAAAATAGTCCAAATTGCATTTTTTTGAAACTCTATTGATTTCTGCCATCTTTTTCTAGAACCAACAAGTTAAAATTGACCCTGTTATTGGGAGCATGCTCTTTGACATAGGAGAAGAATAGCACAGAGGGACAATGCTCAATACTCAAACAGCTAACTTTATTGCTAACAAAATAAAATAAAAATGGAGGTAGCATATGCCTAATTGTTTAACTATTGTTACAAAATAAAATTGAGAGAAAAAGTTGGAAGTATGCCATATCCCCAAAATTGGTTTTCGATATCTGGAAGACTGCATATAAGTCTTATTCCCATACTAAGGGTACCATGAAAGTATCCTATGCTTCATTAAATCCTAAAATTGGAAGTAGTCATAATGCTTTGTAAAAAAGGAAACTTGTTTAAAGAAAAATAATTGCCGAAATGGTCCATACATTACATATTTGCTTCTCATTGTTTTCTTTGTGGTTATAGAAAGACATAATAATTTATATAGAATGCATCATAAAAGTCATATTGCTAATTCTTCTTTTTCTGTTACATTTATTTGTAGAATATAATAGATTCTTAAAAAACAACTAACAAGATTAAGACCAAACTAGTCACAAAGTGTGACCAAAATAATATATTTTTCTCATACTCCTAGGGATAGATTTTAAAATTTCAACTACTCTACATTTGCCATAAAATTAATTGTTAATTTGAGTAATAAATGAGAAATAGACTTTTGACAATACCAGTTCAGTTTGTCAAAATTAACTCTAGTCATTTAACGATTGGGATCAATAATGTTGGAAAAATCACTGGGAATTTACATTGCAGTTCAATAACTGCATAAATTTATTTGTGCTTTTTTCAGACAAAGAAAAAGGAGACAACTCCAGAAGAATCTTCGGGAACTCTTAATTCACAACAAGTCAACAAATTACTTGGACGATTCCCAAATATTACACACTATTATTAACAAAAATTGTTTCTGTAAATATCTGATTAAAACCTGAAATTAGATCAAGTTTGGAAAACTCCCCCACCCCCACTTGTTAAAACTGAGGAGAAATAATCTTCAGAATTGCCAGATATAAGTGACTTTGTCTAAAAAGATCTGCTGCCAGTAAGACCAAACTTACATTTTCTCTGATGTGAAGGTTCTTCAAGCAAAAAACTTCCTTATAGATTGTTCAGTTATTGTCACATTGAGTTATATGAAATAAAATCTTATAATGAAATATGCTATATAGATACTAAAATTAAATTATAAATTAAATATATAGTTTTTCATGTATATTCAAGTTCTTGATAATGAAGTTTTCTCTTTTAACCCTGGCTAAAAGTGTGTTTCTGGCCTACTAGATGAAGATTAGTACCATAAATCCGCTTATCCTCTCCATGAGATTCCCTCCTCTCTCTCCTGGATCTTTCTTGGGAGCAGCACTTCTCTAGATCATGATTGTCTCTTCGTTTTTCCTAGTGGGAATGTGACTGACAGTTGAATCCAGTCCCCAAGGAGCTGTTGCTTGAAAGTACTCTCAACCAGCAGCTCTTATAAGTCCTGCTTCCAAAAATTACCCATTGCTAAGTCCTATGAGAGTCTTGACATTTATGGAATGAGGCTTTGAGAATGGAGGCACTTTGATTCTCCCTAATAATATCCAGAGCCCAGGAAAAGCCCTTGGTAAGATCTTTATGCTGCATCCTAGTACCCATTCAAACCAAAAGCATGTTTAATATAATAGGCATCTCATGATCTGTGTGGGTCATGGTAGAAAGTGATGAGTACTGGCACCAATAATATTTTTACCAAATTAAACCAGTGAAAAATTGTCCAAATGAAATAATCTAGATCAGAGGTGTCATTGAGGGCATTAGGGTTATGTTTGACATCGGAGGAGCAGTCTGTGTCTGTGTCTGTGGCCGGGGGTGGGCGTGGCCGGAGTGGGTGTTGGACACAGGCTCAAAATGCATTTTCCCCCTTCTTTCTTTCCACGGTTCTTTATTATAAGCATTTACCTATTTCTTCTACCAGATATTACTGGCAAACATTTATTACTTATTCTTCATACTCCACTAAACTTTTTGTTTCTAAATTTATACCCTGTTTAATAATAAATTGTTTTTCCAGGCAGAAAAGCTATTTATGCTATTGTATTTTTTTCAACTAATAATAAAAATACAATGGCATAAGTAACATAATACCAGATCTAACAGCAGAGGCCAATTTCCAGGATAGTAAATAGAAATGGCTGTCAAGTATAGATTGTGGATTGAAGATTAAATGGACCTACAATATGTAAAACCCAGCATTAAACTGTAGTGTAGTATAGTGTAGCATTAGTATATATATATAGAAGGTTGCTTGTTTTCTATTAGATCAGGCACTTACTTGAGGCCACATAATTGTAATCCAGTCCATTCAAATCCCCCTGCAGCACTTTGCTGGCTGAAAACGTGCCACATGTGTGGGTGGGAGCGGTCTTAGGGATTCTTTGGTTGGTCTGTTTACTGATGGCTGTTTGGCAGTTTCTCGATTGGAGGACCACTTACTTGATTTTTGGTCTGAAGTTATCCTTGGGAGTTAATCTATGCTGATCTTGGTAATTACTGGTGGGGAAATGCTGGAGTCTTTGTTCTCTTGGGCTGATTGATTGGCTCTCTTGCATAATCTACAGATGTTGTTAATGTCTATGTGTCTATTGATGGGTGATTTGTCAGAGTGCCAGGCTTCTAGAACAGGGATGTCAAGCTCAAGACCCATGAGCTGAATTCGGCCCACGGAGTTGCTTAAATCTCCCCCTGCTGCCTGTTTTTGGCCTGGATGGCCTCCTGCAGCACTTCGCTGGCCAAAATGGTGTGTTTTGTGCCCTGTTTTGGCCAACAAAGTGCTGCAGGAGGTGTCCGTCCCGTCTTCCCCGACCCAGCCCACAGAGAACTACGGTGCTGATCCGGCCCTCAAAGAAATCCAGTTTGACACCCCTGTTCTAGAAATTCACTGGCATTTTGGATTTGGCCTGGTCTAGGATTATCACATTTTGCCATAGGCATATGAGCAATCGCCCTAACTGAGCACCACCGCGCATGTGCACACGGCTTCCACCAGCCAGCTGATTTTCAGGTCTCTGCAACACGTGCTATTTAATAAAAATGCAGTTAAAACGCTACAAGCCATCGAGAATATAACAATATATATCCAACAGGAACAGGAAGTGCTTCACAGGAGCAGATAGAAGTAAATCCTAGAGAGGCAGGAAATGCATCACTGAATAATGGAGATGAATGCTAGAGAGGAATAAAGCTGTGTACAAGGCCGACATAACCCCCGTAACAGCATGAACATGCACAGGAAAGCTTCAGGGAGGCCTGCTAGGCCCAAAACGGGACATGGGTGGGGCATGCGTGCGTGCACAGGAGGCAGGGTGCATGCAAGGGGTATATGCATGCATTGTATTATGGGTGCGGGCACGTGCGACAGCATGCCTGTGCACGCTTTCGGCATGTGAGGACAAAAAGGTTAGCCTTCACTGGTCTATATGTTGTGAAATTATCTTTAATTTCACAACATATAGACCAGTGAAGGCTAACCTTTCATTCACCATGTTTTCTGACTGCCAGTTAGTGTTCGTGGAAGCACGAATCGTGTGTAAGTATCTTCTCCATTATTTTATATTTGGGGAAGATCTAATTTCGTGATGATGAAACTATGGCACGCATGCCATATGTGGCACTTGGAGCCATTTGTCAGGACACGCAAGGCATGCATGTGTGCACTGGCCAGCTGACTTCGGCCTTCTTTTGAGGCCATTTTTCGCCCTTCAGAGGCTTCCTTGAACCCTCCAGAGCACGAAAAACCAGCCCTATGGGCAAATCGGAAGTTCGGAAGCGTACTTCTGGTTTGCTTGTAGGGCCAGTTTTAGCGTTCAGGAGGCTTCCCTGAAGGCTCCGGAGGGTGAAAAAGCCACTACGGACAAACTGGAAGTGACTTCCGGTTTGCTCGTAGGGTCATTTTTTTGCCCTCCAGAGCCTTCAGGGAAGCCCCCTGAAGGCCCTTGAAGACTCCGGAGGATGAAAAATGACCCTACAGAAGCTCCTGAAGCCTCCAGAGGGCCTCCAGGGTGGGGGGAGGCTGTTTTCGCCCTCCCCAGGCTCCTATAAAGCCTCTGAAGCCTGAGGAGGATGAAAAAAGCACACAAAAAATGGGGGGGGGAGCACTGGTCATGCATGCATCCACGCTGGGACATGCGCATAACATTATGGGTGTGGCATGCCCGCTCACAACCCCCCTGTGCTCCCCCCGCTTTTGGCACGTGAGCCAAAAAAGATTTGCCATCACTGGTATAGGTGTTATCAGTAAAAACATATAAGCCTCCACTCCCAAACCTCAGGAAAACAAGGGATCTCCACATTTGGAGAAGTCAAGCCATATAAGGGCTTCATAGGTATCAACCAGTACTTGAATTGCACCCCCAAGCTAATATGAAGCCAGTGTAATGCCTGGAGTACATTTCTAGAGATGCGATGGCTCATGGCTAAGACTGAGCTTGTCAATGAGAAAGGTTGGCAATTTGGTGGTTCAAATCCCTAGCACGGTGTAACAGAATGAGCACCCATTATTTGTCCCAGCTTCTGCCAACCTAGCAGTTTGAAAGCATGTAAAAATGCAAATGGGAAGGTAACAGCATTCTGTGCGCCTTCAGCCACATGACCACGGAGTCGTCTTCGGACAGTGCTGGCTCTTTGGCTTTGAAACGAAGATGAGGACTGCTCCCTAGAGTCGGGAACAACTAGCACATGTGGGGAACCTTTATCTTTACCCTATTAATTTACTCTGAATTAATAAATTATCTAAATTAAAATTTTGCCCTGCCAGTGGTGAAAAATATGATTTATGCTAAGCCATACTAGACCCAGTAATTTATTTGAATGATCTACCTGTGAATTAAGAACTATATTGAGGGAGATTTTTCTCTTGGGCAACCAGGATATCCAAAGTCTCTTGTCCATATTGAGGTATTTTATAAAAGCTGGATGAAGCCCAAAGTATTTGTTTTGCAATGAAGTCAGTGTCAGCAAGATGACCACTGAAAAGCCCAGTCCTAATTCATCTTGGAAGGCAGGGATCTGTGAGAATTGGGCATATATAATGCTCAAGGAAAAGCCTCTTTTAGGAAGAACAGGTGAGATAAAAGGCTGAATAGGTACAAAAAAGAAGAAGTGCAGAAGTAGCTGGAAAATATTTTTGCATTCTTTAGTGGTTCACACAAAGCAGACTTAGGAGATCTCAGTTCCACTCTACCATTTTTTGCTGGAGGAGGAAAAGCTAAAGCAACAAAGACTAAAGACAAGTGTGCCTTTAATGGGGCTGCTGTGAGTTTTGTTCCTTGCATGAAAATGACAGGAACCTCTGAGACCCTATGAAAGCGAAGGGAGGGGAATAGCGGCACAGGAGGCCAATGATAAATTCAGCCAGAGACAGTAATGCAAAGCACCAGCATGAAGAATCAGCTCTCGGCTGGCGGAAGGATGGTGCTCCCCCAAGTGTTCCTCTCACTGCTGTGGCTTGGATCTGGGCAGGTAGGAGATGCGGCTTTCATCTGCCAGCAGTCATTGAGCCGTTTAATGTTGCATTGACCAGCTCACGATGCCTGGCAGGTTATTATTATAACCTGGCAGGTTATTATTACTATCTAGGCATGCCAAGATTATGGAAATTACCTTGCTAAGAGATCTGTGGCATTGGAAGAGTTAAGAGGTTAATTTTACACCATGATAGCAATGCAAACATTACAGAGTGGGGTTTGCAAACTAGGTTCATGTTCTACACACATGGCAGATTTTTTGTCTCAATCTTGATTGATTAGCCACGATCAAGCACTTCGTCTGAGCATTTATAATAATATAATGCCAGGATTTGGAAAGATACCTAACTTTCCTCCTCATGAATTCTCCTATACATCCAGGAGGAGAAAAGGCTGCAAAAAAGGGTGTTACTTCCCAGCAATGCTGAATTACTGCATCTAGAGCAAGCTGTACTATGGAATGACTTCCTCACTAACAACTCCCTCATTTGATGCAGACTCTGAATGCAAATAGGCTGGCAGTCTGTTCTATGCTTTGTAATGAATTATTTGTGCAAGTTACTGTATTGATGTGCTTTAGTTGATTTCTGTAGACAGTCTTTATTCAGATGATTAAATAACAATGCATCCACGTGAGATATGCCGGAGAAAAATAATTACAAAGGCGTTTCCAAGTTTAAAATAACCCTCCCCCATCCCAAGTATGCAGGTGTCATTGGATATCTCTGTCCTTTTGCTCATTTTCTCATTAAGTCAGTGATGCAGTCAATGAGCAGAGATCGCTGCAGGTCAAGCAAAGGGCAGCAGCCACCAGTGGGCATTGAAAATAACCTACCACAATAATCAGCTGTTCTGAAAAGCAATCAGCAACAAATTGAGGATAACTTACTGAAATAAAACTCCAATGAAAAAGTTAGAGTGGAAAATTCCTGCTTAAAATTCCAAATTTAAGGAATGGCAAGACTTGATTTAAGGCTGTTGCTCACACCCACCTGCCTTGGAATTAGTAAACATTAGTTTTGCTGCATCAAAAATAAATTAGGTACAGAAGAGAAATTAATATTAATATTATGGCAGAAGAAATAGTAAAAGGACCGATGATAGCCTGGGCTAAAAATTTTGGTCATTATATTCAGCTGGAGGATTGGGAAAGAATTTGGAATAAAACTACACAATGACAAAATCTGTCGCGTACAAAGTGTTGAAAGAAAGGTCCTTCTGGGTTCGCCTCCAAGTGGGGAAAACCCCAAAGAAGACACTGGAGACATGGAGGCTGCTTGGAAAGATGGTTTTAATGATTACAGGGCTTGAGTCCTGAACAGAAAAGGTGATCACATGCTTCAAAGTTGGTGGAGAAGAAAAGGGAAGGGAAGGGAAGGGAGGAAGAGAAGCTGAGTCCCTGGTTTTATGTCCTCTCTGGCCTTTGATCTTGATCTTGTATTCTGATTGGTTGTCAGACTCCCATGGGGCCATATACAGGGGCAACTCTCTAGGCTGCGTTTTGAACCTAGGTTTGGTTGAATTCTCAGATGCCATGTGGCGAGTTGGGTAAAGGGCCAATATTATCATGCCTTAATCCCATTACTCTGGAGCTGAAGGGGAGAACTCTTTATTATGTAAAGTGGACTAGCTCAGGCTTTAATGGCTCATTGACAAAGGGGGATGGGCAGGAAGCTGCTTATTTATCAATGGATAAATAAGAGGACCATGAAATGCACAGCTTAGAAGCATAGATGTATAGATATAGGAATAATTAGGAATGTATCAAAATGTATTTGAATAACAAATGGTTATGTTAGTACTGTCAAAAAGGATTGTAACTTATACAAAACTATTTTTAATTGTATTTGTATTTTAAAATTTTTAATTCTCAATAAAGGTTTAAAAAAATAAGTTTTGTGATGTTTTAAAGACCAGAGTCTTCCAAGGACTTAAATCTTTTCCCTTTGTGGTACTTCCAATGTTTTATAGCTTTTTTAATTTGATAACTTTATGTAACTTAATTTTTAATAACTTAAGTGCTGTAAGATATTAATTTCTTTAATGGGATTTCAGGCCATGGAAACTTCACTATAAAGTATAAGTGCAATGGCTGAGTCAGAGATAATTGCAAAGATGATGTGATATATTCCAAAAGAGAATGAATGAGCAAAATTCTACTTCCTCCCCCTCCAAAAAAAGCCATCTCTTTGCTTGTCTGGTCTAGGAATACAGCCAGTATATTGTAAGATGTTGGTCACGGTGTTGAGCATGGTCAAGAAAATGCAGATGTAAGAACCCAACTGACCATAGTTTAGCAGGTGACTTTGGGTCATTCATCTTCTTTTAACTGACCCTATTTCATGAGTTCTTTTATTGTTATTATTATTAAAAGCTTAAAATTTTTTTTTTACAAATATATACCTCCCCCGCCCCGAACCCAGTTCCTCCCACCTCTCCCACCCAACCTCCCAGAGCAAATATAGGGTATAAACATTAACAACCATATTCTAAAATAAACTAACAGGCTTTAGCATCATCCCTCACTTGTACTTTAACTCGCCTTTTATAAAGCTAATTTTAAACAAGTTGTATCATTCCTTGCTCATTCACTCATAAGCTATCTGGACTTTCTTAGTCCCATATTTATTCTGAATATAATCATTCCATCTTCTCCATTCCAGCTTGTATTTCTCATCTGAATGGTCCTTAAGATATGCTGATATTTTAGCCATCTCTGCTAAGTGTGTTACTTTTAATGTCTGTTCTTGAATAGTAGGCAAATCTTTCTTCTTCCAGTACTGCGCCACCAACAGTCTTATAGCAATAGCAATAGCAATAGCAGTAGACTTATATACCGCTTCATAGGCCTTTCAGGCCTCTCTAAGCGGTTTACAGAGAGTCAGCATATTGCCCCCAACAATCTGGGTCCTCATTTTACCCACCTCGGAAGGATGGAAGGCTGAGTCAACCCTGAGCCGGTGAGATTTGAACCGCTGACCTGCTGATCTAGCAGTAGCCTGCAGTGCTGCATTTAACCACTGCGCCACCTTGGCTCTTGTCTTGCTGCTGTTGTAAGATTAAAAATCAAATTAGTCTCTATAACTGTACAGTCTGTAATTATACCTAACAGGAATAACTGAGGAGTAAACTTTATCCTCTTTTTAAAAATATTTTGCATAATCCACCATATTTTTATCCAAAATGCTTTAACCTTTTTACAAGTCCACCATATATGGTAATGCGTATCATCAACACAATCACATCTCCAACATTTAGGTTGTAAATTCGGATACATACAAACCATTTTTAAGGATCTATTTCACAGGTTCTTGTGAACATAAAATTAAAACATCTCTCAAGTACATAGACTTTAGCCTATGGACAGGAATAGGCTGGAAGAGGAATAAAAATACAGGCAATTAAGTCATCTTTGCATACTGTTTCCCCACTTCTTTTGGAAGCTCTCTTTGGACAAAGATCCTATTTAACCATTTATAGTACACACTCCTTTGTCCTGCAATGCACTATTCATGAGAGTCAGATCACTAACCCCAACCCTAACTGAAATAATTCTGCATTATTTGTTCAAGGAGAACTAGCAAACATACTGTATTCATTTTCAAATCTATTTTTGTTATTTTGTCTAGATATATTAATACTTCAACAAATATCAGCATTAAGCATTCATTGGAAGAATAGTGTGGCTTATTAATTTCTTCTCCTTGAAACGGCTTTCTACATTTAACCACTTTTTTAGAAAATCTCTATCTACTGTACCTCTAATGGTCTACAGATTTTTAAATGGTTGAATAGCTAGAGTTTACTTTTGTTTACTGATGGTTAGTGAAAGCACAAGGCTATGCCAAACAACCATGCATTATTAGGTCTATGCTAATAATTACAGTAAACTATGTGTTGCAGCTTCATCCAATATGTATACTGCATGGGATCCCCATTCCACAATGGTTCCCACATGTAGTCCATGAGTGTAGTGCTGGTAAAAGTGTAGATGTTAATTCCTTAACATACCTACAAAGCATTGGAGAGACTTTATGAGATTCTGGTACAGAAGATTAGAAATGTGAGATTGACATTGACTTTGTTGTTTCAGAAGACAAAACAAGAAGTAATGGGTCTAAATTAAAAGGAAGGAGATTTGGGCTAGGCATCAGGAAGAATCTATTACAATAAGAATGAGATCTGTTTGACAGTGGCTTTTGCCAAATGACCACCTGTTAGGAATGCTGTAGTAGATATCATTGGGATTATGATATCTGGCACTTAGAAAGATTGGTCTTGTCAGGCGCAAGTAATTACGAATAGAACAGGAGTTTAGTTCAAGACATTTCAAGTTTATTTTATGCTACCTATACACAAGAATCCGATCTACTAATAGTCAAGGCAAATTGATGCTAGAATAGGAGTAACAGAATTCAAGATGGCCTGGACTCTTGTTGGAGTGGAGCAGCTGCAAACTGATGAAGCTAATGACCCCACAACCTCAGGCTCAGTCTGGTCATCTCCAATATGTCTAGTTGCTCTCAGATGTTATTTCCATAATTGGTTTTATGCCTTTGAGTCTATCTTGACTCTGGTTAACTTCTTGAATTATCCCTGCTGTTTTCTTGACCATATTTTTGGCAGTAGTTTGTGCTTGCCTTCTTCGTAGAGAGATGGCCCAGGTCACGCAGCTGGTCTTGTGCTTGAAGTGGGACTGGAACCTATAGTCTCCCAGTCTGATGCTTTAATCACTACACTGGACTGTCTCTCCTTCTGTTAAAAATATATAAACATACAATCAGAATCTCAAGAGACCACCAAATCTCACACCATCTCTAGCAACAACAAAAGAAATAATTTGATGGTCTTTTGAGATTTTAACCATTTTAAAAGCAGTTAGTTTGTGGATGCTTTTTCCCCACAGATATCATCTTCCTGACCTCTTTCACATGTGCTGGTTTTCCAAAAAACACTTGTGATGACAGCTTAGTGATCTGTCAAAGGAAAAGGCTAAGAATGAGTCCTAACACACTTGTCTGCCTCCACATGTTTACAAACACTTAAATTGCAAACCTGAGTATTCTTTTAAGTATATCTTCCTTCCTACTGCTTCATCCCTTTGATGAGAAAGAGCCCACAAGATTCACTCCTTTTGTTTAAAAAGATGTTATGAAGATTTAAAAAAAAAAACACTGACTATATAGGTTCTTAAGAAAGCAAGATCAGAGGGAACCTCCACCCAAGTCATAAATCCCTTCCCATCTCTTCAGCTGCTTCCAGACGAGTCTTTTAACATGCAGCATGCATGGTTCTTTAGAGCAATTTCATGGAGTGTCCAGATGACATCAGCATCCTTACTTTGATTTTTCTTTTGTCCTTTGTTTGTTTGAATGGCAGTAATCCATTTTGGAAAAAGAAGCAAATTAGTCATGCAAATCTCAGAAAGGATTTATCTTCTGTAGCATTTCGCTTCTTTTTTCCCCATGTTTTATTTATTTTATTTATATAACATTTAAATTCCATCGAACAGTGTGTAATCTGGGTACAGTTATTTTTGAACAATCATAATCCACATATTGTTGTATTCATCATAATATTAAAATATAATAATATAATAATATTTAACATCTTTCTTAACAACTCTTCACATTAATATTTCCTCTTTTTATATCTTCTCCTTTCTGACTCCTGTTTCTATTGTCTAACCATTGATAAAATACATCCCATATCAAAAAATATTCAGTTTCTTCTTTATCCTTAATAGTGGGTGTTAATCTATCCATATCTGTGCATTCTAATATTTTCATTACTTTCTCATCTGACAGAATCTGATGGTTTTTCCATTGCTGTGCAAATACAGTTCTGGTTGCTGTTAGTATATGTAAAACCATATATATAGTCTTTTAATCATATTTTTCCGGTATAATGCCCAACAAGAATATCTCTGGTTTCAAGTCTATGTGTTGCTTTATCATGTATGTATTTTCGTCCAGTATTTTTTAGCTTTTGGGCATGTCCACCACATATGGTAGTATGAACCAGATGATTTATTACACTTCCAGCACTTAGCAGATCTATCTTTATACATTTTTGCCAGTCTTGCCGGTGCAAAATGCCATTTATAAAACATTTTGTACAGGTTTTCTTTGTATGAAGTTGACATAGTCAATTTAATTTTTCTATTCCATAGTTTCTGCCATTTATCAAGTTCTATTACATGTCCAAAGTTTTTAGCCCAGGTAATAATTGTCTCCTTTACCTGCTCACTTTCAAGTTTAATACTTAATAAATAACAATATAATTTATTTATCAGTTTTTTATCTGTTCCAATTAAAATCTGGTCTAATTAGGTTAGTTCTTTATTAAAACCATATGTCTTGGCGTCTTTCTATGTGTGGCTACCATGTAATGTCTATTCCATGGCTACTGAGTTCCTATTTGGATTTTAATTTCCCTTTGTCATTCAAAATATCTTTATATCTTATAATTTTTTTTTCATGTTCATAACATTAGGAGGTATCAATGCCTCCATAATGGAAAGCCAGATTGGTATTTTCAAATAGTGTTGTTCTTTTATTTTAAACCAGACTAATAACAATGCATTCCTAACATAATGTCTCTGGAAGTAACTATGTATCTTGTTCTTCTCATACCATAAAAAAAACTAGCCAACCTAGTTTGCTAAATATAATAGTCTGCCTATTTTAATATTCCCCAAAATATTTCATTCTTTAAGGGGGCTTCCCATAATATATTTCAGGTAAAGTACAGGATTAGGATTAATTTAGGAGAAAATTGTAATCATTTTCAAAGCATCTTTGGCTCCAAAATGGACATAATAGACACAGTAAAGCTTTTTTTAAAAAAATCACTAATGACTGCTTCTTAAACTTTTTGTTCTTAGAAGATTTTTAAAAATTATGGAGGACCCCAAAAGAGCTTTTGTTTGTATGGGTCATGTTTATAATTATCATATTAAAAATGAAAACTGATGCATTTGTAGAACATTTACTGAATCTTCTAAACATAACAATGTTAGACATTAGATATAACATAAATGAAATGTATTAAATGAAAAAAACCGATAAATTTTAACAAATAAATAATTATTAGAAGTATGAAATCATTTTGCTTTTTTGCAAATATCTTCAAAAACTGGCAAACAATTTTTATTTTGTGGATTCCTGGGTGGTCTTAGGGACCCCCGGAGATCTTCAGACTACCTTTAAGAAACATTGTTAGGGTATATTTATTTGTCAGGCATGAAAGATAAAGTCCACACCTGAAGGTCCAGTTAAACTAATTTGCTAACCATCCCTATGCAGAGGAATCTTCTCAACGAACAGTTAGCACCTGCTTGTGGTTATATAAGGGTCAGTGGAATTCAAGGTGTGTTGGACTATGTTCACTTGCACCTACATAGAAAGTCTGGGCTGATCTCTCAACTCCACTGCCAGTTTCTGCCATTCCTGCTACAATTAGGACTACCAGATCTAAACTGCAAACCTCAAATGAACCACTAGAGGGCAGTAAAGCGGTATAGAAAAATCCTAACTCTTTGCTAACATCTAATGGTCATCCAAAATATTCATTGGTCAGATCTGGTATAGCCCAAGAACTTCTATCCCACCACTGTTTCTACTGTCCAATCCCACAGAAGCAGTTCAAAGTCAGTCCAGGATCATCTTCACTTCCATTGAGCTTGGAGGGACCATCTCTTTGGGTGATCATGAAGAAAGTGCAAAGAGCATCATTTAATGAGTGCTCTGCTCCTCTCCACTCTGCATGTTTAATTAATACAATATGTACTGTATGTGTTTGATGGATATACAAAGAAAAAAATGAGCTGATTTGTAGGAAGTTGTTAACTCTGTTGGACTTTAAAAACCTGTGAAAGAATTGGGCTTTGGCAAAATGCTACATAAACTGAACAGCAAGAGTTTTGAAAGGCTTGCTGGAGAAAAACAGTCTGATCTCAAACTCTACAGAGCTGCATCACAAGCAGTGCAAATGGAAACATCACCATTTGTGTAATTTCAAAAGCACCAGACTAAAGCCAAAATAAATTGGTTCAAATATTAAATGCAAATGACAGAATGAGATCACATATATCTGATTCCGGAGTGGTGCAAAGTCCGTATGCAAAAGCACCCTTGGATTGTACACCCCAGTGGCACTATTACTACTGGTAGACACTATGCTGAGCTAAGATTCTATCTCTACCCCATTTGTATCTTGCTTCTTCCCTTAGCCACCTTTGTTAATGTTAATGTTAATATTAATTGTTTTAATATTTTAATGCTGTGTATTGTTGTTTCTACTGTGTGGTAAACTTCCTAGAGTCCCCTGATGGTGAGATGGGCAACATATATATTTAATAAATGGACAAATGTGTTCCAGAATGATTAGAGAATTGGATCCTTTAGAATCTTTTAATTCTCTTCATTTGGGGGGTTATAAATGGAGGCAGGCATAGGTGTGGTCCCATTTTGACTTTTTGACCATTCCCTATGAAAGGTGCTGCTGCGCTGCATTTTGATTGGTGGTTTTGAGACATCAATTTGTACAGACTCATCTCTCTCTTTCTCTAATATGTCCTGGAGGCTTTTAGATAAACTCTGGGTGTTCAAAGACATATTTTGAACAGCAACTCTCTCTTGTAAATTGCCTCAAGAACAGCTCAAGGAGGGGTTAACACATCAGTTCCATTAACACAGAAACTGTACTTGGTGTCCAGGATCCCAGCTGAGTCTCAGCTAAACCCTTCAACGGGGTGAAGTTTGAGTGGCAGCTCACAAAAGTAGTGGGATTTCTAGAGTCAGAAACCCTACCTCCTTTGTGCTATATCAAAAGTGCTCTTTTAAGAGAAATGTTGATCATCAGTTCAATTTTTATGTGATGGGGTGATAATTTGTTTGCTAATTTTGTTCTTTCTTCTACCTTAGCCCCAGCCTCCGCCTGTCTTAGGATCGCAGCCCAATCAGAATCAATTGCAGAATGCAGGTAATAATCTAAGTGATGATGTTTCTATTACTATCAAATAAATATATTATTTTTATATTACTGAAGACCATTTTTCCATTAAATGGCTCTGTGATTATCATCAACATGTTGTCTGAGTTTTGTGTGATGTATGATGTGACCAAGAGCCTCTTGTATTGAGACCAAGATTCAGCATCCTGAAATTTCCATATCAGTCTTCAAAGCAAATATGAAGCTACAATAAGGGACCTATTTTAACCCAAAGACCACACTGGCATCAGTTAAGCATTCTCCTCCTCCTCCTCCTCCTCCTCCTCCTCCTCCTCCTCCTCCTCCTCCTCCTCCTCCTCCTCCTCCTCCTCCTCCTCCTCCTCCTTTCCTCAGGTGTTGAGGGAAGCATGCTAAATGATTACAAGAAACTTGCCAAATTTCAGTGCTCTCCACTGACCCCCTTCATATAAAATTTTATAAAACAAACACCCATTTATATAAAGTGTTCAGATCAAGGGATTTAACAGTCCATAGTGCCTAATGCCTTAGAAATACATCTACTTGTCCAGTGATAAAATGCAACACGTTCTAAATGACAATTCTGCAGCAATATCCTCTCATGGCTTTTCCATTCCAGGAGAGTTTAGCCAGAAGGAGGGAGGCAGGAGAGGGAGAAAGATTGCAGGTGCTGCTGTTTTGCCTAATAAAATCCTGTCACAAAAAAGATGGCTGTTTTCTGGCTGAGCACTACTTTCAGAGGGAAACAAAAGATAAATTGTCATCAGAGATGCTACACAAGCTGATCATTAAACTAAACATGAACCTTCTCTTCCACTTTCAGCATTTTCTCTCTGTGACATGGAGCCTTTTGGATACTATAACGGAAACCTCACCACAACCCTCTCTGGGTCAGTTTGCTTAAACTGGTCAGACTTCCCTGATTACATTCAGCAGTATCCAAATCGGGGACTAGGAAACCACAACTACTGCAGGAATCCAGATGGGGGACCCACCCCTTGGTGCTTCTATCAACTCATTTCAGGAGCAACTGGCTGGGCAAACTGTGATTGTAGCCAGGGTAAGCATCACAGGTGAAAATTGGGGTGGCATTAATAACTATAAAATGAGGCCTTAAAAATGTTAGGAATGTTTTCAAAAGTAGAAGGAGCAACCTGATTTAAACTGGGTTTGCATCCAGATTAAGAATTCAAGTTTTCTGGAATGGAGATTGGATTACCAGAAATCTAAACAGAAGACAGTGTGCCACAGAAAATGTACTTAATATTTAACCCACTGTATCTCCTCCTTACTGGATTCCCTCTGGAAAGGAAATAGTGGGAGAAAATGAAAAGAGGGAAGAAATAGAATAGCATTTGAACATCATAAACCATCAGGAAGTTGGGTGACCAACAGAAGCATTCTTGGGGAAGGACAGTGTTCAAAAAAGTGAAGATGACATTCACAACAGAGTCCCCCTGTTTTACATGAAAATGGAAATGCCAGTTTTGGTAATAGTGTGATATTCTTTTTCCTTTTTAATTGTCATTTTAAAAATGGGCTGATCAGGTAGCATGAGGAACTGATGGCAGGTGGACCAAGGCAATCATGGGATGGATCCCACTTGAGAAAAACCATCCACGAAAGAGACCTAAAAGAAGATGGAGTGACAACATCAGCAAGCTTTGCATGCCCAATTTGCATGCAAAAGAAAGGTCAGGACCGTATAGGTTGGAAACATGTGGAAGAGGCCTCCATCCTTCAGTAGATAGATGATGGCTAAAATGATGAATTATCATAAAGTAATTGAGATTTTGGGTTAGAGAGGAGGATGTCAGGTGAGGCGTTCTCTAAAAGGTAGGTGGTGCAGTGATAACCACCAGCCAGATGCCAAGGCAGGCCATGGAGAGCAGAGTTTCTCAACCTTAGCAGCTTTGAGGGGAGTGGGCTTCAACTCCTATGCTGGTGAAGAATTCTGGAAGTTAAAATCCACACATTTTAAGTTTGCCAAGGTTGAGAAAATACTGGGCTAGAGCAGCTAGCTGTCAGAGCTCTCAGCCTGCCATGAACTATGGGGGGGGGAGGGAGACGGAGAGGGGAAAATGAAACTGATGAAGTTGATGGGAAGAGAATGGCTGCATCTCTCCTATTCAAGCTTCATGAGCTGAAAATCTGATATTAGCAATGGTGGTGGGAGGTGGGGTGGGAGAGTGAAGCCCAGGCTTGTGAGAAGCTTCAGCCAGCCAAGGTCAACTATCCTGTGCAGAGCTGGGAGCTGAGAACCTGTTTCCTAAACAATGTACAAGCACCTAGTTGGACATTTAAAGATAACAGGGGATGGAGGGAAGAGAACATTTTAGTTAGCCTTCTGTAACCACTTAAGCTTCAGTAAAGTATACTCTTGGCAAAAGCAAATAGCCAGGAGTCTTTCTTTGCCAGATAACCTAGTGGGATGGTTGACAGGTGCCTCTCAGACACTCAGAGTCTTCAAAGTAGAGAAGAGAAGAATGACAGAGGGTAGAAAGGAGGTAGGGAGGAGGAGGAGAGAGGGAGAAGAAAGTGATGGACAGGGTAATATGGTGTATGGAGAGCAGAGGAGCCAATAATTGTTTTTGGGAGTTGATGGTAAGATGAATTGATGCTAATATTTAATAATATAAAATTATGTTGGTTATGTAACAGTATAGATGTGGTTATGTGTTATGAAAATGAAAAAATAAAAAACAGTAATTAAAAAAAAGAGTTTTCAAGGTTGTTGCCCTGGGAGAAGAATGCAGGACTGTTGCAAAAATAATCAAGTATAATTGGACATTGAGGGGTCAAAGGGAGGAGAGGAACTAGATGTGGAAAGTTAATCGAACTTCAGTTCTGGCTTTCCTTTACCCCAATTCACTTGATTTCAAATAAAACTATTCCTTTTGCAACAAATGAATCCAACAAATGTTTCTACTTAAGAGACCAAGTTGAGGTAAGTCTGACCAAGTAGACTCCAAGGGATGTTGGGAGAGAAAGATTGAGACCTTACCAGCCGTCTTACAATAATTTCCAGCTGATGTTTGTACCAGGAGAAGGCGGTTCTTTCCTTGAGAATGGAGACAAAGTTAGAAAAGGACGAATGACTGTAACTTACTTCAGAAATGATCTCAGTGGCTCAAACAGAGATTCAAGGAATCCTCTTCCCTGGAGCATCTGCAACTGCATTCCTTTAGCTGTACTTTCTTCCCTTGACAACAGTGTATAAACAGTCTCCAGTTTAACAATGAGTTTCACTCCCAAAGTCTGTCCTTAAAGTCAAATTTGTACATAAGCCAGAGCACTATTATTGTATAATACTGTATAGTATTGAGTAATGAACTTGAACTGTTGTATATTTAACTTGAATGGTTGTGCATTGAACTCAAATTTTGCTACAGTAGACTCTTCTGTTAATTCTGAGTCATCTTTAAACCAGGGTGTTCTCTACCCAGGGACTTGCTGTCCCTCTCTCTTTCCAGTGCAACCTTTTCATTTCACTCATCGAAAAGGTTGAATGACATGTGATACAAATATAATAAATAAACATGGAAAAGTCAAGAAAAAGAAGGCTTCGGTCTTATTAAGAATTCTCACATTATGGTTTATTACTGATAGAAACAAGCTAGCACTCGTTTTCCTTTGCAACAATCAGCTGACTTTCCTCTTCTCATTGCATAGAAAACATTGATAAAAAATCTGTGATCAATCTGTGCCCTCCCAAGCCCTGAGCAATTTCCTATATCTTCCATGGCAGCTGAAGAAAGAGGCCTGATTTGGGAAGGACATTATGCAACCTTTTGCAGATTCTGTTGACCTGATTCTTTTGGTCTCTTTGCCCTGACAGATTCAGTGCGACTTACAGAAAGTGGCAAAGTGGAAGTATACTACAAAGGGCTGTGGGGGACGATCTGTGATGATGAGTGGACTGACTTGGATGCCAGTGTGGTATGCCAACAACTGGGGCTCAGGTAAGAAAGACATCGTTGGATTGAGCCACCTCTGGTTTTTTTTTCTCAAGAGAAAGTAACTTTCTTGAAAATGGAGAAACTAAAGAAATAGTAGAACTCAACTTTATATATATATATATATATATAAATAAATAAATTTTATATATATATATATATATATATATATATATATATATATATATATATATATATATAATTATATATATATATATATATATATATATATATATATATATATATATATATATATATATATATATATATATATATATAATTATATATATAATTTAAAGTCACAACCCCTGGTATGCCCAAATATGGGAGGAAGGTCACACTTCCATTCTCTGTCTTCGGCTCGTCACAAGAGACCATCCAGACAGAAACCCAATATAGTTATAGTTATAACCCAATATATATATAGTTGTATTTGTGCTGATAAATAAATAAAGGGAGACTAGTATAGATCTATTTCAAGCTATTTAGCTCTCATCAGCTAGCCATACCCTTACTGGGATTCGAACCTGTGCTGTATTACATCTTAGGCAGATGTCTTAACCATTAAGCCACAGGTCCTCCTCCTTATCAGCTGAAGCCAGGGAAGTAGGCACATATTTAGTGTCACAACCCCTGATATGCCCCAATTATGGGAGGAAGCTAACTGCTTCCATTATCTGTCTATCGGCTCGTCACAAGAGACCATCACGACAGAAACCCAATATTTTTACTGTTGCCTTTGTTACATTTGTGTTGTATTTGTGCTGATAAATAAAAAAAGGGAGACTAGTATAGATCTATTTCAAGCTATATTGGGTTTAAAATATATTAAACTGGGATTTAAGTCTAATCTAATATAGCCCAGGTTCGAATCCCAGTAAGGGTATGGCTAGCTGATGAGAGCTAAATAGCTTGAAATAGATCTATACTAGTCTCCCTTTATTTATTTATCAGCACAAATATAAAACACACACACACACACACACACACACACACACACACACACACACACACACATATGGAAGAAAGCTATATCTTAACAAGACCTCTTATTGCCTGTGGAGTCACTGCACTTTCTGCTTTTGAATAGTGAAATTGGCACAGCCCTAAGACAGCGTCCTTCCAGTCCGGAGCTGTTACCCTTACATCTTCAGTCTGCAAACTGTCGTGGTGATGAGAAGATGCTGTCCCAGTGCAGTTATCAGGAGATATTCAGAGCTTGTATCCAGGGAACTGCAGGAGCCACTTGTGGATCATCTCAAGGTACACTTGAGGACAAACACATAGAAGATATTTCTATTCCATTTCTTTTAGCAAAATAGAAAGTCAATAATCCTGGAAGCTTTGCTGCATCAAAACAAAACTACAAAATAATGTTATTTGGTAAAGTGGCATTGTCAACCCTTTGAGAAGATTCTTCAAGGATTCAGAAAGAGAATCAAAGCAAACCAAGCTTGGATTTCTTTTCACTGTTTGTTATCCAAGGCTAAGCTTACATTTCACTAATGGTTGCCACCTCTCTACTCCAGGATTAGCTCTGTGTTGCTCTACAGGTATCTGTGAGGGAGATGGGTCAAGTTGCTATCCAAGATAAATTGATCAAAGCCCCTTCCTCCCCTTTGATGCATGTCACAAGGCATGTAAGGGGAAGGGCTTCATCATAGGGATACAACTACCACCTACCTACAACTACCTACAATTAGCAGGATAAGATAAAATTAGAAAACAAGTTTTGAAACTTTTTGTAGGAGCTCTGGTCCAAAAGTTGATAGCTTCTAAGAAAATTGTACATGAGAAAAATAATGTTTAATTGCTAAATGTTTAATTGCTAAATGTTTAATTGCTAAAAAGCAGTTCCAGATTGCATAGACAAACATTTTTTCTAGAATCTTTTGCCATTTTGTTTAGGTGAATGGGTTGTTTGATCCTCTGTCCAGAGTAAATAAAATAATTGTTTAGCAGTGGTGTGTGCTACTCAGAAGGAATGAGTATCTTGACCTGGTGAAGGGTATGCAAGTGCTCTCCCATCTCCTAAAATGTTGATGGTAGATCAAGCTGGTGTATATTCAAATAAACACAATTTATGTTCTCAAGAAATATATTTGTGGTAGTAGCTGAAGGGAACTATTTTGTGTAATCATTGGGATTATGCTGGATGGTGTTCCTTTATTATCCTTGTTCTTTTTGATATGCAGCTGTAGGATCTCCCCTTCGTCTGGTAGGAGGCAAAAATCACTTCGAGGGTCGAGTAGAAATTTACCATGATGGCCATTGGGGCACCATCTGTGATGATCAGTGGGATGACAAGGATGCTGAAGTGGTTTGCAGACACTTGGATCTCAGGTAATTTCTTTGAATGAGGACACTTAAGAGGGCAAGACTAAGATCTCTTGCATCTTGTTCAAAGCAGTGCTTTCTCTCCTGTTCATCAGTTCGCTGTGTGTTTTTCTCGTCCTCCCAGTGGATTCTCAAGAGCCATGTCTTGGGCTCACTTTGGGAAGGGATCAGGCCCGATCCTGCTGGATGAAGTGGAATGCTCAGGCAATGAGCTTTCACTGGACCAGTGCAAGAAGAGTGATTGGGGCAAACACAACTGTGACCATATTGAAGATGCTGGGGTCATTTGTGACACCTTTGTAGGTAACTACTCTACCAAATATATAGCTGGTTTGAAGATTGCCTTTACAAGCTCTTTTTCTGAAAATGGGATAGGAAGAAAGTTTTAGGCTTGTTTTATTTTTTCTGGGTTTTTTTTTTTTGGTTTCCGTCTCTTGCAACAAAGCAGAAGGAACAATTCGATTGACAGAAGGCCTCCATCCAAGTGAAGGAAGAGTAGAGATCTACCACAATGGAAGATGGGGATGTATTTGTGATGATGGCTGGAAGACAGGAATCAATGCTCAGGTTGCCTGCAGACAGCTGGGCTTCAGGTAAGTGAGAACAGACTATTGTCAATTGCCAAAATGCCACCGTTTGCAAATTAATTTCAACTGTGTATTCTGTGTATTCTGTTTTAGTGGTCACAAATGTCTTGACTACAACAGAATGTAATACCTGAATTATGCCACAGTGTTATTTATATCAGTGTTTGTTTAATGCAGAGGTGTTCTGACCCCCTCCTCCGTCCAGTAACGAATGCTGAGACAAGCTTAACTGAAATGTACTTTAATTAGCAAAACACCAAAACCTTGGTGGCTGAAAGCCAAGCAAACAAACAGATAAGGACCTTGGCAGCAACTCAGACAAACTCAGGCAGCAATAAACACAGATAAGGCTTGGCAGCAATCCAGCCTGCCAAGCTCACAGAACTGTCCTCCAACATTCAATCCTGCGTTGACTTTTACAAAGAGGGCCGTGTGCACAAGTAGCTTTTTAGTCTGGAGAGGAGCCTAATGACCATCAGCTGAACGCAATTACCTCCTGTAATTGTGTAATTGTTCCTGACACCCAGTAGCTCTTCAATGGTGTGCATCCAGGAACAACTAACTGTTGGCTTCTGGATTACTCTCCCTTGTCTCCTCCCCACTGGTCCAAGGCTCAGGCGCCACCTGGTGGCCAACCAGTCTCTCTGCGCCCTGCTCGGAGTCAGAACCCTGTCCAGGGTCCTCCACATCCTCCAGAGCCGACTCATAGGGCCTCTCGCTGTCGGAGTCTGGTGGCAGCTCCAACGGCTCCTGCTGGGCCAGAACAAGAGGTCCCCAAACTTGGCAACTTTAAGACTTGTAGACTTCAACTCCCAGCTATATAGCTATAGCTGGCTGGAGAATTCTGGGAGCTGAAGTCCACAAGTCTTAAAGTTGTCACGTTTGGAGACCTCTGACTTAATGCATGTAAAAGGGGAAGTGTGTGCTTCCTAGTGTTAGAAAAAGAGGAAAAGATTGGAATAAAAGGAGAGATGAGAGTGGTAAAGGAAAAAATGTTAAAATAGACCCAGTTTGGTCTAGTGATTAAAGTCTTAGGCTAGAAATCAGGAGACTGTGAGTTTTAGTCCCACCTTAGGGATAGAAGCTGGCAGGGTGACCTGGACTAATCACTCTCTCTTAACTCAACCACTTTGCAGGGTTGTTGTGGGGAAAATAGGAGGAGGAAAGAGTATTAGGTATGTTCACCGCTTTGAGTTATTTATAAAAATAAAGGCAGGAAATTAAATAAATGATTCTGTTACATTTAATTCAAGCAGGTCCACCTAGAAGTTCCACTGATTTATTAAAATGAATTAAAAAATAGAATACTTTTTATAACTATCATATTGCTTGTATGTGTGAGCAGGGGGTTGGACTAAAAGACTTCCAAGGTCCCTTCCAGCTCTGATATTCAGTTATTATGTTATTCTACCAGCTCATATCTACAGTATGTGTTTGCAGGATCCTGAAGGATGTTTTATAACATCTTCTAATGCAGTGCCCTACGACCCTGGCAATTTTAAGATATGTAAACTTTAACTCACAGAATTGCCCAGCCATCAGGCTGACTGGGAAATTTGGAATTGAAGTCCACATATCTTAAAGCTGTTAAGTTTGAGAAACTTTCTAATGTTTTGAGAATGAACTCAGGCAAAGAAGCACCTTTACTTTACAAATGTTTCTTCTTTAAATTGGGTTTATGCACTTCTTCCCAAAGAATAAAGCATTCTTGTTGGTTAGAGTGGTTAGTCTCTGACTACCCAAAGATTACTAGCCTCTTTCTTTCTTTCTTTCTTTCTTTCTTTCTTTCTTTCTTTCTTTCTTTCTTTCTTTCTTTCTTTCTTTCTCTTCAGTGGTCCTGTCAGGCTGGCATCAAAGGGTGAATTTGCGCCAGGCCAAGGTTTCATCTTACTGGATGATGTGGCCTGCAAAGGCACAGAATCATCTCTGATGGACTGTCCCCATAGTAACTGGGGTCAACATGATTGCTCACACGAAGAAGATGTGGGAATTCACTGTTCCCTGGTTAGCAACAGAATCACTGAAGATAAAACCGGTACGGAGCTAAGAGGTCGCGCTCAAAAATATTCTTACTTGTCACTGATGTCTTTGTCTTTAGTTGTGATAATGGGTGTTCTGCAGGCTTATTCTTTTATCTGACTCCTGTATAAAATGGAGGGAGGGAGTCTAATTGTAATATCAATAGGTAAAGGACACTGAACTCTTTCTGTGTGTTGTTTCAGGCAACTTCTCCAGCCCTGGCCGATGGCAAGGTAAGGTGGTAATTGGCCAAGTTCTTATAGCTTGTTGCAAATATATATACAGTATTTGCTGCAAAAATTAGATATGTCCCATTTATACGTCTTTGGGGCAAATGGAAGAATTGCATGTAGTTTAGATATTACAGAAAATGGTGGCAGATGAGTCAAAGGACTTTGTCCCCATTTCCAATGTGTTTTTGGCCTTTAAAAATGTGTTAGTGCCTTTAAAAAACTAAGCTGGGAAGAGTTAGTAGTTCATAGTAACTTCCAGAGTTTTTTTTTTTTTGAATTTTTTTTATTTTAATTGAACAAAAACACAAAAAAAGAATCATCCTTCATTACTTCTTGTAGAAAGCGTGTCCATTGGTTACAGATAACTTTCGTGCATTTCTTCCACAGTCATTACTTATAGTTCATATTAGATTATACACTTTAAGTCAAAAATCTTTGTATATCTTGCTATCAATGTAGCACAATTCTCATTTGACTACAATTATTTGAACATGCTTTTACCTCAAATCATTCATACTTAAAGACACAACCACATAATGGCATTCATTAGCTATTTCAAAAAATTCTCCAATAACATTACACCTTTATAGCATTTTTTAAGTAAAAGTCAATTAATAAAGTTTCTAACCCTTCCCCCCTTTTTTCCAACTCACTGACTAAAATTTATATCCAAGTTACTTTAGCCAATATCATAGCATGTATATATTGTTAAACAATGTCCATTAACATTTCCTTATTGTTATTATAATTGGCTAAAAATCATTTACTATTTATGCCCCCTCTCCTTTCATCAGGGCCACCTCCCCCAAAAACACCTTACACCTTTATAACAAGATCTAAATGAAAATTTGTTAATAAAATTTATAGGTCTTTTTCCAAGTCACAATTTACAATTTATATCCAAATTTCTTTTACTAAATTATCAATACATGTATATATCATTACGCTGTATCCATTATCATTTCATTATTATTATTTAGGGTTAATTAATTGTTAGTGAGTAAACATTTAATAACAATCTAAAACAATCTAGGAGTTACAAAATTCCTACTTATTAATCACCAATAATAAAAAAAAACTATTTTTTTATTACCAACTTTCATTGTCAACCTGTATCTTTCCAGTAACAAAACAGTCATCTCTCTTGCCAATTGCGGAGTCAGTCTTCTTTTTATCTCCTTTATAAGGTTTTTATAGGCTTCTCTCCGCACTTTGTTGCTTGAAGGGTCTCTCAGATAATCTCCTTGCCCACCAGTTGCTACTAAAGTTAACTTGTCTTTGTTTGTCAATCTTGCTTCTGAAAAATTTTCTCTTCTTATGTCTATCATCATTAGTATTTTTTCCTCTTCTGTGTCCTGGAATCTGGGATAGAGCTCCAATTCGTTGAATTCCCTTTTCCACATTCCCTTTCCATTTTCACCCACATTTGCTCCATTAATAAATTCATCTATTGTCTTATTTTTATCTTCTATATCTTCATTCTCCCCTTTAATTTGGGGGGCTCATCATCTTTTGCTGTGAGGAAGACTAGTCTTTCCAGCTTCTTCTCAATTCTCCCATATCCTTCCAATAGATTTTGAATTCCAGCCAAGATATTTTGGAATTTTAAAGTTTCCTCAACTAAATATTGACCCATGTTTCCAAAACAGAAGAGGGAAAGAAAAAGAAAAAGAAACTAATAATGACTGCCAGTCTAGTCTTCCAGGCCTCTCTTACTTTTATTTTAAATTGACTTGAACACAAGTTCTTTCATGCGCTTCAAAGGGGAAGGGTTCTGTTCCCCCCTTTCTTTCTTTCTTTCTTTCTTTCTTTCTTTCTTTCTTTCTTTCTTTCTTTCTTTCTTTCCCTGCCAAAATAATTCTAAGAGGCACCTGTGAAAACAGTTCATGCCCTTGGTTTTTTATCAGTTTCTGTAAACAAGTTGCAAACCCTTCAGCTGCAAAGTTAGTGAAGTCAAATAAAGAAAGAGATACGTTGTTTCAAAAAACTCCGAGTGGCAGTTACTTTTCATCTTCTGTAGGAAACAAAATTCTTTAGATTGCTTTTAGTGTGATTTAATAACAAGTAGTAGGAAGAATTGTTAAAATAAAAAGGAAGGTTTTAATCCAGAAGTCAAAAAATAAAGCAACAAGAAGCAGAAGGAAAAAAAATCAATACATTCACTTTAAGAGGAGAGATGAAGAATGTTACGAGCATTTCAATCCACAAAAAATAGTTACAATGACACAGGGGAAAAAAAACTTTCCACAGCGATCCCATTAGGATTATTTTTGTCGCTCAGTTCTTTTGTTTAAGGATCTAATTTGGCTTTAAAGAAACATTTCTTTGGGCAGTCTTTTGCAAAATAGAAAAAAATACCTCACCAGATGGACTCACTTTCTCTTTCACTTCCTTCCTTCTGGAGTGTCCCGATTTCATCAGCCTAGGGGCTGCCTGTTTACCGCGGGCTTGAAGCACTTCCCTTGGGACTATCAGGGATTTTGTGATATCCCTGAGACCAGCAAGGCTTTGTCTTCCTGATCACCATCTCTATGGGACAGTTTAGGTCTCAATGGACCCCCCAGCGGCAAAAGTGTCAACGTCGATCTCAGAGTATCGAGACCGCACGTTGTAACATCGCGATGTGGATCCTCCTTCTCAACTTCCAGAAGTTTTGTCTTCCCCAGCAGCCTCACATTCTCTCTTTCTCTTTCTCTCTCTCACTACCATCACACCAACAACAACATAACAATCTTGCTGGTTAAGTTGTCCCAGTTCTTGCCTTCCTTCTAAATTGTGGTATATCACAGAATGCCTACCTTGTCTTGGTCCTCTCCATCCTGGCAGTGTTAACTCAGTCGATGTTATTTCCAAGTTATTTATCAACTTACTTCAGTATCTCTTTTGTCTGGACCTCTTAAAGTATGGATTTAATTTACAGGGTTTCTGGTGCGGCTGGTGGATGGGGACCACGCCAACGAAGGCCACGTAGAACTTCTTCTGAATGGAGAGTGGGGCAGAATTTGTGCTGAAGGCTGGACAGAGAGAGCTGCAGCTGTGGTTTGCAGGCAGCTGGGCTACAGGTAACTTCACAGCAAGACTCTCTTTAGGAAAAAGTGGTTCATGTAAAGTCAATTTCTGAGTAAAGAAGGCCAAATCTGGTCCTGCGTTCTGCCTCTGCTTACCTTTCCCAATGAGAAAATGAGTCAGAAGATCATTCACAAGCAATTTATTAGAATACGCTGATAAAAGCGGGGTCTTCCTATGAAAAGGGGGAAGCAGAAAAAATGGCTTACTTTTACTTCTATACTTAGGACAACAAAGACCTTCAAAGCAAAGGTTGATTGGTTTAGAAATAGTCATCTGTCCAGTTAATCACAAGAATTAAAACATACACTAATATGTCAGTAAAAACCATGTTTCAAGTATTGCAAAGTCCATCTTCTGTGGCCCTCAGTACCAACTCAGTGCCTTTAGTATGGGGTAGTTTGCCAAGAATGAAGTTCCATTTAAGAAAAACATTTGGCATTTGGGGAGCATTAAGAGGCACTGGAACTAAAACCCTTATTTTGTACCTTAAAATCCCCACCCCTCCAACACCATGGCCCTCATCAGGCTTCACTCTAATTGAGAAGCTGCCAGTGTCTCTCTCAATCTGATGGCAAATGAGAGTTGTTGCCTGGTTTACACATAGTTATTATGGCAGATGGTGGAACTATTTAAAGGGCTGGAAATTATCCTTCCCTTTTTTGTAGAAATCACATTAAGATTTGGTTCAATGGGCAAGCACATTTTTGTATATTTTGGTTGCTTTTCTCTTTAACCACAGTTCCATATTTTTAATTGAGTTCCTCTTTGAGCAGAGACACGAATGGACCCTTGGAGTGGACTTTGTGTGTATATTGCAATGTGCTCCCTCTTTCCTTAACAAAAGATAATCAGACTACTGGTGTGCTGTGCCTCCCAGTGCCTCTTGCCAGGCTGGCTCCTATGGAACTGGTGCCCTTCTCCAGGCGTGGCTTTTGTATATGAGGAAAAAGGCAGATGCCTACCACACCCCAGGAGGAGGAAGATTTGTTCTTTTGGCAGATCTCTCACTTGCCTTGAATTTAACAGCCGTGCTAGGTCCCAACTCCAAGCCTTCTCTCCCTTTTCCTTTCGTGATGTTTTTCTTTTGGCCTCTGGTTTTCCTGATGGATTTCACTGCCTTCACCTTTGAGACTCTTTCTTCTGTTCTCTCCTTTCTCCTTTTCTCCATTGCCTTTGTCCTACCAAGCTCTCCTAATTGCCGTTCAACCTGATTATGTGACCTCCTTAAAAATCAAGTCTTTTGCCAGCCACTGCCTGGGCCACTCACATCAGCTGAGCAGAACAGCTGGCAGCCTCCAGCAGACTTTTCCAGTTAGTCTAAGGCAGTGATTTTTCAGCTTCAGCAAGTTTAAGAAGTATGACTTCGACTCCCAGGATCTCCCAGCCAGCATTCTGGCTAGGGATTCTGGGAGCTGTCAGATCCACCAGCTTCAGCTTTGTGCCTTGCCGGCATTCTGTCTGGGACGGGAGAGGAGAACAAATGGACAATAAAACTGTACACCTTTAAGGTGGGAAATTGGGATGGGAGATTTGACAATTGAGAAAGAACAGAGTGTTTTGGAATCCAGTTTGTACTGGCGCACTGGCATCTTCAAGGCTATTTGCCCTGAGTGTGGAATTTCACCAGCCCAAACACCTTAGAGCTTATCTCAGCAGTGCTAGATTGGCTACACCTGGATGGACCATGGGGTGGGGGCAGAGGTGGGTTCCTACAGGTTCGGACTGGTTCAGCTGAATCGGTAGTAACTTGGTGGCCTGGGTCGCTAGAACCGGCAGCAACCCGGGCCTGCCACACCTCTGAACCGGTTCTCCCGGTGGCGCCATAGCCGGTCCATCTTGTTTTTGGCTTCTGTGCATGTGCAGAAACATTTTTAGTACTGCAACCATGAGCAAACCAGTAGTAGCTACTGCTGGAACCCTGGGTGTGGGGGATGGCTAGGGGAAAACCAGGGGATTTTGTTCTGTAGTAAAAGTGCCTTTTCACTTCAAATGGAGTCGAGAGTTTTACTTCCTTAACGGATCAGATGGAGGCAGATCTGACACTTCTTAAACTTGCTGAGGTTGAGAACTCTGATCTAAGGTGAACTTCTGCTGCTTCCCTTTTACCAGTGGCCTGCCTGCCTGAGTTACATGCCTAGATGTGGAGAGACTGGAGAAATTAGCTCGTAGCAGCGATGTACACCTATTCCTTTCCCAAGGGGCCTGTGTGACCTTCTTCTCTTGGCAATTCCCAGCATGGCCTGGGAGGCCACTTCCCTCCTTTACTCTCTCATCTCAGCCAATCATCAGCCCTTCGAAATATAGCAGAATACCAAAATTATGAATCAATCAATTTGAATAGACCTGGAAAGGACCCTGGAGGTGTTCTTGTCAAAACTCTCTGCTCAAATCGGAGACCCTCTACCATTTCAGACAAGTGACTGCCCAGTCTCTTCTTGAAAACCTCCAGTGATGAAACACCCACAACTTCCTAACAGCGAGGACAATTAACCAGAAGAACAGAAGTTTCTTCCAGAAGTTGTGGGCACTCCATCACTGGAGGTTGTCACTAACAGTCACTAAGCAAATGGTTGTAAGTCAAGAACTACCTGTAGTCCTATTTTTGTTCTATGCAGTGGACAAAACACCAACAATATGTTTCAATTTGAGCACAGATTTCTCAAGCAGTGCTTCTGAATAGTTTTGTTCTATGCAAGTTTTTTTATTTTTAGTCTGAAATCAAAAAGCAGGCAAAGCAAAGCATTTTGGGTTTCAATTCTGCCAGACTGTGGCTTATCCAGGACAGATTAGCAGAACCTCTGGTATGTGATCTTTGTTCCAGACTTGAAATAAAACCTTGTCTGGTTCTCTGCATGCTGCTAGCCTGTAGTCACTTCCTGATTAATTTAAGCAAGTCTCTTCTTCCAGTGGTACTGCAGTCACCATCTATAGGCCTTATTCGGATGCATGGCATGTGCCCATCCACCTGGACAATGTGAAATGCTTTGGCACTGAGCATACCTTGGCAGAGTGCATCATCCATCAAAGTGCTCAACACAACTGCAGGCAGAAGAAAAGTGTACGTGTGATGTGTGACTACATGAGAAAGGAGAGCCAATTTATAAGGAATGATGGTAAGTCTCTGAGTCTTGACTTCTTGGGCAGAAAACTTGTTTTCCAGAAATTCATGTTGAGTTGCTGCAACTAACAAGTTAACAGACACAGAAAGGGGCAACTGTGGTAGGAAAGCAATATGTAAAGAAATCAATAACGTAAAGAAAGCAATATGTAAAGAAAGAAGATCCTCTCCATATCCTTTGATTTTGATCTGCAGCTTCTGTGGGCCCCAGTTTCTCTTTCTTGTCAATAAAAATCAAGCATGTAAGTTATGTGGCCATGGGATTATTCTCTGTCAAGAGAATGCAACATCCATGTTTCCAGTGTTGTT
This sequence comes from Thamnophis sirtalis, assembly GCF_051295495.1. Taxonomy (NCBI): domain Eukaryota; kingdom Metazoa; phylum Chordata; class Lepidosauria; order Squamata; family Natricidae; genus Thamnophis; species Thamnophis sirtalis. The sequence continues at coordinate 18,701,047 of NW_028261395.1, forward strand.
GAACTTCAGAATTCAGTTGGTTTCAGGAAAGGCTTAGTTTGGGGATGGCATCAAATTCAGTTCCATTTAAAATAAGTTTTTCAATTTTTTTTCCTTCAAAAAAGGACAAAAAAGCAGATCCAGGATTTTTTTTTCCTTTGAAAAAGGGGGAAAAACAATTCTAGAAAAATACAAACCAATCAGCCTGACACCAATACCTGAGAAGATCTTGGAAAAGATAATCAAGCAACAAAACTGCAAATAGCAAGCAAAGTTGTAACAAAAAACCAACATGGGTTTGTTAAAACAGTTCATGCCAAACAAATCTTATTTTATTATTTGACAAAGTGACTAAATTGGTAGACCAGCAAAATGCAGTGGACATTGTATACTTGGATTTCAGCAAGGCATTTGACAAAGTAGACCACAACCTACTACTTGGTTAGCTTAAAAAAATGTGAGATAGATAGCATCACCATCAAATATATTATAACTGGCTGTCAACCCACACTCAACAAATAGTTCTCAATGGTACCCATGATGTAGATCAGAGGTGGGTTCCTACCAGTTCGCACCTATTCGGTAGAACCGGTTCGTCAAATCTACTGAACCGGTTAGAAGAGCTTCCACCAGTGGACCCGGAAAGCAGGCCACACCTACAGAAGAGCTTCCAAACTTTTTTGAAACCCACCACTGGTCCTTGGATAGGATTATTCGACACTATCATGCTCCTATTTATAAAACTCAATGCCTCTGTGAAAGGTAAGGATGACTACTGCGTTTGTGGTGCAATCAGAACATTGCGTGTGTTGAAGTTGTTTTAACGCAAACCAAAGATGCCTTTTAAAAAACAAGTTGACATCCTATTCTTATGCATGCCAGTGCTGTGTGTGAGGTAATTTAAGGGGGTTCTGACAAGTGTCGTCGGCATCTTCATATCCGGTCACATGGGCGGAAAGCCACTCCCATCCGGTCACATGGGCGGCAAGCCACTCCCACAAAGGAGGCCACACCCACAGAGTAGGTTCGAACAATTTTTGAAACCCACCACTGATGTAGATCCCCGTGATCATGGGTATCAAACTCGCAGCATTACGTTGCCATCATGTGACATTTTGTGACTTTTCCCCCTTTCAAAGCTGGGGTCGGCATGGCTTGTACGTGATGCTTCTGGCCCATGGCAAGTTTGACACCCCTGATCTACATGGATGGAAGGAAGGAAGCAGCAGGATACCCCAAGATTTCATTTTAGGCCCAGTACAATTCAACATCTTCATTAACAATTTAGAAAAGCAAATAGAAGGAGAACTCATCAAATTTGCAGATGACACTAAACTGGAAGGAATAGCCAACACCCCAGAAGATAGGCTCAAAATCCAGAGGGACCTCAACAGACTTGAACACTTGGGCCTTATTTTACAAAATGAAATTCAATAATAGAGAAAGTAAAGTCCTACACTTGGGCTAGATAAAACAGAGGTATAGGTACAGATTAGGTGAAACCTGACTCAATAACAATAACTGTGTGAGGGACCTTGGAGTTTTAGTGGATAATCACTTAAATATAAGCCAGCAGTGTGAGGCAGCAGCCAAAAAAGCCAATGCAATTCAGGTTGCATTAACAAAGAGAAAGAATCAAGATCGTGTAAAGTATTAGTGGCACTTTATAAATCCTTAGTAAGACCACATTTAGAATACTTCATCCAGTTTTGGTCACCATATTATAAAAAAAGCAATAGAAAGTCTGGAAAATGTGCAGAAAATAGCAGGAAAGATTATTAGGGGGCAGGAAGCTAAAACATATGAAGAACGGTTGCAGGAATTGGGTATGTCTAGTCTAGTGAATAGGATCGCCAATATGATCGCCAACGTCCGATAACAGATATGACACAAGAAGAAGAAGAAGTCTAGTGAAAAGAAGGACTGGGGTGACATGATAGCTATGTTCCAATATTTGAGCGGCTGCTACAAAAAGAGGGATGTCAACTTATTCTCCAAAGCACCAGAGGGCAGGACAAGAAACCATGGATCGAAAGTAATCAAGGAGAGAAGCAGCCTAGAACTAAGGAGAAATTTACTAACAATGAGAACAATTAACCAGTGGAACGGCTTGCCTTCAGAAGTTGTAGGTGCTCCACCAGTGGAGGCTTTTGAGACTGCCACTCGTCTGGAATGGTTTAGGGTCTGAGCAGGGAATTGGACTACTAGAAGTCCTCCAAGTTCCCTTCCAATTCTGTTATTCTTTTCTGTTCTCAGTAAGAAGGCTGGAAAAGGTTTTGATCAACTTCTGAAGTAGATTTTAGATTTTATTTGTGATTTATAGGCCGCCCTTTTCCCTGAGGGGACTCAGGGCGGCTTACAATTCATGGGAGGGGGAGTGCAAGACAAAACATAAGACAATACGTGAATAAGAAAAAATAAAGCAATAAAACACAACTTTCATTCAAAATCTTATCCCCAGGCCTGACGGGATAGCCAGATCTTAAGGGCTGTGCGGAAGGTCTGGACGGTGGTGAGGGTGCGAATCTCCACGGGGAGATCGTTCCAAAGGGTCGGAGCTGCTACTGAGAAGGCTCTCCTCCGCGTAGTCGCCAGTCGGCACTGACTGGCGGATGGAACTCGGAGGAGGCCTAATCTGTGCGATCTAATAGGTCGAAGGGAGGTAATCGGCAGGAGGCGGTCTCTCAAGTACTCAGATCCACTACCATGGAGGGCTTTATGGATGGTAAGTAGCACCTTGAAGCGCACCCGGAGATCAACAGGTAGCCAGCGCAGCTCGCGGAGGATAGGTGTTATGTGGGCGAACCGCGGTGCGCCCACGATCACTCGCGCGGCCGCATTCTGGACTAGCTGAAGTCGCCGGATGCTCTTCAAGGGCAGCCCCATGTAGAGCACATTGCAGTATTCCAGCCTAGAGATCACAAGGGCTCGAGTGACTGTTGTGAGGGCCTCCCGGTTCAGGTAGGGTCGCAACTGGTGCACCAGGCGAACCTGGGCAAATGCCCCCCTGGTCACAGCCGATAAATGATGGTCAAAAGTCAGCTGTGGGTCCAGGAGGACTCCCAAGTTGCGAACCCTATCTGAGGGGTGTAAAATTTGGTTCCACCACAAAGGCGCGTAGGACAAAATCGCGCTCGACAAAAGCGCGCTGTGACGTCATCACAGCGCGACGAAAAAGTTCGAAAAATGTAAAAATAAAGCGAAAACCTTGCCCTAAGCCCCCCAAACCTAACCCTAACCCTAACCCTAAACCTAACTCTTAACCTAACCCTAAACCTAACCCTAAACCTAACCGTTAAAGTAACGAAAAACCTAACGCTAACCCTTAACCTAACCCTAACGCTAACGCTAACGCTCTAAAGCTAACCCTAACCCTTAACCTAACCCTAATTCTAACCCTAAACCTAACCCTTACCTTTATGTGAATCGGCTTGCTTTAATTTAATTTTTATTAATTTTTATTTGAATTTTTCGATCTTTTTCGTCGCGCTGTGATGACGTCAAAGGCGCGATTTTGTCGATCGCGCTTTTGCCATCCGCGCTTTTGACGGGTCACGTAAAATTTTACCCCCCAGCCTGAGCGATGGAACACTGGCCAAATTATTGGGAGGGAAACACAACAGCCACTCGGTCTTGTCCGGGTTGAGTACCAGTTTGTTAGCTCTCATCCAGTTCTTAACGGCCTCAAGACCCTGGTTCATCACGTCCACCGCTTCATTGAGTTGGCACGGGGCGGACAAGTACAACTGAGTGTCGTCCGCGTATTGGTGGTATTTTATCCCGTGCCTCCGAATGATCTCGCCCAGCGGTTTCATGTAGATGTTAAATAGTAGGGGGGATAAGACCGAACCCTGCGGCACCCCATATGTTAGGGGCCTCGGGGACGATCTCTGCCCCCCAACCAACACCGACTGCGACCTGTCCGAGAGGTAGGAGGAGAACCACTGCAAAACAGTGCCTCCCACCCCCACCTCCCGCAGTCGTCGCAGAAGGATACCATGGTCGATGGTATCGAAAGCTGCCGAGAGGTCAAGGAGAACCAGGATGGACGCATGGCCTCCATCCCTGGCTCTCCAGAGATCATCGGTCAATGCGACCAAAGCGGTTTCTGTGCTGCAACCAGGTCTGAAGCCGGACTGGAAGGGGTCAAGGTAGCTAGCTTCCTCCAAGGACCGTTGAAGCTGGAAGGCCACCACCTTCTCAACAACCTTCCCAACAAAGGGGAGGTTGGAGACTGGACGGTAATTGTTGAAAACGGCTGGATCCAAGGATGGTTTCTTCAGGAGGGGTCTCACCACCGCCGCTTTAAGTGCGGCGGGGAAGTGCCCCTCCTGGAGGGAGGCGGTAACGACCGCCTGGATCCAGCCTCGTGTCACCTCACTGCTGTTGGCAACTAGCCAGGAGGGACACGGGTCCAGTATATAGGTGGAGGCACTCACAGCTCGTATGGCCTTGTCCACATCCCCAGAGGCAACATCCTGGAACTCAACCCAGAGATGGTCTGCCAAGTTATCCCCTTGCGTCTCGGCTGGATCTGCAAAGGTGGAGTCCAAGTCCGACCGAAACCGAGCAACTTTGTCCACTAAGAATTGGACATAATCCTCAGCCTTACCCTGCAAGGGGTCCCCCGTATCCCTCCTATTTAGGAGGGAGCGGGTTACCCTAAACAGGGCGGCTGGGCGGGACTCAGCGGACGCAACCAAGGTGGCAATATATGTTCTTTTTGCTGTCCTCAATGCCCTGATATATTCCTTGGTGCATGTTGTCAAAAGTGCTCGGTTTGATTCGGACTTATCGGACCTCCACAGGTGCTCTAGGCGTCTCCTCCGGCGCTTCTTCTCCCGGAGCTCCTCGGTGAACCAAGTACTAGACCATTGTGAGGAAAGAGTACTAGGATCGATAACAATAACCAAGATATATAACCAGAGGTGGTATTCACTTACTTTCCCTACTAGTTCGCAAACGTGAGTGCGCATATTTCTTTCTACTGGAAGAAAAACGTCTATCCTTGGATCACTGTAAACTGCTTAGAGGGGGCTGTAAAGCACTGTAAAGTGGTATATAAGTCTAAGTGCTATGGCTATTGCTACTCTTCAAACAGACATGCTTATGTGGAGTTCTGGAGAAGTTAAACCCCTTCCAGAATGTATTGCAAATGCAATACCTTATTTGTTATAGATAAAGAGTGAGAGAAAAAGATTTTGCATGCCTTATTTGAAATGTGGCATCTGGCAAGTAGAGATATTTACATAGACATTTATACATATATACTGAAAATGCATTTATTAGAGAGGAAAGATTGTTTTTAGCTTAATGTGATAATTCTTGGTTGAAAACTGGACATTGCCTATGCATTATCTGTTTCTTTTTTTCTGCTCTTCCTTTGTGGGATCCTTTTGTCAAGATTTTCTTCCTTTCAAGAATATGGTAATGTTGCTATTTCCACTTTTAATCTCTTAGCACTGTAATGGTGCTAAGGAAAATAAAGAGTTAAGGAAGACCAGTATAAGGGAACAAACTACTATGGTGGTGCCATTTTCCCACCATCTGAGGACAACAACTAACCAATGGCCTACAATCGTATCCAAAGTATGATTCTGGCAACAGCAGTGTGGCAAAAAAAATGAACCTAATCATTTTCGCTTTCTTGGCAGGTTCCAATATTGGCCTGTGTGGTCTTCATTTGACTCAGCACCGCAACCGAAGGATAATTGGTGGAAACAAATCCTCCAGGTACCTTGCTTGCTTCCTATCATCAAACTGTTCTCAACTCATTTTCACCTGTTTACTTCTAATAGACTTCAAATATTTATGTAACATGACACACCTGCTTTTTGGGAAAGATATCTAGCCGGGGGAAACTTTTAATAGCATATCATATTAAGAATTGCATTCGCCAAATGGCACAATAGTGTAATATTGACAACTGCCACCTTACCAGTTCTGTTGGTAAGAGATCAGTGCCTCTGATCTCTTGGGTGAACAGGAAAATGTAGTCACTTTGGGGCAACTATTTGTTTTTTAAATACATAAAAATTCCCAATTAGAAATAGACTGTTCATTCCTTCAAGGTTGGAAAAAGTAGATAGAGGAGGAATTTCTTGGTCTCTAACTATCAAATGTGCTTACTTTATTTAAAATAAACATAACCCCATCCTTCAAAGGAAATTCTGCTAAAGTGGCTTACAATTCACTTAAAACCTTCCCATAGGTTGACATCATTTCCTTGGGGGCATTTGCTAAGCTTTTCCTCTTTCTATGTTTTAACTTTTAGAAAACATTTGCGGGATAATTTTCAGACTACTCTTCACCCAAACCTATAAGAGTAATGTACTCAACAAAAACAGAACACTGTGTTAGCAAAAACAAATGAAATGACAGAGCAGTATACTGGATAATGGTGGATCAATATGTTAAAAGGCTTGAGTAAATGAAAAAGCGTTCCCATAGCTCCAGAGTACACAATAAAGTTCATGCTAGCTATATTTCTGTGGGGAGGATGTTCTATCAGTGGAGCCCTAGAGAAATAGGTCCTTTTCTCATGGAAGAGGATATTTGGTGCTCTTTAAGCTTGATTTTCTTGAAGACATTTCATTATCAAACTAGGCAACAGCATCAGTGCTGATAATATTACCTAGTTTAGTAATGAAACATCTGCAAGAAAACCATCAAGCTCAAAGAACACCAAGGACCTCACAGGTCCTTCTCCTTTACTACTCATAAAACATACTTTGAGATCATCAACACACATCTTGGGTCTGGGCTGGCATAGTGTAGTAGTGGCTAAATGCCTGCCTGGACTGCAAGCGAGGAGACCCAGGTTCTAGTCCTCACATAAGCACAAAAGAAAATTGGGTGACTTTAAGTCAGACCTCTCAACCCCCAATCGGTGGTAGGTTCTGCAACAAATTAATTAAGAAGCAATGCCATTATTGCTTCATGCCCTGACGCACTTCACTAAGTGAGAGAACTGAGTGCAGAATAAGTGTTAAGAATAATTGGGACTCCAAAACAAAGAAATAACCAATATGTGTTCTTTAAAATCACTTTTATTCCACTCCACTTGACTGTACTAGTTGCAGGCTTGATCATGCATTCAGCATTAACTAAAAGACTCAAGTTATATTCAAGGGTAGTCCTGGGCTTCAACAAAGCTGTATTAAGAAATGTTCCGAAAAGTCTTACACTTAGGCAAGAAAAACCAAACATACACATGTAGACTAGGTGAACCAGGCTTAATAGCGGTGAGACCTCTCCTCAAGAAACCTTCCCTGGATCCAGCCATTTTGAACAACTATCAGCCAGTCTCCAACCTCCCATTCGTGGGGAAGGTTGTTGAGAAGGTGGTGGCCTTTCAACTCCGATGGACCTTGGATGAAACAGATTATCTGGATCCCTTTCAGTCGGGTTTCAGGCCTGGTTACGGCACCGAAACTGCTTTGGTTGCGCTGACCGATGATCTCTGGCGGGCCAGGGATAGAGGTCATTCCTCTATCCTAGTGCTTCTTGACCTCTCAGCGGCCTTTGATACCATCGACCATGGTATCCTTCTGCGACAGTTACGGGAGGTGAGAGTGGGAGGCACTGTCCTACGGTGGTTCTCCTCCTACCTCTTGGACAGGTCGCAGTCGGTGTTGGTTGGGGGACAGAGATCGACCCCTAGGCCCCTCAAATATGGGGTGCCACAGGGTTCGGTCCTGTCCCCCCTCCTGTTCAATATCTACATGAAGCCGCTGGGTGAGATCTTATGCCGGCACGGGATTAAATATCATCAATATGCGGACAATATACAATTGTATCTGCCAGCCCCGTGCCAACTCAGTGAAGCAGTTGAAGTGATGTGCCAGTGCCTGGAGGCTGTCAGGGTCTGGATGGGAGCGAACAAGTTTGCACTCATTCCAGACAAGACCGGGTGGCTATTGATGTTGCCTCCCAAGGATGGTCCTGACATTCCACCTCTTAGCCTGGGGGGTGAAATTATTTACGCCTCGGAGAGGGCTCGCAATCTGGGTGTCCTCCTGGACCCACAGCTGACGTTAGAACACCATTTGTCGGCTGTGACCAGGGAGGCCTTTGCCCAGGTTCGCCTGGTGCACCAGTTGCGGCCCTATTTGGACCGGGAGGCACTTCGAATGGTCACCCACGCCCTCGTCACCTCAAGACTGCATTACTGTAACGCGCTCTACATGGGGCTGCCCTTGAAGAGTGTCCGAAGACTACAGCTGATCCAGAATGCAGCCGCACGAGCGATAATGGGTGTACCGAGGTACACCCATGTTACACCTATCCTCCGCGAGCTGCACTGCCTTCCTATTGGTCTCTGGACCCACCTCAAGGTGCTAGTCGTTACTTTTAAAGCCCTACATGGTATTGGACCTGGCTACCTGAGAGACCGCCTCCTGCCATTTACCTCCCAACGACCAATAAGATCACACAGGTTGGGCCTCCTCCGGTTGCCGTCGACCGGACAATGCCGGTTGGCGGCTCCCTGAGGGAGGGCCTTCTCTGAGGCTGCACCGGCCTTGTGGAACGAGCTTCCTGCAGAGATCCGGACCCTCACCACTCTCCTGGCCTTCCGTAAAGCAACCAAGACCTGGCTGTTCCTTTTTATGTGCAGGCCTGGGGCTGTTGACTAATTTCCAGCCCCATTTGATGGAATGGATGTTGTGTTGATTTTAATTCTGTAATTTTAAATGTTTTAAATGCTTTTACTTGTTGTGAGCCACCCAGAGTCCCTAGGGAGTGGGCGGCATACAAATTCTATTAAAGTTTCAAAGTTAAAGACTGTGAGAGGGATCTTGGCGTCTTAGTGGACAACTAGCTAAATATGAGCCAGCAGTATGCAGCAGTAGCCAAAAAAGCCAATGCAATCCTAAATTGCATTAACAGAGGGATACAATCAAGATCAAGGGAGGTACAAATACCACTCTATAAAGCCCTAGTAAGACCACACCTAGAGTACTGCATCCAGTTTTGGTCACCACACTATAAAAAAAATGTTGAGTCTCTAGTATAGGCATCCTCAAACTACTGTTGCCAATGCAAAGTATCTGACCCAGTGGAGTGGTGGGATGAAAAGCAGCTACCAGCTTGTAAACAAGTACTTTAAAAGTCTTCAAAAACAGCCTTTCAGATGTTTTTCACAGCCATGTGATCTATTAAAAGTCTTTAAAAGTCATTAAAAGTCTTTAAAAACAGCCTTTCAGATGTTTTTCACAGCCATGTGATCTATTAAAAGTCTTTAAAAGTCATTAAAAGTCTTTAAAAACAGCCTTTCAGATGTTTTTCACAGCCATGTGATCTATTAAAAGTCTTTAAAAGTCATTAAAAGTCTTTAAAAACAGACTTTCAGATGTTTTTCACAGCCATGTGATCTATTAAAAGTCTTTAAAAGTCATTAAAAGTCTTTAAAAACAGACTTTCAGATGTTTTTCACAGTCATGCGATCCGGGGCCGGTGGGTGAGTGGGGAAGGGACTTTTAAAGTAGCGCTTTAAAAGTAAGTGAGTGAGTGGATGAGTGTCATGTCTCCACGTCTGGTAGTTTTTTCAAAATCAGCTGAAGCTGGCTAACACTAATTCAAATGCAACCACAGTATAATGCCTGAAGGAGAATTCACCCACTGCTTTGATTCTTCCCATATATAAAGTACATCCACCGAATTGGTTGCTGGACAATTTTGGTAGATATTCATGTGAATGCGCATGCACAAGTGTGGCAAAAAGCAAATCAGTTTGTGAATTCTTTTCCAGGCTTAAAAGACCTTTAGCCCAAATAAGCAGGCCCATACTTCCCATTGAATTAGTAGTATATTTATGTTGGTTAAAATTTATTTCATTCATTTTAAATATTGTATTATTTCATGGTTTTTTGCACTACATAGGAAGATATGTGCAGTCTGGTTTATTGTGTGGTCATCTGAAACATATGATCAGGAGTTATTTTGAAGGAAATCCTGTTTGTTTTATTCTTTTTTTAATGGCCTATTTTAAGGAGCCTGAAGCGGCTGTTGTAATGAAGTTAGGCAAGTGGCAAGAAAGTTTGTACTCTTTTTCCCTTTGGGGGAGGGTGGCCTTAAGTAAATAGATTCCTTGGGTTACAGTACAGCAAGGACAAAGGCAAAATGGACTGCTTAATTGGCCATGCCCACCCAACCGATTTGGGCCCCCAACAGTGTGAGGGACTGTGAATCTGCCCCCTGTTCAAAAAGTTTGAGGACCCCTGCTCTGGTACAAGTGCAGAGAAGAGTAACCAAGATGATTAGGGGATTTAAGACTAAAACATACGATGAACGGGTGCAGGAACTGGGCATGGCTAGTCTAGTGAAGAGAAGGACCAGGGGAGAAAGGATAGCAGTCTTCCAATACTTGAGGGGCTGCCATAGAGAGGAGGGGGTCAAACTATTTTCCAAAGCACCTGAAGGCCAGACAAGGAACAATGGATGGAAACTGAACAAGGAGATATTCAACCTAGAAATAAGGAGAAATTTTCTGATAGTGAGAACAATCAACCAATGAAGCAACTTGCCTTCCAAAGTTGTGGGAGCTTTATCACTGGAGGCTTTCAAGAAGAGAGTAGATTGCCATCTCTCAGAAATGGTGTAGGGTCTCCTGCTTGAGCTGCCACCATTTTTTAATCATTTTTTGCAGAGAAAGAAGATATTTGAAATGATGTTAGCCCTCAAAACCTGAGCTCAAAGTGACATTCTTAAAGAGTGACTACAGTCCATGTCATAGCAAATTAGCCATTGATTACCTTTTGAATCTATCCTCTTCCTCCATCTTGGATTTTTAATAGTAACAAAGAAAAAGAGCTATTTTAGCTATTTTCCAAGCATTTTATTTATATGCTTTGACTACTGGATTAGATAGTACTCTGGACATAGAAGATGTATCAAGGAATTCTGTGTACAGAATAACTAAATAAAGTTGTCACCAAAACACTTTGTAGATACTACAACAAGCTTACCAGAGTCAATATTGAATAGTCCATTCACCACCACCTGAAAAAAACTGTTCAAATCTCAAGGAATCAATAGAAGCAGAAATGTACACTATAAATGCTCCGGCCACCATTAGCACAGCAATAATGAACTAATATTGCTGTTGAGACCTGTTTTTGTGAAGGTTTTGTGCAGGTTTTTCTGAAGCAGACGAAGTGCCCCTGCTGCCTCCTTGGTCTACTCAGCTTCTTCAAGATGATCACTGTTGTTTCTTTTGTGGATTAAGCACCTGGCTTTCCTTCACAAGGCAATAGAAAATCACCTTCCTATTGTTGCCAGGAAGCTACATGGAAAGACCAGGAGACTAGTATAGCTTAAAAGTGATTGCACACTTTTACAAGTAAGACTCCCAGATAAAGAATTGAAAGTGCATGCATTTGCATGTCAATTTTTTCCCCCAATGGTAAACAATTGTTTTACTGTAAGTCTTGTAAACTACTTAAAAACTTTGTTTTAGCACTTTGAACTGCTAAAAATAAATTTAAAAATAAAATAAAACTCCGCTTTGGAAAGTTTTTGGAGCAGACTTTTCTGTTCAACTCAATAACAGCTGAATAAACAAATGGAAGCAGGAAGGAAACTGCCTAATCTACCGTGCTTTGCAATTCTAAATGCAAACTTTGTGAAAAGGAGGACAGAGATTTAGGTGTGGGTTGGGTCACAAAATATCCATTAATGTGCACTTAGGGAAAAAAAGCTTTGTGGGGAACATAGATGAGCTGCAACTCCTTAAAGAAGTCACAATTTTTCCTGGATTTCTGTAGCTGTTGCTGTGGTGCCATGAAAATACACCATTAAATTAAAGTAGAACTGACAGGATGTGACGAGTTGGCTGGACCCTGTGGGACTCTCTTTCGTTCACATGTATTTGCCTCGGATCCTGCCTACATGGCACCTCTGACCTTAAGATGCACTTTTAACTTTCCTCAATTGCAGTTTTGACCTTCAGAAGCTGCTTTTGTACTTTTGACCAGCCTAAATTGCACCCTTGCCTTCTCCAAAAGTAAATTATATTTTTGACATCCCATTACTGTATATACTTTAAGATAGACATACTTTTGTCCTTGATTTAAATAGCAGCACTCAGGTTTTCTATAATGGACTGCATGTTTGAGGTTAACTGTCAGATTAAAGCAAGGAATTGTGTCAAAATTTCTAGCCCCCATTATATCCTCTTCTGTCCATGCATGCCCATAGAATGTCTCCAGTTCCAATTCTACAATATTTCTTCTGAAGTGGAACAATATTTTCTGGGGCATTATAGTATGATGGTGCCCATAGGCAGAGTTATGAGAAGAGAAGCATGCCATTGTCTTCTCAAATGCAAAAGTGCATTTTAGAAAGGTCAATGTGTCATTTAGGTTAAAAATGCAGCTTCTGAAAGTCAAAACTGCAACTTACGAAAGCAGAGATCTACGCCCATCAGACAAAATGCCTTCTCCCAACCATGTGCAGATTTGTTCAGTCAGGAAGTAATACACCCCAGATGAAGCAGGCACAGAAGAGCAGAGCTTTGTAATTTTATCAACTGCTCATCAAAAGTGGATAACTTGAGTCTGAAATGAGATGGCAGGCCATTTGGAATTTTTATTCATTCATTTTCAAGTGGAGCATAGAATAATGAGCAAATGTGCATTTAGTACCCAAAGACAAGATTGCTGAAATTGCCAGGAAATCTAGGAAATATGGACAGAGATGGGAAGTAGATATTTTGATGAGTTCCAAATACCTACGTTGTTGTCAAGCTGGGCACATTATGATACAGGATTTAGGCATGGTGTTCTTTCACTTTCCTGAGGAATTCTGATATGCAAGGCCCGCTTGGAATCATTTTATTCTGTTCTAGGAAAGAATGATGCTAGCCTACACAAAGCAGTTTGTTTAATAAACTATACAACTCAACAGAGGCTGGGTGGAAGAGAAACACAAAACCTCCCCATGAAAATCCAAGCCAGGGTTTGGCCTTTGCTGTGTCTTCATGGCTTTTCTCTTTCAGGGGAAGTTGGCCATGGCAGGTGTCCTTGCGTCTGAAGGGGATTCACAAAGATGCTCGTTTGCTGTGCGGCGCGACTCTTATCAGCAGTTGTTGGGTAATGACAGCAGCACATTGCTTCAAAAGGTCAAGTATAGCCAGCATCCACTTATTGTTAGTGAGAAAAAAATTAAATCATGGCTTGTGAACATGTCATAGAAAACCTCTTCATGTCTTCCTAAATTCAACTTGAGGGTAGATGGCTAACCATCCTTTAAAGTCATCTCATCCTATATCTTTCTTTTTATGTGCAGCTTATAACTGATGCCAGTGGACTTTGAGTTTCTTTAAACTCAACTTGTGTTAATATTTTACACATTTTTTTTCAGAAGCATTATATTTGCCCATTGTGTCACACTTTGGTGGTGATCTAATTAATGAGGCATATTGATGAAGAATGGATCTGTCCAGCTCCTATTGGCTGCTTATGACAAATCCTTTTTCCACTCTTCCCCTCCTGGTGTGTAAAAGACTCATGGTAGAGACACTACCTGAAATAGGGGTTGCTCCTGATTCATCTACTCTCCCCCCATAAGCTGCCCTAATGCCATACAGTATGCTGTGCGGGCTGATGTGGGATTGTTGCTTCAATCAATGCAGTCTCCACCCCTAGATGGCATGTCAGTAGATAGCAAAGTCATATTATTACCTCCCTGGTCCTTCCTGTGGCATGAAGACAGGTGGCATGGGAAGCCTCCCCTACTATATCTGAAAGCACCCCCACCTCTGGGCCTGACACACAGAGGTGGGATAACAGAAATGGCAACCCTGTGGATCAGGCACTGCAAGTGATCCAGGGGTAATGCCCCCTTCCTACCCTCTGACAGAAAGCAAATCTCATTGCTTCAGCTGCTCTAACCACCTGTCAGAATTTCCCTTCTCCTCAGCCTCGGCCTTCAATAGGGCAAGCAATAGCCATGAAGGATTTCCCCATCCGCAGGGAATTCCCCAACCATTGTAACTTTAGCAAGCTATTAAGACAGCACTGCTCACCAGTTTCATTGCCAGCATGGACTGACGTCCAGCTGCTTTGGCAAGAGACGGTTATGCTGGCACCAGCTGGGTATGCCAGTGTGCCAATAATGGCTGGGTCCCCACATCATGCTAAGTCATAATAGAGCTTGTTCACAACAGACCCTGCTCTGCGTAGTGCACCACCCTCTCAAGGACTTCAGGTTGGTTTTATTTATGGGTGTCTTAGTCATATTTTTGAGGAATATAAAATATCTGCCTAAAGTGAGTAATGTAATATATGATTATATCTTGTGTGTGTAGGATGGCAGAGGAGGTGTTTTTAATTGACTCATCGCTCCTTAAGAAAGATCCTTTCTAGTTGAAAGAAACATGAAACATCTTCATTGAAAACTAACTGGTTTTTTTGACTCTTTTGCGGGCAGATTTGGGGTAGACGTTCGTCGCTACCTTCTGCGGGTGGGAGACCACCATACCGGTGTGAGAGATGAGTCGGAGAGAGAGTTGCCGGTAGAGAAGATCCTCCTTCATAGAAATTATCGGCCGAGCAATAATGATAATGACATTGCTCTGGTCAGGATGTGGGGCAAAGAGGGGAAATGTCTTTCCTTCAACCACCATGTCTTCCCAGTTTGCCTCCCTGCTGGGAAGCAGAAAGCTGAAGTGGACCGAAAGTCTTGCGTCATATCAGGCTGGGGAGATACAGGTGAGTGCTGGGCTGCCTCATAACTTCCACATGGGGCATCGAAGAATAAAAAGAGAAGTTAATCCTCCCTATTTGCAACTTTGGAAAACTTTGATGGCCTTTACCGACTCATACAGAATGAGAGTTTTAAGTATATAACAAATAATCTATGGAAAGCAAAAACAGTGAATGTTGTCAAATTAACTTGAAATTAAATAATATTGCTTTTAAAATGGAGAGAAATGCAGCCAGGTTAGCTACTGCATGTAATAAAACGTTTCAACTTACAAGAAGCTTTCCTAGTGTCACTATGAACTGTCACTGTGTAGCCTGTAAACCTGTTGAAGACTTCATTGGTAGAACGATGGGTATGAAATATGACATGATTTATCCTATAGTTCTGATTTATATCATAGACGAATGTATATATTTTACACCCAGTAGTTTCTAAAAAGAATGTAAATAGGAAACCATATGAGGGAAATGGATGATTTAAAATAAATAAAAACAAATAAATCCCATTTATAAATAAAATAAAAGCCCCACTACTATACTCAGAAATGCCCCTACTAGTTTATATAGTTATTTAGTTATATTTCAAAAAAATATATATGACAGATCAATCTTCTGAGCCTGGCAAAACAGCAGAAGGCAAAACAAGAAGCAATGGATGGAAAGAAGAAGCAACCTAGAACTAAGCAGAAATTTCCTGACAGTGAGAACAATTAACCTGTGGAACAATTTGCCTCCAGAAGTTTTAAGTAGTCCATCACTGGAGGTTTTTAAGAAGAGATTGGGCAGCCATTTGTCTGAAATGATATAGGGTCTCCTGTTTGAGCAGAAGGTTGAACTATTAGAAGGCCACCAAGGTCCCTTCCAACTGTTTCTCTGATGATCTCCAGATGTGTTGTACTACAGTTGCCATCATCAAAGAATATGGAATAACAGAGTTGGAAGGGACTTTGAAGGTCTTTTAGTCCAACCCCCTGCTGAGTAGGTGACTGGAATACTGCTATTGTAGCAATAGCAGTAGCACATAGACTTATATATGGCTCCATTGTGCTTTACAGCATTATCTGAGCTATTTACAAATGTCAGCATATTGCCCCCAATAATCTGGGTCCTCATTTTACTGACCTTGGAAAAATAGAAGGTTGAAATTAACCCCTGAGCCGATCAAGATCGAACTCCTGGCGGTAGGCAGAGATAGCCTGCAGTTCTATATACTAACCACTGCGCCACCATGACTCCTATCATATCACCCCTAGTCCTTCTCTTCATTATACTAGAGATACCTACTGTGGGGGATGTTTGTGTAAAGCACACCTGGCAAAATGGAGGGGTTGATGCCCATCCAGGTGGAGACTACCCCTAGCCTTGCTCTTCCGCACTATGTCTTTCCAGTAGTTGGTTGCTAAGGAGGTATATTTAGAACGTAGATCATTGAATAAAGGGGTTTGGAAGGGTCTTGGAGGTCTTCTAGTACAGCCCTCTGCCCATAGTGGGAGACCCTACATCAGTGGTAGGTTGCAGGTGGTATGCCCTGGTACGGGCGTACCGGAGCCAGCCCGGAGCACTGGATACTGTTCCGGTACGGTGCTCCAGAGGGCCCACCTGCCCGCCCGAGATCCTTACCGGATTTAAAGGCTTCTGCACTTCCGCGCAGGCACATGGCACATACAGCACTTAAGCAATGCTCCGCGGAGCAGCTGGAGCATTGCGGAGGTGCTTGAACGCACCAGTTGGAACGGGATTTGCAACCCAGCACTGCCCTACATCAGTGTTGGCGAACCTTTTCGGTACCAAGTGCCGAAACCAGAATGCGGGTGCAGACGTATGCCAGAGCCAAGAATGTACCAGCTGGTCTTTGTGCACGTGGGAGTACCGGAAACCTGAATAGCAGCTGCCCAGTGCGGCCAGCTGCTCTTCTGTGTTCTGGTGCATGCATGCATGCTGACCATCTGGTCTTCGTGCATGTGCACAGGAAACCGGAAGAGCAGCTGCTTGGTGCACATGTGTGCGTTGGCCAGTTGGTCTTCTGGTTTCCGGCACTCCCGCGTGCGAAGACCAGCTGGCCAGCATGCGTGCGCATGCTGAAACCCGAAAGAGCACCTGGTTGGCGCACATGCCCAGAGAGAGGGCTCTGCGTGCCACCTCTGGCACACGTGCCATAGGTTTGCCATCACGGCCCTAGACAATGGCTATTCAGTCTCTTCTTAAAAATCTCCAGTGATGGAACATTCATGACTTGTGAAGCCATTCCACTCCACTCAGGGGTCTTAGTCACTCACCTTCCCTACTGGTACAGCCCCTCAAACATTGGAAGACTGCTATTATGTCACCTCTATTCATATTTATATGCTCTTTGTAACTTTCCCTTAAGCAGCAATTGCTAAAGTAAGGGAAAGAGGGAGGGGGAGCAAGAGAAGGACAATCTCTCTGTTTGAAGGCAGTAAATCCTCCTGTGAGTTGAATGATTATATTTTGTGAATGGCTGTGGGAAACGAAAGGAATGATTTTCCTTTCTTTGCTTTTATTCTTTATCTCTTTGTTTAATTCTCTCCCCTGGAACCACAAACCACAAGCTGATTCTTTGTACTTAAGTGTTATTTCAATATTAACCACAAGAAGGGAGGACAAAAGACTAATCTCTATCAGAAAGCTATTTCTCTCTCTCCCTCTTTTTTTACATCTTCTCTTTTTTGTTTTGAGTTCAACATTGCTTATAAAGACTCTATGAGTCCACTTGTAAAGAATACAGTAGTAAATACTACTTTTTAAATAGATCATTTTTATACCCAGAGAAATACACATATACCCACACATATTTATACATGGTTTTTATACAGACACACAAACACACACACACACACACACACACACACACACACACACACACAAAACATGGACAATGCAATATCCGAGATGAAATATTAATTAAGCTAAAACATAATAAAATCACCATAAGTAGGAAAAATAAGACATGCTATTGTATTAAACATGTAGAAATTCTCAGATTACTACCTAAATAAGAGCCGAGGTGGCGCAGTGGTTAGGGTGCAGTACTGCAGGCCACTTTAGCTGACTGTGATCTGCAGTTCAGCGGTTCAAATCTCACCGGCTCAAGGTCAACTCGGCCTTCCATCCTTCCGAGGTAGGTGAAATGAGAACCCGGACTGTGGGGGCAAGTTGCTGACTCAATTTGCTAAAAATTTGTAAACCGCTTAGAGAGGGCTGAAAGCCCTATGAAGCGGTATATAAGTCTAATAAATAAATAAATAAATTCTACAATTACCGTAATCTTTCGCCTCTCAACATTTTCCTTTTTGGAATACAAGTAATCCTTGTTCAGCAACAACTGGGGCCAGGAACTTGGTTGTTAAGAAAAGCAGTTGCTAAGTGAAACCATAACTCTGCTTAAGATTTTACTTCACCTTTTTACTTTACATACAAGTTTGTAAATACAAAGATTGGTTGCAAAGTCATTTTTCCATCCTCATGATAACTGCAAACAGATACTAAACAAGACAACTGCTAAAGAAGGTCTACTTGCAGAGACAAAAACTGGGCAGTTAAAAAATATAGTACTTGAGGAATTATTGAATACCAACTCTGTTTCTTCCTTGTAAGTGCACTACACCAGATCAATAATTTTACATCCAGAAGTAAGACAATTTTAAAAATGAATTTTATGAATTCTTTTTGATTGTTTTGATTATTTTAGATGATAGGGTCATTAATTCAGTGTAAGGTGTAAATTATTCTCAATCTTTCCTGCAAACTATTTTATGTATTTAAATTCCAGATTAGTAAAATATTCTGTTACAGACCCATCCTGGCCTTTAGAGTGCTCCAAGGAATTACACCTAGCATTTAATAGTGTACTAGAACAGAATTTGCTTTACAATTCTCAGGATTCTTAAGGACTAGCACAGTACTAAGAGCTAAGGGCATCTTCAGTAGGAACTAATCCTAAAATAAAGCAGTGTTATTAATGAAATCCAAAATTACAATCACTGAAGTATCAACTCCTTCTGAATCATTGTGTATTAGAACAGTGGTCCCCATCCTTTCTGGCTGTGCAAACTCTCAGGGGAGGGGAGAGGAAATGGTTCCAAGCATCTGTACATGTGCAGTTCCATTTGCGCAAGTGGTGGGCACTTGTGCGCACATATGAAGTTCCATTTACGTGAGTGTTGGGTGTGCCCGCCACTCACACAAATGGAGCTCCATGTGCGCAAGAGAACGCCTGCTGCTTGCGCAAATGGAGCTGCGCCATGCACATTTGCCTGCTGCTTGCATAGGCTAGGGGTTGGGGACCTCTGTATTAGAAAATAATTGGTGAAATATTAGTACTACTATTTCTTAGCATCAGTATTCCATATCTGAAGATTGGTTGCCTTTATTCAGGATGGGTCTTGTTTTCCAAGGTTTGCTACTTAAGTTATCCTTTTGTCTAAATTGTACAATGTGCATCTGCAAATTTGGACTGCTGAAAAGGAGTACTGTATACTTGAGTAAAAAAAAAAGAGAATATAATTAAAGTATTTCTATATTTACTGAATTAGGGTGATAATTTATTTATTCTGTTTTTTTTTTACTTTTTATTATGCAGAGTATGCCATTCTTTAAATCTATGTAATTTAAAATAGAGGGACGAGGTGGCTCAGTGACTAAGACATTGAACTTGTCAATCAGAAAGTTCGGTGGTTCAAATCCCTAGCGCTGTGTAACCGAGTGAGCTCCCAGTTCGAAAGCATGTAAAAATGCAAGTAGAAAAATAGAAACCATCTTTGATGGGAAGGTAACAGCGCTCCATGTCACTTTGGTGTTGAGTCATGCAAGCCGCATGACCACGGAGACATCTTCGGACAGACGGAAGTTCTGCCTCCAGGTCTCTCCGATTCCAGAGACCTGGATTTTCACCAACAATCCACCTTTGTTCCTAGCCTTATTTAGTTTAGCTACCCATTCTTTAGATCCCATTCTAAATTCATTTTAATTATTTTTGTTAGTTTCTTTGAAGGCTTTTTAACTTTAAAAAAATGGGATAAAATATTTTAAATAAATAAGAGTAAATACAAAAAAACCATTTAAATCAGAATGGCGAGCCTCCAAGATAGCTCACAACAAAATGAACTTTGTTTTAAAAAAAGTACTATGAACTATCATTAAAAGCCTTATCCTATAAAGTTATAGATCTAACCTTGCAATGATTTTTTTCTATTTTGTTGCTCCCTGTGTTGAATATTAATTATTCTTCCAGGAAAGTCATACTCAAGGATGTTACTCCAGGGAACCGTGCCTCTTCTCCCAAGAAAAGTATGCACATCTCGTTATGGAAAGAAATTTACTAATCGGATGCTCTGTGCTGGAAACCTTTCTGAAGACAATCGGGTAGACAGCTGTCAAGGGGACAGTGGAGGACCATTGGTGTGTCAAAGACCAAATACACAATGGGTAATTCTAGGGATTACTTCCTGGGGATATGGCTGTGGGCAAAAGGATTCCCCTGGTGTTTATACAAAGGTCAGCAAATTTGTGCCTTGGATCAAGAAAGAGACCAAAATAATATGAGAACAGTCAACCCAAAGATTGATTTATGGTGCTTTATGAAGTAGGACTTAAAATGCAAGGAGCCATAGCTTTAATCTTTAATTATGCCAGTACTTGATATTTTTTCCAATATTAGCCATAAATTCTTTAAGACATATGGACAAAAATGCCATAGAAATGACTGTAAACTCTGCTATGATTCCATTTCTGAATATATAATATTGCTAGAAGTAAATTTTCTTAAAATCTGTACAAAGTTTACAAGACAGATTTGTTTTCATATCACCTATGACTGCATTATGTTGTTTGCTCCTACTATTCAGTCTAATCTTAAGGGCGGGTCCATCCTAAATTACTTTCTCTGACTGCTAAGCCCCTGAGCGCTGCTGCCTATCATGTCTGAATGTTTACAGATACAGATTAACAGAGTTGGAAGGGACCTATGCAGGTCATGTAGTCCAACCTCCATCCAAGTAAACCCTACAGCATTTTTGACAGATGGCAATCCAGTGTCTTCTTGCAAGCTTCCAGTGATGTAGCTCCCACAACTTCTGAAAGCAGCTTCTGTTCCATGGATTGATTGTTCTCACTGTCAGAAAATTCCTCCTTATTTCTAGGTTGAATCTTTCCTTGATCAGTTTCCATCCATTCCATTCCTTGTCTGCCCTTCAGGTGCCTTGGAAAATAGCTTGACCTCCTCCTCTCTGTTGCAGTCCCTCAAATGTTGGAGCACTATCATTTCTGCCCTAGTCCACTAGACTAGCCATGCCCAGTTCCTGTAACAGTTCTTCGTATGTTTTAGTCTCCAGTCCCCTAATCATCCTGGTTGCTCTTCTCTGCACTCTTTCTAGAGTCTCAACATCTTTTTTATAGTGTGGTGACCAAAACTGGATGAAGTATTCTAGGTGTGGTCTTACTAAGGCTTTATAGAGTGGTATTAGTGCCTCATTTATCTTGATTGTATCCCTCTGTTAATGCAATTTAAGATTGCATTGGCTTTTTTGGCTGCCGCTGCCCACTGCTGGCTCATATTTAGCTGGTTGTCCACTAAGACTCCAAGATCCCTCTCACAGTCACTGCTATTAAGCGTGGTTTTATTCAGTCTATATGTGTACTTTTGGTTTTTCTTGCCTAAGTGTAGGACTTTACTTTTCTCTACATTGAATTCCATTTTGTTAGATACGGCCCAGTGTTCAAGTCTGTCAAGACCCATCTGGTTCTTGAGCCTATCATCTAGGCCCGTGATGGCGAACCTATGGTACGTGTGCCAGAGATGGCATGCAGAGTCCTCTCTGTGGGCACACGTCCCATCGCCAGCTGCTCTTCTGGTTTAAAAAATAGGCCATTTGGGGGGTCTTTTTCAAACTGTTTTCAGGCCTGAAAATGGCCCAAAAAACAGCCTTCAAATGACCCAAAAAAGGCCTGAAAATGGCCTGAAAAACGGCCAAAAACCAGGCATGCGCACACCGGCCAGCTGGTCTTTGGGTTTCCGGTGCTCCAATGTGTGCACATGCACATACATGCATGTGTGTTCAGGTTTGGGCATTTGGTGCCAAAAAGGTTCACCATCACTGATCTAGGATGTTAGCTATTCCTGTCAGTTTGGTATCATCTGCAAATTTGTTAAGTTCTCCTTCTATTCCCTCATCTAAGTCGTTTATGAAGATATTGAAGAGTACTGGGCTTAGGACAGAATCTTGTGGTACCCCATGCTTACTTCCCTCCATGTAGATGTAGTACCATTAAGGACTTCTCACTGAGTACGGTCTGTCAGCCAGTTATGAATCCATCTGATGGTGATGCTATCTCTCCCACTTTTTTCTAGCTTACCAAGAAGTAGGTTGTGGTCTACTTTGTCGAATGTGTATTATGTCCACAGTACTTCGCTGGCCTACTAATTTAGTCACTATGTTGGAGAATGAAATAAGATTGGTTTGGCATGATCTATTTTTTACAAACCCATGCTGATTGCTAGTTATTACTCTACTCATTTCTAGATGCTGGCAAATCTTTTTTGTTTTTTTTTAATTATCTTTTCCGGTATCTGCCTGGGTATTGATGTTAGTGTGATTGGTCTATAGTTTCCTGGGTCTGTCTTTTTTTTTCTTTTTTGAAGATGGGAACCATATCAGCTCTTTTCCAGTCCTCAGGTAGTTCTCTGGTGCTTCAGGATTTTTGGAAGATGTGGTACAGTGGTTCTGAGAGGACATCTGCCAGTTCCTTTAGAACTCTGGGATGTAATCTATCTGGTCCCGATGATTTGTATTTATCAAGATCAGAGAGGTGTTCTCTTACCATTTTTTCCTATGCAGCATCTCTTGCTTTCATTCCCCAATGCCATCCAGGCATTCCATTACAGGCTGTGAAAGCACCAGGCCTCTATTTGAGCACCAGAACAGCCACCTTCAAGGGGTGCTGGTGTGTAGGGCAGCCAAAAGAGGTAGTTGGGCAGGGAGTTGAAGCACCACTGTGGTCATAAGTCCGAACAGGCTGCCAAGCACCCAGATTTTGATTACGTAACTGCAGGGTTGTTGCAACAGTCATAACTTCAGGGACTGGGCTAAGACTTCAAATAGACAGTGAATGAATGATAATTAAGTGAGGATTACCTGCACCCGTTTCTCTCACAATTTCTTCCTTGATTTATTTCTCTCAAATTGTTCCTCAAATCTGGACATTCCTGAGGTATTTCTGACATCTCTAACCTAAACATTTTGTTCTGTTTTGCTAAAATACCATTTTCTTGAACTTAGCTCCCAACTAGATATTTTGATATGCTTACATTCTTCATGGGCTTGGAAAACAGGTCGTTGCAGGGTACTGAAATAATAGAAATTGCATTTCCCATTCCTGTTTACAAGAGCCGAGGTGGCTCAGTGGGTAGAGTGCAGTACTGCAGGCTACTTCAGCTGACTGTTATCTGCAGTTCGGCGGTTCAAATCTCACCGGCTCAAGGTTGACTCAGCCTTCCATCCTTCCGAGGTGGGTAAAATGAGCACCCAGACTGTTGGGGGCAATATGCTGACTCTGTAAACCGCTTAGAGAGGGCTGAAAGCCCTATGAAGCGGTATATAAGTCTAACTGCTATTGCTATTGCTATAATGATTGTATGTGGTCACCTGTCTCATATATAGGACACTGGGTGACTAATAATGGAAGCAGAACCAAAATTGTAAATGACTAAATAGCATAAAGTATCTGCAGAGAACACTCACAGCATCCCATGCTCAATATAGTAAAGAAATGGGCTCACTCCAGAAGTGGTATTCTGCCAGTTCGGACCGGTTCACCCAAACCGGTAGTGGAAATTTAGGGTGGTTCCGCCGACCCACCCTGGCTCTACAGCATCCCATTTAGGCCAGTGGTGAAATTCAATTTTTTTTACTACCGGTTCTGTGGGTGTGGCTTGGTGGGCGTGGCTTGGTGGGCATGGCAGGGGAAGGATATTGCAAAATTTCCATTCCCACCACACACGAGGGCCAGCCAAAGATG
The DNA here is from genome assembly GCF_051295495.1 of Thamnophis sirtalis. Lineage (NCBI taxonomy): Eukaryota > Metazoa > Chordata > Lepidosauria > Squamata > Natricidae > Thamnophis > Thamnophis sirtalis. The sequence continues at coordinate 18,724,764 of NW_028261395.1, forward strand.
ACATTTGCCAGTTCTCCGAACTACTCAAAATTTCCGCTACCAGTTCTCCAGAACCTGTCAGAACCTGCTGGATTTCACTCCTGATTTAGGCCCTCACATTTTCGAACCGGTAGGAAAGATAAGTGAATACCACCCCTGGCTCATTCATACTATCAAAGTCCCAGCAGGCACAAGGCAAGTCTGATCTCTGGAGTGATGATGTTCCCAGGTACTATGGCAGAAAAGGCTTTCCTCCTAGATCCCACCAGATGGTCTTCTCTTGCATACTCCAGAGCATACCATTCCTGCCCGATTTAACAGAAAGGGTAGACAACACCAAAGGGAGACTGCCCCATGGTATGCCATCTATTGTTGTCACCATGTTCGTAGGCAGAAGAAAGTATAAAGCCTGCCCCCTTTCTAAGGAGATGTCCATGCGACCTTATTAGCTTTACCTGGAGGTGAAGGTGTTTCTCCTAAGAAAAAGATGTGGGCTAATAGATCTGCAAAGGGCCTTTTGACCCCAATTATGAAATACTTGTATATTTGTAAATAAAACCAATATAACAAAACATATGTTTCCATGTCTTCCTCATTCATAGACAATCTGGGGTTTTTCTTGGAGTACAGGCATATATCATTATACCAATTCTAATGAATTAATAATATATACTCCCCGCTAAATTGGATACTATGTTGAGATTTTGGTTATGATTTATTCCTATTAACTTGGAAACAGCTCCCATTAAATATTGAAATATTTATATCTCAGCAAGCATGTGTAAGATTGCACTATTAATTATTTCAGAGCTTTCCAGAATAGAGAATGTGTCCTTCTTATTCCCTGAAGGATCTGGAAAATGTATTTGCAAATTAATGAAAGCCACACTTGTGCATTTCAGTTTCAAAGTAAAAATGTGATAAGAAATTTTATTTGCCAACTGCCACTTGATCAAACCAATTTACCGTATTTTTCAGAACTATAAGATGTATAAGACGCACCAAGATTTCGAAGAGTAAGTAAGAAAAAAAAAGTTTTTGTCCTCCTCAGCCCCCAGGGGCACTCTGCAGGCTTCAGCAGGGCTGGAGGAAGGAAGGCAAAAACATCCCCATTTTTGCAAAAAATGGGCAGAAAACGGGCCGTTTCCCACAAAAATTGGCATTTTTGTCTTCCCCCAGCCCCAATGAAGCCTTTAGAATGTTTCTGGGGGCTGGGGGAAGGCAAAAATGTCTGTTTTTGCTAAAAATGACCCATTTTTCACCAACATTTCCACACTTTTTTGGAGGGGGGAAGGTGCATCTTATACTCCGAAAAATATGGTCGGTTGGGATTTACAAGTGACAATTATTACTTAAGTAAGTTAAGCATTAATTCAGAGAATTATACACATTTTTGTATTCTGAATACATCTTTTGTTTTTTCTTGCCTAAGTGTAAGTGTACTTTTCTCTACATACATACAAGTTTGGTTTACTCATGCCATTTGATTCAACAAAAGGTATGCAGAAATAAATACTAAAGTTATGAGATAACTTTTCAAAGAAAGTATTCCTGAGGTTGATACTTATCGTGAAAAAAAAGTAAATAAGTTTCATTTAAGAAATAACATTGTGGAAGGGAAGCCTGAGTTACAGCTAAGTACCAGTAGTATCCTCTACTCGAGTATCTGAACTTGTAGATGAGCGTTAAGAGAAAGACAGTCAAGGAAGAGAGATACAAGTGAAGAATTGTCTGCTAATTATCTCTGTAACTATCATCCCTAGAGATTGATTGTGTGGGAAGTGTTATGCACTGTTTGAAGTTCTGACATAGCAATCATTCCTCAGTCCAGGTTCAGTAGGCATGGAATAAGTTTTGCTAGCTGTGCTCAATTTCCTATTTATTTCTAAAGCACTACATGCTGTTCTTCAGTTGTTTTCTTCATCTCCTCTGCCCACCTAAAATACCCAAATCTCTGAGTCCTTGTTCACAGGGAAATTAAAGTTATGTCCAGTGATTCCTGGGTTAGCAGAAAATCATGTTGATATTTTTTATATGTCAATATTGGCCTTGATTCTTAGTGGAGTCCTCATTTCTGTTGCGTAGTTCAAACTTCTGGTCTTGTTAGCCTTCCCAAGAGCTTGGCAAAGCTAAAAACCACCATTACAACAACACCCTCCTTACCAATGCACTTCCTCAGCAGCTGGGTAATATAGCAGATGGAATATGTGGAAGTTTCAAGATGGTCTCTAGATAGCAGCAAATTATAGTCCAGAAGAGAAGAGTATGAGAGATGGTCCTCAATGCCTCCTTGTCCAAGTAACACCACAATTAACCCAATAGCCTAAGCTGGATTTGGGGCCTCTTGGAAAGTGTCTTTAACTCTCCCAGGAACTGAGTCCAGGTGGACTTTCTGGTTCAAGCCTTTTCTCTTTGCAAACACAGCCTCTCAAAAATCAAGCATGGGTTAGGCCTGAAATCACGGGTTCTGATATGATAGCTACAGAGGTGGGTTGCCAATTTTTTTACTACCAGTTTGAGCATGCACGCAACACTTCTTGTCTGGGTAGGTGGGCGGAGCCTTCCACCGTCGCTACTATTTGTCCGGCCGATCCGGACCGAACTGGCAGCAACCCACCTCTGGATAGCTATGTTTGGCTTTAGATGAGCCTGTTCCTCCCCATTCAGATCTCCATGGAGGTCAATAATTTTACTGAATATTTCAGTTAAGCCCAAGGGGGAGGTCTATTTGCATATCAGGAAGAATTTCCTAATGGTATAAGTTATTCAGCAAGAAGCAACTGCTCGCAAGGATGGACTCTCTTTCACTGCAATTGCTTGTATACATGTGTCAAGGAGGGTACCAGTGGATTCCTGCACTGGGCACTGGACTAGGTGATTTCCAATCAATCTATATCTTAGAAGGTTTCCTCAGGCTGTGGTATCAAGATCAAGAGACTAAATATTTTCCTTGATGTTTATACAACATTGGCTTATTACAAAACATGTATTTATTTGCTAAGCACATAATTAATTTACCTATCTGTGCCTAATTATAAATTTGCTATTTTGTTTGAGTATTAAATCTCAGCCTGAAACCTGATTGAAATGGATCTTTATTACCCATTTCCCCCTAGGGTTCTCATCATTTGCAGACCAACGCCTTCTCAGCAATCTTCCTCAAAAAGGGAAGTCTGGAGACTGATCACTAGTTATTGAAAACCACTGAGCCCAACTTTTGAAGAGTGGGTGCATTTCTGTCTTTTTCAAGGGAAGAACCACCATCCTCTCTATCAAAAAGGTGGCACAATAGCTTGAACCTAACTGTGTGTCACCTCCTTGGCCATTTTCATGACCCAGTAGGACCTGGATCAGTGGTGGGTTCCATATCCTGTCGCAACCGGTACGCCTCAATGGGGCAGGGCATGCATCTTGGGCATGCATGCTGTGCATGCATGCGAACACACCACCCTGTTTGGCAGAGGTCGTGCAGGTGCCGTACACTGCGCGCACATGCACAAACCGCTGAGTTGGCTTAAAAGCAGATAAGAAACGTGGGCTAGTGGGCCCACTAAAACACTGTTCTGGTATGGTGGTCGCTGCTCTCAGCTGCCACTGGTACGCCTGTACCGGGGTGTACCGGCCATAACCCACCAATGACCTGGATCCACACAGGTGGCCAGAGTGCTGTCCATTTCCTCAGAAGTGACCTGCTCAAACTTGGCCCAGATCACATTACTACACCATGTATCAGATAACTGCTCTGCCCAGTCGTAGGCCAAAGTCAGGACATCTGAGCAACATTGTTTGCCAATTAGTCTGAATAATTCTCACAGCAGCCCAACAGATGTTTCAAGCCTCCCCCCCCCCATGGGAACCGAGACTACATAAACAAGGCTACTGGATGGCTGTCATTGGATAAAATGAGAGTGGAGAAATACTGGCACACCATTGTCTTTAGAGCTAGGAAGTAATCCCTAATAAACTCTTATCCATGAATGTTTCTTTTTCCTTATCCCCTCTTCCCCCCCACCCGCAACCTGAGTGTGTGTTTTTTCACCCCATCCTTTCCCTTAAAATAATTAAAAAAGAGGAAGGATTATGAAATACAAATAAAATACATAAGAAAATAGTTCAGATCTACACTGGACAAGCAGCCAAAAATCTGTTGCACAACATAAAAAGCACAATTCAAAACTGGGTTACAAGCCCTCCTGCTGAAAAAGCTCAGGTCTTCATAGTTTTCCAGAGAGATGATAGATCTGGAGTTGGGTGGACTTTTGGGGTAGGGCTGTTCCAGAGAGCCAAGGAGAGAGAGAGAAGGACCTCTCTGGGGGTCCCCCTGGACAGGGTGATTTGGCAGGGTTTTTCTGGACAGACTTGCCCTGCCACCTCCTTTATTCTACCATTATTCTGTCCTCCAGCTCCTCCTTTCAGGACTTACCTGAGTCAAATCAAGAAAGCAGGGAGGCATTAACACTAAATTATAAAAGATGCGTGTTTATGTGTTGTCCTAAGTACCAGGGAGGAAATTAAAAAGCAGTATAATGATTCCCATATTTCTGATAGGTGTCTTTTTTGATAGTACCGTGAGATCAAACACAACCATGTAAGCCAAACAAATACTGCCACTATTAAAAAATACTAATGTGTTATTTGGCTACAGTAAATTTAAAATTGCATATTGTATATAATAGATACATACAAAAAGCATTCATTTTAGAATATGTTTAGCATTTCGTTAAACTCTTGTAGTCTCAAGGAAGCACTAAAACTTACTAATGCTGTTGTCAGCAACCTGAATCCTCTGCAAGATGAAAGATTCTTCATTGAAGATTATGGATTATGGAATCCATATTGATCCAGTACGGGTGGGAAAATAACAATCACAGAGATAAATAATGGGTGGAGGGCTTTGATAGCAATAGCACTTTGACTTATATATCACTTCATAGTGCTTTACAGCCCTCTCTAAGTGGTTTACAGAGTCAGCCTCTTGCCCCCAACAATCTGGGTCCTCATTTTATTGACCTTGGAAGGAAGGAAAGCTGAATCAACCTTGAGTCAGTCAGGATCGAACTCCTGGCAGTGGGCAGAGTTAGCCTGTAATTCTGCATTCTAATCACTATGCCACCATGGCTCTTATATATCATACAGTTTTAAAAGTTTCTGCTGAAGTTTCTATTTTCTTTCTCTGATTTCTGGAGAGCTGACATTTAATTTGGCTAAAACCTTTCCTATTCTATTATGGTACAAGTCTTTTAAGTGGACCAAGATTTTAGCAACATATTGCATGCAAGCACATACTGCTGGAGACCAGCCCACAAGACATCAGAATGGAGATGTGGTCAAGTCTTTTAACATCCTGGAGTTTCCTTTTATGCTCTGCAACCTGAAAAGAACAGATGAAAACTGAGTCCGCAAAGTCTCACAGATAATAATATTTAGACTTATATACCGCTTCACAGTGCTTTACAGCCCTCACTAAGCGGTTTACAGAGTCAGCCTGTTACCCCCATCAATCCAGGTCCTCATTTTACCCACCTCGGAAGGATGGAAGGCTGAGTCAACCTTGAGCCAGTTAGGATCAAACTCCTAGAGAGAGCATTGAGTTAGTCTGTATTACTGCATTCAAGTCACTGCAACACCACAGCTTTTCTACTTATTTCTTTGTATCCCCTTATTTTATTTTTTTTTACAAATAATTCAAGCAGTGAACACATCCAACACACCTTTCTTCTATTTTCCCTGTCCCAACAACCTTTTGAGGTGAGTTGATGAGGCGAGGGACAGCAACTGGCTCAAGGTCACCCAACTGGCTCTTATGCCTAAGGCAACACTTGAACTCACAGCCTCCTGCTAGAACTCACAGCCTCTTCCTTAACGTTTAGACCAAACAGGCTTTCTATCTTGCATTTCAAATCCCAAAATGGCAAGCATATTCTGATTTGTAGCATCTGACCTCTGGGATACAGGTATGTTACACACCTCTTATGTCCCTCTTTTACCACTGCTAAAATTTCTGCAGCCTTACTAGGCCTACTCCACTCTATTTCCAAGCCTACACACATCCTAGAGGTCAGCTTGATATCAATTGAAGCACACATGGACCATTGCCATCTGAGTCACTGCCCTGTTCCCAAATATTTCTTGTAGTTTAAAGGAAAAAAGCTAAAACTCTGTGGCTTCTATGGTTAGTATATTTGCTTGGTTTTGAGAGAGTCCATGTGGATTTTTGATTTATAGCTCAAGAAAGACCTGAGCTCCAACCAAGCATTTTATCTTGTTGGTTTACCCCAAGTTACTTCTCAGTAGCTCTTTTGCCAACCCCTGAGCCCAATACATGAATGAGCCTTTATCTTGATTAAACATGATGGGCTGCAATCAGCACAATTAAGATGAAGAGCCAACAATGCACATTTGCAGGAATATCTTTCAATCTACTGACACTATTCTTCTCTGTTGTCTTTTTTTACTTATTTTGGTATAGAGTTAATAGGTAGTCCTCAGATTGTGACCACTCATTTGATGATGGTTCAATGGTGCTGAACAAGGGGACAGTCTTCAAACTGCAAACAAACAGTCTTCAAAGTTATAGGCTTCATAACTGCCCCACATTCATATGACTATGATTCAGGCACTTGGAAATTAGTTCATATTTATGCCAGTTGCAATCCATATCACACGATGACAATTTGCAATCTTCTCTGCTGGTTTCCCAAAAGCAATGCCTGGGGGAAAGCCAGCAAGAAGACACATGTCACTCTTGCCACTTTTTTGTTTATCCACCTGTACTCCATATTGTCTGCCTGATGGATATCAGCCCCCTATAGCTCTCACACGTTGGCTGGCTTGCCTTTTTTTTTGTGACAAATATTTATTTTATTTCTTTAAAAAAAAACACACAAATATTTCGTCATTTGTCAATCATTAAGACGTTGAAGTACAATTTTTTTTGTGTGTGCCCCTCCCTCCCTCCACCCCCAACCCCCCTCCTCCTTCCCCCCCCCGACTTCCCAGAACCTGTACACGGTATGGATTTTTAACTAACACAGTCTAAAATCTACTGAGAAAAAAGAGATAAAGAAATTAATGACATTCTACATTGACCTTAGCTTCTTCTTACTGAACTAACTTTTAACAGTTTAAATCATTTCTGCTTAACCTTTTGGCAGGTCCACCATATATGATAATATGTAGCATCGAGAAAACCACACCTCCCTTCCTTAACCTTTGTATCATCTGGGTTCATTGTTAACTCCAGCTCTTTTCTCTTAATTTCCTCTTCCAGTTCTGTTCGTTTTAACCCTTGCTTATTTCTATGTGTTTTATTTATATTCATCAAGACTCCTCTCATATACGCTTAGCTTGCATCCCATACAAATTCCATAGATGTACCCTTATTCATATTCGAAACAAAATATTCAGATAGTAATTTTTTACAATCATTAATATACTTTTCATATCTAAATAAGTTTTCATTCAATCTCCAAGACCTTCTTGCCTGCACTACCCTTCCCAACTCCATCCAAACTGGGTTATGGTCCGAAAGGACCCTAGCCGCAATCTTTGTCTTCTTGGCCCTAGAAAGCAAATCATTAGTGGTTAGAATAAAATCAATCCTTGAAAGGGATTCATAGGAAGTCATATTCCTCTGCATTTCTTTCTCGCCAAATATCTCTCAATTCAAAGTCATCCATAATGTCAAAGAAAGGTTTGGGTAACTTTGCTCGCATCTTAGTATTGAGGCGGAAAATCTTCTTATCTCTCTTAGTATCTATCACTCCATTCCAGTCACCCAATAGTATACAGCTTTCATATCTTTTCTTAAGTATACAACTATACCATTCTTCTTTTCCATAGTGGAAGCTACAACATGTTGACCAAGTTTTGAGTTGATCAAATATTTTTGATCAGTTGACTTGATATGAATTTCTTGCAAACAAATTACATTGTTCTTAAACTGTTTGAGATAATGAAATATTTTCTTCCTCTTCTGTGGAGAATTCAGTCCGTTGACATTCCATGTTAAAATCTTAGTTGTCATCTTTGGTTGGTTGAAGCATTTCTAGAGCTTCCTGCATGGCCTATTTAACCTTAGATCTAGCTCCTCCCACTGCTTCCAGATTTGTTATTGTAGTTCCTTGATCGATGGCCGATGATTGTTGATGCTGTTGCTTTTTAGCTTGTTTCTCCATACGTCTAGTAGTCATATGGCTAGGTTTTTGTTCCTTGTCTGGTGGTTGTGTAGTTTGCTGTCTATCCTGTCCTTCTTGTGGTCTTTCTCTAGGTCCAGATGGTGCAGGGTATCCGACCTTCAATATATTATAATAAAAATCTCGGGCTTTCCATACAGTGTTGAGGCGGTACCTTTGCTTATCAAATGTAAATATGATGCCAAATGGTGCATCCCATCTATACTGTATCTGACGATTTCTGAGTTCTCCGACCAAAAAAGCATAGTCTCTCCTGGCTCTTAACATTTGAGGTGGTATCTCTTTCAAAACAATCAGGTCTTGACCGCCAATTTGAAGCTTAGTGTTATAAGACGCTTGCAGTACCATATTTCTAAGCTCTCTTGTAGTAAAATATATAACGATGTCTCAAGGAAGCTGCTTCTGCTTTGCCAGCCAGGAGTTAACGCGGTAAGCTTTGTCGATTTGCCAGTCAAGGTTGGTCCCTGGTCTTCCCATCAAGCGGTCAAAAGCTTCCGATAGAATCTGTTTCAGGTTCTCCTGTTTCTCCTCACGCAGCCCCCTTACTCTTAATGCGAACTCCATTTGTTGGTACTGTATCATAATAATTTCTTTTTCAGCATTTTCCACTTTTTGTTCCACCACCTCTGTTTTCAATGTCAAGTTAGCATTGGCATCATTAAGAACCTCTACAGTATCTTCCAGTCCAGAAATATGTTCTGTTAATACAGTTACAAGTCTCAGCATTTCGTCTCTAATTTTACCAACCTTAGCGTCAATTTTCTCATACAGCTCCTGTTTAAGTCCTTTTATTTCACTTTTGATTTCTTCTTTCATTTCTTTTATTTCCTCTTTTCTCTCCTGCTTTACCACCTCTCTATTATCTCTAAACTTATCTTCCATTTTAATTGTCTGTGCATTAAGAGCCTCGCTTAGATTGCTCAGGAAAAATTCTTTCGTTAACACATCCCCAGCAGGGGGCGTAGGAAGAGGAGGCTGCAGCTTTGTGCCAGGCACTGAGGGTGTACCCCTGGAAGTAGAGTGTGACGACTTTGAGTTAATATTTGGTTTTGAAGCCATTTCAAAATTTATCTGCCTGGAGTTAATAAAACTCTATTGCCTGAATATGCAGCTTTAAGTAAAGAGGCTGAGTTCCCCTTTTATTTTGAAGTTAAGGCTTGGCAAAACTTTCAGTGAGTAAACATTGTAACAAGACCGTTCAGCAGATTCATCACCATTTAACTTCCAGATAAGCAAGATTAATGAAGGAGTGAAATTCTTGTAAAAATGAAACTAATTAAAAAGCTTCTGCTGGCCTATTGTGAAACCAAAACATATGATAAGCAATCTCTTTTGTTTTGAATTCTTGTGAGAATTAACAAAAAGTGTTCGTTATTACCGGAGAAACCAGCCTGCTCGGCGCCATTTTAAAAGCCTCTAAGTAAATAATTTTTCGGAGGAGAAAAAGAAAAGAAGCTAAAATGTTGATAAACAATTATTGTCCACGCAAACGGATTCAGCTCGTGATAAGATTAAATCAAACAAAACTTTGAACTGAGTGGGGGAGACCTGCTTTGTCCCGCACAAGGCAGTTTGAAGTTCCCAGCACGGACAGCTGTTCTGCCTTGGGCTAGCCCCCCTTTCCCTGCAAGCACAAAAGCTGCAAAAATCGAAGAGCATTTGCCAGCAAAACAATTTCTTCTTTCCTTCTTGCCTGAAGGATAAGAAAACCTGATAAGACGTCAGATGGAAGATCCTCTAAACAGGTACGTAGCCAGGAATTCGGAGGCAGCTGATTTTTTGCTGCCACCACCAGCAGGCTCCTCCCAGGAAGTCCGGCTGGCTTGCCTTGATTCCCACCTCTACCTATGTCCCAGTCATGTAAGGTCTTCGCTTAATGACTCACATGGTCCTTTGGTTATGACACAAATGGGACTGCTAGGACTGCCATCCCTAAGGAGCACAGTCCGTTAACATTGCACTTCACAACCACATTGACCTAGCAATGGAAATTCCAGTCCTAATTGCTATCATAACTTAAGGACCACATGTAATTTACTCTAAATATATGGGAAGCCTAAAAGGCAAGGACACCTCTTTCTCCTCGCAGATAATTCAGCAACTACCAAGAAAGTTTCAAAATGTTGTGTACAAAGGTATATTGCTGTATTTAAATCAATGCTAATAATAAAGATGTATGGAAGTAGCTTTCATTATCTTGACTTTTTTGACCTCCCACGCCACACTGAAATGAAAACAAGTGTTATACTGTGTAGCACAGGGATGTCCAAACCTGGGAACTTTAAGACTTGTGGACTTCAACTCCCAGAATTCCCCAGCTGGGAATTCTCCACAAGTCTTAAAGTTCCCAAGTTTGGACACCCCTGGTGTAGCAGAAAGGTCCTTGCTGAAAAAATAGCTCCAAAGGGCTTGAATCTTGATGAGGAAACCCCATGATCAGTGTCCTTATGCAATGGCATTTAGGTATAAATTCCTAAAGGGGATAATCAGATATAAACTTGACCAAACACAAACTCCATTTTCTGATGAAAAAACGTTTGGGGGTTTGATTCTATATTTTCAAATCAATGACTGTTTAGTGTGTGGAAAATGTAGCTGTTGAAATGTGTAGTATTTAAAATACCTTGCAAATAAAGTACTTTTTCTCCTCACACAGTTTAATGATATTAATCCTCACGAGTCTCTGAAACAATATGGCCACAGGTTTTTTTTTGGCAAATTTGTACCTAGTGTAACATAACATAGAGCCATTTGTTTGCATTATCCATAAACTGTCCCCTTTTATAGAATTAAATTCAACATACTGTTTTCTTTCCTCACCTCACACATACAGAGGCTCACAAAAGACAAGGCACTCTAATTATCTAATTGTTTGTTCGGCGTTATTACTGTAAGGTGTAATTACAGCTGCCAATGTTAATTACTACCATTTCCCCCCCTTTTAGCTTACAATGTGCTTTCCAGGCCTCCACATGAAAAAAATAAAAACAAAAACACACCCACATTTCTAAATACTGGAGAAGTATAAAGCTAGTTAGCAAAAGTGTCTCTAGGTACTGAACTACATTTGTGAACTTTTGAAACGAACAGTATTATGGGCCTTTTTCAAACACAGGCACATTGCAATTAATTGGGGGGGGGGAGTATTTTTTTTAAATTAGGAATGAAAAAAATAGCCAAAATAACATGTGTATTCATAAGAATACAGAGATCTTATAAAATGTGAATATTTAGTAAAAATAAAATAATCAATTTCAAAATGTTATTTAAAAAAAAACCCAGTTTTTAAGTAGTCATTTTGCAGTCATACACAAAACAATATAAAAATGAACATATACAAAAAGGGAAAAAATACACAATAAGAACACATTTAAATAAAACAATATAATTACACTTATATCCCAAGTTGATCTGATTTTGTAATGCTTTAAATGAAAATATTAAACTTTCAATGTTTGCCAAGCTCGTTGAAGATTTTTTTTCCCCAAAAGGGAGAGGTTATATGATTTTCCAACTTACCAACAAATTTTCACAAAAAAAATCATTCAATCACATATATTTGAAATCCAAACATTTACATGTGGTATTTTTTCCCTAACGGAGAATAGGTTGACCCCCTCTTCTCTGTGGCAGCCCCTCAAATATTAGAACAGTGCTATTGTCAGGCACCACTCCATTACATAATTAGGAAAGAAGACTAAGAGACTCCATGGATTGGAAATCAAAAGTACTTTTACTAATTATAAATGGTAAGCGAGCAGTAGCAAAGCAAAGTCTGCTTAATTTGGCGCGAAAGCAATTGATATATAGAATAGCCCGTTCCCCCCCCCCTTAGGATCAAAGCTCCAGTCCAATCATAAGTCCTTCAAGTGTCAGGTGTGAGATAACTTCAAAAAGACAGGCCGAAAGATGGAATGTTGAGGCCGTTGATGCAGGCGGGAAACACAGACGCATGCGCAATCCCAACGACTGGTACATCCTAGAACATTCCTCCAGCACATCAATTAACCCCTCCCAAATACCAGCCCCCCCCTTCCCGTTCCATGGCAGCTGAAGCAACAGCAAGGCAGAAGCTGACATCCGGCCGTCCCCCGGAAAAAAGGCTGTCAGGCCTGGAAGAAAAAACAAACAAAACAGACAAACGACAAAACACAAAAAGAAGAGGGAGGGGAGAAAAGTCAAGGCTTGTCGGGATAAGCAGCATAAAATTTCTGTAGCAGGCGGGGAGCACGAACGTGGGATTTATCAACCCATTCCGTGTGGGAGGGGGGAAAGTGCTTCCAAGCCACCAGGTATTGGATGCGGTTACGGTGCCTGCGGGAATCAAGAATTTCACGAACTTCAAAATGATGTTCCCCATCAATCAGCAACGGAGCAGGCGGAGGTTCATCTGGGGGGCGTAAGTGGGAAACCCGAACAGGTTTGATGAGGTTGATGTGGAACACCGGGTGGATTCGGTTGAGGTGTTTAGGCAATTGTAAACGAACAGAAACAGGATTGATGACTTTCACAATAGGGAAAGGGCCAACATACTTGGGTCCTAATTTCTTTGATTTCTGTGTAGTGTGCAAGAATTTTGTGGACAAATACACCAAATCCCCAAGGCGGTATTCATAGGGCTGAGAGCGTTTTTTATCAGCTTGCTTCTTATGGGCCTTATGGGCAGTGTCCAAAGTGGAAAGAGTCAGAGGCCAAATGCGACTGAGACGCTCACTCCAGTCCGCAACCGAAGGAACTTGTGGTTGGTCAGTAGGCAATTCGGGAATAGGAACAAAATCTTGGCCGTAAACGACCCGAAAAGGGGTGAACCCCGTGCTGGAGTGAACCGAGTTGTTGTAGGCCACCTCAGCATGTGGTAACAGGTCGACCCAATCGTCTTGTTGATAATTGATGAAACAACGTAAATATTGCTCAAGGACGGAATTTGTACGTTCACAGCCGCCATTAGTCTGAGGATGGTAGGCGGAGCTAAGGCCCTGGGCGGACCCAATGCGTTTGAGAAATTCCTTCCAAAAAGTAGATGTGAATTGGACCCCACGATCGGAGATAAAACGGTCGGGCACCCCATGCAAACGGTAGATGTGTGAAAGGAACAGTTTAGCCAATGCCTTGGCGGAAGGAATTTTGTGACAAGGCACGAAATGAACTTGCTTGGAAAACAAATCAGTGACCACCCAGATAACGGTATGCCCCTGGCTTCCGGGAAGCTCAACAATAAAGTCCATAGAAATCTCCTTCCAAGGGGCAACCGGGCGAGCGACGGACTGGAGTAGTCCCTGCGGTTTCCCCGGCGGTTTTTTGGCGGTAGCGCAAACTGGGCAACTGGCCACATAAAGTTCAATGTCCTTTTTTAAAGAGGGCCACCAGAATTGTCTCTTCACGAGATGCAAAGTTTTCACGAACCCAAAATGACCCGCCAATCTGGAGTCATGAGCGCGACGAAGGACGACAAGTCGTAGGGATGCGGGGATGTACAATTTAGCACCAATCCATGGTAGATCGTCCCTCATGGTGCACTCGTCCCGATGGTTCAGAAACCAGTCGTCTTGAGGAAGAGCTTTTTTAAGGTCAGAAAGTAGATCTTGAGGCACTTCCCTCTGAGCTTGGGTCTGTTGACGTGTGAGTACCGGAGCTGCCAGGAGCGGTTGGACGATACTCAGTTTAGAGCAATTATATTGAGGTAATCGGGACAAAGCATCCGCCATGAAGTTCTTTCCGCCCGGGATATACTTCAGAGTGAAATTGAAACGGTTGAAATATTGGGCCCATCGCATCTGTTTGGGGGAGAGACGACGAGGCGTTCGCAATGCTTCCAAGTTCTTGTGGTCAGTCCAAACCTCAAATGGGTGTTTAGCGCCTTCTAGGAAATGGCGCCAAGCAGCGAGGGCCCAACGGACTGCGAAAGCCTCCTTCTCCCAAACCGCCCAACGCCGCTCCGTGTCAGTGAGTTTACAGGAGGTGTAAGCGCAAGGCTGCAAGTTACCTTGGTCGTTGGCTTGCAGCAAAATGGCCCCTACGGCGACATCACTGGCATCAGCCTGGACGACGAAAGGCCGGTCGAGATCAGGATGCTTAAGAACTGGTTCAGCGGCAAAAAGGCGTTTAAGTTTCTCGCATTCCATGTTCCAGTCTAAAGGCTTATTAGGTTTAGGCTTTGGGTCGCCTTTTGTCTTGAGCAAATTAGTAATAGGGAGAGCAATCTTAGCAAAAGAGGGAATGAATTGACGGTAGAAATTAGCGAAACCCAAAAATTTTTGCAATTGCTTACGAGTTTTGGGCGCGTCCCATTCAGTGACCGCCTTCACTTTTTCAGGGTCCATTTCAATGCCATCCGGGGAGATGCGGTAGCCCAGATAGTCAATTTTAGTTTGGTGGAACTCACACTTAGACAATTTGGCATAAAGGTCAGCGGCACGGAGTTTTTTCAGAACCGTGCGCACCAGAGTGACGTGGTGGTCATAACTGCGGGTTAAAAGCGATTGAGTGGCTGGAGGGGGGAGGGACTTGGCAGCCCTCTCTTTCCGCTTCCTTCTTTCCTCCTTAGCATAACGGAGACGAGTTAAGTCGAGTTCAGCGTCCGCTGCATGCTCAAACCAAGTGATTAAACGTCTAGGCAGGTTACGATTGACACATTGCTGATAAATGTCCTCATTCAATCCTTCAGCAAATCTGTCCAGTAGGGCGTCCTCCCCCCAGCCTCTCATGTATTGTGAAATATCACCCCTGGTCCTTCATTATTAAAAAAAAAATGTAAGGAAAAGGTGTTTGACTTAACAGTGCCTTCATTTCTTGCAACTCCAAAACAAATAAAAAGTTGATCCTGTAAACTATTGTACACAGATAATGTACAATAGTTATGACACAGTTATCTTGATGAATTAATTTCTATTTTAAATCACGGAAATAAAACTTAAGTGTCCTTGAAAACTTGTGTAGGAAGTCCCCCACCCCATCCCAGAGAATGAAATATGTTGAGGAATGTTAAAAGAGGCAGAATATTATATTTCCCCAAAGGAGAAATGGAAGACATGCTCTCAACAAAGGCAGAAAGCAGGCCCAACAGCCTCTAGCAGTCTTTAGAGATGGATAGTTTGTGCCCATTAGGAAATTCAGGCCAGCCTATTCACATACAAAACACTTTCAGCTCAGTGGTGGGTTTCAAAAAAATTTGGAACCTCTTCTGTAGGTGTGGCCTGCTTTCTGGGTCCACTGATGGAACCTCTTCTAACCGGTTCGGTAGATTTGACGAACCGGTTCTACCCAACTGGTGCGAACCGGTAGGAACCCACCTCTGTTTCAGCTGCAATTGATGGGACTAAAATGTACATCCCCCACCCAAATTCTAAGAACAGGACATGACCTTAAGGTCAATATAGGATTAACCACCAGCATTAGAATAGCAAAAGACACCAGACTCACTACAGGCACAACCTCCTGCAGCATCTCAGAACCCTATAAAAATCCATGTACTCAACAAATCAATTTGTCAGCTGTTCCAGAACTACATGCTGTTGGTGGTTCTACTCATCAATAAATAGAGTCCTTTCCAATCAGCCTCCATTTTATTTCCAGTATCTTACTCCCTTGAAACCAGACAGGATTTTTAATTCCAACACTTGAGTCCATTGGTTGAAAACAATCAGTTTCCAATTCTGATTATAAGCCTTTTATATATTTGTGATACTTTAAACTTAACTTGTGTTAAATGTTGATGGTTGTAGGGTACTATTTGATGGTGTCTCAGGCATGAGGTAGCTAATCTCTGGACTAGAGAACACACTTAGGGAATGGATAGAATGCTGAAGGCTCAACTAAAAAAAAGGCATAGTTTGACAAAGAAAAACAACACCTTGAAATGCAAAATATTACAGCTTACAAAATTATGAATGAGAGTGACTATTAGGGCATTCCCCAACATGTCCACTTCAGACATGTTGGATTTATATTCCCAGAATGCTTGAGGTTGGAGGAGGCTTCGGCCATGTCAACAGAACAGAACAAAATAAGAGTTGGAAGGGATCTTGGAGTCTTCTAGTCCAATCCCCTGCTCAAGCAGGAGACCCTACCCCATTCCACACAAATGGTTGTCCAGTCTTTTTTAAAAGATGACTACTGTCATCACAAAAACTTTCTGCACAGCCTGGAGGATCTGGCCAGGGATGGCAAGGACAGTTAGAGCCAGAGGTGGGTTGCTCCCAGTTCAGCCCAGATCAGGCGAACCGGGCGGCGGGAGGCTCCATCCACCCACCCGGATGCAGAAGCGTCGTAAAGTGAGCACGCCGGAACCTGTAGTAAAAAAAATTGGCAACCTACTACTGGCTGGAACAAATCTGGGCGGTAAAAGGAAAGTAATCCAGTTAAAGTGGGCAGGCTTGAGAGATGGAAGGCCCTTGGGTTTAAAGGCCTTTTGGAACTGAAGAAAACAGGATCCGGGTTGCAACCTGAGGTGCAGCTCGAATCTCAGACAGATAACTGGCTATTCCTCTTGGTCACCTTTATATATTTTATTTATTTAGTTTGTCAAACATGTAAAAATAACAGGTATAAGTGTAAACATAATATGAACACAGTAAATGGGTACGAATAAATGGAGATGGTAAGACAGGGATGGTAAGCACGTGCCCCTTACAGACCTCTTAGGAATGGGGTGAGGTCGACAGTAGACAGTCTAAGGTTAAAGTTTTGGGTGTTTGAGGATGTAACAACAGAGTCAGGTAGAGCATTCCAGGCATTGACCACTCTGTTGCTGAAGTCGTATTTTCTGCAATCGAGTTTGTATCTATTGTGTGCTCGTATGTTGTTGTGATTGAAGCTGAAGAAGTCGTTGACAGGTAGGACGTTGTAGCAGATATTTTTGTGTACTATGCTCAGGTCAGACCTTAGTCGACGTAGTTCAGTGGTGGGATACTGTGCGACGCTCCGCCAAGTGTCGTGGGCAGTAAGTATGCATGCATGTGGTGGATGCCCAGCCCCGTACCGGTTGCAACAGGAACAGAACCCACCACTGGTGTAGTTCCATGTTGTCCAAGCCCAAAATTTCAAGCCTGGTAGCGTAATGGGTTCTATTGTGAGCAGAGGAGTGGAGGACTCTTCTATGGAAATACCTCTGGAGTCTCTCAATTGTGTTAATGTCCTATATGTCCTATATACAGTGCGGGTTCCAGTGCGGATGCATTGTGAAAAAACTTTAAAAATTCCTCAGGGAATCAGGAAAAGTTAGAAAAAGCATCCACTGCTGTTACTACTTTGGCAAAAGGGAGGGACGGACTCAGCAGCAGCTGCAGCCTTAAAATTTTTTTCAGAATCAAGAAACTTAGAAGTGCACGCTTCAGTTGGTCCTCAAAACCAATCTTAACAGCACATCTTCTTTTCTCCTTTCGGTGTGCTTCTAGGTTGCTCTGAAACCACCTCTAGGGCTCTTCTGACGGAAGACGGAAGCTACGCGACGGAAGCGGGCGTCAGCTGGAGGGGGCGGGCTAAGTGCAGCGGGAGGGGGGAGGGAGGCGCTCGCTCCAGCGCGGGGGGCCATTTTAGTGCTTGCGCGGCGGCGGCATCGGTAGCCAAGCGGAGGTCGCGGAGCTTCAAGCCGAGCCCTTTCCGGGGAGGCGGCAGGGACGGTGCCGCCCCCTCCCCGTTTTCCTCTTTGCGGCCGGGGAGCGGCTGTCCCTGGGTGCCCCCGAGGGTCGCTCTGTCGCCTTAGCAGCTGAGCCCCTGGAGTCGCTTCTGCCCAGGGGAGAGTCGCGCCTGACCCGCAGCCCGCTTAGGAGCCGCCGCTGCCGCCCCCCTCCTTCCCTTCCTCTCTGTCACTTTCCCTCGCTTGCTCCATCGCGCGCCCCGGCCGTGCGGTTGCCCCCTCCCCCCCTCAAGTGCGTGTGCACGCGTGTCCGTGTGAATGCGTGACTCTTCGTCCGCTGGGCTCTTTCCTTCCGGGAGGGCCGGAGCTGCCACTGCTGCCGCCGGAGACTTGGCGCCAAGTTCCCCAGAGAGTTTTCCCGGGAAGAAGCGGAGAGGCGGGTCCGGGCGGCTGGGAACCGAAGTGAAGCGAACTCCCCCGGGCTCTTCGCGTGTCTTCGGGTCGGAGGAGGGCCGGGCGCGGAAGAACGGGCCTCTGGGCGAACAATGGCCTTCCAGAGGGGCGCAGGGAACTGCCCGCGCCTGGCCGCTTTCCCCGGGGCTCCTTCAAGCGCACCTCTCTGCCCTAGCGGTCTGGGCGCCGGCTGGTGGTAGCAGCTCTCGGCATCCCGCGAGTTGAGGGGGTGCCCGGGGCTCTTCTCCCGCCAGGCGCCACTGCCGGTCGCCGGGCTTTCCGTGCGGCATCTGTCTGTGTCGAAGGCCGGGGTGGAAGCAGCGACCCTACAGGTTGTCCTGGAGCCGCCTCGCTACTGCGTCTCCCGGGGAAGCCGCGCGGCCCGTCTTTTCCCTCCGCCTGCCTTTCTGGATGTGATGGAACTCATGTTTGCCGAGTGGGAAGACGGGGAGAGGTTCTCCTTCGAGGACTCGGACCGCTTCGAGGAGGACTCGCTTTGCTCATTCATCTCTGAGGCGGAGAGCCTGTGCCAGAACTGGCGAGGATGGCGGAAACAGTCAGCCGGACCCAACTCCCCCACGGTCAAAATGAAAGGTGAAGAGGACTCTTAGCTGGGCAGCTAGGCGGGGCTGGCCGGAGGGTGTACGAAGCTCCTGGCTCTTCTGCTAACCCCAGGACAAGGGTGTCCAAACTTGGGAACTTTTAAGACTTGTGGAGTTCAACTCCCAGAATTTCCTGGCTGGCTGGGGAATTCTGGGAGTTGAAGTCCGCAAGTCTTAACGTTCCCAAGTTTGGCTGGGGAATTCTGGGAGTTGAAGTCAGCAAGTCTTAATGTTCCCAAGTTTGGACACCCCTCCCTTAGGATGGTCAGGAGGAGGGGAGGGGATACGTTTCTCTAAGTAAAATGGAGCCTAACTCCAGTGACTGCATAGCAAGAAATGGGCTATGCACTTGTGAATAGATGTCTACTAGGCAGTTAACTACAACCAGATAAAACATGAGGAGCTCAGGTGCTCCTAAGATACTCTTGGCTTTCATCATCTTTTGCCATGGGTTGCTGGGGTTTAGCATTTTACTACCTGGACTAGCATATTTTACCCATCAAAAGTCTTCCTTTAAAGAAAGTTCTGAATTCCTTGGTTTGGCTTAGTTTTCCTCAGGGGTTTAATTATTTATATTGCCTGGTTCAAATTATTACAGAGAGGGAACACAAATGTGATCATGACTGAGGTAGTTGAACCATTTATCAGTACCTAAAGGTGAAAAAAATGGGATGTTGTAACTTATCACATGATTGAGCCAATGTAGCATCTGTTCATCTTAACAGCAATTTACCATACATTTTATCTGGGTTCAGAAGCTGAGCAGGGTTAGGCCTCCATGGAATACTATTGTTGTAGTATTGGAAAGTTGAAGAAACAGCCTGAATGAAGGAAGTAACAAATTATTTTTGCATTGTTGCTGAGAAAAATACATGGATATGTTTTTGACATCAGCTGGGATTAACCTTGGCTTTATTTTATAGCCAGCTGTTCTTGCTTCTGTTGAAATTAAATGAATAATCTGTAGGTGCTCTATACATAAGTGATACCAATAGTAGAAGCACTCATGGGTTGAAAGAAAAGTGCATCTGTACATTATAAGAATTTGTATGTTCTTTGATCCGTGATCATAACTCTGAAGTATTTCTTTTGGAAAACAGAGTTTGGAAAACCATTCATATTACTTTTGTATTCAGGCTTATTTATTGTAGGCTATTTTAGATTAGCAAACATGCAATCTCATGCAATGTAGTCATAACCTGCCTTTGCTCCCTGATATGCACAATAATTTTGTGCCTTAAGTCAGTCCTGACTCCTGGCAACTGCCTGAACAAGTTCCTGCAGTTTTCTTGGCAACATACTCCAAGGCTTTTTGTGTCCTCCTAGGGCTGAGAGACACAAGTTGGCTCAAAATCACCCACAGAGCTTCATATCTAAACTAAGATTAGAACTACAGCCTCCCTGGCTTTGGTGCCTTTAATCGCACCAAAGAAGTGGTAGAAATATAAAGAAATACTTTTGCAGTGTTACAGGTATGTTTATATGTATGTATTCGTATGCACATATACACACAAGTAGATAATGCCTATAAATATTTTATTAGTGGCAAGTGAAACTGACACTAATATTTTTGAATCTCTGATCTATAGGTCATCAATACCGATAGCTGAGTAAAATGAAAGTTCAGCTGTATGAGATTTATAGCTGTATGATTTAATCCTTAAATCGTGTAAGACTGTATCCTCTTAAAGCTACTCAGCAGCAGATGCTGTTACTCTTGAAAACATTAAAGAAGATTGTGAATATGTCCAATCAGATTATTAAACATGCATTTTTTGCAGGGGGTGCCAATATGAAATGAATTGAAGCCTGGAGAATTAAGTTTGTTTTTAAATAAAATATTTCATTGTAGTTTAGTAATCTATTCCACTTCACATACTTATTTTTTCTAGAAGGTAAATAGTTTTATAGTTGCTTAATTACATGATTTAAATGTGTTGGAATGAAAAACACAAAAATAAAATACAGGATAAAAGTGAGTTTTGAGAAAAGCCAAGATAGCACCAGTGTTCTTCAAGAGGATACAGCTAAATTGCAATATTTAATGAGAAAAAATTAAAAAGTAATCATACTGTTTTCAGTTGACCCAGAGCACCCTAGTATTGGAAATCCCTCTCACTTCAATATATAAATGCTTGCCTAATTTTTTTAAACTGTAAATTTTTATTTCCTAAGTTATATTTAATGTTTTAACATTGGATTTGTTTTTAAATGATGGGCTTTTATGCTAAAAATGTAGAAATGTGTCAAAGTAACTTTTCAAAAATTTAAAGTATAAGGTTTAATTTGTGTTAGTTCTAAATGTAGTTTTTTAATCGGGTTTAATCAGGTTTTGATTATTCTTTTGAGTATAGATATTTGGTGTGAAAAATACATCAAATGCTGACTTTTCCAATTATTTGTTTCAAAGTATTTTTACACTGCCCTAAAATGCCAATGTTTGTATATATGATATAAACATTTTAGGAACATTTAAGAGAAAACACTTTCACTTTAGACAAAAAGGAAACAAAATAAGGTTTTAGGGTATTGGGAGCTGAGCCATAAAGGGAAAGCAACATGACTGAACACATATATTATCTGTGAAAACAAACAAAATTTGAAATTCTGGAATTCATCAAAGATCCTGAAGAATATTGTGCATTTTGAAACTCCCTTGCGAAGTAAGAAGGTAAAAACAAAAGTTTGGAAATATAGTTAGATTGATTGCATGAATATTCAATAAAATTGTCAATACGATGCTTATACTGACATTGATTGCATACTAAAAAATAAATTAACAGAAAATAAGAATTTATCCAAAGCTCTTGGGTAGAAATTCACATTTTTTCTTTTGAAGTTTTGTAGTTCTTACAATGGGTTTTCTTTTATGTTTTTTCCCCTGAGGACTAAAATAGTAATTTTGTTTGTTAACTTGATAGCAATTTGTGCAAGGCACAAATTAACAATTTAATGTATGACTTGACAGTGGTCTTCTCTGTGTCTGTAAACAGACAGCATAAGTACCATTATAAGTAGAATATCACCGTAATTGAAGGCTTGAAATACCATAGTAAGAAGTGGCACATGAGAAATGTTGGGAATGATTTTTTAAAACAACAGACTTAGCTAACTTTAAAATGTATTTTAAAAAAATTATTATGATTTTCTATGTTCAGATATAACATATAAAATAATGAATTAATAGATGGCTTTGGCTAATGAAATCAATTGTTTGATTTTAAAATGTGTTGTTATTGGCATATAGAATCATGAATTTGCATGTGGATATAAATAGTAGTAGGAGCAGAGAAGTTTTGTACGCCAGTATTATTCTATTATTTTATCTGTCTCAAATTTGTTGTGTTATTTTACTCTGGCCACCCTCCAAAAGAAAGCACAATTAAATTGTTCCAATGATAAAACTTGCTGTCAGTGGAACTTTGCCTATATTATTTCTATGATCTTTTTCAATGTAGTATAAGAGTCAACAAGTGCTTAGCTTTGCACCAAATAATAAAGCTCTTTGTATGTTAAGAGGACTGAAGTAGTTGAAAGCCTTATTAGGAATGCATATTTATAGTATCTTGAGTCTAAAATACTCACTTGAGAATCGCAACAAAAATATCTTCCAAAAATGATTTTCAAAAAATTATATGGGGAATGGCAAATATATTGGCCTTCAGGTAAGATGAATGAATATATATATACATATATATACACATATATACATATATATATATACACATATATATACATATATACATATATATACATATATATACATATATATACATATATATACATATATATATATACATATATATACATATATATATACATATATATACATATATACATATATATACATATATATACATAAATAAAAATACATAATTGCTGCCTTAATGATAAGGTTATGACCATAGCAATAATAGCTTAATTTCCCCCAAACTATTTGGGCTAAATGCCTAATGACTATAATGTCTTGACACAATTTATCTGCTTTTTGCCATGATCCTAAGAGTGAAAGTCCCAGAAGTGCCTTTCAAAAAGTAACTGAGATTTCTTTGCTTTTTTTCTTTGAAGTCTTTGCTTCTCATCCAAGAAGCTTCTTCAGCTTATTGAATGAAAAGTGAAGGATCTTCAAACAAAAACAAAGAAAAGAAAAGAAAAGAAAAGAAGCCCAGTTGCCTTTTGAAAAGCACTTTTGGGACAACCATGACCTGGATGGAGATTCTCAGTCATCGAGGTCATGGGTGTCCCAAAAGTGCTTTTCAGCTGAAAAGCTCATCAAGAAGCTTTTTCAGTTTGTGGGGTGCTATTTGCACATAATGCTTTGAGATCAACCAATTGCCTGTTAATGAAATCTGTATTATTGATATATTATGACACTCAAAATATGTTCCTTTTTCCAAGCAAGTATCCCCACTATAATTTCAGAAAGATTAAAAGCAGAAATATCACTTAGAAATAATGCCAGAAATAACAGAGCAGCTGAAGGTGCTGCCATATATTACACATATATTTGAAGCATTGTGCTGAACTGTGAATTCAGCCATAGGCCCCAGAAATACAAGCCTGACATGTTAGAAAAACAGAATAGTATTTTGGGACTGAGTGAAAGGGTATTTGAGTATTTCAATAAATCTTAAAAGCATTCATATGGGGATATTACATCTTTTGTTGATAGAAATTTGCTCTACTGCAAGTTGATGGATTTTGATGGGTAACATTATCAGATGGAGCAATATGGGGAAGCACTTTCTGAGTAAAGTTTTGATATTAATATTGTCTACCACTTAACATATATTGATTTGGTACTATATGGAGATTTTTTCTTAACAGTTTTTAAAACTCTGAAAAAAGCAGTAGTGCATGGAATTGTGCTAATTTTGAAAGCATATGAAAGCTCTGCACAATTCTCTTATTGCACATTGCTAAAAATTCTTCTTTACCCCACAGAAAAAAGAAGAGCTTGCAAGAAATGAAATGGGAGGATAATGATGAGGATAAGGCTAATAGTTCAAAGCACTGGTAGCTATTGCTGAGAGGCCAAACAGTTTTAGAAAGAAGTGCAAGAATAATGAATTGCTGTTTGCAAAGGCATCACTAAGGCTTATGAAACCTTGCAAAATAACCCATCTGGTTTCCTTTCAGGGTAAGCAACATTATGCAGTATGCAAAAAACAAGAAAGAAATAAGCTGAAGATACAAAAAAGAGACAAAGGATGTCCAACTAAAATTAGTTTATACCACTTGCTGTATCTCCATACCCTTCTATGTAGTCATTTTTCTACTATGTCAACACATTGCTTCATACATTGTTTTTCTTTAAACTTCTATTTTTGAGAATTTCAAGAGATTTGCTCAAATACAACTTTCTTGTCTTCTCTTCACCAATTCATTATTTCATGTATTTTACAGTGTGATTCTCATTTGCCTTCTCTATGTGACCCACTTCAAACATTTCATTCTCTTTTTCCCCTTAATCTACATTCATTCATTCATTCATTCATTCATTCTAGTAGGGAAATTCAAAACTGAGAAGAAACAAGCTTACTTATATGAACAATACATAATTAGAAAATATATCAAAGTGATAGATTACAGTTAGATAATTTTTATTGATTATTTATGCTCTTTTTGTAATGTTTTCAGGGGTCCACCAACGAATATAATGGACGCTATGGATTCATTGCAAGGCAGTAATGGCCTACCCAATCAAAGCATTTTCTTGGATGGCATATGCCCTATCTATTCAAGATTCTTTATTTGTAATATCTGCTTTGCATATTGATAGGGAGACAGGCCAAAAATGGAAGTCTGGAATCCAAAAATTGAGAAGAATGGAAAGACTAAAAAAAAATGAGTTCAGGATGGACAAATGGCATAGGTGTATAAATTCTAAGACATAAGATATAGAACAAATTTTGAATCTAGATGTATTATGAAATTTATCATTGGGCTTGCACTGTTCCCTATAGTCTTATTTTACACATCCCTGATACAATAGTAATTTCCTTTTGACAACTCTGGTGTTCAGAGCTATGCTAAGGTGTGATAGTTGTGTTCCAACTTTCCTCACATCTTGGATAGGCTGTGCTCTTTTTTTTAAACTCTTCATAAATCATATCTGTTATAGCTGAGAATTGCTTCAAACACCTCTGCGTATTCTGTTTTTTCCAGAGTGGCTACTTCTTGTCATGTATTTACTGTAGGGGCTCTAAGTGGTGAAATTTATCATCTGCTTTATATAGGATACCTTGGTTTTCCATTTCATTTCTTTGCTTGGAACCTGAATGTTCTATTGCAGCAGGCTCCTATTTCTCTTTCCACTGAAAAAGTAGTTTAGTAGGAGTTGTTTTTGTTTGGCTTTTGGCAAACAGAGTTTTTGTGTGTGGTTCCTTGATAAGTGAGGCATGTATAACAGAGATTGTGGCTACAGTATATCTCCAAACCACTGCTGTGTGTCTTGATTAGTTCCTAGTTATCCATGTTGTCCAAATCATTTTGTAGGCCACTGATAACAGAAAAGCAATTAAATGTGATTTGAAAAACCGCATATACTGACTTCCCCCTCCTTTTAGACATGGTAGATCTTTTCAAAATTGTCCAGGATTCACTGCTCATCCTTCTTGTAGTGTGACAACTTGTTCCTTTCCACAGGAGCTGCTGAGATTGTTGGCTTTTTAAAAAACACATTTTATAATTGATAAGATACCAGTAATCTGACCCTCATCCCTTCCCTTCTGCCTCACCCCAGTTTAAATCTCACATCAGTCTAGCCACTTTATGTGCTTGATAAAGTGAGCTGTAGTTTGTGAGAGGTTATGCTTTTAAATTAAAGTTAGTCAGTAAAAGGGCTATCAGACTTTTTTAAAAATTTATTTACACAATAGATAAACACAACTGTCCTACAGGCCCAACTAACTAGACTGTTGAACTTGAAAGCTAAAAATAAAATTTGCTGTGCATTTCAGTGTGTTTTTTATCTCTGCTAAAAAAAAAGAGAGTCTGCCGTCAATAAGCAAAAAAATATTTGACTGACTTGTTTCACTTGTTCCCATTTATGCCCCTTGAAGCAGCACAGCTTCATCTGTTTCAAACCTCCTCCCCTACAAGTTCATTGAACACCCCCGGCCCTACCTTCTATCCTGGTGTACCTACTTGAGAAGTACTACCCTGTTTCCCCTAAAATAAGATCTCCCCAAAAATAAGCCCTCCCCAAAAATATTGCAACACAGCAGCAGGTGACCACGCTCGCCGCCTCCTGCACCTCGAAAATAACAAGACCTTGAAAATAAGGCCCAGCGCTTATTTTGGGGGTCAGAAAATAAGACCCTGCCTTATTTTCGGGGAAATACAGTACTACCATTGCCAGTCTTTTAGGGGGCTACATCATCTGTCATTCTCCTAATTTGTGTCTGAGAATGGTAGAATTCCTATGTATGTTTCCTTTCCAGGGAATAAAATGCAAAACTGGAAGGGAAGATAAAATCATTTCTACAATGCATGTTCCTAAGGTTGTAGCATAAAGATAAAGTAGATTTTTAGGAGATAAATTGGTTTTACAAAAAATAAAACCAAATACTGGAATTTGATTTGCAGAAATGCATCAGTTTTTTCAGTAACATAGGATTATGCTGACCTACTATAATTAGTGATTTCAGAGAAATGGCTTTCAAGTAAATAACACATCATTAACTCTCGAGAAATTAATAAAGTCAGTTGGAAGGCTAAAATTATACAGAATGTTCTATGTGTACAGAAAAGAAAAAATTAGATAGTATGACTTCTAGCACACACAAAGACTAAATAAATTAAAATTTAGCACAGCATCTGATTAAATTTGTTATCTGTACTTAGAAATAATATTTAGATTTTTTGAAGCACAAAATATTTTTCTTTTAAGGGGAGAGCCTTGCACCTATTCTCTAACTAGATTGAGTTTAGCTTTTTTATGTTACAGCAACAGAATATGTGGATCTTTTGAAAGAAGAACAAGCATTAAATACTTATATAAAATGGCTACTTTTCGGCATTCAAGACTGATTAGTAAATGCTAACTGAAAAAAGAAAAATTAATATTACATTTGGTAATTTGTTTAGTTTAACAGTTGGGGAGTAATTAAAAGTATGATTGATGTAAAAACATTCTATTTTTCATCTTTTCCTTAGTATGTCTTGTGTTGCTTGCTTGATTTATCTTTAATTTGGTAAGAGATTTGAGTAAACAGACTAAAACATTTTTTGTCTCTGTGTAAGACATTTTGTTTTTTTATGCTCCAAACATGATGTTCAAAATCACAGTGATTTTATGACATTATGCTATTGTTGTATTGGTTTTTAGCAAGTGGTTTATTGAAGGCAAAATGGACTATTCAATACTTTCTCTTGACATCTTAATCTTTATGAACACCAGGGATGCTTCTTATAGTTTCTTGGAAAATTATTTTACATTTAGAAAAGCCAGGAAGTTTTTTTCTTTTTCCTTAGTTCTTAATGATAACATTCTGCAGAATTTAGATAATTTGCCCAATACTCTTCTTTCCTTTAGATGGGTTGGTGATCCCCTTGGTGGAACTGTCAGCAAAGCAGGTGGCATTTCACATTCCATTTGAAGTAGTGGAAAAAGTCTACCCACCTGTGCCTGAGCAACTGCAGCTTCGCATTGCCTTTTGGAGCTTTCCAGAGAATGAAGAAGACATCAGGTAGTATCCCTTATTATTTTCTTCAAAATGGACTTTACTTTGACTTCTTGCAAAAAAGGAGTAGGCTTTTTTTTTGGTTTTTCCAAACTCACGTTTAGTGTGGAAAACAAATTGGTAATTAATTAAATGAATTGAGCATAATGGAAAATCTGAAATTTTAATTTAATAAGCTGAAATAAAGGAAATTTTACATGAAATTTAGATGAAAAGCTTTTGATACACAAATTTGTGGTGAGCAGTTATACTGTAAACTGTCTAAAGTTTTTTGAAATGAGATGGGCGGCCAATTTAATAAATAAACAGTGTAAATCTATCTTTTTAAAGGACATACTATTTAATCAGGATTTAGACTTATGTGACTGTTTTAATCTCTGTATTGATGCAGAGGGCCTATTTGGATGACCAGGAATATGCTAAATCCAATGATTTTTTAAAAAGAAATTACAGCTCTATAGCCTTTCCAGTTCAAGGTCTGGTTTATTTGCAATGGTATAATGATCCATGTAGACAAATAGTTAAATCAGCCCAGCCTTCCAGACCCTCCTGGGTCTTCCTTACACCGGCTGCCTGGCATTTTAAAGTTGATGGGGGAGATATAACCTCATTTTTCTCCTTTGTCTATGTTGGTCCCATCTTTTGGAGGGAGTATCACTATTAGGCTTTCTATACTCTATAAACTCCAGGAACTATGAATTTAAGTTGTATGGGTTGGGTCTCTTATAGCTAATTTCTTCCATGTTTGTTTCTCCAGCTGCCAAAGCTTTTCCTTTATTCCCCCCTTCTAGTAGAGGAGTTTTCAGCAATATCATATAGTGTATACATGCACACACATACATAGTTCCTAGTTGCTGATTCTTTTCTCCCATAGCACCCTTGGGTCCCTTTTCCACTCTTATTCTTTTACCTCTTTCCCCATCTCTTAATGTTCTCTTCCGTCTTTCAATATTCTAAAATCAACTCCACCAGAGCTCTCTGCTCTTGAGGTCAACAAGCAAACTTTCCATTTGAAACAGCTGCCTTTTTAAAGAGAAAAGCTTCCTTTTCTTTTCTTATGCCATTAGGGGACAGGAGGCAGGAAGGATTTTGAATTCCACAGCTATTCTCTCACAATATATTAGGTAAATGGAACTTTTGGGGGGAGAAGGCTAGGATATAAATGTCTTAAACTGCCTATTAACATGTCTGCTTTTCATTCCTAGTTAATAACCAATCCATAATACATCCATTCTTTTGTAAAATGAATAGATTTGTATAACTTTGACCTAAAACCCATAGCTTTCAATCTACCATTGTCTTGTGCTTTAATTGTTTTAAAATTAGACCACATGTAACAGTCTTGAGTTGTATATGCTTTTCTACTTTATCTATAAAAGAAATGGTTTTGTAGGTTTAATAGCTGTATAGAAGAAGCAATTTGACATGCAAATTGTGACCTGTGATTAAGAATCTGTACATGATGAAATTCCATCTACGTTTAATGTAGCCTTTTTTCACTATGACATACATAATCTACTCTTTGAAATCTATCCATAATTTCTGCATTGTCTGGAATGGAATGCACTGTTGTCAGTCTCCATTGAAGATCATTCTAATAATAGAATGATTTATTTCTTTTAGGTTATATTCATGCTTGGCAAATGGCAGTGCAGATGAGTTCCAACGAGGCGAGCAACTCTTCCGAATGAGGGCTGTTAAAGATCCATTACAGATAGGTATGATGTTTGTATCTTACAAACTGGAATTGGGACCTTGGAGATCAAAGAGTCTAATTCCCTCACTTAGTGCAGGGTCTGCTCTCCTTTACTTTAACCCTAACAATTACACTGCTGTTGAAAAATCTCACGTCAGATGCAAAAAATATCTAAGGCGGGCTTTGATGAGTATTAAACTTATTATACATATTTGAATCTGCTTTCTCAGCAAACATAAAGCTGTACTCTATCATGACAGCCTTAGAAATGGCTGGGGAGACATTTGTGAATTCTTCCTCTCAGATGTGTCTCAAAATGACAGAAAGGAAGAATTATTTGGATCCTCTTTGGGGTGGACAAGTCTTAATCTATGTAATTGACTTAAAATATTTTTGCTGACACTGTTAAATCACTTTAAATATTTTTGCAATTATTCCAAATAGGGCTACTGCTAGGTCATTTTTTAACTTTATATTTCATCTCCATGTTCATTTTTCTAACTTTATTATGTGTCTTAAACAGTTTTTATTTTTTCATTCTTGCTAAAGATCCTATTTAGAAGTCACTTTGTAGCCTCAAAACTTTGGATCAAGCTTTTTAAAACCATTCCAAGTTTCCCCTGAATTGTATTTGTAATAGTTGAAAAAACAAAAACATGTTAAATACTTGAAAGAAATCATATTGACTATATTGAATAAATTCCATGTAATTGTAGTAGGATATAATTTAAGTAAATCAGATTTAATTTTTGTCAGGCCTCACAATGTTTTGGATTAAATCCCCCCCACCGTAGACTATACTTGCTCCATTTAGAGCCCAGTGGTTTGAGGTATATAAGCAAGCCTCACAGAATGGTTGCTGATCTGCATAAACTGATAATTGCTTTAATTATTACAACAGTGAACTATTATGTTTACTTCTTGTTTTTAGTCTAGGTATTTTTTAAGTTGGGGAACCTGAGAAATTAGGACCCTTTCCTACTGCAGGAATGTAAAGCATTTTCAGCTTTTAAGACAGATATTTGGAAGCTTTAGTTACAGATGAAACATGTCTACTTCTTGAGAATATTAAATGTGTGTGTGTTTTAGACAAGGAACAGTGTGTTCTACCACAAAATAAGGAGATAAAGTTTCATCCATGGATTTATTGGACAGCTTTGAATTAAGTATTCATTTTTCTTATCCTTAAAAACTGAATAGAGCTACTGAGAGAATATTGTGGCCTACATTTAATAGTAAATTTTGGTTTAGTACGACATGAATAGATGTAATAACCCTGAAAAAATATCCTCTGGCTCACAGGCCACATGAATTCTGTCTTGTTACATTCAGATAATGATAATGGGTTAAAACAATTTAATAATATTTTTAACAAGATTCAGATAAACTGGCTGAAGAATTTATTTTCACCTGCAGTCTCTGGTTTATATGTAATGGAAAACTTTCATTAATTGAAAGTAAAACTGCAAAATCTTTTTGGGGGGCTGTGAACATTAGCCCAAAATTGCATTATGTGCAAACATGGGTAACAAATGTGCATTGTGTTTAATATAGCTGATATAATAGTTGCCAATAGGAAGGATTTTAGTGTAAATTTAGATGAACATCTTCCATCCAAATGCAAATTTTTACTATAAAACTATCTTTTGAAAATCGCTGAAATATATTATTTGAATTTTCCACTGAAACTAGGAAGATTGAGTATTGCAGAGAATGGCCATTTGACTGAATAGTATTTCAATTATACATCTGAGCTACATTTTCTCTGTTTCAATAACTGCCAGACCATAACTTTTGTCCTGCTCTCCAACAGGTTTCCACCTGAGTGCCACAGTGGTACCTCCACAGATAGTGCCACCAAAAGGAGCCTACAACGTGGCAGTAATGTTTGACAGATGCAGGATCACCTCATGCAGCTGTACATGTGGAGCTGGGGCCAAATGGTGTGCCCACGTGGTAGCCCTTTGTCTCTTTCGGATACACAATGTAGGCTTTGAAATATGGCTGTTGTTTTATTGCACAGTAAATCATAAAAATCAAGTATTCAATAATGAAAAGCTCTATTGATTTTAGTTTCTGTTTTATTAGTTGACTCAGACTTGCAGAAAGGTGTTTGTTTAATACTGTTTAGCACAGAATTTTGAGACATAGTTAAATTGGAACAGTCAATGCTGCATGTTAGGTGATGTGCCTCAAAAATCAGTAAAGATTCATACTCTTTTATATGTTTTGGTGAAGAAAAAATACCTGCATGATTTTCATATTTATAACTAACCTGGAAATGAGGTTGGGCTTCTTGCCAAAAGGGGTTAACCTAGTTCAGTAACAGAACTACCTGCCCTATTCCACCACCGCCCCCCATGAGCCTCATGAGCTGATTATTACAAATGGGTTCTTAAAATATTTGAGAAATTGTCTGTTAAATTAAAGCAGTATTCTACCACTCTCCCAGTTTTTAATCTGTAATAAATTTTTCTCAGTGTAGCAATTTTAGATTAATGTACTGTAGAACTTGGTTTAACATATACATTTTACTGACTCATAACTTGAGGTGACCCATTTGCTGTCCTATGGAAAGACTTATAATGAATGAAATAGAAATACAATTAAATTTAAGAATAACTAGCAGAACTCTGGCTTACAAATTACTACTGAACATCACTGAAATTTGTGTCTATAAAGCATGATAGAGGTTTTCTGAAGGGATCAACATGTTTCATATGACTTTCCAATGATCTTTAAATCAATTGTTTAGGACAAATCAGAAGTAATATTTTGGAATTAGTGGCAGCCTAACTCCCTGAATATTTATGGCTGAGCTAACATTTTTGTGGGAGACTTTGTTGTATTTACAATTAGATTTTTGACAGTTCTCAAACTGAAGAGTCATCCTCATATTTTGTAGTCAAATTATCTTATAAGTTATGAAAAGCAGAATGTAAACTAAATTGTAGTTGCTCTCATTTTTTGTAGTATCAAGCATATTCACTTTCTGCAAAAGTTAGGTTTGAGGGTGCAGACTGTAGTAGAATGGTTCAATTCTGTTTAGATGGCTGTTTTTAAAAAGTGCTGATGGGGATATTTTCCCATTTTGTAAGATTTGTTGTACTATCCTTAACATGTTTATAAAACTTCTGGGAGAAGCATGAGATTGAAATTGCATATACTACTCCATACTTTTGCTTTCATCAAATATACTGGCTGTAGTTAGACAAAATCAGAAAATAAATGAGTACCAGTGAGATGACATCCAGTACAGAGAAGGCAGAAATGATTTGTGCCTTATTATAATTATAATAATTATAATTATTTAGCTAAGGATTGGGGGTTTGTTCTGGATGGGGGTCCATTCCTTAGGAAGCAGATCATAGTTTGGGGATACGTTTAGACTCATAATTGTTACTAGACATGAAGATACCATCTGTTTCCCCCAAAATAAGACCCGATCTTATTTTCTTTTTGGTCCCAAAATAAGCATCATGTCTTATTTTCGGGGGATGTCTTACCTGCTTACCTTAGAACCGCCAAAGCCAGGCTTCCCACACCCTGACACCTGTCGTGCCGCTGCCCGACTTCTGTGGCCCCTCGTGGCCAGATGCCACCTGGTGCATCACACTGGTGCTGCGACTTGCGGCATGATGCATGATTCGATGTGCTGGTGTTGCTGCTCACGGCAGGAGACCAGGTGGCACATTGCACTGGTGCCATCACTTGCACTAGGAGGCCACATGGCGCATCGTGCAAGCAGCAACACTGGCATGACATGTGGCCTCCTGCCACAAGTGGCAGCATTGGCACAACGTGCCATGCGGCCTCCTGCCATGAGATGCAGCAGTGGCACTGCTGTGACAAGCTATGCGGCCTCTTGCGAGCAGCAGCACCGGCACAATGTGCCATGTGGTGTTTGGCTGCAATCGGTCGCAGAAGAACTCAAGCAATGGTGCAACAGGTGTTAGGGCGTGGGAGGACTGACTGTGGCAGTCCTAAGGTAAGGGGTGCAGGGCATGTGGGGGCAGCTCCACGGAGTGAGTGGGATCTTAACTAGGGTATGGCTTATATTAGGTGCATGTGGAAAATCAAGCTAGGTCTTATTTTTGGGGAAACAGCTTCACTGTTTAATTACTTGTGATGAAAACTTAGTTGGACAGGACAGGCTTATAACAATCGTATTCACACAATATAGTGGGGCTGTCTTCTAAAATGATCTGTAACTTTCAGTTATCTAAGATGGTTAATCTGAATTGTTGAATTAATATTATATTGCTCCTTTCACAAGCTTTCAGTCTGTTTCTAGTTTCATTCCTAAAAGGTTGGTAGGTTCCTCCAAAAAATTTCAGCTAAAACTTTCATCTGATTCAGTTAGCAGATTTTAGGGGAAATATAAAAAGCATTTGAAAGAAACCAATATATATGAAGGAATATTTCCTTCTGTTTGATTCTTTGCCTCTATTTCTGAGAGCTTCCTTCAGGAGATTGTATGAATTGAAGAGAGATAGGTAGTTCCTTACTGAGGATATTTGTTTGTGGAACAGTATTATCACAAAAGTTCACAAGGATTTTTGGGTGCTGGTGGACCTTGAATTATCCCAACTATGTTTAGCTCTCTTGTATCTAGTTAATTTGGATTACTTTGTGATATTTTACTCTGTTGGTTTTAAAGTAATTTTGCACTCTGTATTCTTCATTCATTTGTCTGCTGATCAGAACACTTTGCGGTGGATAGAAATCCAAAAAGATAAAAATACACCAATATAACTTGAATAGAAAATGTTTTTGTATCTGCAGGCAATGGGATAGATAGGTGTTTTTATTTACCTAGTAACAAACTTTGTAAATACTGTGCTAGGTATGATGTGACTATATCTGGGCTGAAGAAGTGAGGAACACTGACTGCATTCATTTGAATTTTTTTTGTATAATTAGTTGTTTAAAAACAGCTCTTGTGTAAAAGTAAATGAAAACTCATTTACAGTTTTTTCTTTACTGGGAAGAAGAATTGGCCAAGATTCAATATACAGATTGCACTTTACATTTACAGTTCTACAAAATCTTTCTTGGATGGTTTAAGAAGCTTAGGAGAATCACATGAGGGATAAGTTGTTGAAAGGACAGATATTAGTTCAACTAGCCATAGTTTTCAAATGAATAACCAGAATAACCAGATCAAGAGCTTCCAAAACATATAGTTGCTTTGTAACAAAATCTAGTTTATTTCATTCTTTTTCCTAGATACTGGATTTATTTGCACATACAACAAATAAAAGATCTTTAAGTGCTCTTGATTTTTAAAAATCCCATGATAAGAAGTCTGGAATCCTCTAAATGTTGATTAGAACATAGATTTTTGTTGCCAACTGGATGGCCAGTGCTAAATTTTGTGGGAAAACTAAATGAAGGAAACTGCTTTCAGCCTATTATATGCTAATGCAGAACTAAATTTTCAGATTGTTTAGGGAAATGTACCATAAAGAAATTCTTTATCTAATAACAAAATGACTACTTGTGTGGAGTAAAATAACCAAAAGGAATTATTCTGATCCTCATCATGATATAACAAATCAACTTAGTGGCTTATGAATTTTCAGTCTGTTTTTGTTAATATGTTAATCAGCAATCATTAATACATTGTTGTCCCTAGAGTACTTCTGAGTTCAATGCATTCAGCTAGTCCTTCCTTAATGACAGGTCTCTTAATGACTGTTGGAAGTTGCAACAGCCTTGGAAAATCAGCTCTACAGACTGTAAAGCATTATAACCGTTGTAAAATAACACACTACCCCCTCCAGTTGAGTGACCGCATTTTGAGTATTTGGCAGCCAGGTTGCATTTATCATCAATTACAGTATCCTGCAGTCACATGATTGCAATTTGTGTAAGGGTTTTTGCCATAGAAAATGTCAAAAAATGCTTAGGTTGAATTTGCCTGATGCCCATGTCTTTTGCTTAACAACTGCAGTAATTCACAAATACAGTTGTAAAAATGAGTCAGGTCACATGGTGACCTACTTAATGACCTCCTGACTTATGACCAGAATTCTAGGCCCAATTGTCATAAATCGAGGTCTACCTATGCTGTTTCCAAGTAAATATGGATTGAACATAAATGTACTCACAGTGAATCATATCAATATAGGTATTTTGGCTGTAGCCAAAATCTTGCTCTGATTCATAGAGGTATCCTTACCAAAGCCTGATTTTAATAAACAACACTATATATGTTCCAGAAAAGGCTGCTTATCCGTCCTTGAGAGAATTATTTAACAATAAACATGACATTCTGTTAAAGAAATAATCTTCATATTTTCTCTTCTATCTCTAGGCATCTGCAGTTTGCTTGCGAGCACCTGTCTCTGAGTCTCTGTCTCGACTACAAAGGGATCAGCTGCAAAAATTTGCACAGTACCTCATCAGTGAACTCCCTCAACAGGTAGATAGCAAAAATATGTAGAGTAAATCCAGATTATACTCTATGGATATGTTTTTATTTAATTCTCTCTTGAAAATGTTGTTCCTTGTATGCTGAAATACAGATGAAAATATTGTATTCTTTCATACTCTTTGAATACTATTTGTATGCTTTAGATTTAAGAATATTAGTGATCTGAATAAATTGCCATGTGCATGTAGTTTAGTAATTTTGATGAGCAACATGTAAAGAGTTTTTAGTTTAATTTTTCAAGTTTAAAATTTTTACTTCATAAAATTGCACAAAATATTTCCATTGCATACTTTTACTAATCTTCTAATGTCAAACTAGATTGTGAACAAAACTACTGGTAAATATAATTTTGGGATGAATACTAGAATAAAAGGCAATTCAGAATGAAATCATGTAACGTAACCAGTGATCAGAAAATGTAGAATATTCCACAACGAATTAAACAGACTAATGAAAGATAGGAACAGCATTAATTGTTAGGTTGGAAGCCACTTTTTATTCCCTCCAGTCATATAGGAGTGATTATTGAAAGCTTCAAGGTTGTTACTGTCTTTCAGTATGATACTTCTAATCTATAGTCAGCTATTTCTTTTTTGTCTTACAGTCTATGGCTTCTGCTCCAAGAATAGTTACGATGAAATGAATACATTGTTTGATTACATAAAAGTAATTACTTACCTGTAAAAGTTTACCTATAAAAAATGTTTCAACAGAAAGTAGGCAGTATAAGCTCAAGGCAATGGCTCAGTTGCATAGCTGCAAATAACTTCAGTGTTTCTGTACCTTTCTTTGCCCCTTTCTGGGTTACCTCTGCATGCTCAATTAAAGGTAACTTGTGCAGGGAGATTAGCATCCCCATGTAGGGTGTGTTTGTTCTGATTCCTAGTTAAAAAAATGTCTTGGGAACATACCAAGCTACCATGATGAGCATTGGATAGAGTAATATTCCAGGCCATCTAGTCGAAATGATGGATGCTCACATTCCTAATTAGACATACAGAAGTAGCCAGATTACTAGTATTCTAGTAATCTGGTATTGGTGGAAACTATTAATCCAAATGCTTGTTATTATTTTGCTTACAAAGTATAGTTGAAAGGAGAACTTGATTAGACAAATAATATCTATTGTATATCAATTAAGGAGTTATGGTGAGGGGCTAGGTGAATGTTATTTTGAATTTTAGGTGGAAAACTCATGTGAAAAGTGATATACCCTGAGAAATGAGATTTTAGACAATTCAAAACTTTAAAATTAAAACCAAATTGAAGACCTATTTAGAGACTAAGAAGCAGCAAATATAATTATTTTAGTATAAAAAGAAGAGCAAGGCTTTCTGTCCCCAGTAGCAGCCAGCTAGGTTTCTGTCAGAAGCCTACTCTCTTGTGCCTGTACCATAGCAACAGCTTTGAGAGGTGAGTTTCTCAGATATTGTCTCAGATACTGAAGCTGATTGTAATATTTATTCCTTATGCATGTATCTAACCTTCTCTGAACACCTTTCAGAGTAAATCTTAGCAAGTGTTCTATCCTCACTTCACTTTACTCAGTGTGCAGCTCATCATGCAGCTAAACCCACCTATCCTCCAATAAAACAGACCATGTGGGTAGATCTGGATGCTTTATTAAAGAACAGGATGGTGAAACTGGGAAAAATAGAAATATATACCCTATTTTCCTGAAAATAAGATCTCCCCAAATAATAAGCCCAATTGGGCTTTTGAGCACATGCACTAAAATAAGCCTTTTCTGAAAATATTGCAACACAGTAGCAGTCATGAGGTGACCATACTCGCTGCCTCCTGCACCTCAAAACAACAAAACCTACCCGAAAATAAGGGCAAGTGCTTATTTTGGGGGTCAAAAGAAAATAAGACCCTATCTTTTTTTCAGGGAAACATGGTACAAAAAGAACCCAGATATTGAGTTGCTGCTGAACATAACAATTAATAGATGCAAGTAATCGAAATCTCACCAACGATGTTGTATGTGTGTGGGCTGTGACTTTGTCCTTGGATGAACATGTGCCGCAGATTAGGCTGGGTTCTCCTTTGTGCTAAAGGAAAATGTTTGGCTTCCCAGCATACATTTGTTTTGGTAGTGAGGACTGATGGGTCCCTTTACCAGCTTCAACAATATATATTTGCTCCTCCGGCCACTAGATGGGGCTAGAGAGCAACAACAATATATACACAAATTATGTGCTAGCGCTTGACACACACTGCTTGGTATCAACCAATTCCACTATTTGAGGTAGTTCCGTATTACCCTCCAAAGACTCATTCATATTTGATTACATTAAACATCATAATGCAAGCAGTAGTATTTGCATTTTAATGTCCATTCAGTTTAAAGACATGTTTTAAGAATTCTTCTCTATTCCCTTCTAGTTTTACCATCCTTAATAATTATAACCTATTAATACCTTAATTTAATGTAATAAACTTGGTTACTCCGCAGTTGACCTCAGCTTTGTATCAATTATAATCAAATTTAAAAAGGAACAGACTTTGCAAGATCTCATTCCTTTCACATAATCCCATCATACTATCTTGAAATAAGGGCACTGAGCCCATCTCCTGTTCAGTGCAGGAATCTAAATTAAAGCATCCTAGTAAATGGTTGTCACCCTTTGCTTCAAGGCATCCAGGGAAGGCAATCACACTGTTTTCGATAATTGATACACAATCAAATTGCTTTTATGATTTCAGTAAGCTTTTTTCTAATATTTAATTGGGATGCTTTCCTGTTATTTAAAATCTATATTAATCCAAATTACTCTATTCTTTACTCTAAAATAATGTAGAACAAGTCTTGAGTTTCTTTTGTGTGACATCCCTTTGTGGGCTATTTTATTGGGGATGTTGTATCCATTGCTGTTTTCAAGTGATCCTTCAATATTTCTTAGAATAGATTAGAATGAGCTGGAAGGGACCTTGGAGATCTTCTAGTCCAGCCCTCTGCTGAAGCAGAATTAATATCATTTCAGATAAGTGACTGTCTAGACCGGTGATGGTGAACCTATGGCACACGTGCCAGAGGTGGCATGGAGAGCCCTCTCTGTGGGCACGTACGCTATTGCCCCAGCTCAGCTAGCTGGTTGTCAGATTTCCGAGCATGCATGCACGCCAGCCAACTGTTTGTCGGGTTTCTGGTGCTCGGGCATGCACATGGACACAGACACACACCTTCCGGTATGGGCACTCTGTGCCTAAAAGGTTCACCATCATTGGTCTAGACTCTTCTTAAAAACATCTAGTGATGGAGTGCTCACAATTTCTGGAGGTAAACTACTGGTTAATTGTCCTCACTGTTACCGAAAATAAGACTTACCCTGAAAATAAGCCTTAGCCCCCATTTTGTAGTTCCTATTTAGTTTTTAGTTTTACTTTCTCATTTAAAATATCCTTGGATGCTACAATTTTTTCCAAATTTACAATGTTTGGGTGTGTCAGTGATTCCATTGTGGAAAGCCAGACTGGAATTTTTATATATTGTATTTTTGGACTATAAGATCCACACACACACACCCAGTGGGTGGAAATGTCTGTGCATCTTATAGACAGAATATTGCCAAATCCCTCCCCACCCCACTGACCTCCCCACCCTTCAGCCTCTGCCTCCCAGCAATTTGCCTCCTTGCAGCAAACAGCAAGCAATCTGGTCAGCTTCAGTAGAGCCTGATTTAGCACAAGCAGCTGATTGGCGGTTGGATCAGCCTCCCAGAATACTGAAGACCAGCTGTTCCAGGCTGCCGGGATCACCGCCACCTATTGCCGCCTCCATACCCCCCATTTTCAGCCTCTGCACCTCCCGTTTTAGGCCTGTTCCAGGCGGTGGGGATCACTGCTGCCTAGCACCACCAAACAGGATGCAGAGAAAATGGGACACATGGAGGTCAAAAAATGGGGCATGTGGAGGCAGCGATAGGTGGCAATGATTCTCGCAGCCTGGAACAGCTGATTATTAGTATTCTGGGACGCCAATCCAACCTCTAATCAGCTGCTCCTGCTAAATCAGGCTGTGCTGAAGCTGACCAGGCTGTTTGCTGCAAGGAGGCAAATTGCTGGGAGGCAGAGGCAGATTTTTTTTCTTGTTTTCCTCTCCAAAAGCTAGGTACCTTTTATAGTCTGAAGCATCTTATAGTCCGAAAAATATGGTAATTTTTTGGTTTAACTTTTTCCCATATTAATAGAGCGTTCCTTAATGTCTTTGGAAGTATTTATATATTTTTTCCATGTCATAAGAAGGCATGCCATCTCTCTTTGGAAGTCATGTCCCTCCAGCAGTAACAATCTTCTATTTCTCAAATTTGAACTTTCCTGAGGCTGGAGGGTGGAGCTACTGGCTGCGAGAGGGCAGTCAAAGAGATCCATAGGACTACAATAGAGTAAAATTGTCTCATTTCATTTGAACTTTCCTGAGGCTGGAGGGTGGAGCTGCTGGCTGCAAGAGGAGAGTCAAAGACATCCGTAGGAGTACAATAGAGTAAAATTGTCTCATTTCATATGAACTTTCCTGAGGCTGGAGGTTGGAGCTACTGGCTGCAAGAGGGGAGTCAAAGAGATCCATAGGACTAAAATAGAGTAAAATTGTCTCATTTCATTTGAACTTTCCTGAGGCTGGAGGGTGGAGCTACTGGCTGCTAGAGGGAAGTCAAAGAGATCCGTAGGACTACGGTAATGGCGGTATGGTAGGATCACTTATCTATAAATCAAAAATAGCAATAATACATTCTGGGTTAGTGTGCTTGAGACTGTGACTTTTTTATTTCAAAATGACTGGCTTAGTTCAATGTAATATTTGTTTTGCACCTTTCTTTCGTAGTACTCTCTTCAAATTTGGATACTGTCCCCTTTGTAAACAAATTACTAGACTACATAGACATATTACCTATCTTGAATCTCTAATCTGTGCTCTCCAAGCAGAAATTAGCTGAAAGCCCTATGAAGCGGTATATAAGTCTAACTGCTATTGCTATTGCTAAATTAGGTGCCCAATTCGGCCATTCTACTCTGTAGAGATGCCATGCTACCAGCCCCCTCTACCGCAAAGATCCCGCAAGAGAAGAGCAGTCTGGGGACAACTGTGGAATCTGGCAGGGTGATAGATGTGAACCATAAACACAAAGCTTTTACTGTGTCCCAGCATAACAGATATAGCTCCCTTGCTGACCTTAGTGGGGACATTAAAGTGACAAGTCAAGGTAGTTGTATTAATGATGACTCAAATAAGCAGGGGATCATGATCCAAAACGAAGAATTTACTTCGGAAAGGCAAAAGGGTGAATCAGGTATCACACATCAGTCGCACAAGTAGAGCAAGGTATCCAAAAAGAGAAGTCACCTTCTGGTTGGTGATTCAATTGTAAGGGATGTAAATTTAGGAAAGGATATGGAGGTTTTGAAACAGATCAGGTGTCTGCCAGGTGCTACTGCCAGCAGACAAGAGGCGTATTCTTAAGATAGTCAAGAATGCAAGTAAGGACACTGATGTTAATGCTATTATACATCTTGGCACAAATGATCTGTCCCAAATGGATGTACTTTCTGTGCAGAATGATTTCCAGAGCTTGGGGTATGAACTTAGTAGTATGTTGTAGGCTTATCTTTTCAGAGGTTATACCAGTATATAAGGAACAAAAAGGGAAGGCCAGCGTGTAGCAGAGTTTAATGTGTGGCTAAAGGAGTGGTGTAAAAGGGAAGACTTTGGTTTTATTAGTCATGATGCCTGCAGCTGGTCCAGTGAAAAACTGTAAAAAAGAGATGGTTTGCACCCATCCAAGAAAGGGACTGAGTTACCTGGCATTAAATTCACAGATTTTCTGGATAAACATTTAAACTGAACAGCGGGGACAGAGAATTAATTGATACAGAA
Source organism: Thamnophis sirtalis (assembly GCF_051295495.1). Lineage (NCBI taxonomy): Eukaryota > Metazoa > Chordata > Lepidosauria > Squamata > Natricidae > Thamnophis > Thamnophis sirtalis. The sequence goes on from NW_028261395.1 coordinate 18,766,264, forward strand.
CATTTCTGTCCCCAGCAATCTAAAATTCATAAGGTTATCAGTGTATGTAACATAGATAGTGGGGGGGGGGGTTAAGATTATCAGTCCTGCTGTCAAGCAAAACCAAGCATTTAATAGTGAGTGTATGTCCCACAATTGGAAGCTGTATGTCCCACAATTGGAACATACAGCTACAAGGATTTAAATTATTTAAAAGAACTAGACCAAATAAAAGAGGAGGTGGAGTTGCACTATTTACACAAAATAACTACATCTCTACAGAAATAGAGCACAACAATGATGAGAACTATCTTGAATGCATTTGGGTCAATATTAAAGAGGAGGAAAACGACATTGCCATAGGTCTATACTACAGGCCACACAACCAAGCAGAGGAAGTAGATGAACTTTTTGCTAGTCAGCTAACTAAGGTATATAGGAAGCACACTACAATAGTAATGGGGGATTTTAAGTACCCTGACATCAACTGGGAAACAAACTCTACACCAAGTGGAAGATCCAACAGGTTCCTAACAAACCTAGCAGACAACTTTGTTTCCCCAAAAGTAGAGAAGGGAACAAGGGGATCAGCTATACCCATAACTAGGTATGTCTAGTTTAATGAAAAGTAGGACCAAGGGAGACATGATAGCAGTGATCCAATATCTCAGGCGTTGCCACAAAGAAGAGGGAGTCAAACTATTCTCCAAAGCACCTGAGGGTAGAACAAGAAGCAATGGGTGGAAACTAATCAAGGAGAGAAGCAACTTAGAACTGAGGAGAAATTTCCTGACAGTTAGAACAATTAATCAGTGGAACAACTTGCCTCCAGAAGTTGTGAATGCCCCAACACTGGAAGTCTTTAAGAAGATGTTGGATAGCTATTTGTCTGAAACGGTATAGGGTTTCCTGCCTAGGCAGGGGGTTGGACTAGAAGACCTCCCTTCCAACTCTGCTATTGTATTGTATTGTAAATGTATCCATTCTTTCACCCAAGTTAATGCAGAAGCCTGGTAATAAAGCTCCCAATCTGGCAGTTGCTCTTTTTCCTTGCCAAACATATTTCAAAATTATTGCATTTAATTCATCTCAGTATTTTTTTCTCTAGTTTTATAGGAATCATTTGAAACAAAAACAGTAGCTTCGGCAGAATATTCATTTTTATAGTTGCTATTCTTCCTATCATTGCAAATTTTCCCGATTCTCCAAATCAAGTTTAATTTGTTTTGTTCCTTATATAAAGTTTTTTATTTTTTCATTTTCATAACATGTAACCACATGTATACTTTTATATAGCCAACATCGTATTGTATTATTAAATGTTTACATCAATTCATCTTCCCATCAACTCCCACTAACAATTATTGGCTCTTCTGCTCTCCATACACCATATTTGTACCTTATCCATCACTTCCTTCTTCCTCTTTCCTCCCCCTCCCTACCTCCTTTCTTTCCTCTGTCACCCTTCTCTTCTCTACTTCCCCTTCCACTCTCCCCTTTCCATTGCTTCTTTCTCTCCTCCTCTTCTTCCCCGCCCTCTCTCCTACCCCTTTCTTCTTCCCTTACCTCTCCCCTCTATTTCACTCTCTTCATCTCATTTACTTGGTGTATTTCAGCTTCTAAGCAAGTGCCATTTTATATTGATGGTATTTATAATTCCTTTTCAATATACATATTTAATTTTAACATATATCTTCCTCCTTTTTTAAAAAAAGAGAAAAAATGTATACATGTATAGTCATTGTGCTTTTAAACCCCCTCCCCACCCCAGCCTCATTTTGGCCAAGGTTACAATTGGCTGGTTACAATTCCCAGCTATTTTCATCATTATATTTATATAACTATACATCCTTACACATTGCCACCTTGTGGTTCTGTCTTTACATCTCAATAGTTTCCCATTATAAGAATATTTCATGTTCCCTCTCTATTTTTCCACTTCTTGATTTAGGTTACCCTTAATTGTCTATAAATGGCAATCCTTACTGTTCAATGTTCATTACAATTCCCTTAATCTACTATATAGAATAACAAACAGTACACATCTTACTTTGTTCATCATCTTAGAAGTGAAACATGTCCATGTTTCATATATTTTGACTCATGCTTAATTGTCCTTCTATTGTCATATTCAATCAATTAGCAACTCAGTTTAATTATCATGTATAAAAGTGAATCACAAACCTCTACTTCTCCCCGTATTAATTTCATATTTGTCCATATTCCATATATTTCAACCTTTATTTAAATATCTTTCCATTATCATAATCAATCAGTTAGCAACTTAATTTTATTGTCATATTTAGGAGTAAACCCCTTATCTCAGCTTTGTATTTTCCCATATAACAATTTCTAGTTGTCTGATTTTTTCCTAGTAAGTCTTTTGTCCCACTTCTCTATTCCTGCCTTTCGCCTTTTCTTTGTTTTGACACGTCCACCCTCTTCAATTTTTCCCAAACCACCATCAAAGAAATCTTTTATATTTCCCTTTGTTGGGGCGTAACCTCCTCTTTCAATTTTCCTTATGCCACTGTCAACCTCCAAAACATCTTTTGTCTGCTTTTTGTTTCCTTTTGTTGGGACACATCCCCCCTTTTCAATTTTCCCTATACCACCGCCAAACCCAGTGATTTTTTTTCTGCTTTTTATTTCCCACTGTTTCTATCCCTTCATTATTCCTCCCTTCTTCCTTCTTTTCTTCTTTAAATGCCTGCTTCTCTGAATTCAGAATTCTATTTAAGCTTGATTTTAATGATTTATGCATATTTTTTCACATACTTCTTCAAATTCCCACCTTTCCATAATGTCCAGTTCCAAAGTTACAGTTAATTATGCAGTTCTTATTTCAGAGTTCTGGTCCACCTTAAATTTATCTAATTCAGCTGCTGTGGAGAAGAGTGACGAGAGCCATCTTAGTCTTTTGTTCTTCCTTAATGTCCAGTTCCAAAATTGCAGTTATACAGATCTTATTTCAAAGTTCTGGTCCACCTTAAATTTAGGTAATTCAACTAATGTGAAAACGGAAGAGAAGCTGGAGCCATCTTGATCTTTTGCAGAAAAAAAGAAAAAACCTTTGTATTTTCCCAGTCCTTGATTTTGTTATTATTTTTTTCCTTGCTACTTTCCACCTCTCATTGGTTATAGTTGCTCAAAATATATTAATTGGAACACACTTGCATAAAGCCAAACTCGGGTATGTTTCTTTCGTCTCCTGCTCTTCCAAGATCTGATTTATGGCAGTTGGTTAATTAAAACTTCCCGCACAGGCAAGATTAGGTTATCAGTTGTCAGTAAGAAAATAGTGCTTTTTTCTTGATCTTTCTCCCTTGTTGCATTCTACCTCTCAGTAATTGGAGTTGCTTAAGATATATTAGTTGGAAGACATTCAGACGAAGTAATTCCTTTGGAATGTTTGGTTTCTATTTCAAATCCAAAACCAAATTAGATTTTGTATTTGAGTGGGTTTGTCACTTCTCTGCTTTCTCCCTTTCTGTCCAAATTGTTTCAAACAAATGGCTTTTTTTGGGCTAGTGTTTCAACGTTCCATTTTTCTTTCTTCCTTTCCTTTTGCCAAAATGCAGATCTGTCTATTAATATTATTTCTACTCTCAAGATTCTTTGCCTTTTCTAAGTTTTGATTTATGATTGCGGGTTAAATGAATTTTCTTACCAGTCTTTTATCTCGACCTCACACTCCTGTTCAGTTGCTTTGGCTGGAAGCCAGCTTCTTGTGCAGCAATGTTGCCACCCTACTCCGATTCAGAGGGCAAATCTCTGACCTGCGAGGGAACTGTTGCCTCCGCCTGGATCTGATGAGACGCTGCCCCTTCTTCACCCCCTCCCCTCCAGGTGGGTTCTGATCCAAAAAAGAGTCCCCAGAGTTGATTTGTCAGACAGGATTCATATGAGGCTCTTTAGAGCTCACATCCCCCACGTCTGTCCATCTGGAGAACTTCCTGCCTCTCTTAATTTGTTGTGTTAACCTTATATAGTTAACTTCTTTGATAGTTACACATCTAGTTGTTAGATAAATTCCCAAATATTTTGCTTTTTTAACTACTTGAAGGCCTATTTTCTTTGTCAGTTCATTTTTCTGTTTATAAGGTTTTTAGCTAGTATTTAAGTTTTTTCTTTATTTATACTCAGCCCTGCTACTTCTCCATGCTTCCTCAATTTTTTCCATTAACTTAGGGTCAGTTTCCAATGGTTCTTCTAAAATAAATACCAGGTCATCTGCAAGTGCTTGTAGTTTGTATTTTTCTCTTTTTATTTTCAAGCCTTTTATTTCTGGATCCTGTATAATACCTCTATTTAATACTTCTAGTGCTAATATAAATAGTAATGGGGACAGTGGACATCCTTGTCTTTTGCCGTTTTTATGTTAAAGTTTGCCCTCAATTCCCCAATCAAGTTCATAAACTTATCACCATACAGTGTAACTGTTGTAACATGAATTGCCAAGTTCTGTTTCTCTTTTCTGTGATAGTTACTTTAGGTTAATAGATCAGAAGTTGTGGCCTAGCCTTTTAGACTTTCCCCCCCTGCTCAGAACAGATAAGCCCTACACATTGTGCTCTGTTTACATTTTCTTCCTTTTTCATTTTAGGAGTTTTCATATGTCTTTGACTGTCGTCCATCCCCCCTCTTCTTTTTTTTTTTACTTCCATTGTCATTTAAAAAGAATGCTGCTTTTTCCCAACTTATCTCTTAAAACTAAAAGATGAGATCTATGAAACAAGCCTAGATAAGGAAGAAAACACAACAAGCTTAAGTCATTGGATAAAATCGTTGATTGATTAGCATCCTTAGGCCTGGCTACTAAGAGATCACTAACTACTGTCTTGTCAGTACGTGCATGCAACTTAATCAGAGCAATCAGAGCTTGAAGTGCTAATTGCTTTGCAGAAACCTTAAACAGAACAGCTCCTCCATGAATACTGATATTCCTTTCCTTGCGTGAAGGTGACTTTATTTGAGACAGAAAAAAATTCCTATGTTTGAGCTCCATCAGCTACCTGCCAAAGAATATAAGGTGGAATGCCTATTTATTCCATAGAAATAAAAATCATATTTTTTTCTTTTTCAAATAGTAAAGAACAAAGGTTCCAGTTTATCTATAAAAAACCCCACCAAGTAGATCTTTTTATTAATGGAGTATTAAAAAAATATATCCAAAAAAGCATATTTCACAGTCTATTCCCGATTCCCCTTTGAAAATCCTAGCCCCAAAGGAGTTGCATAGGCCTAAGGAATTTTATAAAGCACGGTGGCAGTTTCATGAAGAGGGATAGTAAACATTTAAAATGGTTTCTTTGACACAATGGATTATGTAGCTACTCAGAACCCCTGTGTTATTATAGATTAAAGTTTTCAGGTAGTCAAGATGTGCTTATGTTAACTTGCTCCTATGCTCTTTTTCCAGAGCAGTAGAAGTGCTATGTAAATCATATTGTATATCCATTTTCCTTGCTGTTCAGAATTTCTTCCAAACTAATCTCTCACAATTGTGACCTTTCTTATTTAAAAGGATGATAAAGTTAGGAATGTGGGAATAGGCCTCACCAATATGATGATCTCTTTATGTTATTATTTTATTTGTTGTACCCTGCCCGTATTATTTTTATAAGTAACTCAAGGCAGCAATCATATTCACATCGGCTCTTTGTTATTTTCCCACAACAGTGGTGTGAGGTAAGTTGGACTGAGAGAGAATGACTAGCCAAAAGTCACCCAGATAGCTTTCATGACTAAAGTAGGTCTAGAACTCATGGTCTCTCACTTTCTGGCCTGGTGCCTTAACCACTCAACCAAACTGGCTCTCATAATCCCTACAGTTTGGCTAATACCAAACAAGACAGGTAGTTTTTGACTTACAACAGTTCATTTAGTGACCATTCAAGTTACAACCGAAAAAGTGACTTATGACTGTTTTCACACGACTACTGCCATATTCCCATGATCATGTGACCAAAATTCAGATGCTTGGCAACTAACTCATATTTATGATAGTTGCAATGTCCCATGGTCATGCGATCATCTTTTGTGACGGTCTGACAGGCAAAGTCAATGGGGAAGACAGATTCACTTAGGAACCATATTACTAACTTATCAACTGCAATATTTCATCTAACAACTGTGGCAAGAAAGGTTGTAAAATGGGGCAAAATTCATTTAACTGTGTCTCGCTTAGCAACATAAATTTGGGGCTCAATTGTGGTAGTAAGTCGATAACGTACCTGTACTGAAAAATTGAGGAAGGTATACTTGTGTGCTAAGAATAATTTTTAAGAGTAATTAGCAGAGGATAGCCAATAATTGGGATAATTTGCCATCTTGAGCTATTTATAAAAATAATAAAGGTGGGATACAAATAGATAAATTATCAGATATTTTTTTCCTTCATTGCAAAATTGATATTCCTAGATTCCTAGTGATAAGAGCTTCTGCAATTTCTTGCCCATATGTTGGTAATATTGATTTCATACTGTTCATTGACCCATTAAGACATTTGAGAATATATCTATGATTGGTTCAGATCTTCTTTGCCTTTGATTTTGAAACATCTTTTCAGTAGATCACAACTATCTCCACTAGACCAGCAACGACCTCAACAATTTTGTCAATGAATGTAGAATCCGATTAATTCTGTAGCACATTTAATTGACAATATACAGTACATCTAGTGATCAAATATTGTTGTAGCGATGTTGGTGGAGAGAGTGCCTTAGAATGGATATGTGACTTCCTGCATCATACAGTTAGCCCACTCAAGGTCTTACATAGCTTTGATTTGGCTGTCCTTTCCTCCCTGCCTCAAGCATAATTTAATTATATTGCGTCTCCTAAGCTTTCATACAGTCTAAACCAGGTCTGTCAAACTTCCAGCCCACAGGCTAGATGCATCACACACTGGCCATGGCCACGCCCGTTTTAGCGAAAGGGAAAAAAGTCCCGATATGTCATGTGATGCTGCCATGACGATGTGAGTTTTTCACACATGGTCTAATCCATTTCAACAGATGTAAAGCATAAATATACCATCAGTTGTGGATAAATGAAAAACATTTAGTAATTATAAAAAGGCAATAACACTTCTTTCTCCCTGGAGTAACAGATTTTTTCTGGAAATATAAGGAAAGAGAAAAGTTGCTTTATAGATGTAGTAGTGATATCACATGAGGCAGTCGTTAAATGTGACACATACATTCTTGCATTGAATGGTAATTAACAAATGTTGCTTTATAAGTTTAATCTATGATAAATGGCTTCAAATTAACTAATGAATTTTAGTTCATCTGTTTGTATTCTGGTTGATCTTTGTAGCATCCTGGTCTTTGGGATGCTTCAGGACTATTATAGGTTTTTTAAAAAAATTCTCAGATGTTCAATTTGCAATGTTCTCATAATTATGAATAGTTCTTCTAAACAAATAATTTATTTTCACCGAATAAAAGAATAGGAAAGGATGTGGGAGATGATCTATTTGAGGGCTCCCCAACCTTTGAAAATACATGTGGGATTCTCTTACACTCACTGTCAACATGGAGATGACACAGGAGCCACACCTTGTTCCACTTTCAACACAGGTACACTGAAAAATCTGGTCTTGAGATTCTTTTCCGATTCTCCTCAATTCATCTCTCATATGCACTCAAAACACAAGCATGAGAAGACTCCTTGTCCCTATTGATACCACTTGCACCAATTGGACAAATGGGGAATAATTTCTTGCTGCTTTCCCCCCAGACCAAGAAAGGGTTTCCTGCCGAAGATGGCTGCTTCTTAATTGATATTTTATTTCCCCCTAACCTTATATAAAACAAAGAGACTTTATAACCCAGTGTTCTTTCAGAATTCTCTATTAACATTATTTTCGTGTGGGTTCATTTCTAATGAATGTAAACAGGACAGGCCAAAAGTGAGCAGCATATTGAGTCCATAGCATGAAACTAAGCATTCAGGAACATTATGCTGTTAAATAGATGGCTTCTATCCTTAGCTGGTGGCAATCCTGGGCATGAAATATTAGGAGCTACTTCAGTAGAACCTGACTTTATTACTATCACATTTCAGTTATGCATTCATTAGATGCTGGCTAGCATTTTTCATTTTCCATTCGCAGGAGACCTTTATAATTGTGCCTTCAGGCAGAATCTCACCTCTTTTTTTGCTATTCTGATCTCTTGCTAATTTCTAGTTGTTCAGGTTTTAAAAACCAACTTCCCTAATATCCAAAGATATCTATTTAATTCTGCTAAGTTGTTATAGACCCTACTACCATAAATTCCAAGATGATGTATCAATCGCCTCTTGCATATTTCTACCATTAGTTCTTCAGCTTTGTTCCATTTCAGTCAGGCCAAAGACCAGTATAATGTGTCTTTTTTTCGCCCCCTCAGAAATTAAGATAATTGTGCAATCTGTTTTAAAAATGTATTAATTTTCTTACACTTAGGACACTTACTGCCTAAGTGTGATCTGGCCCCACCTTTTGGTCTTCTGGCTATGCCCCCAGACTTGGGGTTCTGATGTGTGTGGTTGGTGGGTTAATAGGAAAAATGCCACCACTGTACCATCCTTGCCTTCTGTTTCTTAGTTTTGTATCTACTGTTGTTAATATTTTAATATTTATTATTTTTATTGTAAGCCACCCAGAGTTGCTTTGCAGAGTGAGATCGGCGGCATACAAATTTAATAAATAAATAAATACATTTCTTACCTAGTGTTTTGTCAAATTTCTCTATGATAAGAGACCCTGAGTAATTTTCCATGGGAATTGTGTCATTCTAGTCCTACAGCTGTCAGGCTTCTATGAGCAGGATTTGACTAAATCAACCTCCTTACATTTCCCATTTTAGCTCGGCTTTTTTCAGCCTGATTTGGCAGAAGACTGCAGACATAGTTCAGTTAACTTTGAATACCTATTGCAAAATTAAACCATACACAGAATTTACTGCCCACTGCAGTCATGAAGCATTGAAACGCAAGGCTTCCTTCTCCTGCTCTCAATTTAGGGTTAATTGACATGGTACTTGGTGGCCCTGTAGTCAGGGAATTGTGGCATTTTTTACATCCTTAGTCTGGGAACTGCTAGTTGGTTCCTCAACAGCCTCAATCCGTTTAAATGAAGTCTCATATTTCACTAGGTATGTCATATTCTTCTGTTCAACTTCATCTAACCCTTTATTTTCTTCTTTTTCTTTAAAACCTTATTTTTGCTGGTAATCTTTCAGGAGGGCTTTCTGCCTTTCATCTAAAAATTCTCAGTTGACCCTAATGAGAAATAGCACTTCACCAGACCTTATTATAACAAGCAGCAAATTCATGAACAAGATAAACTGCTTAAATAAATAAATAGCTAAATAAGTTGGATATACAAGGACATTCCTCAAGTCCCTTCATCTTCTCTTCCAACAGAGCCGTTTGTTGCACATGTAGTTTATGCTGTCTTCAGGCAGAAAGACAAACATGGCACACATGCTTGCTGCAGGTTACTGGAAGAGCTCCATGGAGGTATGACATCTAGATGAATCCATCATCATCTTCCAATTTCTTTACTAGAGACCTGTGTAGCATTTTCCTACCTGCCCAGAATAATGGTTACTTCATCGTGAGTGCCCACATCTGTAATACAGTAGACATTTCTCCAGACCATGATAAGTCCAAGAGATTAGAGTTTATGGTAGATTCTTTGCTCAGTGTTAATAATGAATGCCCACATATTTACATTTGAAGAAATATATTTTACTAAATAGTGAAAATTTTAAAAAAAGGTTAATACTTTGTTCATGGAAGTAAGGCAGATGTTGCTCTTTGATAGTACATGATTTCCAGGCCTAAAGAAGCACATAAATGCAATATATAAAGACCCAGACTTTTTGCCTCAAACATAGCAAGTAGAATAAGATAAAATAATGTTGAAAGCTATTCAAATAACTTTTATTCCTTTATCTATGATTTTATATTAGACAATACGAATTTATAGTAAATTTGTTTTGGGATGTTTTGATTCTGATGTAGCTATCTTTTAAAATGTTTGTAGAACAAAATAGCTTAACTTAGATAAAAGTGCTTCTTGGTAGTTCATTCCATTTAATCACATATAGTTTCGTCCTGATGCCGTTGCCATTGCTGTCCAGGTTTCACACTTCCTAGAGGTTCTGGAGGAATTAACTGAGGTCCTAGGTGTGTAACCATCTTAATATCAAACAAATAGACTTTGAAATAACATTGTTGCACATTGTATTAACATGAGATTAATACAACATAACATGTTGTGTCTACTTGATGTTTGAAGGTGCAGTTTCAAAGCTGGAATATTACTTCACCCTGTTTAAGTGCTTTTATTATTTCCGTATTTTGAGTTATAGTCTGTAGATTGTTGGTGTAACTAAACAGCATTGCTGGTAAAGTTTGCATTATGTTCTTTTTCAGTGTATCCCAAACATTTCAGGACATAAAAAGCATACTTTTTCATGTATGAGAAATGCCCAAAATAATGATTATACAACATTGGAGTGACATATGATTTATAGTAACCAATTCTTGATATGTGTAGTCTCTCAACATTTGAATTATAATTTGTAATATTATAATTTTATAATTATAATTTATTTATATTTATTAAAATGTATTATTTTACAAAGAAAGAAGGCTGAAAGAGGGCTGAAATTTTTTGGAACTCTGAGGGAGGAGGGGTGCTTTACCTTATGAGATCAATTTCCAGCTGTCACAACAACCCTTGTTTATGTGGGTATTTTTTCTTTTTTAATTGGTTTGATGCAATAAACATATTTCCTTAAAAATGAATACACATACAGGAACATTAATACTTTAAAAAGTATAAGTAAGTATAATCTTTATTGTCATTGTACTTAAATACAAGGAAATTGGTTACAATTTGTATATTTGTATATATACAATTTGGTTGTATATGCATAAACAGAATTAGGTCAGGCCCAAGACATTTACTGGCTGAAGTGGAGCAGCTAATAGATCCCATTCTATATTAGCTGATTATACCATATTATTGTATAAAAGTTCTATATATTTATTTATCTCTTCATTCATTTGTTCATGCACTGTCAGACTCCAGACAAATAAGTATGAATATTAATGGATATCTCCTTTTTTTAACCCTTGCAAACATAATTTGAAAATGTCACCCTCCTTTATCTTCTTTTGTTTACTTTTTGTATGATTATTAGTACAACAGCCTTAAAATGATTTACATTGAAGTACTCCACTAACTTGGGTTTACTCCTCAATCAGCCTTTAAAGGAGGACAGCCTCGTAGCTTCCTGTGTTTATATATTTTAAAAGGAAATTCAGTTGCATTAAATAACAGTCAAGTAAGTGTGAGTAGAACTAAAGACTATTATCATTCTTCCCCCATTTCCTTCTTTCCTTTTTTGAATAATAGTTATATTAAAAAACACAATGAATTCCTGAAAAGCGTCACCAATATATAACCTTGCATACCTATCCATCAGTATGCATATTAATAGATTATATAAAAGCCTTTAAATATTAGTGCACAATGGAGGGATGCATGGGGGTTTTCTTCCTCCATTTAGTATTAGCTGCTGAAAAAAATGATATGTCATAGTTTACATCTATGTGGTCAAAATTTGGTTAAATTGGAATCAGGGTTCTTACAAATCAAAATAGGATTAGGGAATTTCCTTAGGTTAGTGAGTATATTAAAATTTTTAGAGGTTGGCATGAACTGTCTCACTCGATTGTCATGGGGCAGCAGAGTTATTTATTAAAAATAACTTCCACATGACAGGTAGGTAGCTACAAAATGCAGATGCTGTTTGTGCCCTCAAATCCTTCCCTGTGTCATTCTGGGGCAAATGAACATGTCCAAAACAAAACTATGGTCTGTAGTTTTTATTACTATTTCTTGTCTAAGAATGCCTTTAAGCACCCTTGTAGGGCTTGTAGGATTGTTAGGGGAAAAAAATCCTATGTGGAATTTAAAGGTATTTTTGTAATTAAAAAAATGCTGGAACCTGAATGTTTGGTTTGCTTTGCAGAGCACTAATTTTCTAAGTTAAAAGCTGTTTTTTAAAGCCTGATGGTTGGCAGCGAAGAGGCTTTGGGAGCTTTGCTAGTGTCTGGGGCCAAGCAGTTTCTATTTGAGAGCTAGTCTGTCATTTGAACGGTCAACTACAAGTAGCCCTCTACTTATGACAACAGTTGGGAATTTCTCTTGTAAATTGTTGAGGTTATATGCTGAGTTCCTTCTTTTAAGGCAATATTATAGCAGTTGTTAAACGAATAATGTGGTTGTTAAGTGGATCCAGCTTTCCAATGTGTGATTTTGCCATAAATCAGCAAGAAAGGTCACAAATTGTAATCAGTGACTTTAGGATGCTGCAACCAGTCTAATGCTAGGTACAGTAGTTGCCAAGTGCTTGAATTGTGATCATGTGACAGTGATGATGATGTGACAGTTGTAGCACTAGCAATAACACTTATGTACCGCTTCACAGTGCTTTTACAGCCCTCTCTAAGCAGTTTACAGAATCAGCATATTGCCCCCAACAATCTGGGCCCTCATTTTTACTTACCTCAGAAAGATGGAAGGCTGAATCAACCTTGAACCAAGTTGAACTGCTGGCAGTCAGCAGAATTAGCCTGCAGTACTGGATTCTAATCACTGTGCCACCACAGGACAGTCACTTTTTCCAGGACTTGTAATTTTGAGTTGTCATTTACAGTTGTAAGGACTGCCTGTATTCTGCAATATTCTTCCATTCTTACTATTAGCTTACATTTTGAGCAAAGCTTCAGTGCAGTTCCTGAAAGGAGAAAAATATTCAAACTATATAAATGGAACAGAATTAATACTAAGGTTAAATAGGAATAAACATAATTATTTTGAAGACTAATAACCATAGTAATTTTAATCAAAACCAGATGTTATCTTGTTAGTTTAAATAAAGATAGTTGAGTTCTTTATCTCTGGAAGAACATTTAAAATCAGCATCACATGTTTTTCTTATTCTTAGATACTTCCAACTGCTCAGCGTCTACTTGATGAGCTGCTATCCTCTCAGTCCACTGCCATCAACACTGTATGTGGAGCCCCAGGTAATAAATAATGCTGTGGATTTATTATATTAAAAAGTATAATCCCAACAATGGTTTTCAAATATGCAAATAAATTTAGTTTCTAAAATGGTAGCGCTTTAGGCTGCCTATAACTAAAAAGCATAGAGGTGTAGCAGATTAAGTATACTGATCATGGTTCTCTTGAGTTGTTCATATGAAACTTTTCCTCTGTTAAGTAGTACGAAGGTATGTTGTATCAAATTTCAAAGATATGTTTCAGTATTTCTGTAGTAAAATTAAGACTCACTACTTTTTTTTATCTGTAACCTTGAGTAGAGGGGGAAACAAACACTTTGGAACAACTAAAAGACTGTATCTGCTTTTTCCTAAGATCCTACTGCTGGTCCATCTGCCTCTGATCAAAGCACCTGGTACTTGGATGAATCTACATTAAGTGACAACATAAAGAAAACTCTTCACAAATTTTGTGGTCCCTCTCCTGTTGTATTTAGGTAACTTAAATTGTCTTCTTCCTTTACAATTTGTGCGTATTTGCAAAGTCCAATGCAAACATCAGCACCATGCCTCTCCAGACTCTGTTTGTTTTTGTAGGTTTAGAAAGATGGTAAAAGATAATCTTTTTTTAATTGTAGGTGGAGAACTCTATATATATTTGATCAGCTATATTTCAACATGTGAATCATAAGGTGTATACAAATAGTCCTTGATACACACACACACACACACACACAAACACACACATTCATTCAACAACTGTTGGAAGTTATGATGCTGCTGAAAATATAAATCTGTGACTGGTCTCTGAAGTTACAGGATTGCAGCATCTCCGCAATCACAAGATCAGAATTTGGGCACATCCGCATTTATGACCACAGAAACACTTCAACTCCCTCACTTGCATAAATCCCTCCCCCCAATCGCTGCCCTTTAAGAAACCCTGCATTCCGCCACATATTTCTACTGCAGCTTCTAGATATATGGACCGCCACTGCTGTTTTCCACAGCTGACCTTCGCCATCTTGTTCCTCCTGCTGGATCCAGCTGAGGGTGCAGCTCTGGGATGAACAAACCATTACACAAAGCATTCAGGCTGGACAGAAAGAATGTAGAAGCTAGGAATCACAAGGAGATAGCAGCCAAAAAAGGAACCTAAGTTGAGTGATAAATGCGTAGCAGCAAAAACACAAATATTTATAAACATCCTCTGGGTTTTGCTCTATAGCAATTTTATGCAAGACAGCCATAATGCCTAAAAGATTCTTGACTTTTGCATTAAGCACTGTATGTGAGAAGACTACCTAGCCACTGAGAAGCTATATAATATATAGCTCTCCAGCCTCTGAATCATTCTCTCTATTCAATGGTCCAGTTTGAAGATCATCATAAAAGCAAAGGAATCCCCTGTCTCCCTGGAGCACTGGAAAATTCCTCTTTCATATTGATCCTAAAGGAACTCCTGTCATCAAGGCTGTAATTCCTACCTGCTCTCAAAAGATGAGGATTTCTCCTTTAAAAAAAAGGATGTGAGGGCGATCTGGCTGCCACATCTGTCACCCCATTGATCGCCAGGGTTGATTCGGCTGATCTGGCTGGCTAGGTGGGTGTCCCCCCCCTCTCTTCCTGCTCCATGTGCGTCCCTCCCGAAGCTGTGCACTCGGTGGAAGAGGACGACCATCCCAGATAGAAGGAGTGTACCGATCTTCAGTCAAGGGTATACGATAGCTGCGCTCCCTGGCTAGAACCTCCAAACAAGCTCCTTAAAAAAAGAAAAGATTCAAGAGCCAGCCCTATGGTTTTTAAAACAGCTACTGTACTATTTCAAATTTCCTAGTATGTATAACAGATCTGAGCTACCCCTAATCCAAGAAATCCATCAGGTTTCCTATTTTAGATGAAAAAAGTACATTACATTAGATTCATTCAAAGTTGTTCAGTATAGTTGTTACCAGTAATAAATGTTGCTCTTTGTCTTGGCTCATGGGAGAGTGAGTGAACTGCTCAGTAATTTGCTGTGACCAATTTTTGAGGATTTTTTAAAAAAAGTTTTTTTATTGTTTTAATTAAACAAAGAACACGAAAAAAGAAACATCCTTCATTACATCTTGTAGAAAGTGTGTCGATTGGTTACAAATACATTTCATGTGTTTCTTCCACAATCATTACATATACTTCATTCATATTGAATTGTACATTTTAAATCAAAAATCTTTATGTATTTTACTATCAATGTATCGCAATTCTCATTTAACTACAATTATTTAAACGTGCTTTTATCTGAAATCATTTGTATTTAAAGACACAACCACCTACTGGCATTCATTCGCAATTTCAATAAACCTCCAATAACATTACACCTTTATATCATATTCTGAAACAAGATCAATTAATAAGATATCTAAGCATTCCCCCCCCCCGCTTATATCCAATTTGCTTTTACCAATACAACATATGTATATATCATTAAACATTATCCATTAACATTTCCTTGTTATTATTGTAGTTAACTAAAAATTATTTACTATTTATATCACCTCTCCTCTCATTAGGCCCAAAAGAAATTATACCATTATAGCAAGATCTAAACAAGAATTTATTAATAAAATTTATAGGTCTTTTCCCTAGGTCCCAATTTACAATTTTATATCCAAGTTATTTTTACTACTTAAGGTATTCATTTCATTATTATTATCATAGTTAATTATATGTTAACGAATGAACATTTAATAACAATCTAAAACAATCTAGAAAATACTAACATTCCTACTTATTAATCACCAAAAATATCCATTAACATTTTCTTGTTATTGTTGTGGTTAATGAAAAATTGTTTACTATTTATATCACATCTCCTCTCATCAGACCCAAAGAGATTATACCTTTATAACAAGATCTAAACAAAAATTTATTAATACAATTTATAGGTCTTTTCGCCAAGTCCCAATTTACAATTTATAACCAAGTTACTTATACTACTTAAGGTTATCATTTCATTATTGTTGTCGTAGTTAATTATATGTTAACGAATAGACATTTAATAACAATCTAAAACAATCTACAAAATACTGAAATTCCTACTTATTAATCACCAAAAATTAACTAACTTTTTATCATCAACTTTCATTATCAACCTGTATCTTTTCCAGTGACAAAACAGTCTTATCTCTCTTGCCAGTTGTTGTGTCAAGTCTCTTTTCAGCTCCTTTATAAAGTTTTTATAAACTTCTCTCCACACTTTATTGCTTAAAAGATCTCTCAAATAGTCTCATTGCCCTTGAATTGTTATTAAAATTAGCTTGTCTTTGGTTGTCAGGCTTATTTCTGAAAAGGTTTCTCTTCTTAACTCCATCATTATCACTCTTTTTTTTCCTCCTGTATCTTGAAATCTGGGATGGTCAGAAAAAGAAAAAAAGGAGTCTAATAGCCACTGCCACTCTAGCCTTCCAAGCCTCTTGTATATTTATTTTAAGTTGACTTAAGCACAAGTTCTTTTGTACTCTTCAAAAGAGAAAGGTTCTATCTTTTTCTTTCCTTTTCCTTCCTTTGCCAAAATATTTTCCAAAAGCATCTGCAAAAAACAATTTGTGCCCTTGGCTCTTTATCAGATTTTGTAAGCAAGTTGCAAACCCTTCAGTTACAAAGTCAATAAATTGAAGAGGAATGAACAAAGGATACATTATTTCAAAAAAAGAACACCAGGCTCTGAGTTCTGAATGGCAGATTCTACTTTTTCATACTTCTCCCAAGCTTATGGAAAACAAAAATATTTAATTGTCTTTGGTGGAATTTAATAACAAATGGTAGGATGAAATTGTTAAAATAAAAAAGAGTGTTTTAATTCAAGCCAAAAAATAAAGTGACAAAAAATAGAGGGGGAAAAAATCAATCCATTCACTTCAAGCAGAGAAACAGGAAACGTTACGGTCACTTAAATCCACAAAATGTCATTACAAGAAAAAACAAGAACTTTCCAAGGCAGTCCAATAAGAATTAAATTCGCTGCTTTATTCTTTTACTTAAAGGACTAATTTATCTTTTAAAAAAAAAGTTTCTTTGGGCAATCTTTCTCAAAATAGAAAAAAAAAACCTTACCTGATGGACTCACTTTCACTTCCTTCCTTCCGGAGCCGTCTCCGACTTCATCAGCCTGGGGGCTGCCTGTTTGCCGCCGGCTTGAAGCGCTTTCCTTGGGTCAATCAGGGACTTTGCGATGTCCCTGAGACCAGCAAGGCTTTGTCTTCCTGTTCACTGTCTCTACGGGACGGTTTAGGTCCAACTGGACCGTCCAGTGGCAAAAGTGTCAATGGCAGTCTCGGACTATTGAGACTGCGTGTTGTCGCAACGTTGGCTCCTCCTCAGACCCAATTTTTGAGGAATTTTAGAGACTCGCTTCAGTGTAATTTGCCACAATTAGTGAAACTTTCATCCACTAAATGTGCTTTTAGTATTTATTTGTCCAGTTAAATGAACTGTTATTCTACTTTTACAGCATAAGGATGTAGACAGAATTCTTGAAACCAGTTTTAGAAGGGGTCCTGGAAAGACACTGGCTAAATCTCCTGGTCATTGGTCTACTTTATAGCTATGTAAAATATTGGAGGAGTTGTTTTAAATTTTAAGATTTTTGCATCAATAATATGTGGATGACATGCAATTCTGACCATGTGCATATTTTCAAATTAAAGCCTGCATGTAGATCTTATATAGTATTTTGATGCTGCAGTGTGTTGGGGAAAAGTGCAATGAGCAAGGCAGAAAATGGCTGTGTTGAGTTTTTCTTAAATCTCATCCACATTATTTCACAATATTGATGTTCCTTATGCAGCTCAAAGGGAAAACTAATTTTAAAACCACAAAACTTAATTTGGATGAAATGACTACATTAAACAATTGAAGAAGAGGACTGAAGTGACACAAAAAGATTTGGTGGGAGGGAGTTGCTGTACATTTGGTGGCTGACCTCTTGTCCTTTTTTGATATTACTAAACAGTGTTAGATGCTTCCTGATTGCAGAGATGGATTAGGGAGACAAAATCTATAAAGACATCCCCTACATGCAGAGTTTCATAAATGATTAACCTATGTTCAAGCATCAGTTTGAAGTTCTCCCATCTCCTCCCCCCACTCCACTTTTCCCAACTGCACAGTGATGTGAATTCCATGTACCTGTCCTCTACGGAACCCCCAGCTGCTGCTGAGTGGGCCTGTCTGTTACGCCCCCTGAGAGGAAGAGAACCTGAAGGCATATGGAACCTGCTTTCAATTGTACGTGAGATGTTTAAGAGGCGGGATACCAATGCAGCTCCTCTTCTGGAGATCCTGACAGACCAGTGTCTGACATACGAACAGGTATTATTTCCTTAGTTAAATAAATTATCACAAAAACTTGTGTGTGGGATGGAATGGTCATGTCGCTTATGTAGAAATTTTAAGGAAAGTGAAGAATTAGACAAATGCCTAATAGTATAATAATGAAGTGTTAGGAAAGAGATGGCTATCCCACTGTCAATCCCACTGAACACCATCAATTTCCATTTCTAAAATTTAGCCAATTTTGGGTGGTTTGTTTTTTAAATGTGTTTAGCCAAAAAAGAGGCAGTAGTTGAAATACTATCTCTAAGGCTCTATTGCATATATATACAGCATTTTTTTCTGTGATAGTGCTGTTTTTGGCCAAATAAAGCAGGAAATTTGTGTGTTAAGATTCATGGAGGCAAACTACTGATTTTTTGTCTCTAATACCACAAAAGAGAGTGAAAAAATTCAATTCGACCAACTTGGGTTGCAGTATAGCAATGAGATCATAAAAAATAATAGTACTGCTCTGTGTTTTACTAGTCAGATTGCACTTAAACTGTTGTGCCCAGTTCTGGTTCTCTCAGTATGAGAAGGACACATAGAAATTGGAAGGAATGCAGAGAAGATGGAGAAAAATTGTGAGGGGGAGGAGAGCTAAACCCTAGAATAAATGGTAAAATAACTTTGAAGCTAAAGTTGAGATTGCTTAAGAGAGACATGATAGCAGTCGTCTAACGTTTGAAGAACTGTCATGGGAAGAGGGTATGGAATAAAAACTGATGGATGAAAGCTAAACATGGAAATCCATACTTGGGAATTTTTTTTTTATTGTGATAGCTATAAATAATGAAACAGCCTACCTCCTAGAAGAAAGTATGGATGTTCCACTATATGAGATTTCCAAGCATTAGCTGGTTATCCATTTGTCTGGAATGACCTGAGAATTCCTACCATGAGCAGGTGGTTGGACTAGAAGAGATTTCCAACTCTGTGTTTTATAATGTGTCGCACATGTTTCTGACAATAGTTAGAATTGAAGAATCGTGTAGTCCACTGGATTAAGAAAAATAAGTATGAAGTTTGAGCATCTGACATTCTGCTTCATTTGTCTACAGATAACTGGCTGGTGGTATAGTGTAAGGACATCTGCATCCCATAGTAGTGCAAGTGGGCACACTGGCCGGGGCAATGGCCAGTCAGAAGTTGCTGCTCATGCTTGTGCAAGTATGTGTGATGAGATGGTTGTACTTTGGAGACTTGCTGTCTTGGATCCAACCATCAGCCCTCATCGGTAGGTGTAATTCTGAAAGTCCATAATACAGTTGACCTTGACAAAAGTCTGTTAATGGATACTTGCCTATTATTTTTATTGTAATATTCATATCCAGTTTTTTTGCTTGATTGCATCTTACTCCAAACATGGATGGGAGTTACATGGCATTGAAATATTCTAAAAACTTTCATGCCAGATTGCTGCTTTAATCTGTGCTTTCTTTGAATTCATGTTCTAAGTATTTGTCCTTCAAATACATAGTCATAATGAGTAGTACTGTATTTGCTCTCATGTTTTCTATAAAAAGGTTTGCTTTATATTTTTCTCAAGCATGTTTTAAATTTTTAATTAAAAACACTATCTTACGTTTGAAGACCTATAACTTACAACTATCAGATCAGCAGAGTCTGGATATGGTCATAGTCCTGTTATTTTTTTATTTTTTTACTAAAAACAAGTACATGTATGAGGTCCTTGGTGCTCTCTGAGCTTGGTTGCTTTCTTGCAGACATTTCATTTACCAAACTTGATAACATCATTAATGCTAGTGCATCATCAGACTACATGTATTATCTGCATCTTTTGTCAAAAGATACACACCAATGTACAAAAATGTAGGCATCATGTTCAAATTGTATGTTTCAATGAATTCCTAAGTAAACAAGAGCCATTACAATTTTGGTAGATTATAGCATTAAGCATGACATTTTCGTTGAAATTTGAATGCATACTTATTTATGTGCAGTTATTTGCAAATTCAACTTAAGAAACAATGAATATAACAGATGCAAAAGCTTGGACACCATTCCAGTCATTATTTTATAACTCCTCACCTTCTAAATGTTTCCTTTAGGCAGCTAAGGTCTTGTTCGTAGAATTTTTCCCCACTTGTCCTTGCAGAATCCTTCAATGAAATATTTCTAGTTTTCCCAGGATGCATTTCACCACATAGTGAAATGTGTTCCTCTACAGATTTTCCGTAATGTTCATATCAGGGGACAGGGCAAGTAAGACAACAATCTGAAAGATACCACCAAAACAGAGCATGAAGAAATCTTTATAAAAAGATAAGTGTTTTGGAGTGCCTTGAATAATCCTCACTTTTCAATTTTATGAAAATTTGTGGGACAATATCAAACATGGAGCATATTGAATGCGACCGAAGAATATTTCCCTTGAATTTCTTTGCCAAACACAATAGACTAGGGGTCCCCAACTTGTGGGCTGCAGCCCACTAGTGGGCTGTGCGGGGTTTGCAACCGGGCTATGGAAATGGCTGGCAAGTGTGCACACGCACCCTAACTTATGCGAGCAGCAGTCAAGCACACGGGCTCCATTTAAGTGAATGGCAGGTGCACATGCACACCTTTCGCACAAATGGAGCTGCATATGTTCACTCTTGCCTGCAGCTTGCGCGGAACCATCCCCTCTCCTCCTGTCACGTGTCCACAAAGCTGGAAATATTGGAGAATTCTACTAGGATTGGTGTTACGAATGTTCATAGGAGCTTTGATTATTTGAGGTTTTTTTCTGTGACATAAAAATGAAATTAAGTATTAAACATATTAGAATATTAGAATTTTGATAAACGTAAGTGTACCTGATTAACAAGAAATTAAAAATAAATTAAATTTTGACGTTTGCTTTTAATGGGTCACTTTTGCCTCTTACTTGTTTCTTTTCTTCCATACTGCTAGCCGAAGGGACTTGTGCACGCAGCTAAGGCAGTGGCAGTTGAAGGTAATAGACAATGTCAAAAGAGGGCAGCATAAGAAGTCTCTGGAGAAGTTATTCCATGGGTTCAAACCAGCCGTGGAAGCTTGCTACTTCAATTGGGAGGAGGCATATCCTATTCCAGGCATCACCTACAGCAGTGCTGACAAAAAGAACTCCTTTTGTTGGGTGAAGGCCATCCAGCAGAGGAACTGCAGGCCACTGTGTGTAGAAAATTTTTCTGATGGAGGGAGAGGCCATGGAACAGATGCTATGGGGACATGTTTGCAGCTAGGAGACAGGTCACGACTTGTCTCTCAGGAACCAGCTGTGCGCCCCAAAGAACTTATTGGGAAACGGAAAGTTGTGTCTGAAGGCCCCCAGAGGGTTTTGAGAAGACTTTCAGCAGAAGGGGATAAAGCTTCATATAAAACAGCTGCGAACAAGGGCAAGCTTCCGGTGGGAAAGAACTTAGCCAGCAAACATGGCGGGAAGCGTCGTATGAGCAGTGAGGACAGTTCTTTAGAGCCGGACTTGGCTGAATTGACTTTAGATGACAGCAGTTTGGCTCTTGGAGCAGAGGCGAGCAATACATTCAGCTTCACAGACAGCCCGTTGAGCAGAAGCTACAGAGATACTTTTGAGGATGATGGTGGAGTGTATTTCTCTGAGGCAACCGAGCCGACCCTCAGAAGCAGTCCTTCCACCAAGAAACTTTCAAAGGAACCTGTGGAGGAAGTGGGCAGTGGAGATGATGACCTCCATGGCCCTGATGAAAGTAGTGCTGGGGTATGTTCAAAGCCAAAAGAGGTGGAGGAAAATGGCGCTGCTGGAGGAGAAGAAGAAGAAGATGATTACCAAGTTTATTATTTAAATCCCCAGGAGGTGGCTAAGGAAGAAGACGAGAAAGCAGAGGGTGGGATTGAAGAGGAACAAGACATGTTTGCTGGAATAAAACCCTTGGAGCAAGAAAACCGAATGGAGGTAGGCCTGTAAGCTCCTGACTCATGTGCCCCCCCTTTATTTTAGACTCCTACAGTATATGTTTCTACTGGGAAGAATGAAAACATGTATTATGTAACAGTGAAGGACTGTTAAACTAAGATAACAGCTTTATAAATAACATTTGTATCAATATTGATAATTTATTCTTCTGTGTGTCAACATTTATCTGTAGCACTTGGTCAAGGAAAAAGGAATAGAATGTAACTCAGGCATATTTTGCATAATAATAATATGTAGCATGCTGTGTTATATCAGCCATTTTGACAAGACTGCAGGATTATTCATGAATGGTGCAAAATTTGGTAGTAGGATACATATCTAACGCAGAAGTTCTGAATTGCATCCCTTGTATCTGCATTTCCAAATGGATCTTACATCATTGAACTTCTGCTTGAGATTTCAAACTATCAGTCAGACTACAAAGCATTGAACACGTGGATCATATAAGGCAGAATCATGTGTTTATCTTAATCTGTTTCTTGCTTCACATTGAATACCTTTCCTTGTTGGACCTGAAGAGTCACACACTCCAAATGTGGTGCAGGTAGGGGTTGGTAAGGGAGTGCGAGGAACATTTCTCACAAGTGGCTAGATTTTACTGGGGACTTGGAGAAAGTTGAGGGTGATATGCTTATTGGAGGACTTAACAAACACTGTAGTTGTAATCTATTTCTTACATGGGAGTGGCAGTAAGAGTTGCCATGAGTTTCAGCAGGGAAGTTCCTAGGCCCATAAGACTAAGAACTGAGAGCAAAGGAAGCAAGAATTAGACTGGTTTTGCTGCAATTCTCAATTTACAGATCCTGTTTGCCTGCGCAGAGGCTCTTCA
Organism: Thamnophis sirtalis; assembly: GCF_051295495.1. Taxonomy (NCBI): domain Eukaryota; kingdom Metazoa; phylum Chordata; class Lepidosauria; order Squamata; family Natricidae; genus Thamnophis; species Thamnophis sirtalis. The sequence continues at coordinate 18,789,441 of NW_028261395.1, forward strand.
TGCACATGGCTATAGCAGTGAAGCTTGCCGTCTTACTGTTGAACTTGCAAAAGACTTACTGGCTAACCCTCCTGATCTCAAAGTGGAGCAACCCCCAACCAAGGTATAATGTTGATAGAAACATAGTTTAAATGGGAAGACCGGGGTTGGACAATAGCTAGTAGGAGATTTAGATGTGTGTGTTGCTGTGGATAATAATGCTGTAACAAGTATAAACTCTTACTTTGAGGCACCACTTGATAGTTATGCTGTGATATTTTGAGATAATCGACTGCTCTCCTTTTGATGTGCATTCCCCATTGTATGTCTTCATCCTCTGTAGTAATCCTTTCTGTCCAAATTCTCCATCTGATGGTGGTGGGGAAACAACAGGTCAGCTGCAGAACAATCTGTACTGATTCTAATGATTATCTCCTTCCTTAACCATGAGAGGGGGTGGTGGTTAGGGGGGGTTGGACTAAAAGACCTCTGAGGGTCCTTCCAGCCCTATTAATCTGTTTTCTATGTGAAGGATGGCTAGGGGAAAGGATGCATCTTCTGAAGAGCTTTGACTAATTTTTTTTGCTAACTTAACAGAATGATGTTGTTCAGTATGGGATAATGGGCTTCAAAGAAACAGAAAGTTGGGAGTAAGAATAGCTGTTGCAGGGGAGTAGAGGAATCAACTGGACTCCCTCAAGGATTGTGTGTTGGGATTAAAAATGAGCAAGGAAAGGTGGATGGTGAGGATTATATGATTTTGGATGATAAAAGTACTAAAACATTAAAGGAACTTTTGAATTCTAGTGCAAGGTGAGATTAAAATTTAAAACAAAATAGCTGAATCAGTAAAAGTGCTTTTTGATATAAATAAGAACACCTCCCCCTCATTTTGCCATTTTTTCCTTCTGTTCAATTGCATCCAGTTCTTGGAAACTCCCTTAACAAATTTGTCATGGCCTCTTCCAAGGGCTGAAAGAGGGACTTCCCCAGGGTACCCAATTGGCTTCATCTCAAAATGGGGGCTAAGTTCACAATCTCCTGGTTTCTAGTCTGATGTTTAATGACAACACCAGATAGCCTCTCAAAAAGTAGATTAGAAAATACTGAATACTGAATATATGACTGCAGGTAGTGCAATATATGAAGAATTGAGTGAACCCATATTATAGAGTTACTCCATTCCACATCAAATTGTTGAGCTGTGGTTTTGAGGAGCATATTTTTGTCACCTTGTAGAAAAAAGAAATCTCACATTGCTTATTTATTCATTAAAACATGCTTATGTCCTAGGCAGGCAGGTATATTTGATTCTCATATCTTTTTATTCCTAAAATATCTATTGGTTAAAGTATATGAGGGCGTGAAGGTAAAACATTAATGGATTGTAAATTTTAGAGAGTTTTTTCCTTTAAATGTATGCTTTGTCTAGTAAGTCGCTTTAAAAAAAACCCAATATTTCTTTAATGATGCTAAAGCCAAGTTGCATTTTACTTTCAAAATGTTTATGACATAGTGCAAATAAAAACAAATACTATTACATCAAATGGTGATTAAAATTATATAGCATTTTTGTTGTACTTCATAAAGCTTCTATTGGCTCATTTCATTTTTATGTATGGATTTTTCCTCACATAATCTTGGGATGGATCTAGACTGAATTTGTCCTGATGGGGTACAACTGAAATCAGTAGAATTTCATCTAAGACTAGGAAGTAGGAAATACAAATTTGTATTTTAATATGAATGAAACCAATTACTCAGTTGTAGTTGCTCTGTATTTTAAAATGCACTTTTCTGATTATAAATATCCATGTCAAATATGTATGTTAAAGATGTATAAAAGGGTAGAGATTCCCTTAAGCTAAGCAACATGAGAAAATGCAACTGTGTTTCTTGTTAAATGTTCTTCCAGTTTCCTAGTATTGTCTGTAGCCTGGGATAGATATCCTGATCGTCTCCCATTCATATCTGAGTCTAATCCTGCTCAGCCAAGAGTAGTTAGCTGCTACTATGACTAGGCATATATTAAGGAAAAGGACTGGCAAGAACCCACATTTTTATACATTTGAGATGGCACATAATTGGAATCAGTTCCTAAGCATGCTTGTTATTTGTAAATTGTTTTTTTAATAGAATCAAGCGCAGAAAAAATCACATTCAGCCTTCTAATTCTCCATCCCACAGGGAAAGAAAAACAAAGTCTCTACCAGCAAACAGACTTGGATGGCAACAAACACTTTATCCAAAGCTGCTTTTCTGCTGACTGTCCTGAGTGAGCGGCAGGAATACCACAATCTGGCTTTCCAGATTGGCATGTTTGCTCTGGAATTACAGAGGCCCCCAGCATCTACCAAGGCCCTGGAGGTATGTAGAGGATGGCTTTGGTGCCTTATTTAGCACTTTCATTGGTGTGTGTGTGTGTGTGGGAAATTGCGTACCTAGAGAATCCTAAAGATCATGAAACTGACTGAGGTTTTTGGTTTACACCTCCAGCTCTTGGTTCAAATTGTTTGGCCCTAAATAATTTCCCCTAAACTCTGGATAAAAAATAGTGTCCAATTGTTGTTGTAGTATTACAACAGGGTGACTTTTTTTTACAACCCAGTGATACAGTATAAGTAGTTCTTAATTTATGACCACAACTGGATCTGGAAATTTTATTTGTGAGGAGTGTGGTCATTAAGTGAGACATCACATGACTGTGACCAATGACCTTCTCTGCTACCTTCCCCGTTGACTTTGCTTGTCAGCAAATGGCAATCACATAACAGCAGTTGTCATAAATGCAAGTCAGTCGCCAAGTACCCAGATTGTGATGACATAATTGCAGGGACACTGTGATGGTCGTAAGTGTGAGGACCAGTCATAAGTTACTTTTTACAGTGCTGTAAAATAGTCACTAAATCATAAATCAAGGACTACCTACATTGGTTTTGGTAGAATCTGTTAGCTGGTTATTTTCGAGTTTACTCTCCAAAATGTGCACCTGCAGGTGTATATTCTTCACAGACTTACATAGACTTTTATATGGCTCTGCAGTATCAAGGATTGAGTTTTGTCCCCAAAGTTAGGGAATTTCTTGGAAGCCTTCACTGGATAAAACCAGGCCTCTCAGCCTCAGGCAAGGATTCTTACGCATCACTACAAAGCATTTTTTTCTTAATATTATTATCCAGTCTTTGTGAACAATAATGCGTTTGTTAAAATAAAGGCCTTGTGCATATTTCTCCCTGATCCCTATCACACAGGTCAAGCTGGCATACCAGGAGTCTGAGATTGTGGCCTTGTTGAAGAAGATCCCACTTGGCTCTAGCGAGATGAATACTATTCGGGGGAGGGCTGAAGAGCTGAGGGAAGGAACACTGTGTGATTACCGCCCTGTCCTGCCTCTCATGCTAGCTAGCTTCATATTTGATGTCTTATGTGCTCCAGGTAAAACCCCTGCTTATTTACCCAAAGAGAAAGTCCCTTGAGGAAAGACCTGCTCGTCCCTCTACACTTTCAGTGCAGTTTCCACAGTCCATTCAGTTATGTCTGTTGGTTCAAGTGTCCATGAGAACTTCTGTGTTTTCTGTAAGATTAAAAAAATAAACCCGCCACACACTTGGTTTAGACCAGATGCTCATATGTGCTGTGGAGGTCCTGAGCTTAGCCTTAATCACAAAGCCTAGAATATGCAATAAGCCTATCTGAATAGGGGGTTGTTAGTCAGTCTCTAAAACTGACTATTCATTAACTATGTCCTAATATTACCAACAGAAAGCCCTCTTATAAATTACTCTACAGAAACTTTGGGGTACAAACTAATTTATCCCTGTTGCTGATGGGAGTCAAAGTATTCAGTGGGCACCAGGGTTTCTCTATTTAATAGGGGTTATGCCCAGTTTCTTAAAGCAGATGGTCAGTCTCGGCGACTACTTGCTGAATCTCTACTACAGGTTTTTTTTTCCAGATAAAGCACCAAATCTAAGACCATATTTTACAGCTCTGAGGAAGTCAAAACAGCGCGCTCTTCCTTGTGGTGGCCGCAATCCTCTTTTCATTCTGAATTACCAGCTGTGCCGTGTGTTAAATTACAATTAGAGTTGTACAAAAAATGTCTCCAGGAGGATAAAATGTCTCAATAGGGTACTGAAGAAAATTTGATGATGCTTGATTAACTGTAGCGATATTGTACAAGTTGTTAAAATACAATATTTGCACTGTTTTTTTTATTTACCAGTCCAGGCAATGTTTATTTTCTGTAGAGCTAATTAATATCTCTGTTCCTGTCCTAGTGGTTTCTCCTACAGGGTCGAGACCCCCAAGCCGTAATTGGAACAATGAAATGCCTGGAGATGAAGAACTTGGCTTTGAGGCAGCCGTGGCAGCCCTTGGTAAATGCTTAGTTCCCCCCCCCCCTCCACAATTGCTCCTATAATTTTAGAAGAGATCCTGCCCCTGTCATGTAGTAATTCTGGCATCACCTAAATGGTATTGAAATAATGGAAAGCATGGGCACAAGAAGTAGATAATCTTTTTAAATGAAATTTTAGGAGAAAATGTCTTGCCCTAGCAGGAATCTTTTCGTACTTACATAAAGTAGGATGACATCCTTGGATTCTGCTTTGCAGGCATGAAGACAACAGTGAGTGAAGCAGAGCACCCTCTTCTGTGTGAAGGTACTCGAAGAGAGAAAGGAGATCTAGCTCTAGCCCTGATGATCACTTACAAGGATGATCAGTCTAAACTCAAAAAGGTAAGTTATTTTTAGAAATGTTTAGAAACAGAACACCTTTTGTTCATTTTTAAATAACTAAGCTTTTCAGAGTTTCTTGGAAACCAACTAACTTTCACAAGACTTTTCAAGATTTACAATGTTGTTTGATGTGTACATGTGTGAGAGAGAATCTAATCAGGGTGGATTATGTGTGAGTTGCCCCTGTGTGTTTCCCTATAAGGCACCTGTAGGTTTCTGTGTGCATGTGTGTATTGGGAAGCATGGGATGAGAAATATATACTCTACTTTGATCATGAGACCACGAAAAGGGTGCTTAGAACGGAAGAAATAATAATAATAATAATAATAATAATAATAATAATAATAATAATAATAATAATAATTACTCAGCTGCTGTAAAAAAATCGCGCAGACTGATTATAAATTGCGGCACAATTCAGTAGCACAAATGATCCATTGGAATTTGTGCAAAAATTATAATATTAAAACAGCAACAAACTGGTGGGAACATCAGCCTGAAAAAGTCACAGAAAATCAGATGGTCAAGATCTTATGGGATTTCCGTATACAAACCGACAAAATACTGGCGCATAATACACCAGACATCACACTGGTTGAGAAAAATAAGGTCACAATCATAGACATCGCAATACCAGGTGATAGCAGGGTCGCCGAGAAGGAACATGAAAAAATCGCAAGATACCAGGACTTAAAAATCGAAATTCAACGACTATGGCACAAACCAGCAGTGGTAATTCCAGTGGTAATTGGCACACTGGGTGCTATTCCAAAAGCACTGGAATTACATTTAAAACAGTTAAATATTGACAAAATCACCATCAGTCAAATGCAAAAAGCCGCACTGCTTGGATCTGCACGCATATTACGAAAATACGTTACGACGTCCTAGGCCCCTGGGTGGGGCCCGACTAGTAACCAATGCCAAATCCGGCGAAACAACTGGCCGCTGTGATACAATTGTATAATAATAATAATAATAATAATAATAATTCTGGCTCTACAAAAAACCACCCTACTTGGAAACTTATATCCTCCGACGTTACCTTAACAGTTTCTAGGTCCTTGGTTAGGACTCAAGCTGTTGCGCTACCAACCAGCCCTAAAGGCTGTGAATCTCACCAAAGATTAACCACATATAATAACAACAACAACAACAACGGCTGAATCGTCGCTCGGATTAACAAGGGTTCTGTTGGATGCTATGGCTCCTGGGCATTCTGCGCAAAATGAGCTACAGGGCACAGCTCCCTCTGCTAGGCAACTACAAGTACTTTTTAGATTTTAGAGACTTGTAAGTGCCTTTAACCAGAAGCCATGCAATTCATGCACTCCAGTTCTTCACTTTTCTTGACTGCCTTTGCACCATTTCTTTTGTTATTTTCACATCTTCCATTTTATACATTTAAATAGAATTCTCAATCTATTTGATCCATTTTGCATTTCTGTTATGCTTCTTGTTGTTTTCCCACAAATTCTTCCAAAATTTCAGAACTTCCTCTTTATCAGGCTTTTCATTTGTTGTTACTCCATCTCCACTTTCTAAGTTCTTATAAAACAGTTCCTCTGAACTGTGAGTTTTCCTTGAATTGAGTTACTCGGTTTTCATATCTTTTAATATTTTCAGCAATGGCAACAAACCTCTGCTTCAGCTCTTCAATTACTATCGCAATCTCTTTATTCTCCAAATCTTATCTTGCTTCCAGGCTGCTTTTGACCTGCTTGTTCTTTAGCTGACCTTGCCTTAGGTTCTTCAAGTTGCTCAAGTCTCCACGAAATTTTTTGATCTCCAATTCCAACTGAATTTTCCATTTAGGTTTCCTCTTCTTGCCTCTTTGGTTCTTTTGTATTTTCAAACCCAATTCTTTGGTGGTTATGAAGCCTGCTGCATACATTAGCTGGTTTGTTTCAGCTAATGTAGTGGTTTGAATGGTTTGCACAGCCTCATTGAACTTTTTTAGTACCTTTCTCAATTCTTTTTTTTTTTTATTACACAGACAACAATGGGAAAGGGAGAAGATGGGGAAAAAAGGGGGGGAGGGGAACCCATCTTCACATACAATATGTCGTTTGATCGCAGGTGCATATACATCCCGTATCTCTCTGTTGTATATTTAATAAACACCACAATAAGCTAGGGTTTAAAAAAAATAAAAAATAAAATAAAACAAGAGAAAAAAAGAAAAAAAAAGGGTGGGGGGAGGGGGGGAGGCCAAAAAGGACAAAAAAAAAATCCAAAAAAGGGAAAAAAAAAAGCTATCATCACATGCAGCATGTCATTTGGTTACGGTTGTTTTAACATCTACATCTTCAAATAATATTTACCATCTCAGATATTTCCTCTAATGTAACTAAAGGCCTCATTTTCCTTCTACAACATATATTCAGTTAACATTAGCCTTGTTTTCCCCCAGAGAGTATACTTCTATTCATTGTTAACCTTGCAGTACCTTTCTCAATTCTATCTGGTTAATTTGGTTCAGCTTTGGCAAACATGTTTTTTCAGCATCTTCCATTTGATGCTTTATTTTCTCAGCTAATTGAGCAATATCTGTTGGTGTTTGTTCTTCAGTGCTTCCTTGTTCTTTATCTTCATCCATGTCAGCATCCTCTTCCTCCCTTTCTTCCTCAGTTTGCTTTTGAGTCTGTAAATCATTCTTGATGTTACTCTTCTTTGTTAGTATACTCAGACCATTAGTTGCTTTCTCTTCGATTTCTATTAATTCTGCTGTAGTGAAAAATTTATGGCTTAGAATTCTACGTCGTTGGTCCATTAACCTTTGTTCACTGATATCACAGTCTGTGTGGTTCAGCTTCCAAATCTGATACATTTGTTTTTGAAATCCACGTTTTGCTAGCTCAGACTGATAGTAAGCTTTCATAATAGAGATGTTTTCTTCCCTAGTCCAGATTTTTCGCTTTTTCACTTCAGCAGAGGAAGTTGAGCCCTGTAACTCATTTTGCGCAGAATGCCCAGGAGCCATAGCATCCAATGGAACCCTTGTTAATCCGGGAGATGGTTCAGCCGGCATAAATTTCATTTTTTTCGTATTCACCATATTTGTATGGGTTGTGGAGCAAATTTTGTCTGGCCCTTCACCTAAGACCTGTCTGATATGGTTGCAACTGTTCAGCATAGCCCTTAGGATCACTAGAGCACGCAAGCCCCTCCACCACAACATGGTAAAGCTCCTCGGGGGAATATTATTATTATTATTATTATTATTATTATTAATAATAATAATAATAATAATTTGGCTTTCTTCTTGAATGTGACAAGCAATAGGGAAAAAGCAGAACTATTTAACTCATTTCTTGCATCTGTCTTTACACAAAGGGATAAAACAGTCCAACCTATCAAAAACAGCATCACAAAAATCAGATTAGGAACACAAATTGAAATTGGGAAGAAAATGGTAAGTGAACACCTGTCTACCCTAGACGAGTTCAAATCACCAGGATCGAAGGGATTACACCCCAGGGTTCTGAAGGAACTTGCAGATGAGATCTCAGAACCACTGAACTATATCTTTCAGAGATACTGGAGCACCGGGGAAATGCCAGAGGACTGGAAAAGAGCTGATATGGTTCCCATCTTCAAAAAAGGGGGAAAAAATAGATCCAGGAAACTATAGACCTATCAGCCTGACCTCAGTACCAGGAAAGATTCTGGAAAAGATAATCAAGCAACGAATTAGCGAACATCTAGAAGTAAACAAAGTAATAGCCAAAAGCCAATATGGGTTTGTCAAAAACAGATCATGCAGACTAATCTTATTGCATTCTTTGACAAAGTGACAGAATTAGTGGACCAGAGGAATGCCGTCGATATAGTTTACTTGGACTTCAGTAAGGCATTTGATAAGATAGACCATAACCTACTGCTAGATAAAGTAGAAGAATGTGGGTTGGACAGCATCACCACAGGATGGATTTGTAACTGGCTGATCAACCACACTCAGTGTGTAGTCCTCAATGGAACTGCATCTACATGGAGGGAGGTATGCAGTGGAGTACTCCAAGGCTCTATTTTAGGCCCAGTACTCTTCAACATCTTCATCAAAGATTTGAATGAGGGAATAAATGGGGAACTCATCAAATTTGCAGATGACACCAAGATGGCAGGAATAGCCAACACTCCAGAAGATAAGCTTAAGATACAGAAGGATTTTGACAAACTTGAACATTGGGCACTATCTAATAAAATGAAATTCAATGGTGAAAAGAGTAAGGTTCAACTTTTAGGCAAGAAAAACGAAATGCATAGGTACAGTATAGGTGGTACCTTCCTCAATAGTAGTAACTCTGAGAGGGATCGTGGAGTCCCAGTGGACAACCATTTAAATATGAGCCAGCAGTGTACAGCAAAAAAGCCAAAAAAGCCAACATAGTTCTAGGCTACATAAACAGAGGGATAGAATCAAGATCATGTGAAGTGTTAATACCACTTTATAATGCTTTGGTAAGGCTAGACTTGGAATACTGTATTCGGTTTTGGTTGCCACGATGTAGAAAAGATGTGGAGACTCTAGAAAGAGTGCAAAGAATAGCAACAAAGATGACTAGGGGACTGGAGACTAAAACATATGAAGAACAGTTGCAGGAACTGGGTATGCCTAGTTTAATGAAAAGAACTATGGGAGACATGATAGCAGTGTTCCAATATCTCAGGGGTTGCCACAAAGAAGAGGGAGTCAAACTATTCTCCAAAGTACCTGAGGGCAGAACAAGAAGCAATGGAAGGAGAGAAGCAACTTAGAACTGAGGAGAAATTTCCTGACAGAACAATTAATCAGCGGAAGAGCTTGCCTCCAGAAGTTGTGAATGCCCCAACACTGGAAGTCTTTAAGAAGATGTTGGATAGCCATTTGTCTGAAATGGTATAGGATTTCCTGCCTAGGCAGGAGGTTGGACTAGAAGACCTCCCTTCCAATTCTGCTATTGTATTGTATTGTAAATTTATCCATTCTTTCACCCAAGTTAATGCAGAAGCCTGGTAATAAAGCTCCCAATCTGGCAGTTGCTCTTTTTCCTTGCCAAACATATTTCAAAATTATTGCATTTAATTCATCTTAGTATTTTTTCTCTAGTTTTATAGGAATCGTTTGAAACAAAAACAGTAGCTTTGGCAGAATATTCATTTTTATAATTGCTATTCTTCCTATCATTGCAAATTTTTCCAATTCTCCAAATCAAGTTTAATTTGTTTTGTTCTTTATATAAAGTTTTTTATTTTTTCATTTTCATAACATGTAACCACATGTATACTTTTACATAGTCAACATCATATTGTATTATTAAATGTTTACATCAATTCATCTTCCCATCAACTCCCACTAACAATTATTGGCTCTTCCAACTCTGCTATTGTATTGTATATAATAATAACAACAACAACAACAACATCTTGAATGGAAAAGTCAAAGAGTCAATGCAAAAGGAATACATCAGGAGGGTCCGCAAAATATTAAAATCAAAGCTGAATGCTGGAAACATAATTAAAGCCATTAATACACGGGCAGTTCCAGTGATATGCTACTCAGCTGGAATCATCAACTGGACTCCAGCTGAACTGAAAAACCTGGCCCGGGAAACACGCAAACTTTTGAATACGTATCACGCTTTACATCCACGAAGTGACATCGACAGGTTGTACCTGCCAAGAAAAAAGGGGGCAGGGGGCTATTGCAAATCCAACAAACTGTAGAAGAAGAAAAACGAAGTTTGAATGATTATGTAAACCAAAGTACAGAAAAATTGCTGCAGGCTGTGAAAACGGAGAACAGCATAAAAACAACACAAACAAAGGCAGAATATAAGAAAAACAGCTGGATGAAAGATTAAATATATGAAAAACCACAGCTTTGCATGAACAGCACTTGAAAAACATTGAAAGAAAATGTGATGACAAGTTGACATGGACATGGCTTAAGATGGGAACTATCAAGAAAGAAATGGAAGGTTGCTCAAGAATAAGCACTACAAACTAATGCCATGAATGCGAAAATACAAAAATCCACTGACAACCCAAACTGCCGAGTTTGCAATAATAAAGTCAAAACTGTTTCACATTTAATATGTGAATGCAGCAAAATAACACAAACTGATTACAAAGCTAGATATGACCAAGTTGCTAAATTAATTCACTGGTCATTATGTAAAAAATATGATTTGCCTGTATCCAGAAAGTCATGGGAACATAAAGTGGGAAAAAGTTATCGAAAATGAGAAGGTGAAGATCTTGTGGGACTTTCGAATACAAACGGATCGTCATTTGGAGCACAACATGCCAGATCTCACAGTTGTAGAGGGCCGAAGTGTACAGTTTATTGATATTGCTGTTCCTGGAGATGCCAGAGTCGAAGAAAAAGAACTAGAAAAAATAATGAAATATTACAACATGGCCATCGAAACTACATGGCTATGGATGAAGCATGTAGCAGTGATACCCATTGTCATCAGGGTACTTAACACCATGTCCAAGAATTTTACAAGATACATCAACAAATTGCAGCTTCCTGCAATAACACCAGCGGAACTGCAAAAAACTGTGCTACTCAGAACACCTTAAATTTTAAAAAGGTACTTGGTTGATATCTAGGATGCAGGCAGCAAACCGTATCAACCATTAGCACCAGTCACTGGTATTTGTAATGCATTTTTGAATGTTCAGTTGGCTGAGTTTCATGTTTAATAATAATCTTTATTGTCATTGTATAAAATGAATGCAATGAAAGCAGTTAGCAACTGCTGCTGAACTTGTATCCCAAATAAGGTCTTTGCAGTCTTTTCCAACCATCAGATTGGTTTGGCTTATGTTTCTTTTACTTTTTTCCCACTATGCCCAAAAATTATCCAATAGAATAGAATAGAGAGTGAAATTAGAATAGAATAGAATAGAATACTTCATTGTCACTTTGAATGTACACTAATTGGCATACAATAAAATGAAACTTTGTTGCATACAGCTGTCAGAGGGTCACCACTTCCAATATACACTACATAACCATGAAATAATAAATAAACACAAAATTATGCATATACCCACATATATTATATGACACAGAGAAACAACGCAGTCTAGTTTGGATGTGTACATGTAAATGGCGAGAAAAAAGACTTGCGAGTTTACCAGACGAATGGCCTCGGGAACAAAGCTGTTGCAGAATCTGGTAGTCCTGCTAGATAGAAAGAGTCTGTATTTCCTTTCCATAATTTATTTCCAGTACTCTAGTAATATGGAAAGAAGAAAAAGAACAAAAAAAAAAAAGAAAGAAAAAAGAAAAAGAGGAAGGAGCAATTAGATCAGTCTACCCCAGGCAATTAATGGATCCAATGGGTTTTCACAGAGTATTTGAGGCGTTTGAGAGCTAGTGAGCAATTTGATCAAGATCCATTGGAATAAGAGAAGAACAAGGAAACTTGTGCTGGAGTAACCTCTTCCCTCGCACAGAACTGCTGCAGCTCCTTACCTTCCAGAATAGCTCATGGAAATGAAGAATGATGAAGCTAACCAGATCATGATTGGAGGGGAAGACTCATGCGGAATCACACTGGACAGTGGCAATCAGTGGCAAAAGGGACATATTTTGTTGCTTTTACTATGTTTGCTGAACTTTATTCTAGCAGCCCCTTTTTAAGGTGACATTTCCCCTTTTAAGGAAGAATTCTTGCAGCTGTTGGCAAATATCAATATAAATAAATAAATAAACAAACAAATAAAAATATAACATACAGTTGAATTTTAGTTGGACGGAGTTAGGGTTGGAGATGGCAGGAGCTTTGTTTGAGGTGATCTGGGCACTGAGGAATCAGGGCTATTTGTAATGTCAAGTTTGCCACTACTCAATTCGATCTCTGCCCTTCATGGTTGGTTAAGATTTCTTGCAAGGTGACAGGAGGTTGAATTCAAGCCATAGTATTTTTAGAGGGAGAATGAGGTGCAATTATTTTGGTAATTTTAGACCGGCTGCAATCTTCTCTTTTTAGAAGTAGATAGAGCCGAGGTGGCGCAGTACTGCAGGCCACTTCAGCTGACTGCTATCTGCAGTTCGGCGGTTCAGATCTCACCGGCTGACTCAGCCTTCCATCCTTCCGAGGTGGGTGAAATGAAGACCCAGAATGTGGGGGCAATATGCTGACTCTGTAAACCGTTTAGAGAGGGCTGAAAGCCCTATGAAGCAGTATATAAGTCTAACTGCTATTGCTATTATCTGGGTCTTCGGCTGTTGGATTTCAGGCCAAAATCCTGCTTCAAGCCTGGATGCAAGAATGGTCCTCTACTGCTCCTCTAGGATGTCACACCATTCCCTGCTTTACAGCTGATCTAGTAACTGAAGGCTATCGGGAGAAATAGGCTCAGACTGAATTCACCTGATAGAATGGCTTGAGATTTTGGGTAACTGATTATAAGGAAATTGCCCTGATTTGTAGCTCAATCAGCAGGCTACAGTTTTTATTTTTATACAGTTAAATTGTATGTACAAATTGTGGTCATTCCTGCATTGGAAAGCTCAGATTCACAATCATTTGTGCCTTAGTCACTCCTATTTTGAATATTTTAAAGTGCTTTGGAGGGGTGCACCTGGAAAGAATTCATTCACAAGCCAAAACTTGAGCAAAATGTGATGGCCAGGGCAATGGCAAGTGCATCATGACACATTGTTTTATGACTATAGTGCTTTGGAGATTTCATTGATTGCCTGTTGGCCTCCTGGTGCATCTTAAGATGTTCATTGTCACCATTAAAAGCCTACATGATTCTAGACTAGAATCCCTCAGGACCACTTTCCTTCGTATTTATCTGCCCATCCAACAAGTTCAGATAGAATCAGCTCCATCCAAATCCCTTATTTAACATGTTCCTCTGGTGGACCCTCAAAAGTAAATGGGTTTTCCGTTGTTCTTGTTGTTGTTGGTCCTATATTCTGCAAGTACCTCCCTATGGTGATTCAATCTGTTCCTTCCATTGTGCTTTTAGGGGAAAAAATGTTAAACCTTATTTAGCACATGCTATGTTGTCAGTGGAATCACTTATGTGTATGACTGCCTATCTTTTTGGTTTGTTATTTTAATATTACCATTTTTGTTTGAGTTACGTGTGGGTTTCACAAGCATATGTTGCTGTTGGTATAGCAACACCCCTGAAGAGTTTTATCTTTGTTATAATATATATGACTGTCGTAGACCAAATTGAGCGCACGCGTTGAAACATGGCCAATTTTATAGTTACTGTTCTGATGTGTACCTCCATCAATAGACATAACTGCTACCAAGATAAGTACATTGTTGGACTTGTTCTGTAGCCTGGACAAGGACCGTTATAGGCATATTATCCTGAGTACTTTCAATTTGCATAACTTGGTCTTTTTAAGATTTATACAAAAGCCAATCTTTTTGGCCTCAGTTTCACCAAGCAATGCAATGTCATCCACAAAATCTAAATCTGTTAGATCGGGTGTTGCCTAAGCCCTATGCCAAAGCTAGGGTTATCCATTGCTCTATGCATAATGAAGTCCATGGAAAAGAGAAACAGGAATGGTGATAGTATATACTCATGTCTTACTCCTGTATTGATGTTAAAGAAAGCTGTGTTGCCAGGTTCCGTTTGTACCTAGTAACTAGTGTTATAATACAGACTCTAAAATGTTTACAAAATGTTGAGGAATACCAAAGAACTTTACGATATTCCATAATGATACGATGAATTGAGTCAATCAATTTTTTGAAGTCAATAAAATTGATTACTTTTGGCTTTTGGAATTCTAAGCTCTGTTTGATGGAAGTGCACAGCCCAGATGATTAAACAGTTAAATGTTTTCCAACAATGCTGCTTGAGAAGAATCCTCCATGTCTCATATCATGACCACAACACAAATGAAAAAGTACTACAAAGATTAGATTAAGAACACCTACTGAGAACTATGAATGTCGAATGCGGCTTGTTGGCCATATATTACATATGCCTAAAGACCTGGGGACGTGTCTCAGTGGCTGATGCTTAGCTTGTCGATCAGAAGTTCAGGGAAGAAAGGAGGTAGGGAGGGGAGGAGAGAGGGAGAAGAAAGTGATGGATAAAGTATAAATATGGTGTATGGAGAGCAGAAGAGCCAATTGTTTTTTGGGAGTTGATGGTAAGATGAATTGATGTAAACATTTAATAATACAACACAATATTGGCTATGTAATAGTACACATGTGATTATATGTTATGAAAATGAAAAAATAAAAAACTTTACAAAGGAGAAGTCTGGTGGTTTGAATCCCTAGCGCTGCATAATGGAGTGAGCTCCCATTACTTGTCCCAGCTTCTGCCAACCTAGCAGTTCAAAAGCATGTAAAAATGCAAGTAGAAAAATAGGGAACACCTTTGGTGGGAAGGTAACAGCATTCTGTGCACCTTCGGCATTTACTCATGCTGGTCACATGACCACGGAGATGTCTTTGGACAGTGCTGGCTCTTCGGCTTTGAAACAGAGATGAGCACCGCCCCCTAGCGTCTGGAACGACTAGCACACATGTGTGAGGGGAACCTTTACCTTTACCCAAAGACCTGCGTCCAAAAATTGTACTCCATTGGATGCTTCCTGAAGGAAAGACAAAACGATGCCGGCCTTGGAAAACCTAGCACCAAACAGTTAAGGAAGATCTTAAGATGATTAATATCCCTTGGGATGATGCTGAAGATGCTGCAAATTATTGAAACCACTTGAAAACACTTGCTGCCCAATATGCTCTGTACAGGAATTGATGATGATGATGATGTGTGTGGGTTTATTATTTTTGAGGAAATTGATCTTTATTTTATGATGATCTGAATTGTCATCTGCCCAGAACCTTTGAGAATAGGCTGCATGCAAATATAATAAAAATAAATTATTTTATGTCAAGGAAATATTCTGGGGACAACTAAATTGGAATTTTTACCAAGATAGAAGGGGAGGTTTTTAAATATTCAGATTTACTGTAATGAATTAATGTACTGTAAGATTAAATTGAAGTTTAATTCCATGTACTTTTGCCATCTGTTTCTTTCTTCTGATCCTGCCAGAGTTTGAAGGGCAATCCTTATTCCTAAAAGATTTTGGGAAGGCTTAACTGGGGAAAAATGAATGTGTTCAAGGATACAAAAAGTCTCTGCCTTATGTTATAAATTACATTACTGTAACTAAACAAGCTAATTGCCTGAATTTATACAATAAACTGACTTATTAGCTGCATATGTATCCATGAGAACCTAGCCTCATGCCTGTCCTGTGAACCCACCCCTTTTTGATTTTAGATGAATCTTGATTATGCCACATTATGCCTTCCATTTCCCAAGTATTTAGTTCAAATTGTAACCTCTGCATTCTCCTGTTCCTTGTTTTGTAGATCTTAGATAAGCTGCTGGACAGGGAAAGTCAGACACACAAACCTCAAACTCTGAGTTCTTTCTACTCATCCAGCAAGCCTACAGTACCTAATCAGAAATCTCCTTCCAAACATGCTACCCAATCAACTGCACCCATGCAGCATCTCCCAGGAACATCTGTTGCACAGCAGACAGGGGTACCGCCTGCAGTCCAAAGCAACCCTTCTGAACCCTTTATGGAGAAGACTACCCAAGGTATGGATAGCCGTGTCCCAGGACTCTTCCAACTGCAGTATATATTATACATTAATATACTACACGTTAAGCAGTATTTTTTCTCATTTGGGAATAGGGATGCCGAATCAGCCTGTGAATATCTACCCTGACTTTTAACTTTCAATATTTATGTAGGAAAGGAACTGAGTTTTGGCGATAGCATTAATACGGATCCTTGTTTGCAAATGGTCTTCCTCTTACTGCCTTTCTAAGTGACCCTTTGTGCTTCCCCAGAGAACCCTCAGAGATCCCCTTGCGACCCACCTGTTGAGTCCAGTATCTTAAAGCAAGAAGGGAAAGTCCCTAGCCGAATAGCTCTTGGAAGCAGAGGGGGCTACAATGGAAGATGCTGGGGTTCACCAGTCAGACAGAAAAAGAAGCACACAGGTAACTTGGGGCTGGACGTCACATCTCTGCTACTGGGTGGAGACCTGTGATGGTTCAGAGGTAAAATTTTGCAAGTGGGCACAACATTGAGGCAAAGATTGCCAGCCAGCGGGCAGGTTCTGGCTGACATCAGGTAATATTTTAATGAAAAATGGTTTGTTCATTGATTATTAATGGAAAACCCATATGAACTGTTAATAATATCCTAATTCTCTAGATGGACTTGTTGAAGTTCAAAATTAATTAGTTAGCTTATCTTTTTTGTGACCTCAGGCTTTGTCTCCCTCTTGCCAGTTTTAAGGATGCTAAAATGTCCATGAAGATAAAATATGATGTGATATGTAGAGAGCTATACAAGTACATATTTTAATGAAGCCATATACATAGCAATAGCCCTTTGACTTATAGTGCTTTGTAGTGCTTTACAGTCCTATCTAAGTAGTTTACAGAGTCAGCC
The DNA here is from genome assembly GCF_051295495.1 of Thamnophis sirtalis. Classification (NCBI taxonomy): domain Eukaryota; kingdom Metazoa; phylum Chordata; class Lepidosauria; order Squamata; family Natricidae; genus Thamnophis; species Thamnophis sirtalis. Next base: position 18,806,634 of record NW_028261395.1, read on the forward strand.
TCTTGCCCCAACAATCCGGGTCCTCATTTAACCCACCTTGGAAGGATGGAAGGCTGAGTCAACCTTGAGCCGATAAGGATCAAACCCCCGGCTGTCAGCAGAATTAGCCTGCAATACTGCATTCTAACCACTGCACCACCATGGCTCTGATAAAGTGTTCCTGTTGGAGGTAGACTTGCAAATACAGTTGCAAGAAAAAGTATGTGAACCCCTTGGGATTATGTGGAGTTTTGAATGAATTGGTCATAAAATGTGCTCTGAACTTCATCTAAGTCACAACAATAGAAAAAAACAGTCTGCTGAAAATAATACTACACAAACATTAGATGTTGCCATGGTTTAATTGCACATAACATGTAAACATTCACAGTCCAGGGAGGAAAAAGTATGTGAACCCTTGGACTTAATAACTGGTTGACCCTCCTTTGGCAGCAATAACATCAACCAAACGTTTCTTGTAGTTGCAGATCAGACCTGCACAACGATCTGGAGTAATTGTGGACCACTCCTCTTCACAAAACTTTTTCAGTGTAGCAATATTCTTGGGATGTCTGGTGTGAATCGTTCTCTTAAGGTCATGCCACAGCATTTCAATCAGGTTGAGGTCAGGACTCTGGGCCACTCCAGAGGGCGTATTCTGTGCTGTTGAAGCCATTTTTGTGTTGACTTACTTGTATGCTTTGGGTCATTGTCCTGTTGCATCACCCATCCCCTGCGGAGCTTCAGTTGGCAGACAGATGGTTGTACGTTTTCCTGCAAAATGTCTTGATAAACTCTGGAATTCATTTCCCCATCAATGACAACAATCCGTCCAGGCCCTGAGGCAGCAAAGCAGCCCCAAACCATGATGCTCCCTCCGCCATGTTTTACAGTGGGGATGAGGTTTTGATGTTGGTGTGCTGTGCCTTTTTTCCCCCACACATAGTATTGTTTTTTTTTCCCAAACAACTCAATTTTGGTTTCATCTGTCCACAGTATATTTTGCCAGTAGTGCTGTGGAACATCCAGGTGCTCTTTTGCAAACTTCAAACGTGCTGCAATATTTTTTTTGGACAGCAATGGCTTCCTCCGTGGTGTCCTCCCATGTACTCCATTCTTGTTTAATGCTTTCCTTATTGTAGATGTGTCAACAAAAATGTTAGCATGTGCCAGAGATTTCTATAGGTCTTTAGCTGACACTCTAGGATTCTTCTTTACCTCATGAAGCATTCTGCACTCTGCTCTTGCAGTCATTTTTACAGGATGACCACACCTAGGGAGAGTAGCAAGAGTGCTAAACTTTCTCCATTTGTAGACAGTCTGTCTTACCGTGGACACATGAACATCAAGGCTTTTGGAGATACTTTTCTAACCCTTTCCAGCTTCATGCAAGTCAACAATTCTTGATCGTAGGTCTTCTGAGAGCTCTTTCCTGCTAGGCATGGTTCACATCAGACAGTGCTTCTTGAAACCAGTAAACCCACAACAGGTGTGTGTTTTTAAAGGGCAGAACAGCTGTCGGCAACACATCCAATATCATCACACTGATTGGAGTCAAAGTTGGCTCACTCCTGGCTCCAATTAGCTCTTGGAGACGTCATTAGGCTAGGGGCTCACATATTTTTTCCTCCCTGGACTGTGAATGTTTACATGTTATGTGCAATTAAACCATGGCAACATCTAATGTTTGTCTAGTATTATTTTCAGCAGACTGTGTTTGTCTATTGTTGTGACTTAGATGAAGTTCAGAGCACATTTTATGACCAATTCATGCAAAACTCCATGTAATCCCAAGGGGTTCACATACTTTTTCTTGCAACTGTAGCTAGCTGAAGCATGAATTTCTTATCTGTAACTTTGCAATTATTACATTTGTAAATTAAATAATGATATGAATTATTTTTCTCCAAATTAAGAAAGTGAAGGGACCCAAAGTATAGATTAGTAAGGATTAAACCCATAAAAATCTGCAGCATCTCTCTCCTCTCTTTTCTTTCTTCTGTCTCTCTCCCTTTCCCTCCCCCCCTCCGTCTTTCTCTCTCTCACACACACAGACCCAATGCCATATGAATGTGTTTTTTTCAATCAAAAACAGCTAAACATATTTTGAGTTTTCTACATTAACAAACTTAATAATTTTGCTGCATAAAGAAGTCAGACTATGGTAAGAAATAGATGGAGAATGTTACAAGGGTTTATAGAATTGTGAAACCTGGGGCAGAGTTATCTATTGGAGAGTCAGTTTGGATAGTGGTCAAGTCATTATCCTAGAAACTGGGAAACCATGAGTTCTAGTCCCACCTTAGGCAAAGCAGATGGGTGAACCTGGGCTAGTTCTTTTCTCTCAGCCCTAGGAAGAAGGCAGTGGCAAACTACTTCTAAAAAACTTTGCTAAGAAATCAAGTCTCCAAGAATTGGACATTATTGGATGGAAAGAAAAAGAACATCTATGTTAGCATAAATTTGTATAGTCTGTGAAGTTGATTGTAATTTCTTTTGGTGCTACCAAATTATGTATCATAATTTTATTTATATATTTATAAATAAGGAAGTAAGTATTGCCTCCAATCTTTTGGTGAGCAGGGAATTTTGCCTGTCTATTGCTGTAAATAATGTTCACGATTTGGCAAATAATTAGCTGAAGTGAGTAAGGTGACTCAGTTTGGCATATAGAAAGACACAAGAGTCAAGCTTGTATATTTCCATATGCCGAAGAGAATTCTTTGATAAGCATCAATATTCATACCTCGGTAACTGACATTACACTGTTGCAAATCAGAGCAGTATAATTTCCTGTAATGCTTCCTAACATGACATAATTTAAATTGAGAGGCACCAGAAGCTCTCAAACAAATGGTGTCTATTTTCTAGTTTCTGATTTGAACTTAACTGCAGAATACTCTGTATATTGAAAAAAGGAGATGGATTCCATATTGTGGTCTGATTATGTTGTGCCCTCTAAGCTTGCTTACTATTCTCATTGCCTTGTAGGAATGGCAAGCATTGACAGCAGTGCCCCAGAAACCACCTCTGACAGTTCTCCCACGCTCAGTCGGCGCCCCCTGCGAGGGGGCTGGGCAACTACCTCCTGGGGCCGGGGACAGGACAGTGACAGCATCAGTAGTTCTTCCAGTGATTCCTTGGGTTCCTCTTCTTCCAGCGGAAGCCGGAGGGCCAGCGGAGGGGCACGCGCAAAGACTGTGGAGGTTGGGAGGTGGGTGCTGCTGCTCATCTAGAATTGTGCATTTATGGGACAAACATTTCCTGGCTCTGACCTGCATTTGGTCTAAGAAAGAGTCTCCAAAGCAGCAAGAGACTCAGTCAGAAATTGCAGCCTTGTTATCTTTTGGAGAATATCTCAAGAATATTTTATTTGGGTTCTACTTCAACTTGTTCCATGGCTCTTTTATTTTTCTTTCTTCAGATACAAGGGCAGGCGACCGGAGAGCCATGCCCCCCATGTCCCAAATCAGCCCTCGGAGGCAGCTGCTCACTTCTATTTTGAGTTGGCCAAGACAGTTCTCATTAAGGCTGGGGGAAACAGCAGCACCTCCATTTTCACCCATCCGTCTTCTAGTGGTGGCCATCAAGGGCCTCATCGCAACCTTCACCTCTGCGCCTTTGAGATTGGACTCTATGCATTGGGGCTACACAACTTTGTCTCACCAAACTGGCTCTCTCGGACTTACTCCTCTCATGTCTCTTGGATCACAGGTGGGGATAGTATCTGCATGAGCTTTTCCACATAACGTACCTGTCTCATTTTTAAGACGCCCATAATTGAAAACCCTCCCAAGTGGTTTCCTACTATAACCAGTGGTTCTCTGGAAGTCTTATCAGTACTTTCCTAGCACAATTTGTACAACACAGGAAGGGCTGCAGAGTGGGAAAAGTAACAGCTATTATAATCCACTTTTGATCCTTTTGCTGGAGAATTCTGGGAGTTCAAGTCTTAAAGTTGCCAAGTTTGGGGACCTCTGATCTATTGTGAAAAAGATTAGTGTGAGCGATGGGGATAATGAATTTGCATAGGATCACCATATAAACATGTGGAAGCGTGCACTCCTCCAAAGACAAATAATAACTCTGAATCACCCTGAATCTTGTTGAATATCTGTTCAAAATCTGATTTTTGTTAGTCTTTAGAAACAAGTCCTGTGTAGTCAAATAAAAACAGCTTTGAGTTTGAGCAATCACAGTTTGTAAAGCTTTAGCTCTTTCTGTCCTAATGAAGACATTTGGTCGATAACAATGTTTCTTAACCTTTTTTGCCCATGGTCTCCTTCTGATTTTTTTCTCCTGCGGCCTCCCTCTTTAGCTCCCGTTACTGCATTCAGGATAATAACTGATGTGTTTTTCCAACAAAGCAATAACACTTGTTTTTCTGTAGCCCCCTTAGTGTGTGCAGTGCTCCCCTGTTAGATGCTTTTCATAAGTGGGACCCTTGAGATATCCTAGGGCCACCAGGGCCATAGGCCTCTCCCCCCAGCCTTTGAGAATTGCTCATCTAGAAGATGCTTAGATATTAATATTATCTTGATTCTAACATGAATAATTACAATTTGCTCTTAACAAAACTCAGGCAGCCAGCAAATTCGAAGAAAACACTGCTTCTAGAAAAGGGGAGGGTTTGGGGTTTTTGTTTTGTTTTTGTTTTTTTGCCATTACTGAAGTTGCTAGATTGACTTCCTGACCTGTGGCAAGAGGCAGGATTTACTGGAGTTCCTGTCTCAAATAAGAATAAATACAGTGGCCAAGATTTTCCCTGGGAAAAGGTGGCTGAATGGACAGGCATGAGCCCACTTTCTTTCCTCTTTCCGCATGTGGGTGAATATCATAGCTGAGAGCTGGTTAGATACATAGACAGCCTGGGCAGACTTGAGCTTTCTTCCATATGGAGATGAATGTTGTGAAAACAGGCTTCTAACCTGCTACGCAACTTCTTGTGCAATGTGAGAAGCATTGTGATGTGTATGTTTGGTTAAATTGGAATAGCAAGAACGTACAGATATCACTTGCTATCTGGACACCAGAGAAATCAACTTTTGAAAACTCTCTTTCTTCCTATAATACATTTCTTAAGTCCCTGGGAGAGTTAACACTTTTTGTATCAGCTTTTCGTACTGAAAATCATGGTCTTAATTCAGTGACTGACTATTGCGTTTCAGCAACATACTATAGGAACTCTTTGGTGCATAAGGGGAGAGAAAAAGGTGGGCCTGATCTGCTCTAAATCAGTACGGTAGAAGTGGGCAATATAGCTACAAGTTTTAGGTGGGAGTGGTCAGGTACCTCATGTAGGAGATTGAATGGCAGAATTTGGTCAGGTGCAAGAAGTATATGCATGCATTCAGAGCTGTGGAATTTTGGCAACAGACACTGAGTTTTCCAGAGTCTGTAAAAAGGAAGCATATGGTAGCAGCAGGAAAATGGGCCATACATTGCCTATTTCTGGCCTCTATTCAGTCTGATTTGGTTCTTAATGCTGTCCAAGATGCTTTCCTTTGTAATGATGTAATAATTTAATTACTGGAAAGAATTAAAAGAGATTACTTAATATACAGACCTAATATATGACTATCTCTCTTCTGCTCTTTTCTCTGGGCTCTAGGGCAAGCCATGGAGATTGGCAGTGCAGCCTTGAACATCTTGGTGGAATGCTGGGATGGACACCTAACTCCCCCAGAAGTGGCATCGTTGGCTGACAGAGCTTCAAGAGCTCGGGATTCCAATATGGTGCGATCAGCTGCTGAATTGGCATTGAGTTGCTTGCCACATGCACATGCCTTGAACCCCAATGAGATTCAGAGAGCCCTGGTCCAGTGCAAAGAGCAGGTGAGCAAGTCAGATGTCTTTGATCCACTTCAGCACCTAGCAAATACAGGCATCAGCCTCGCTTTTTTATGGCATTGTGGAATAGGGCTGAAACATGGGCTACTGCGCTTCTTGAATAAACACATCGCTATGTTGTTGAGAGCTGATCTCCCGTTTTTCAGTTCTTTTGAGCTGCATCTCTCAAGAGTGAAATTATGACAGTCTAACAACTTCACTGTTGTGGCAAAATCCTTCCTCTGTTGTTTTATAAACTGAATTAAAACAAATAAGAAACAAGCAAGTTAGCCAAATACATAAAAATACTGAAGATAATAAACTGATTTTATATTAATTTTTCTTCAAAGCTTCTTGTGTAAAAGTAAATTGTTATAAATCCTGCAGAGCCATTTATTAGATCCTGAGACCTTGTTTGTGTGTTTATTTTCCAGAAATGGTATACAAATAGTCCTAGATTTACAGTAATTCAGTTAGTAATTGTTCAGAGTTATAGTGGTACTGAAAAAAGTGACTTAACAATGGTCCTCGTAATTAAAAAGTTTGCAGCATCCCCACAATCAACTGATCACAATTTGGGTGCTTGGCAACCGGCATTTATTTACAATGGTTGCAGCATCTCCAGGTCTTGATTTCCAACAAGCAAACTTAATGGGAGAAGCCAGATCACTTAACAACTGCACGATTCACTCAACAATTGCAATTATTTGCTTAGCAATTGTGGCAACAAATGTTGTAAAATTAAGTATGGTTCACTTAACAACCATCTTTCTTAAATAAACTGCAAATTCTGGTCCCTATTATGGTTGTAAATCAAGGACTACCATTTTGGAGCCATGAGCAGATTAATCATTTCCACCTCTACACTCTGTGCATAATTATTAGGCAAGTGAATATTTTAATCGTACCATCATTTTAAAGCATATTTCCACCTCCAAGCTGTATAAACTTGAATGCTTAGTGGATATAAGCATATCAAGTATGTGTATTTGTGTAATGTGGCCTAAGAAAATCAACAGCCTATATGTGCATAATTATTAGGCAGCTTCTTTTCCTCAGGAAAAATAGGCCAATAAAGAGATTTAACTGACTCTGAGAAGTCAAAAATTGTAAAAAGTCTTTCAGAGGGATGCAGCACTCTTGTTAAGATATTTGGGCGTGAAAACAGAACCATCAAATGTTTTGTTGCGAATAGTCAACAGGGTCACAAGAAACATGTTGAGAAAAAAAAAGATGCACATTAACTGCCAAAGATTTGAGAAGAATCAAATGTGAAGCTACCAGGAACTCATTATCTTCTAGTGCTGTCATATTCCAGAACTGCAACCTACCTGGAGTGCCCAGAGGTACAAGGTTTTCAGTGCTTAGAGACATGACCAAGGTAAGGAAGGCTGAAACCCTACCATCACTGAACAGGACACATAAGTTGAAACGGCAAGAATGAGCGAAGAAATATCTGAAAACAGATTTGTTGAAGGTTTCATGGACTGATGAGATGAGAGTGACTCTTGATGGACCAGATGGATGGGCCTCTGGCTGGATCTGTAACAGGCACAGAGGTCCATTTCAACTCAGATGTCAGCAAAATGGAGGAGGGGTACTGGTATGGGCTGGTATTATTAAAGATGAGCTAGTTGGACATTTTCGGGTTGAAGATGGACTCAAAGTCAACTCCCAAACGTACTCAGTTTTTAAAAGACACTTTCTTCAAGCAGTGGTACAGGAAAAAATCTGCATATTTCAAGAAGACTATGATTTTTATGCAGGACAATGCTCCATCGCAGACACTGAAGTATCCACTGTGTGGCTAGCCAGTAAAGGTCTTAAAGATGAAAGAACAATGACATGGCCTCCTTCTTTACCTGACCTACACCCTATTGAGAACTTGTGGGCCCTTCTTAAATGGGAGATTTACAGTGAAGGAAAATAGTTCACCTCTCTGAAGAGTGTCTGGGAGGCTGTGGTTGCTGCTGCACAAAAAGTTGATTGTCAATAGATCAAGAAACTGAGAGACTCTATGAATCGAAGTCTTATGACTGTTACTGAAAAGAAGGTGGCTATATTGGTCACTAGTTATTTTTGTGAATTGTCAGAAATGTTTATTTGTACATTTTGAGTTGTTTATTATTCTCAATTTAACAGATGAAAATAAACGAGTGATTTTTCATTTAGTTGCATAATACTTCTACACACTAATAGTTGCCCAATAATTGTGCACACATAGATATTCTCCTAAGAAAGCCAAAACCTCACCTTTACTTTCTTAAATATTCAGGTTTGAGGTTTATTAACATTTTGATTTGACCAAGAGCACTGTAGTTGCTCAATAATAAAATTTATCAGCCAAAATACAACTTGTCTAATAATTGTACATACTAATAATTGTCTTTAATAATTTCATGCAGATAACAAAATTGAGCATTCAGTTGTTTTATACTTCCATCCTTTGTTCAGCAGAATATTATACTAAAAATTCTCTTTTTCCTTCAGATTTTCATAATTGCAATATATTTTTAATTTGTAGGGACTAGTTATCATTGATTCATTTTGTTCAGCCAGAGGGCGAGGTAGCTGTTCCCTTTGCAATTCAGGAGCATGAAAGCCACATGCTGGTCTTTTCCATGCCTGCTTGTTTTGTACTGCTAATTTTGCTGCCTTGTAGTCCTTAGTTGTATTTCATTCTAATAGTTATTTCTAAATGGTCATTTCTGAAGGCTCCTATAAAAACCTTGAATCAATGTAGCTTTTGAATTTTCAGGATAATCTAATGTTGGAGAAGGCTTGCTTGGCTGTAGAAGAGGCAGCCAAAGGCGGTGGAGTTTATCCCGAAGTTCTGTTTGAGGTTGCTCACCAGTGGTACTGGTTGTATGAACAAACGGTTGGGGGAACTCTTGCCCAGAGGGAAGGAGCAACAGGCTGCAGTGCAAATGGAGCCCGGGCGTCGTGCGAAACAGTCCGTGGAATACCAGACGCTAGGGTGACATCGGAATCCGCTACAGTAACAGTGGCTGCTGCGGTGACAGCAGCAGCAACAGTAGTGCCTGTGATCTCAGTGGGGTCAACCATATACCAGCAGCACACTGTGGCAGGACCAGCAATGGCACACGCCCACACCCAAGGCCTGCACCCCTACACCACACTCCAGACCCACATTCCTTGCAATCCTCAATACATCGGCCATCCTCTTCAGCACATGCCACGGCCAGCAGTCTTCCCAGTGCCTGGTTCTGCTTATCCACAGGTAAGTTGTTTGTCTAGAATAAGTACTTTGACTGTGGCACATCGACTCATCAGTGCAGATGACAAGAACTAGGCAATGGCTGGGCAGAAATAGCATTTTACTTCTTTTCCAATTTGGGAGCAATTTTTTTGTTGTTCAAGGGAAGAAACGTTCTCCAACCATGTCTTAGGGGTGACCCCCTTAGCAGTAGTAGCAACTACACTGCTGAGAAAGTCTCCTGAGAGGAGTTTCCCTTGGGTGTCTTTGATATAATAAAAGGCTAAGGATCTGCAAGAGAGAGATTATTGTATAGTCATGTTGGTGCCCCATGGACAATCTCTAGAAGTAAACGTCACTTAATCTGTGTTTGGATGGATTGGCTAGGTTCATCTATCAATTGCTATCAGAATCTGCTTTCTTTTAATTGAGATTACGTCTCAAGTGGAACTCATTAATACCCTGATACTTTTTTTTTCTTCACAAGTAATTGGATTTAGCCCTACTTACCTAGAACGGTTATTATGTTTTGTCAGTGTTAACAAAAAGTCTTACATTTCTGAAATTACAACTTTCAAACTGTTGGCAAAGCTATGGTACAAAATTTTTATTTGATATTTTTGTACCGCTATGAAAATATGCTCAGTATGCTTCTTCCTGCAACTATGGATTATTTTCACAGGTAACCTGGTAAAGGTTTCCTAGGTAACACCCTAAAAAGAAACGTTACCTTTCTTTTTAAAATATTTTAGTTTGGATGTTTCCCCTTTCAGAACTCAAACAATATACAGGAGGTGGAATTGTGGGCATGCAAAGGGCTGTTTGCACCTGACAAACACATGGTCTTGCCTCTTTGGGAAGGAGCAGGCAACTCTATCCTGTTTTTCTACAGGGTGTCCACCCAGCGTTCATCGGGGCCCAGTACCCCTACTCAGTAACTACTCCGTCTTTGGCAGCAACTGCAGTGTCCTTCCCAGGTGTCCCTGTCCCTTCCATGACACAGATTGCTATGCACCCCTACCATGCTGAGACGGGGCTGTCACTGTCTTCCAATGTAGCAAGTGAGTATTCCTATGACAGGTAAAAAGACATTTTAGCAGGACTTTCTCTAATTGATTGTTACAATATTGCAATGCTGTAGTATGACATCCAGTGTAGAAACGTCTAATATTCAGTTTTCAATATCTATTCCTGTGACTACAACCAAAGAGAGTGTTCGTTAAATAATAGCAATAGCACTTAGACTTATATACCGCTTCAGAGTGCTTTTGCAGCCCTATCTGAGAGGTTTATAGAGTCAGCCTATTGCCCCCAACAATCTGGGTTCTTATTTTACCTACCTCGGAAGGATGGAAGGCTGAGTCAACCTTGAGCCTGGTGAGATTCAAACTGCCAAACTGCAGCTAGCAGTCAGCTGAAGTAGCTGCAGTGCTGTACTCTAATCACTGCTCCTCCTCAACTCAATAATAACGGTAAACTTTCACTATGTTGATGCCTTTTTCTTGGTGGTTTAGTTACAATTGTCAGATTTTCTCACAATGTCCTGAATCTTTGGGGGACGTATTTAGTTTCAGTTTAGAGTGTTGCAGTCTTAATTACAGAGTAGCTTCCATTGGCACTGTGGCTAATCACAAACTTTATACTTTGAAACTGGTCCATTTTATATTAGACTGCAGGTTGTCCAACATCCTTATAATTAAGTATAAAGTTAGGAAAGGGAGGGGATAAGCATGGTGCTGTGCTTAGGGGTGGGGAAAAAGGAGAGAAGACAAGTAGAATGAGCAGTAGGAGTATTTAAGCAAAGTATTGTGCTTTCATTGCAAAAAGGGAGGGATTTGCAGCTGGAAGCAGTTGTTGGAACCAGATGTTGCCTGGAACATGTCTGGTTCCAGAGACTTTGCACTAAGGCACCAAAGGTGTGAAGTGTAAAACGAGGAAAAAGGACAGTGTGCCTTATTCAGATCCTCAACCAGGCCCTATTCTCAAGAAGCAGTGCAGAATCAGAGGACAAAGTCTCTCACTTAATGATATGAAGGGACTTTGGGACCCACGCAGACAGTCCTCGGTACGTCCATTTGTTTAGCAAGTGTTCAAAGTTATGAGAGTGCTGAAAAACTGGACATACATCTGGTTCTTGAAGTTCTGATCATCAGTCCACATGATTAAAATTTGTTCTGGGCCATCACTTATGGCACCTCTCTGCCTATGGCACTTGCCCTCACCCCCTCACACTCACCCACAGCCCTTACTTACCTGCGACGCCTGCTGCTTCTCATTTAATGATCAGGATGACTCAAAGCAAATCACTTTGTGACAGAAATTCATATCCCAATTGCCATCATAACCCCAAGACTACCCGTGTTTATACCACAACCCAAGTTCGACTTTCCCATCCCATTCGCATTCATGTTTAGGAGATGTTCTAGAGAATTGATCTCTTTCCGTGAATTTCAGTTTCAGAGGTGACATTGAAGTGATGTTCCCATCACATTCCTGCTTTCAATAGCAGGAACAGAAACAATCCTCACAGCAGTTATAATTACCCTGATCCTAGGGATCTTGGACCTCATAGACCTTTTGTGATTAGATGCCTTATTTCTGTATCAGACTCCCCAAAATAGCCAGAAGTCCAAAAATGTTATCTGTCCTTGGCAAGTATCCAAAATGACTTTCGTAGGCTTTGCTGACTACTGATTGCCTATTTCATGTGGAAAGTCTGATTTGTGAAACCTTCAGACAAGAATGCTGCTTCTCTGTAGGCACAATCCCTCCCTTCCTCCCACCCTCTCTCTGACACACACAAATTTGTTTTTCTTGAAGGAGACATGCTCAAAACAAGATGATTTATCCCAAAGACAATACAAGTAACATACTTAAACATTTTTACTGCAATACAGAAAATTATTGCAAAAAATTAAAATATAGTGATTAAAATATAGCATTCCACAAGGGTGACTAATTGAAAGGATGTATAACAAATACCAGATGTCTGTGAACATGAAAGGCAGAACATCAGAGAGAGGCAATGCCAGCAATATATGGGGGAAAACTTTCTCCAAGAAAGGAAGTTATTTATACTTGATGATTTCTGTAGGCTAGATTTTAATTATCTGAAAAGATTGGAAAAATAGAAAGTTGAATAAGAACCCTACAATATGTGTATAAATTATTTTCTTACCTACTAGCATCTCCACTGTTGCACAGATAGATTATAGATAAGGGAACAAAACAAGAAAAAGCAGACTGAATTGCTTTAATTGGATTGATATTAAGTCCCATCAATATACTGGTGTTAATGCCAACTCAGATGTGAACAGAAATGTTTTTAAAGGCTATTAATAGCACATCTTCATTCCTGGGGAAGCAGTAAGCCACTTTCTAAACCTGTTTCAGATTAATGAAATGTTTTCAAAGTTGCTTCCCAGTGAAGACAAAATTCCAAAAAAAGTTGAAAAAGTTGATAATTATCATTTTAAGTTGTAGAAATATTTTAAGGTTTGATAAGAACTTTTGTGTTTATTGGTGAGTTGTAGTAAATAACTTGTCAACATTTATACATTTATAAATATTCTATAAATATGAAAGTAAATTTCACCATATGAGTCAAAAACAGTTTATATCTTGAAACTAAACTTGATCTTGGACATTATTCTTGGCATTGGTTTTGGGCAGAAATCTGCACTGTCACTTCAGCATTCAAAGTCCAGAATTGTGTTTAAATTCATTATTTTAATTTCTGTTTCTATTGTATCACCCTCATTTCCTCTGTGTATGAAGAATTGGTGATTTTTATACAAATTAATGAGTAAATTAGTAAAATTAAGCTACTTAGAAATCTTAGTGTCTTTTGTGTATTATAAGTTTGTTGTAAGCATGCTCAATCTCCTTTGTGTTACACAATAGATCTAATTGCTAAGTTAAAAGTTTGGTCAGGAAGTCTTTTACACCCCTTTCTATTCTGAACCAATTCATCTAGTCCATGAGTAAGTATTGAGTATAGGTTAAAGACCAGGACTGCTTCTTTGGATTTCTAGTTTTCGGTATTTTAGTGATACACAGAGAAATTGTTTGTATCCCAACGTTTACTTACTTAAATTGAACAAAATTCTATTTTGTTCCATAGAACAAAATTTCATTTAAGGCTTATTATCTGTCTTGGTTTGAAATTCCTGCTTTTTTGGTTTTATTTTAAATTACATTATCAACCAGGCACAACAACTGCAATTCTAGAGTTAAGCAGGCAGTTCCAAAAAGACTAATGTATAAAATTCAAAAAATGCAGAAATTGTTGTTATGATTTTATAACAAGGATCATCCTTAAATTCTACGGCAATATGTTCTTCACTGAACCATTAATGTTTCCTCAAACAACCCACAAATCTATAAATATCTCCTCCAAAGAATACATGTTCCATGTGCGTCAACAGAGTAACACATGGACATTGATTACTATAAGAGCTATACAGAAGGTCCTGTACACCTGGAATATCTCCCTTGGTATGTTTTCTCTCTTTTCCTATGGATAACCAAAGTCTTCAGCCTGCCATGGCTTCCTGATCTTTGCCTCTTCCCCTGAGATGTGGGTCTCAGTCTTCCTTTTTCTTGTCCTTCAGTAGTAAGAACTGGGCCTTCTATCTGCATTTGCCTGATGGCCTTACATTACTGAATTCCATGAGTTCCTATTTTCATCTATGTTGCCAGGTTGTCTTTCTTACTTTTTGATGTTGCAAGAATATGTCATGAGATGGTATCTGGAACACTACATAAAAACTGTGAGTGAATTAGCCTCCCCCTCTCATAAATTTCTGTATAATTAAACATGTACTAATAGACATTGTGCCTTGAGGATTTAACTATTCCATTTTTAAATAGAATGACATGTTAGCTATTGCAAATACTTGAAACCTTTTTAGAAGTACTTGTATAGAGAGGTGGAGTTCTATAATCCCCTGTGGGGAGCTGGAACATGGTCTATTTTGGTGTATTTTTTCCCTTTTGCCAATATTATGCAACAGGAGAGAGTACATAGAAAGGCTCAGCTGTTGGGAAACATCCAAAAAATTAGAGAACTAAGGCCACTTTTAGAGTGATCAGCCATACAGTGTTATAACCCGGTTTGTGTATTCTCTGCCACTACGTTTCCACCAGGTTAATTAACACTAATCCCTGACATGTATCCAGGCAGAGTATGACTGAAATCCTGCAGCTGATGTCTTTGATTTCTCCCCTTTATACGGTTGTTTCTTCTCTCCAGTAGGAAGTGTTCACGCAGGGTCTACTTTCCCAGCAATTCAAGGGACTTCCTTAACAAGCTTGTCTTCTCAGCCCAGTTCCCTTGTGACAGGGGGCTTTCCTTCTGAAGATGAACAACACAGCCAACCGGTCAGTCCTCAAGGATTGCACTACCTTCATTCTGCCTACCGAGTTGGTAAGGACAACAAACAGCGACACTTGGGTTGTTTTCGGCTGGCATTGAGAATATGAGTCAAGCGCATCCTATTAACAGCTACCTAGAAACGCTTGCCTGGTCTGCCATTTGTAGATGAAAGTTTAAATTCACTAGTTTAGGTTGGTGAGCAGATTACTGGTGAATAAATAATTCAGAAGAATGAGAAGAGACATAGGATTAATTATAGTTGCAGGAAACTGTATTTGTTAATAATATATTCATTGCAGAGGTGGGTTCCTACCAGTTTGCACCTATTTGGTAGAACCGGTTCGTCAAATCTACTGAACCAGTTAGAAGAGGTTCCACCAGTGGACCCAGAAAGCAGGCCACACCTACAGAAGAGGTTCCAAAATTTTTTGAAAGCACCACTGGTGGGTGTGTAATGTCCCACAGTTATCTACGCATTAATAATGATCTAGTAATATTTCCTTATACATTTTAAGGACCTTTCCTTACATAATTGATGTTTTCTTTCATACTTTTGGATTTCTAATTTCTGTTTCCGTTAGTTGGCAATTGTTAAAACCAATCCCACGTGAAAAAGTATTCAAAGCCTTCTTGATTTTAATTGTCAATTTATTTATTCCTGCACATTGTAATATTTATTCATTTACATATCTCTGTTTTTCCACCGTTGTGCAAACACAATTCCAGCAGCTGCTAACGTGTAAAATTAAATATATATTATACTCCCTTTCAAATAGCCAACAAAATATTTCTGGTTTTAATGCCATATCTTGCTTTACGATTGCTTCTAACCACTAACTTCTGAATAGCTACTTGGACCGATATAAGTACTAATTCATAATTTCATATCTGGTCACGTGGACAGCAAGCCACTCCCATCCAGTCACATGGGTGGCAAGCCACTCCCACAAAGGAGGCCACACCCACAGAGTAGGTTCCAACAATTTTTGAAACCCACCACTGATTCATTGATCCTGTAACTCTGGGAGACCAGAAAGCCAGTCTTAAATTGGGAATCATAGACCAAAGGGATTAGTTAGTGATCAGTGTATGTATTCTGGATTCAGGACATTAAAAATGCATCTTCCTTAGTTCTGAAAATTGTGGCTCTCTTGATTCACTGCTCTGGACATTGGCATTTCTCACTGTAATTGAACAATGATAAATATGGCCAACATCGTCCAGAATGCAGCAGCACAGGCAGGTATGAGGTACACCTCATCAGACTCCTGTAACATCATTGCTTCATGAATCACCACTTGTCTTCCAGGTGCAATTCAAGGTATTGCTTATTGCCTATAAAGCCTTTCATGACATTGGTTGTTTTTCTTCTGGTGATAGTGTATTCTTTTGGGTTCAGCTACACACTGTGTGCACAATTATTACGCAAGTTGTGTTTTGGAGGAAAAATTTTATTATTGAGCAACTACAGTGCTCTCGGTCAATCAAAAACGTTAATAAACCTCAAACCTGAATACTTAAGAAAGTAAAAGTGATGTTTTGGCTTTCTTAAAAGAACATCTATGTGTCAATAATTATTGGGCAACTATAAGTGTGCAGAATTATTATGCAAATGAATGAAAAACAAAAATTTTTCCATCTCACTCGTTTATTTGCATCTATTAAAGTGAGAATAATAAACAAACAATTCAAAACATACAAACAAACAGTTCTGACATTTAAAAAAAAACCAACCCAAAAAATATTGCATTATTTTTTCCTGAAACTTTTTCTTGGTCATATAGTTTTCTGTAGAATTCCTGAATTATTATTTTTTTATTCTCTTTTTGATTTTATAGAGCTCTCTTCTCATCTTGCAATTTGCTTATCAATTTCTTTTCTTTCTCCTTTTTCATCTTATAAGCTAACCACTTTCCTGGTTTATTGGCATTTAAAAAATGTTTTGCTCTTTTTATTTGTTGTGCCAATTCTTCTTTTTCCATTAAATTTAATTTGTGTTTTATTACTTCCATTTGAGTTTTAAAATTTCCTTTTTGCGGTTCTTTTTGTAGGTCAAATTCAAGTCTTTTGTACTCTTGTTCTAAGTGTCTTTTGACATTGTTTTGATAGCTAGCCTCCTAACATGCTTTTGCTGGGTCTATTCACTTTGAAGCAAAATTCCATTTCTTTTTCTATCGTTTTAATATCTTCTTCATCTTTTACTATAGATTGATTCAATATCCTTCTCACCTTTTTCTTTTGTCCCTTCCAACTCACCTTTATTGGGTTTTGAACAGAAATGATTCATTTCTATCTCTATCTCTGGCATGTTTGTGCTCAATTCCAGCGACATCCATATCATATCAACTCTGGATCATGATTAGTGTCTACTGAATAAAATGTATATTGATTTTTCTCTGGGTTTGTTTCTCTCCATGTATCCTGTATGCATGTTTCTTCTGCAAAGTCCTAGGAAGAATTTTCCTTACTTTTTTACCTATTTTGCTACTTTTTAGTGAAGCTTTGTATCAACAAGTGCATTAAAATCTCCTACATAGATATTCTCATAGTCCATTTCAATAATCTTCTTGTGTAATTTTTTGTAAAATTATTCTTGTTTGTTGTTTGGTGCATATATTACTATCAAGAGTATCTGTTTTTTGGTTTATTACAATTCCACCATCAAAATTCTCCCTTCATCTGTATAAATTTGTTTAGCATTAATTGTTTCCTTAATATATAAAACCACCTGTTTTTTGTTTTGTTTTCAAAGGGTTTCAGTATATTCACTATCTGTCTCCAAACAGCGAGGAAAAATAATTTTACAACAGTTGTTGTTTTGTCAGTTGTTGCAGGGAAACAGAAGTTAACAAAAGAAACACCACGGAGATTTGACCTGGGATGATGGTGCGCATGCCAGCAGAGGGTTCTGCATGCCACCTTTGGCACACATGCCATAGGTTCACCTTCAAGGATATAGGGTGTTGATCTCCTTAGGCCACATTTCACAAATACACATCACTTGATATGCTTATATCCACTAAGCATTCAGGTTTATACAGCTTGGAGGTGGAAATATGCTTTAAAATGATGGTACAATTGAAATATTCACTTGCCTAATAATCATGCTCACAGTGTATTGTATGGTTATTATCACTATACGCTGCTATTGATTTGGACCACCTTATAAATTTCTAAAAGGTAATTAATGTGGGAAGAAAGTTCTCATGGCAATCCTTTTAATCACCAGTACTAAAGAAAGCAAAAAGAGACTGGCCCTCATGCCAAATCTTTGTAGAGTCCCAAGGCTCTTCCTGTTTTAAAAGAAACAAACCAAAGCTCTGCTAAGGAGAGTGAAAGATGTAACTATTTAGCATGTGATGGCTTTTCTTTGCTACAAATTGTTCCACAGGTTGCTTCTCTAACCTTTTTCTATGGTGCAGAGAGCTTTAAAATTAATATTTAAATTTTAACAAGGTGAAGACCGCAAAGGTTGTTGGTTCAAACTGCTCTTTCTTGCCTGTGTGGGAAGTGTGAGCGAGGAAGCCCAAATTGAGGGTCCAATTTGCTCTCCCCTTCAGGGATGCTGGCACTGGAGATGCTTGGTCGCAGGGCTCACAATGACCACCCCAATAACTTCTCACGCAGCCCCCCCTACACAGAAGATGTGAAGTGGCTTCTCGGACTAGCGGCCAAATTAGGTAAGATCCACAGACATCCTGATGTAAAGGGGAGGGAACATGGATCTCAAGGTGGGGCTCCTGCCTGCATACAGCTAGAGTGTCTTATTTTATTGCCTAAAATTGCTAGTGCCAGTGATCCCTTGGTGAAAAGAAGCCAGTACAATTTAAGGATGCTCCTGGTATATTTTCCAGCTTGAAAGTTTCAATGTAAACAGTTGGCAATTGTTTATTTAAACATTATTTACGATACAGGTGTCTTAAAGTTAGAAAGAGAATTTAAAGCTTTGGACATCAAGCGCTCTCTATAGATCCTAGCCCATATTATTTTAATTGCCCATGGTTGAAAAATAAATGACAATAGATGTTATCCCTTTTTCTTGGATATAGTCTACCAAGATAGCTGCTGGTTTTGTTCTGCTCCTTACGGAAGAGGAACCCCTCCCTCTCTCACACACAAACACAAGCACGGGGACTTATTTCCTATGCCTTACATTCACAACAAATGCCTTTGCTCTTTGCAGGTGTGAACTACGTACATCAGTTTTGTGTTGGTGCAGCCAAGGGAGTCCTGAGTCCTTTTGTGCTGCAAGAGATCATTATGGAGTCCCTACAGAGACTCAACCCTGCCCATGTCCACAACCACTTGCGCACCCCTGCCTTTCATCAGTTGGTGCAGAGGTGCCAGCAGGCGTATATTCAGGTACACATGGGCTTAATGAAAAAGGTTGCTTGCTTCATGTCTGGAAAGCTTTGTGAACTGAAATGTGACCTCTTTTGGGAGAATGGAGCAATATGGCTGCTGTGAAACTAGTCAGATCCATTTTAAGCTGATTAAAGCATCAGTTTATTCATGTCTGTTTTCCAAACTTCCTATTCCTCTGAAGGACTACCAATTTTATGGGAAAAATTTGGACAGACAGTAAAGGTTATTCGTTGATTCCCTGAAAGACCTTTCATTTGGCTTTTCTTCTTCTTCCCCACAAAGTGGAATATGCAGTATTTTTCAGAGTATGACGCATCTAGCTTTTGGAGAGGAAAACAGGGGGGGGGGAATCTGTTTCTGCCTCCCAGCGATTTGCCTCCTTGCAACAAACAGCAAACAGTATATATAATATACACTGTTTGTAGTGTTACATTTCCGACTATACTTGTACAGATGCTGTTAAAATTGATGTGCTTTCTGGAAGTATAGTTATTCTCTGCTATTTAAAAGAAGATACAATACTGTGTTTCCCTGAAAATACGACAGGGTCTTATTTTCTTTTTACTTACAAAATATGGCCTTGGGCTTATTATAGGGGAGGGCTTATTGTTTTGGGGTTGCCGGGTGGTTGCTCCCTTGCGAACTGGCTCCCGAAGAGCGGGGCATAGCCTCAAGGGCGAAGCAGCCATGAGGTGACCAAGCTCACGAGCAACCGTCCGGCAAACCCCCTCTCCAGCTGGGCAGAGCACCATTCACTGATTGAGGGGGTATCCCTAAGGCGCCAAGCCATGTGGTGCTCTGCCCGCTCCCCAACTCCCGTGGCTTGGCACATTAGGGATACCCCCTAGATCAGTGCATGGAGCTCTGCTGGGCTAGTGAGCGCCTGTTCCGCCCGCAGCAGGCATGCCTCTTAGCCTCAACATGTCCAGGCCCAGCTCTCCCTGCAGCCACCGCTGCGGCGCTCTGAGCATAACGTCTTCTCCAGTTCCAAAGTCCCAAACTTGGCTGCCGAGTCTTCCAGCAGCGGCCGTTCTAAGAGTGCGCTCTATTGTTGTGGGCTGGCTGTTGGAAGACTCTGTTCGGAAGATTCTCTTACAGAGTCTTCCAGCAGCCAGCCCACAACCATAGAGCGCACTCCTAGAGCGGCCGCTGCTGGAAGACTCGGCAGCCAAGTTTGGGAGTTTGGAACCAAAGAAGATGTTATGCTTGGAGCGTGGCTGCTACTGCAAGGAGAGCTGGGCAACTCCCCCCTCCAGCCAGGCCGAATGCCACTCCCCAACCTAGCGGTATCCCGAAGGCAACAAGCAATTGAGCGTCTTTCTCCCCCCCAGCTCCTGCGGCTTGGCCCCTTCAGGATACCGTTATGCCAGTAAGTGATGCTCTGCCTGGCTGGAGGTGGGAGGGTGTCCAGGGGGTTTATTTTCGGGGGTGGGCTTATATTTTTGCCCACACGAAAAATGTGGCAAGGCTTTAGTTTCAGGACAGGATGTGTTTTTGGGGAAACACAGTAGTACTGGGCCTCTTCAGATCAAGCATTTATTTTAAAAAGCTTCATTTTGATAAGCTGTCTAGAACAATAATAAAGCACTTTAAAAAATAAGTCTAATAAAATATGAACATTCTATAGGCATTTATAGTTATTGACTTACCTTCTTGCAGCAAACAGCAAACAGCCTGATTAGCACAAGGAAAAAAAATCTGCTTCTGCCTCCTAGCAATTTGCCTTGTGGAGCAAACAACAAGTTTCACTTTCAGTTTAAGCATGGGACCCTCCCGATCATCAGCTGTTTCAGGCTGCAGGGATTGCTATAGCCTATTATAGCCTTTGCAAGCCCCTGTTTTCCCTGTTTGCTGCAAGGAGGTAAATTGCTGGGGGCAGAGGCCAAAAGGTGGGGATGGTGGGTGGGTGGGGCTACATTCAGTGTATGGCGCACCCAAATTTTCACCCTGTTTTTTTGGGGGGGAAAGGTGCCTTTTATACTCCGAAAAATACATTAAGTCTAAGAGTTATTGCTATTGTCTTAAAGAACAGCAAGGGGGCTGCAGTGGCTCACGTGGCAAGACGCTGGGCCTGCACACCGCTGAGGGCGGCGGCTCAATTCCTGTGAGGGAGTAAACCATGTAGGGACAAGAAAGGAGCTTCCCCTGATTGCCTATCGGCATTCAAGTGTCTCTGGGTAAAGATAGCTCCGCCTGAAAACATTCCTTTCACAGAGGCAGCCAGCCACCTCTGTGATCTCTGGCTAATACGTGCCATATGCTAAAGTAAATAAGTAAATTAAAATAAAAGGGCAGAACTTTTATTTTTCCCTCTCCTAGCTCTGCCTGTAACCCCTGATCTGAGAATCTAAATGGGATCTCCGGGGATACAGAGCTGTCATGGCCAATTCCTAGCTTTAGATTTCTGCTCACCCATTAATACTTTGGGATTTATTCATGATTGCTCACTATTTCTTCTTCTACCCAAGGTAATTATGAAACTAATGGTACAATTAGGAGGGACTGGATCACACTGAGCATTTTGGACAAGGGTGAGAGAAATGTTATGTAAAAGGAAGGTGATCCACTGAACTGTTTTTGGCATTTATCTACACAATAGGGGTAGATAGGTTTACTACAGTAATAAATCCATCTAGATTTGGGTTGGTAACTATGGCCCCCGTAGACAACAATTCCTAGGATTCTTGAGCCAGAGGCCATGGTTAGGGTTAGGTACTATTCAGGCACTATTTTTCCATCAGAAACTGTATTTCATCCCTGCTTTATCTTGGTTTTCCAAAGTACATCCATCATCGTCTGATCCATCTCACTCCAGCGGACTACGATGACTTTGTGAATGCCATTCGCAGCGCCCGAAGCGCCTTCTGCCTGACTCCTATGGGCATGATGCAGTTCAATGACATCCTTCAGAATCTGAAACGCAGCAAACAGACCAAGGATCTGTGGCAACGGGTCTCTCTGGAAATGACTACCTTCTCACCCTGATGCCCCACCTTGCATCCTTCCTTACGGGATCTTTTTAATTTTAGCTATTGGAAACCACTGATTCAATGTATTTCTACCATGACATTCCTCGTCCATGTGGCTGTGGCTGTGTTCTACTTCCCTTTCTCTCTTCCCCAGCAAGTAAAGGCAAGGAAGCCGTGTGCATGTGTGTGTGTGCGCGTGCGTATGTGTGGGTGAGAGAGAGGGGGAGCTGGCTGATCATTGGTCAACAGTTTTAGTCTTTTTCCTGTATAGGGATGTCTTTATAAATGAACATCATTTCTGCCTTTCTCTCTCTCTTACTGGGTGTGTATGCATGCATGTTAGGGGTAGGATCAAGCCTGTTTCTTTATAATATTTATTTTGGCATTTATAAATATGTATACTACTTTCTATATGGTTCTTAAAATTTCAGCCGTTACTGGGCCAGGAGAGGCAGAATTTGTTTCTGCTCATCCAACACTGTTCCTTCTTCCTTCCTGCCCCAGCAGGTCCCTCATCCACTACAGCTTACCTGTTTGGATGGCCAAAGGCACCATTGGAAGCATCTGGGTGCAGCAAGTACAAAACTGGCTGGTACGATTTCTTTGCTCTTAGATAGTGATCTGAGGGCCTCTTCATCAGACGACATAGGATATTCTACCCCAAATGGCTCCCAGTTGTACAGTCATGTTCCTTTGGATGAGATGTTAGCTCTCCTGTAATCAGTTTCTTACTCCTTGTTTCAGTTTCCCGATTAAAACCCTCATTTTCTTAGACTGACTCTTCTCCATATTTCTGTTTATCATGCTGACATCATAAAACAAAGAACTAAGAGTGCCTTAGAGTAGGAAGTTCTAACCTATTTTTGCAAAGGACTGAAAAAGTACCGAAACCTGGTCTTGTCCCAACGACCTTTGAACCACACAACCTCTCACCACAAAGTAATAAGGAAACTTGGTCTTCAAGATAAGGAAGATTCTCATTTGCCGCTAGTCCACAAGCAACTGATATTCAGGCATGTATCGCCCTGAAGATGGAGGTCCCATTCAGCTCTCATGGTTAATGGCTTTTGCTAGACACACATATATTATTAAATGCCCACAACTTCATCTGGTGGTAGTTAATCCAGTAAACTTGGTTATGCATTTTGTGAACACCAAATTTTGCCTGACTTCAATTTTTGCAGATCACTTTCCCTTGGTTCAGCCTAGCTTGGGGAAAGGCAAGATTTATTTACTTCATCCAGCTCATGTGGATTTTGTTAACCTTAAATTTCCTCATAGTTGTGTGTTACCTGATGTGAACTAGTCGATTATTAAATATATGGGGACTAATCATATTAACTATTTAATTAAATAGTTTAAATTTACATTTAAATAAAGTTAAATGAAATTTAATGTGTCTCGGCCTCAGCCACTTTTTAGCCCTCAATCTGAAAAAAGTGGTGTGCTAGTAACGTTGGACTTCCACTGATTAATTCTCAGCATTCTTTATATTACGTGATGCTAGTGTTTCATACTGTTTTTCACTAACTGGGAAATAAACTTTGCATCCTGAAGCTTGTTGGTTTCTTCCTCGGCTGTCATCTCTCTGCCAAATGGTTGGGCATTCTGATTTGTTTGAATCATGCAATTGTCGGCCATTGCTGACTTACTTTAAATGTGACTGTTCTATTGAAACAACAGTGTCTGATCTCAGTTTTTTAGTCCAGTCATTGTATTATTTAATGTCAGCCTGCAAAAAGTTTTTAAAGTTTCAATTTCTTCAAAAATACCTTATTTTTTAAAAAAATCACTGCCAAATCCTGACTCTTCCCTTTTGGGTTTTGAAAAAAATTACATACAATAAATGTCCCTGTAACAATGTTAATTAATTTCTTTGCCCTTGAAGGGGTTGTGGCAGTGAGAGCAGAGGAGTTGCTTGGAAGTTTCTCTATGCAGAGAACAAAGGGAGGAGAAGGAAGCTCTCGGTGACTGGCACAGAAAGAGAAGAATAAAAAAGCCAGGAATAAAGTAGAGGGCGAGAAGGCAGGTGGGCTCTTGTAGCAGAGGAGGAGGCCAGGGGATTGTCAGCAAGGCTGAAGACCAGGGGTTGAATGGTGGGTGATGGGCTGGGTAAATGACTCCATGGGAGTCCCATTTCAGAATTGGTCCTGAAGAATGTTACCTCCTTGATTTCAGTGAGATTCAAAGTCAGGATAGGGATGTTTATATTTTAGAGCAATGATCCCTCTTGAATTGTATGTTAGTGCAGTGTAGCTATCCCACATTCTTTTCTTTCCTATATGGTCCTTATTCAGGCTAATTCTTTGAAAGCTTTATTGTATTAGACATGATTGATGTTAATTGTGAATCTTGTGCACATGGCAGAAAAGAGTTACTGAGGCATCCCCACCTCGAGGCCTTTCCTGTCCAAGGAATGGTGCAAAAGCTGCCATCTTAATAAAGTTCATATTTACAGTTACTGGCTGGAGTTCTGCAAGTTGACAGAATACAGTCATTTCTATTTCAAATAGACCCTGTAAAATTAAAATTAGATAATGGTCCATATTAAATTTTACAGACAGTAAAAAGGTACCCACATTCAAGGATATAATTATTATACTAGTCCAATAAAAGTAACCATATGGAATAAATCAGAATTGCTGGATATTTTGCCAGATAGGGAGTCACAAAGCAGATCCTGTGTCTTTATAGAAAGCTCAAAGTAACAGGACTTGAGTAGCAACTTCTCCACAAAAGTCATTTAATTTCTACTGGCAGCTATTATTTTTTGTATTTGCCATTGAGAACAGCTATAAGCCATGTTGGTGCAGTGGTTAGAATGCAATATTGCAGGCTAATTCTGCTGACTGCCAGCTGTTTGAGTCTCACCAGCTCAAGATTGACTCAGCCTTCTATCCTTCTGAGGTTGGTAAAATGAGGACCCAGATTGTTGGGGGGCAGTATGCTGACTCTGTAAATCACTTAAGAGAGGGCTGTGAAGCACTGTGAAGCAGCATTAAGTGTTATTGCTATTGGGAGGATGTGGCTATTCTAATGTTATTGCTGTTTGGAATTTAAGGACAGTTATTTAATTTAAATACCTTGCCAGCCTAACAAAAGGGCTTGAATAAACACATTTAGCCAAATAAAGCTTTAATGCTGGGATGTGCACAATCCCTGGCAAGGTGGAAGGGTTATATAATTGAAACGAATGTTTGTGCATTTTGGATTGTGCTTCATTTGAGCTATGAAAAGGCATAGGGAGGTGTTTGAAGATTTTGAATCACTCTATTGTCTACCATTTGGTTGCCAGGTAAGCACTTTAGACCACTTTGCTAACCAAGGTCTTAATTTTAATGTGGTTTATCTCAAGTGCTTCCTTTGAGTAGTAAGTGGCTGGAGTGCTTAGAGCTCATTTTGGTCTGATTGATGTTTATGACAGAAGCAATAGCTCCTTGATTGCAATTTTCCTACTGGCTACTATTCAGGATGATGAGCTAAGGAACTTTCTTCAGCCACAAGAGGATTGCTGTTCCAACTGAGCAACAGGGAACTAAAATATTGCTGTCACTAGGAACTTGTTCCAGTGGCCTTGCATACTACAACATATCTTATTCTTGTTAAGTTTGCATTAACACAAACTGTAGTTGTCTCTTGTGTTTTTAATTCCATTGTTTTGGAAATGAGATCAAATATGAACTTGAAGTTAAGAAAAATTATATAGAGTTTGGTTAAATAAGTAAACCCCAAAGTATCATAGATCTTGCCTTGAAGCAATACTTTTTTTTGGCCAGGAACTGCAGTGGAATATCCAGCTTTAACCACTCTGTTCATTTGATAGAATATGCTCTAAATTAACCCAATTACAGTTGACAATTTCTTATGTACATGCTTGACATAAAATGTATTAGGCTGAAGAAGCTTATGGGACAGTAGGCAGAACTTGGTTGCTCTTTTTGTTGCCTTAAATTCCAGTATTTAGTATTTGTATATCATGATTGCTGAAGATAAACAGGTACTATGATTCTGTCACAGCCTTCCAGTTTTTCCAGGCTTAAATTATATAAAACCCATTACATTAGGAACCCAACAACACCCGTATCATTCTCCTCCATAATGACTACCTTGATATCTGTCCAAAAGACTATGTTCTACCAAGTTTCCTTACAATGAAATGGTATAATCATTATTAAACCATTATTTTAGTTGCAATATTGTAATACTTCTATTATGATTCTTGAAGGCAGTTTCTTCTGATTCTTTAATATATTTGGCTGCTGTATTCGGCATTTATGTTCCAGTATTTGCTTCCTAATTTTATTGCACCGAATGATTAATAGATCTACGCAGGCATCTATCAGAGGGGTTGATAAGGGCAGTATCAAATTGGCACTTTTCTCAAACATGAAGTTTGTGCTGGCACTAGAAGGAATGGGGAAGAATGCCATGTACTTGTCAAGTTGAAGAAACCAGGAAAAAAAAAAAGGGAATCATAATTTTATTGCACTCAATGTTTAATAGATCTATGCAGGCATTTGCAATTTGTTTCGTTGTGTTCCTTCCAAAACCCTCAGATAGCCTTTTAGAAGTTTTAACAAAAAAATTATTCAAAGCTTTTCAAGTTGAAGGCAAGTTTGCCTTCTGAAATGTCTCAGAAAGAGGCATTCCTAATAGCGGTGATTTCAGTATCTTGGCCAACTAGGCAGATGGTCCTTATAAATGGATCTTTATCTAATTTTGTATAGGTAAAATTGTGCCAGTGAAGAATAATATGTCAATTGAATTATGGAGTCCTTGCTGCTCTCAGAGCTTGGTTGTTTGCTTGCAGATATTTCATTAACTGACCAGGCAGTTAATCAGTGCTAGTGAGCATGGAGTTTACATACAGTAAGATAAAGCTGATGTTAAAGAAGGAAATGAACGGACCATCCTTTCCAGCAGCCAATACCCAGATAAGCAGGAATTAACACCAGGCAAACAATCAAGCAGAAAACAATAATTAAGGAACTAAGGATAAAACCACACTCCCACCAACACCGGCAGGGCAAGCCGGTAAGGACCAAACCTTACACTCTCTAGCACTGATTATGTCTAGTTGGGTAATGAAACATCTGTAAGCCACACTGCAAGCAAGCTCAGGGAGCAAGGACTCCATAAAATTGTTCACTATACAGATGTCTCTTTCATCCTATAAATTGTGCAGATGTTTGTTTGCCACAAAACCTCAGTCTTAGATCCAGTACTGAATTAAGTTTCTGCCACATACTGCCTGACCTGGTAAAGCCTATCCTTTTCCATAGATAGGCCCAATCCTTTCCATTAAAGCCTTGAAACTCTTCGTCTTGTCCTATATAGGGAAAATAAGATTTCTCAGGCTGTCCTCGTTACTTGTCTAAATAGATAGTAAGTGGTATCTGCTTTTTTTTTTTACACTCACAAGTTTGCATTGCAATTTGGCTCTGCCAAATTTCCAAGGAACATTCTTCTCCAGAATATCTGCAAAATGTCCCTCATCCAAATTAACCACTTTAATAATAATAAAGTGTGACTGCATAGATGTCAAGTCCAGAGCAGAGCTGTGGTTCTAGAGGTTCTAGATATAAACCTGACTAGTAGGCTCCTACAGGTAAACTTTTATTTGTCATTAGTCTGAGGCCCAAAGATCACAAATACCTTGCCTGTAACAGTAACTATTCAAGCAGTTATTCTGTTTAAATCCCATTACAAAAATCCTGTTCTCAGAACTAGAATTTGTATATGTCTGAATGCAGCTGCTTTTTCTGTGAAAGACCGTTGTACTTACCTGAACGGTCGTTCTTGGTGCGCTACATGAGAATCCAAAAATGGGTTAATTTTGGTCTGCTTGCCTCGAGACTGAATTGAATGAAACTCGGCCACACCTCCTTTTGCACTTGGCCGATCAGTTTTTTCAATGAAAGGAATGGCTGTTTTGAGAAGAAGCACTTGAATGTCCACTAACCTCGAAACCTCCCAGCCACAACAACCCTCGACCGAATTGCATAGGGCAGGGTTGGATTCTCACGCAGCACACCGAGAACGACCGTTCAGGTAAGTACAACAGTCTTTCTCCAGTGCGCTGCTTAGAGAATCCAAGGAATGGGATATGCCTAATACTACCTTAAGGGTGGGTAGAAGTCCAGTCCAGGGAACCCGAGTCTGAGTGAATCGCTTGCAGCACCCGACATCCGAAGGCTGCTTCAGCCAAAGCATAGACGTCTAATTTGTAATGCTTAATGAAGGGCAATGGAGATGACCATGCCACTGCCCTACAAATTTTTTCAACCGATGCTTGCATGGCCCAGGCCATAGTTATGGCCATACTGCGTGTTGATGGGCCGCGACCTGACACGGTGACGGATGCCCCTGTACCTCATAAGCCTTGGTGATATAGGATTTCAGCCATCTTCCAATGGTGGTGGATGATACCCTCCGACCCATAGGTCCGGGAAGAAAGGTGACAAATAGGGCTTCCGACTGCCGGAACGACACAGTACGTTTGATGTATCATTGCAGGGCTCGTCACACGTCGAGATGCCACTTCCATTCTCGAGAATGTTGTGGTTGAGGACAGAAGTCAGGTAACACAAGTTCTTGGGCTTTGTGGAACCAGGAGTTGACCTTCGTAAGGTCAAGCTGGAGGACCACTCTGTTAGAGTGGAATATGCAGAGGTCGCTCCGAACTGACAGGGCCGCCAACTCTGAAATCCTGCGAGCTGAAGTAATGGCCACGAGAAAGACCACCTTCAGGGTCAACAAATGAAGACTGATGGATCGGATGAGCTCAAAGGGCGCAGACGTCAAGGCCTCGAGTACAATGGGAAGTTTCCATGACGGATAACGATGTACTGTCGGGGGCCTAAGGTTGGAAGCACCCCTGAGAAAGGCACGAACCCTGGGATGGACCGCCAGAGAACGGCCAGTGTGTCTGTGTAAAACCATGGAAAGCGCCACAGTCTGTCTCCGCAAGGGGTTAGGGGCCAGCCCCCTGTCCAAACCGTCCTGGAGGAAATCCAGGACGAGGAAGAGAAGCTGACCTTGGAGTAACTCCCAGGGGACGGCACTACCTGCAGAAGGCCGACCAGGTCGCATTGTCATCTGTGTAGTGGATGGGCGTCTGGCCGGTTGGATGGTACAAATAGCTCGCGCTGAGAAATGGTCCCATCTCAAAATGTCCCCCTCAATGGTCAGACGGCTAACTGGAGCCACTGAGGGTCTGGGTGTATCAGTGCCCCCTGGGTGAGGATTATCCTGTTGTCCAGGATCCTCCGTTGGGAGGGACTTCCAGGCTGGTCAGGTCGACGAACCAGGACCTGCGGGGCCAGTGGAGAGCGACCATCAACACTCTGCCTGTTCCGAAAGAATCTTGTGAATCACCCTCGGAATTAGCAGTAGAGGCAGAAACCCATACAGAAGGTCGCGGGGCCATGGACAACGGAGGGCGCCAGCCTCCTCTGCCCCGGGAGTCCAGAACCTGCTGAAGAATCGAGGCAGGTGGGTGTTGGTCGGAGATGCAAATAGGTCCATCATCGGCATGCTGAATCTGCTGGTCAGTTCCTGGAATAAGTCCGGGTGGAGCCACCACTCCACCTGCAAAGTCTCACGACTCAGCCAATTGAGATGCCAAATATGTGATCCGCCCTAACAGATAGGTGTGACTCCGCCCACAGGCAAAGTGCTTCCAGCATCAGCCTCTTGCAATGTGTGTCCCCCTGGCGGTTGATGTGTGCCTTGGCGGCCACGTCCGTGAGAATCAACACATGCCACCCCACCACTAGGTCACTGAATTATCGAAGGGCTAGATGGACGGCCCTAAGTTCTAACCAATTTATATTGTTTATCAGGTCCTGGGGGCTCCAGCGTCCCTGGGCAACTCGAGAATAGCTGTGAGTGCCCCAACCATACAAGCTGGCGTCAATTGTGATCGTGAGTCGATCCAGTTCTCTGAACAGACAGCCTTTCCGCAAGGCGGTGGAGGTCCATCAATAAACCACTTTGGAGGACAGCCTCGCCGTAAAGTCCGGAACACCCCTGGGCCTCCGTTGATAGCAATAGCAATAGCAGTTAGACTTATATACCACTTCATAGGGCTTTCAGCCCTCTCTAAGCCGTTTACAGAGTCAGCATATCGCCCCCACAGTCTGGGTCCTCATTTCACCCACCTCGGAAGGATGGAAGGCTGAGTCAACCTTGAGCCGGTGAGATTTGAACCGCCGAAGTGCAGATAGCAGTCAGCTGAAGTGGCCTGCAGTACTGCACTCTAACCACTGCGCCACCTCAGCTCTGTAGGAGGAGGAACCATTGGAGGTGATGTGTGTGAAGTCGGGCCCAGGGAACGAGTCCTATGCAAAGTATCAGCTTCCCGAGTAATGTGTAGAGGACGGAGAGGTGAACGGTTCTTTGAGACAGTACCTGATTCACCAGAGTTCAAATGCTGGCGCAACGGTCAGGTGACAAGAACACCTGACATTGAACAGTATCTATTACCAGGTGAGTCAAGGACATGGCTGGTAACAACTGACTTTTGTCCATATTTACCATGAAGCCGTGGAGTTGCAGCAATTGGATTGTCGTGTGAAGGTCCCGGCGGGCCTGCTCCAGAGAAGATGATTGTATCAGGGCATGGTCTAGATAGGCTTGAAGTCTGATGGGTGTGTGTGTGACCTGAGATGGGCCATCACTGCGGCTAGAATCTTCGTAAATGTTCGTGGGGCTGAGGAAAGGCCAAATGGCAGCACCCGGTATTGTGGCGCCCTGCATATGAGAAGCGGAAAAACCTCCGGTGTGAATGTCGAGTCGGCATGTAAAGGTATGCCTCCTTGATATCTACTGATGTCAGGTAGTCTCCCTGGCGAATGCAGCCCAAAATGGTTTGCAGCGACTGCATTTTGAAACGCTTGTATGCCAGGTACACATTCAGCCTCTTGAGATCTAGGATCGCCCTCCACCCCCTGGAATTTTTGGCACTAAAAACAGGATGGAGTAAACCCCCACCCCCCCGTTCCTGGCCTACTGGAACTGGTTCGATGGCCTGAATTTCTAGAAGGTGCTGAATCTCGGCGTCCATGAGGGCCCTCATGGTCGCGCACCTCGGGGTGGAACACCTGACGAACCTTCTTGGGGGAATGGGGAGAAATTCTAGGGTGAGGCCGATCTGCACAGTCTGGAGAACCCAAGCATCGGAGGTTGATTGTTCCCAGTGGTGGACGAAGTTTTTGAGTCGACCACCAATGGGAATACCAACCTGGGAGTCGGTGGTATCAACGGAAGGGTTGATATTCGGCACCGTGATTTTCCCAGCAGGACTGGGACTGCTGAGGCTGTTGCTGCTGTCTAGACCTGTCTCTAAACCCTGATGTGTCCTGGACTCTATCGGAGGCCTGGTAGTAGGGTCTGTGGTATTGGGGTCCGACTGACCCCAAGTCTCCACCGAAGGGCTGTCTGCGATAGTAAGGCTGGACCCTGAGATCTGCCTGATGTTGCACCGAGGGCAGGACCTTTTTCTTATCCCTATTCTCAGTGAGAATGGGATCCAGGGCTTCGCCAAAGAGCTTCCCCCCTTTAAAGGGTGAGAATGCATGTCGGCTTGCCAATGGTGCAGCCAAAGCAAATGGCGGGAAGTGACGGTAGTAGCCAGAGCCCTGGAAGCAAACTTGGCTGCCACCAGGGTGGCATCCACCAAATATTTCAATGCCACCACCAGTTTATTCACATCCTGATGAAGATGCATGTCTTCAGGTGCCAACCTAGCTTGCAATTGTCTGAGCCAAACTAGCAACGTCCTATTGAAAAAGGATGCGGCTGTGGCCAGACAGCCACCTGATGCGATTTGCGGAACGTCTGGTCCGCCTTATGGTCTTAAGCCTTCAACTCTTCAGAGGCATCTGAAGGTACAATGGTGGGAGTGGTCAAGGCTGCGACAGGGGCA
Organism: Thamnophis sirtalis; assembly: GCF_051295495.1. Lineage (NCBI taxonomy): Eukaryota > Metazoa > Chordata > Lepidosauria > Squamata > Natricidae > Thamnophis > Thamnophis sirtalis. Next base: position 18,838,298 of record NW_028261395.1, read on the forward strand.
TCCACAGTAGGCAATTGGAGGATCTCCTCCAGATCTAGACCTGGTCCGAACAACTGTTTGTCATTATTACTAGGAGGAGGAACAGCGGCTGGCTGAGCCCACTGCCTCTGGATAACATCTAAGAATAGCTTGGGTGAGGGAATAACCTCCTGTTCCTGAACCGATTCAGAAAACAGCCTCTCAGTGGAGTCAAACCCCAAGGAAGGTTCTATTGGGATACCCTTATCTCCCATTTTAACAGTTGTCCTGGCTTTAAAAAGTAAGGACTTCAATAAGGCCGGTCTGAAAAGACCTCCAAGAAGAGTGGTGTCCACCCTCATCATCCGACAATTCCTGATCCCCTTGTTTCTCATCACCCAACAGGGAATCCTTGCTGTGAGTGTAGTGGGGAGGGGGGATCCCTAGTAGGTGCTGAAGAAGGCCTAGAAGAGGACCTTGGGCCTCTGGATCTCTTATGCAGTTCTGAATCCACCCCCTGGGAAATAGCTGCAGAAATAAGATCTCTAAACTTCCTGGGCAGGCTCATGATCTGTCCATCCTCCCCACGGAAGCCAGCAGCCGTGGGGGTGAAAGTGCCTCAGGTGATGCACGCCTGGCTTCTGGGGTGGCTTGCCTGGCTTGGGGACTGATGACCCCGCTCAAATCTGAAGCACTAGGTGTGGAGCCTAGGCCTAGGCCCACCTCTTCGGCTGAAAGACCCTGCACTTGAATGCTTTTAGAAGCCTGCTTATCTGAAGCTCAAGGCTTGTCTTTTGTGCCCCTATTGGCAGCCGCCGATTAGGATTTAGCCCTAGACTTGTTAGTCACGGCCCTGGTGGAAGCCCTCCCTGCTCCATGTGATGGAGGGGCGGCCAAGGGGGAACTTCCTGGGGAGATGTCTTCCCAGAGGCAGGGCGGGTGGATCATTCAGCCATAGGAAGTCTTATAACACCTTGGGAATTAACCAGCAAACCTGACTGGGACCCCTGCGATCCTGGACTCAAGAGGAGAGAACGCTGATCGAAGTACAGACTTTTAGCCACAAATGATTAATAATCCGAGAGCTCAAAGCCAGATCGCAATCACACTGCTGATTAGCTTGCTGACTCACTCGCAATGCTGTGTACAAGCTACCAAAACTGCCGATGCAATGGAGCGGCTCGTTTGGCGCTAGGGGAAAAACAGCCGGAATTCAAACAAGCAGCCAAAAGGTTCCCAGGAAAAACGCGGCAGCCAATAGGGAGACTTGCTGAGCCTCCTCTCAGCCCCCACCCACATAATTCAAATGCAAAAGGCAAGAGGATGGCGGACCAAGCCTCCTAGCACACCAACGAGGGAACCCGAGAATGGCGCACCGATCTCACAGCCCTTACACCAGATATTCAGAATGGCTAGCCCGGAAAAAGGGCGATTGGGCCAATATTAATAGCGCCTTCCGGTAGGACGGGAAACAAGCGGTTCTAACTGGTGGACCGGGGAAACCAGCGCGCTAGGAATAACCTGTGAAATAAAAAATACAAACAAATTAATTCATATTACCTGCAATGAGAATCAAGGAATAGGTTTTCATGATAGAAAAATCGAAGAGAGGTGGTGATTATGTCTTGTTAGGCAGACTGAATTGAAAAAACTGATCGGCTGAGTGCAAAAGGAGGTGTGGCCAAGTTTCATTCAATTCAGTCTCGAGGCAAGCAGACCGAAATTAACCGATTCCTTGGATTCTCTAAGCAGCACACTGGAGAATGATAGAAGGCGAACATTGGAAGAATGCTCAGCACTTTCTCCAGGCATTTGAAGTCATGTGTACAGAAAGGAGAAGCAATCCAGGTCACTGTAAAGTGCAAGTCAAGTGTTCCAAGTGAGTTCTGGTTGAGCGATGGAGAGATCGTCCTAAAAGCAGCACAATGGTGGAATCTAGAAATTAAATGGGCTTGACCTCTTCCAACTCTGAAATCTATGTTTGTTTGCATAGAGGTTATGATTTGCTGCTGCAAATATGGGGAACTGTCTAGCAGACTACAAACTCCTACCTCCTGTTATTTTAACAATAATATTAAATAGAAATCATTTACCTTTGTGTATTCATCATCAACTTATCCCTTACCCTTGATATTTGACTAGGACATTCTAATTAACGTACTAGCTATTCTGGAAATGTCTTTGATTCCTTTGAAAAGAGCTGTGCAGTGCCTTGGGAGTGAATGGCAAAAAGGCATCAGACAACCATCTTCTTTCCCAGAAATGCTCAGCCTCCCTCTGTAGCTGTAGCCCAATCCCAGGAAAAGCCCTACATTGTTTAAGTGTGATTTTGAAATGCTTCAAAGGAGCTGTCTGTGACTCTTAAGTGCTGGACACAATATAGACTTGGCCGCTTGCAATTAGTTTTATACCCAATTTTTCTCTCCTGTATTATTCATGGACTTGAGCTGAATACTGTGTGTACCTTTCCTCCTCTAATGCGCCCTTGACCTTCAACTTCACTCCTTGTGTAGAACGTTCTTCTCTTGGAGTTCACATGGGCATATCCCGGTAGGTACTTAAGCTTTGAATCTCAGCAGATCCCAATCAGGCTTAAAAAGTCTTTAAAATGTCTGCCACTTCCAATTAGCCTCATGTTTCCGCTCCAGAAAATATAGTTTTTTATGTTATTGATCAGATTTTTTTGAGATTATCTAGTCTTAAGTGTTACTGTTTTCTAGTTTCATTTTAATAATAATTGCTGCATGCATAATCAGAGCTATTTGGTCAGGAAAAAGGTTAGCGCAACTTGAAAATCTACATCTAGCAAGAAATAAAGCAGTTCATTTATTGATCCAAATGCTATGTCTAATCTTTATTTAGACATTGTGCTCAGCTGCAAGAGCCAAGAATTTATTTGTATCATTCAATGTGAATGACAATATACATGAATCCAGTGCAGGAAGAACAGCACTTTTTCCTTTCTTTCTTCAGCCACAGGGTTTTAGGTTGGTGGATTACATTTTTGGTTACATTTCCCGCTGCTTGGGGACACATTGAATGAGATATTATAAAGTCCATATTATATATTTACAGACAATGGTAAATTCACAATTAAAAATGCACAACAACTAAGGCTCAATGTGAAAGCTTGGTTGAAATCACTTTCTTCCCTGGTTCAATGAACGCACCAAGTTACAGATGTTACCCCAAGGTGTCTCCCCGTCTTAAGTCTGCGTATTTCCAGTCAGCTCAGCACTGGGTGTCTTGGGAGTTGCTGGGCCATTGTATATAAGGCATGTTTGAGAGATGGGCAAGAATCTGCTTTGTACTCCATGAGACGGTGGTAGCAAGGCAGAAAGTAGGAATAGATTCTAGAAGGAAACTGGAGACTCATGGAGGCAAAATGAGACGTTTTGTACCAATTCTGTTCCCTCTCAGCCATCTTCATCTTGCTGTGCTCAGAAAGGAACGAAAGGAGACTCCTAACAACTAAATGCAGAAGAAAAATCCATGCAGCGGGCATCAGAGGACAACTTCTCATCCCAGATGAAGATTTCTCTCCATCTTTTACTTGTCACCAACCACTTTCTAGCCGAGAATGTCTGTACCATTCTAGTGACATCACCTATTTTGCTTCCCTGACCCCTGGGGTAGAAACCATGAAATAACTAAAATGGAACTAAGAAAATTCCATTTGATGTCCAGGACTAAGAACTTTGGAAACATCACCCTATACATAACAGAGCTGTCACAAATAGTAAGACATTCACTTGCTAGTTTCCTGAGCATTTTGGACATTAACAAGAAATGTCACAGTAGCCTACACATTTTCTTGCCTCCGCTCCTTGGAGATGCTGCTTTCAGCTTCCTTGCATCTGGGAATTACAGGCTACACACATTCCTATGTTAGTTACCATAGAATTTGGGAACAGTGGGCGACTACTGCACAGTATCTTGTGCAGTTATGGTCTGAAGGGGTCTCTCAGCTGCATCAAACTATAAATAGTTGAAAGTGCACGGTTCGCCCACAGATGACACGCTTCCTCATCCCACTCTGGGTGATTCAAAGAAAGTTGGCAGTGGTGTGTGTGTGTGTGTGCACGCACATGCGTGTCCTTCCCGAGGGCTCCCACTTGAGTTTGTTTGGCAGTCTTGCTTGTGGAGATCTGGGCTTCAGCTCCAGCTTGAATTCTGCAGCTCCTCCCTGAGCCACGTGGGAAGAGGCTGCCTGAGCGTATTCAGCAATTTGGATAATTCAATGTTGTGCTCATGGTAGAAATCTGCCAGGAACATCCGGGACTGCAGGGCCCCCAAAGAGAGAGGATGCGTTAATGAAAGGCCAGGGACAACTCTTTCTCTCTCTCAATTATAACAGACATGCAGGAGTTCTATGTAGCTTACCGAGGAATCCATCTCTGGATATTTTCTCCCTTTACTCTTCCCCAGGCATTTGGTCTTTCCTCCGTCAAGCAGCTGGCACCAAAATCCCTTTGCGTCATCATACCTGAAAGGGAAGCTTACTTTAAACAGTCCTTTTATACACCTGTGCTTTAATCTAGGGCAGTGGTTCTCAACTTGTGGGACAGGACCCCTTTGGGAATTGAACGACCCTTTCACAGGAGTTGCCTAAGACCATGGGAAAACACATATTTTCGATGGTCTTAGGAACTGAGACACCAATTTTATGGTTGGGGGTCACCACAACATTAGGAACTGTATTAAAGGGCCTGGCATTGGGAAGGTTGAGAACCACTGATCTAGAGTGCTACGAAGGTTAACTGAATACCTTTCTAGTTTTCCTTTTCTTTCAATGCCTGTTTGGGCAATGATCTTGCCCAAGATCTCTCAGAAAACAAACAACACCAGCTTTACATTACAGGAACTAAAATGAAACACAACTGATCTCCTACATTTCAGGCTGGCTCTGCCTCCCTCTGGATAATCTCTGCCCTTGTGGATCAAAGAAGCTCTGAATCTGGTACGGGAGGGAGTCCTTGGCAGAGCTGATCTCCAAGGCAAGGCATCCCTTTGGCAGGAAGCCCTGTGAGATCTAACCTGATCACTGTCTATGGAGCCAGAGGGAAGAAATCCCTCCTGGGCATCCTGGCTCTCTACAGGATCCTCTTAGGCTCTTCCTCCTTGGTACAGTTTACTTATGGAAATTAATGTAGGCATCCTTATCCTGTTCATGGCAGCTCAAAAAAAAAAAAAAAGCAACGAAGTAAAAGGAACAATTTCAGATGAATGAAAGCAGCAGGGAAGGCAGATAAAGTGGTGTCGGCAACCCAGAATATAACAAGGGCAGCAATACATAAACCTCTGCATTTATGCTAGCAAGAATTGCCTCGGGATGGGTCTACCTTCTACCTCCTTTATTGGTGCCGGCTAGCCTGCCCAACGTGTCTTTTTTGTTCCCTTGAATCAAAATAAATGGGAACCACATGCTGCAAAATAAGGGGACAAAATAAGAGGACTCTTGAGCTCCAGAGGCATTCTTGAAAAAGAAATGTGTCTCTGCGTCTAGAAGTTGAGCTGCGGCAACTGGACCTATTTTCTTGGTTTGAGACATTTTGCTGCCCATGCAAGCAGCTTCTTCAGTCAGAACAAGCCTGCAATTTGGGGAAGAAACCCTGAGGCAGGAATGCCACTAAGGAAGTTAGGAGTTGGTACATTCCAAGGACTTTCTGCCTGCTCAGCTCCCCTAAAGAAATTTGTTCAGATTGAAGAAGCTGCTTGGATGGGCAACGAAACATCTCGCAGACACTTACTGAAAATAGACTGAATTTTAAGAAAATGCCTTTCAAGACCGTAATCACAGGGATGATTATTTTTATTTGGTAACTCCCCTTTAACTGAAGGATCCAGAATCCCCAGAAGATGGCAACAAGCTCAGATGTTGTTGTTTTAACTGCCACCATCTCATGCCATCGAACCTGCTTTGATGGGACTCTAAAGCGGGCAGCAAGTTTGTCTACCCTGCCAGCCCTTGGCAAACAAGCCAAAAGACTGACTGAAGTGGGAGCAATTAACAAGCTCCTGGGCTTCATGTCCACTGATTCTCATTATGTGGAAATGGGAAGTGATAAACCCAACCAGAAATGTTATGAATCTAGAGAAAGGGAGGGGCGGGATTCTCTGACCATATCCTCATTTAATATTTTGTTGGCCTAGAAGTGCTGTGTTCAAATCAGGTCATACAGGGAAATTAGCTTATAAGCACCTGTCACACAAATGTATACATGTTTTTACAAAGATTTCAAGACAAAAATGCCTCCATGCAAATGGAGAGGCCTTACTTTAGTGCTTGTGTGTAGTTGAGCAGTGGTGTAATTCCCAGAAACCGTTGAATGTTCTCCATAATGGAAGAGGGGCTCTGTCGAAGCTCCTGCCCATCAACTATCAGAATCTAAATGGAAGGAGAAATGGCCAAAGTTCTTGGTAAATCTAACCAAGCTTTGCATCAATGAAAGAAACTTTTAGTACAATCTGTAATCCTGACAGACTGCGACCTTCAATAATCTTGACCTAAGTCCTCTTTGTAGATAAGGAGACAACCCCCCATACAGGATCCAGCGTTGTGCCTTTACTGAGCCCATTGAGCCAACACTTGCTGTGCTTCTTGAAAAAGGATGCGAAGACATAGAAGTTCCTTTAGTAGTTAGTAACGGCAGTAACGGTGGTACCTATTGATTAACCTTGCATGCTAACTTGAAAGTATTTTGGCTTTTGCTTCAACTACTGATATTTTTGGGCTGCCCTACATTGGAACTGTTGCAATGATTTCAGAGCCCTTCCAAGCTTCATGAGGCGTGACATGAGGAAGACTTTGGGAAGTTTGTGCACGTCTCTTGATTGGGGCATGATCCCCTTTCACAAGCCTGCATCAGAAAGAGAATGTGTGGTTGTGTATTTCTTCTTAGGGGAGGGAGCCTCAAGTGCCCCACTAGCTGTAGTCTCATAGCCTGGAATAACCAGCTCTTCAGGAGAACAGGTTGTGGTTGGCTTTTTCCTAAGCTTTTTCCAACAGAAAAAGTAATTTGGCTCAATGTGCTCAATAAAAACATGGCAAACTCTGGGAGTTATTTGTTTAATAAATAACTCAGTGTATGTTTTAATAGGACTGAAGCAGTGGTGGGTTCCAGCCGGTACACCCTGGTACGGTGGCGGCTAGGAGCAGCAGTCACCGTACCAGAACGGTGTTTTGGTGGGCCCACCTGCCCGCCCGCGTTTCTTACCTGCTTTTAAGTCAACCGGGCCATTTGCACATGCACATGCAGCATACAGTGCCTATGTGACCTCCATTGATCAGTGGGTGGGTGTAGATGCGTGCCCGAGGTGGAAGCCTGGCCCCGTCACAGCGTACCGGTTGCGACGGGATCCGGAACCCACCACTAGACTGAAGTAAAGCATTTACAGCACTTCAGGATTAGGGATGGTTCAAAAGGGCTGACAATGTTCTCTCTACAGCATCTACACAAAATCTTCCCAGAGACTTGTAGAGTATTTCTGGATGATGCATATCACTTTAATGATATTTCCTGAACGAAGAATCAACAGATATCGCAGGTATTTCCTAATTATATTTGGTTGCCAGATTATTACTCTTTTTGTCCACCTCACTTCTTGAAGGAGGCAATTGATAAATTCCTTTCTCTTATGATTCAGCTGGCAAGAGAGAGTACAGAATTTTCTATAACCAGGGTTTGCATTAATGATGAAGTTCAAAAGTTCAAGAAACACTGCTTCTTCAAAGTTCCTTTCCACTCTGGGTCCACTCACCTCTGAAACCTAGAAAGCCAGCAAGTTTTTAATAGGGCATTATCTTAGTAGTTTTTATTCTTCTTGAACCTCTTTTTGTGAGACAGACCTTTGGTAAGTCTCACAAAGAGATATTCAAAAAGAATCCGGGTTTGCTTCTGCAAATGAAAGCTAATACATTCTGGAAACGTTGCTCAGTATCAGTTTTAGGGTTCACATACCATATTTTTCAGACTATAAGACTCACCGGAGTATAAGGCGCACCATTGAAGAGGTAAAAAATTTAAAAAGGTTTTGCACTCTGCAGGACATCCAAACCCTCTGCATGCCTCGTTTTTTGCACAAAAAAAAAAGGCATGCAGAGGCTCTAGGAAGCTTGTAGAGTGCTCCTGGGGATTTGGGGGGACAAAAACGGTCCATTTTTTGCTCATTTGTGCCCTCCCCAGCCCCTAGGAGCACTTTCCAGGCCTCCCAAAGCTTCTGCACGTCCATTTTTGCAAAGGAGGTGGTGTTTTGGGAGGTCAAAAAAGCTGTATTAAGTGTATAAGAAGCACCCAGATTTTCACCTTTTTTTTGAGGGGAAAAGGTGCATCTTATACTCTGAAAAATATGGTAAATTGCCTTCAAACATCAGCTCGATCATGAAAAAAAAAAGGTTGTACCTGCCCTGATGGAAAATATGTTAGCCATCTGTCCAGATGTACCGAATATAATCCAGGATTCAGACAACGACTCTGTAGATTATGCAGCTCTTGGGGGGCCTTGGGTCCAGCAGAAATGGTCTGGTAAAAGGTGTAGTTCAGGGCCACAGGGTCATTGTGAGCACGTTGATGCTGCAAGTGTGAAAAGTGAATTAAGAGCATAAAATTATGCTTTTCCTCATTCAAAAGGCAGCCAATACGTAAAGCTTCACCTAGGCAGCCTGGCCTTTCTGAGTTACCTGATACCAAGAGTAGGCTCGGTCAGCAGGGTTGATAAGGACAGCAATGATTTTGGCCTGTGGAAGAAGAGCTGCACTTCGTTTGGGGACTACCTCGGTGTCAAAGTAATTGGCACTTTTCTCAAACATGAAGTCTGTGCTGGCATTAGAAGGGATGGGGAAGAATTCCATGTACCTGTCAAGTTGAGGAAATCAGGAGAAAAAATAAGGGAATCATAATGATGGGGATGGATTTATTTAGAATTGAGAAATTTCTTACTATACACAAGAAGTTTGTAGGCACTGACAAGAGTACACACAAGCATTTGCCTTGTTCTGGCAGGAGTCTCTGCCCTCCCTCAGGCTGGATCGCCATGTTCTGATTCAACCTGAGATGCAATGAAGCCCGCCTTATGGGGACCGACACAAACACTATCCTCTCTGAAGTCTGCCTTGATCAGTTACTCCGGGGTTTCTCGATCTGGCTGGGGAAATTCTAGGAATTGAAATCCACACACCTTAAAGTCATCAAGGTCGAGAAACACCAACCTTGTCTTTGTTTTATGAAATGATAAATGCAGATGGTTAGATTAGCTACTCTGATCAAAGAAATGAAAACATCCAGATTTGTTTTTGCTTGATAGCCACTTCTGAATGTTTGTGCTTGAGATGGAAAAAAATGAAACTTTGCTGATTAGGTAAGTTTGTGATTTTAGAAATGGCTGGTACATGTTAAAGTTGTGAAAGTAAAAAGTTGAGGATGTAGCGTTATTATTTTATTCTACTGCACTAAAAAGAATCAGAAGTCAAGGCTTTCTCCCCTCCCCCTCCACTTCTTTCTTTTCTCTTTTCCTTTCCCCATTTTCCCACTATTTCCATTTTTGTTTTATAAAAGTTTAATAAAGTTTTTTTAAAAAAGAAATGATGAAGGCAAATCAGCGACCAACACAAGCATCCTTGGATTAATTAAAAGATAGCAATGTTATATAACATTTGAAGTTCACATTGTTTTATACAATCGGCTGGACGCTGGAACAAAAATAAGTTGCTAGTGCGAGGGAGACTCATGGAAATGCAACAGGATGTGGAGAATCTCGGCCCAGCTTTATGACCAGGGATAGGCAGGCAGGATCCAGAGGCTCTCAGAGACAATTCAATAGGAATCCCAGCACGTACCAATCAATTCCTTTGTGATAGTTGGGTCCATTAAAGAACTGGATCTCTTCAAAGGTGGATGGGCTTGGGAAATTGCTAGTCACAGCTGGGTGCATGGAGAGAAAGAAATGCACAGCAGTTGTTCCTGCAACAGAGAAATAAGAGGAAAACAAAAGCTTCATCAGCGTTATGTTGGGTTTACTTCAGCCATTAATAACTGAAATATCTGCTAGTTCCAAATACAGCTGGTCCTTGACTTAAGATAACAGCTGAACCCAAAATTTCCAATCCTAAGCAAGTAGTTGTTGCACCCCATTTTATGACCTTTTTTTGCCAGAGTTGTTAAGTGAATTACTGAAGTTGTTAAGTGAATCATGCAATCATTATGCAAACCTGGCTTTCCCCCATTGATTGGACGCTAGCTGAGAAGATTACAAATGATGATCACATGACCCCAGGACAGAACAACTGTCATAAATATGTACCAAATGCCATGCACCCAAATTTTGATCCCATAACCACGGGGATGCTGCAACAATTGTCAGAACGGACCATATGCCACTTTTTTCAGTGCTGTTGTAACTTTGATCAATCACCAAACAAATGATTGTAAATCAAGGACTCCTTGTATTTCTTTTCACTTATCCACTATAGCGGAGTGGTGAAGAATGCTGGTTTCCAGTTTAAACATCTTTTTGTACATTGATTAATCCCCAAATTTATTGAGTTGCTCATCTATTTTATCTCTGTTTGATAGGTCTGAAAGGAGTAGGGAATCTCCATGTAGATTTGCCCCTCAAGATTTACCCTCCATGGTAAAATCCTCATTAAACTTTAAATCTGCAGAGGGGAATGCCTGCTGTCCAGAGGCTGGTGAACTAGAGCAGTGGTTCCCAAACTTGGCAACTTTAGGACTTGTGGACTTCAACTTGAAGTCCACAAGTCTTAAAGTTGCCAAGTTTGGGAACCACTGAACTAGATAGAGCAAGGGCCCAAGTCCACATGGCCAGCAGTAAGGGAGGTGAGAAGGTGGAGTTTGGTGACATTCAGGCAGCTTTAGCTTTTCTACCTGGACTTTAAGGGGTACTAGGCTGACAGATGAAGACTGAAATCACAAAATGGAGACTCACAATGCATTATACAAAAGTCAAATTGTTAAGCAAGAGGAAAAATGCCATTGGGGACAAACGTTACCAGTTTTTTGAGGACCAATAATAAGGAACTTGGGAAGCCTGTCACACGTCTTCTCTTTTGACCAGATATCCTTATGTCGCTTGTCATCACAAGGGTTCTATGTCAAGAAAGACATCCACCATGAGATCATGTAGCCAATACATGACCTTGTATACATTAGGTAAGTAAATTGTATGAGAAGTCCCCAATCTAAGGTGCTTTGAAATGTGCTACTATGATACTGGGTGAATGGTCTACAAGAATACTGAGCTCTGGATCAAAGCTGTTTAATCACACTACTTTTTTATAATGTTATGAAAACATTTAATACATCAAAGCAGACAAAGGTATTTTTGAAAAGTTTATCTTTTGAAATCTGCATTTATTTTGAAGTTATGTTTGCTTGCTCTTGCTCTTTCCCTAATAGGAAATTCAAGAGAAGTAATTTTTCTAATTTTTTTGGCACTGGTCAAATTCCCCTGGCATGTGCTTGGTTTTGAGCAACGCATTTTAGGAAGGCCACTGACATGAGAGCATGTTCAGATGACAGCCACCGAGGGCTGGCAAAGAAAAATGGTTATGAGGAACAGTTGGTGCTGTGGGTGACTTTAGTTTGGAAGACATCTGATGGACATCTTCAAGACATCTCCAGCCCTGAAGATCATTCAGAGTGTTCCAGAAGATAGAATAAAAAATTGTGGGTTCCAATTTTGGATACTTTTTGGTTAGGGGGGATTTTGGTTGAGCAGCAGGAAATTGTAAGGGTTAGCATTCAACAATAGACCATTTGTTCATCTTGGTACCCATTCCTGGGTACCAAGATGAATACTGGATGCTCTCTCTTATATGCAGGATTTGGAGGAAAAGGGGTGCCAATCTGGTAGTATTGCAAGAATTTGAAATAGCTAAGGCAGGTGATATTATCTTCATTCAAGGTTGGTCTAGCTGGATTCTTAGCGTAGCATAACTTTTATAGCCAGTTTATGGGAGCAACTGATATTCAAAGACTCCAATTCCTTTATTATCTATTCTACCAAAGGACTCCTTAATTGCATATTATCAGAGGGAGTTTCTAGCAGTAAAAGAAAGCTGCCCACCCAGGTAAACTCCCCAGCTGAATTTCTAAACATAGGTATGCTAATAATCATCTCCACATTCCTCTTTCAAGGATTGATAGAGATGTCAGGATGTATTTACAGGTTAATGTATAATCTGGAGTGGTACATGAAGAAAAACAAAAACGGGTTCTAAGGTTATCTTTCTGACTAAGAGGAAGGTCAAATATGTGCTGACAATCAGTAATGCCTCTTTTGACTTTGTTTTTGTCCCTTGCTTGCCAAAGGAGAGCTGTCCCTGGTGTTTGTCCCAACAGTTTCCAATTCTACAGCCTTGAGACCTATTTAGGAACATCATTTTCCTGTCAAAATAACAGCCTCAGTTGGGGGTCTGAAGCTAGATTACCCTTCCAGGTAATCTGCCCACCCAACAGGACCTGCCACTGGAAAAATGGTTGGATTCACCAATGACCCACCTTGCTTATACATGCTGAATATGTATATGTACATGTACATATACATATTCAGTATATACATATGTACATGTACATGCTGAAAATGGAAACAGAGTCACTTCAAAAATGTCAAACTTCTCTCAAAAATAAAAGTTTCCTAGGTCCAGAAACAGCCATAACTTTCCATATTCCCAGTTAATTCCAAAAGAATCAAAGTGAAAATGAAATGCAGGAACTTGCATCTCTTGCAGCAAATAATAAAGATTCATTAAACTCTGAACTTTCTACTTTTGTATTAAGATCAAATCAAATCTTCAGCTGAAGTGGGATCAACGGGAGCCTATCTTAGACATGGTGGGAAAATCCACCCCCACCTCCCTCTCCCAACAATGCTTCCTCACCTGCCACAGAGGGTTCTTTTCTTCTGAAAATATTTCAAAATACTTTTTGGCCAACTGCATGGGAGGCAAAGTCCGAATACGAAGATTGGTCCAGCACTGCACAAATTTGACAAGGCTTTCAAAAGTGTAGAGCCCAAGCCGGTCATTGCCGTAATTCGACAAGTGGGTCATGAAGATGCTGATCTACAATGAAGGAAGGAAGTGGAAGCTTCCATTAGTATCAACCATCAAATGCACTTGGGACCCATTGCTTTGCTTCCTGCAGTTCAGTGGTGTGTTCCGGATCCCATTGCAACCAGTACAGTGCAACGGGGCTGGGCGTCCACCACATGAACACGCACTGCATGCATGCAGTGCACGCATGCGTACTTACCACCCGCGATGCCCAGCTGCTCGGTGGAGCGTTATGCAGGCGCCGTGCGCTCCGTGCGCATAAGCCCCCCCGATTGGCTCAAATACAGGTAAAGAGGGGGGCGGGCCCTCCAGAGCACCATACCGGAACGGTACCTGGTGCTCCCAACAGGCACCGGTACGCCCGTACTGGGACATACCGGTCATAGCCTACCACTGCTGCAGTTGCAAAGCATTCAATATCCAAGATCCCAAAGTTTTTGTTCTTTCGTTTGTTTAGATTTGACATTTACAGTCATCCTTGCTGCGAAAGAGGATATTCATATAAATAATTCCTGTGTCCCAGAATTTCTTGAGAAGATTTTAATTAATTCATCAGTTCCACTTAGTTCTTTTTTTTTTCTGAAAAGAAAGCCATCATATCTCTCAGCCTGTTGAATGCAGAGCTATTTTATTTACATTGCTCTTTTTATGTTTATTACATTTCAAGAGCAAGGAACTTGGGAGTCTCCTATTGGTATGACAAGTGCACACTTACTGAAAATTTAGTCTCCATCAGGGGTGGGGGTCACAAGCCAACAAAATACCTTTAGTTTCTAGAAATATGACCCCTGTATATCTTCGTGCCCCCCCCCAAATCTCATGGAAAGACCTACCCAAGGATTTTATTTATAAATTAATCTTGATCTGTCCAAACCAGGAGTGCCCAAACTTGGGAACTTTAAGACTTGTGGACTTCAACTCCCAGAATTCCCCAGCCAGTATGAGAAAATCAAACCTACAATTACTACTGGTGGTACCAACGGACTTCTGCACACCATAATTATTGCTAAGAACTTGGCAAATTTTTACTAGTTGCTCATGTTTGATCTTGCAGTAGTAACTCTATAACCTCTTGGTCAACTTTCACAATTCAGACAATTGTAGTTATGAGTGCCAGATACTATGAGCAATACAATAGACAGTTTAACTATGAATAGTATCTTAACATTTGAACACTCAAGTGTAGTTATCACATGGAAGACAAGTACTTTTATCTGTTGTGACCACAATGGGTGGCGCCAATTTGAGCTAAAGAACATGCTAGGAGAAGCATGTAAGATGTTATCAAAAGTTCTAGAGACTATCCGTTGGGTGGGGGTGGGGGCTGCAATTAGTGGAAATTTAGCCATGTCATTTAAGGGGTTTATACCCCAAGTTCAGGCAAGGCTGAACTTAGGGTGCAGACCTTGAAAATGTACAGTATACATAGTTAGGAGTGAAAAGCCATGTAAGTCAGGTCAGTGTTAATTTGCCTCTGACAGATTTGCTCTGTTTACATAACATGCTGTGTTCTTGAGGTAAAACTATTGTACAGAAAGTATAAACTATTCAACATCATTTTAGTCTAGTATAGTATGTGATATAAACCAAGGCAGTGTCTTTCTGTTCTACACCATTAGGCTGCCCTTCCCCTCCTTTTTCGGTCAGGCATGAGGGGGCGCTGTGGAAATTGGTGCCTTACAAAGGGAAAAGCGCTCTGCTTCGCTAAATGGGCCTGTTAACTCCAACTGAATTGGAGGGAAGAGGGTTGCTGAGGACATCAGCCTTCTCTGCAAACTCTTTGCAGGGTTCTTGCACTAAATGCTCCTTTCTGATGAACGGCTAGACAACCAGGAAGCCTTCAAGGGGGGAAAAAAGGAACAAGACAACCCACAGCGTCTAGAAGAGAATATCTGTAGTCCAGGGTTGAACTGCCGGGTCCCTGGTGCTCTCTGAGCTCGGTGGTTTTCTTGCAGAGGTTCCATTACTGAACTAGTTAACAGTGTCAGTGCTAGCAGAGGGCATCCATGAACACCAACTAGCAGTCAGAAAACAGGATGAAACTTAATTTCACAACACATGGACAGACTTAACCTTAGTTTTACCTGGGAAACTGTGAACATCCTAGACCAAGCCAAGTCCAAAAATGCCAGAGAATTCCTGGAAATCTAGCACTCGGACAGGCAAATAGAGTTAGACAAAAACTACATGCCATTCAAGTGACAATCAAAAAGACAAAAAGGAAACTAAAAGATCAAAACACTTCCTTGCTGGCAATCAACAACCAGACAAGCAGAGACTAACACCAAGATTAACACTAGAGTAGACCAACAACTGAGAAGTAAACAATACCCCAATTGAGGAACTAGTAACTCAAACATACAAACTAATATTCCCACCAACACTAGCAGAACAAGTCACTAGTACCTAAAATGAGAACAAACCCCGTTCCCTACTATAATGTCACCTAGTTTGGTAATGAAACATCTACAAGGAAATAACTAAGCACCAAAGACCCTATACCAGGAGTCTCCAAACTTGGCAACTTTAAGGCTTATGGACTTCAACTCCCAGAATTTTCCATCCAGAATTCTGGGAGTTGAAGTCCACAAGTCTTAAAGTTGCCAAGTTTGGGCACCCCTGCCCCACACAATCCATACCAGAAGGATACTGCATTTAAGTTTAAAAAACAACCCAAATTAAATACAGCTGCAATAAGTCTGATGCGGAAAAAAATATTCTAGCCCTTATGGAAAGGAGATTTCCAAAGTCTTGTTATATATACCAGAAAGAAACCCATTTCCCTGGAAGAATGTACAGCTCAAATGAATTTGGATGGAGGAAAAGCTGGATAGCTGCTTCCCACAAAGACAACACAGCTATAAGACTGAGAATCTTGGGTAGTAGATAGGGCTCTATCCAGGAGATTTTGCAGTCTGGAATTAACCTGCCTATGTATCTCTATCACTATTTCTAAGCTATTATTAAAGTTTTATCAACATGAGAGGAAAAACAAGCATATGTCGTCTATCCCAAAGGTGCTTTTTCAAAAGGCAACTGAACTTCCTTTGTTTTTCCCTGAAGATGTTTCGCTTCTCATTCAGGAAACTTCTTCGGAATTGCTCCTTGGATGAGAAGCGAAACGCCTTCAAGGAAAAACAAAGAAAGTCCAGTTGCCTTTTGAAAAAGCACCTTTGGGACAATCGTGGATGGCCGAGAATCTCCATAGCCAAAGTATGCCTGTTTCATAGCTTTCCCATTAACCAGATGAAAATGTTATGAGCTGGAGATACAAAGGGAACAGAATCTTCACCTGATCTGTGTGTCATGATGAAGAATTTGAACATGAGGAGTTTATCGAAATCCTGTTGCTAACTATACTTCATCCCAGCCAAAAAGAGGAGAAGATACATGGGGCAACTGAGACAGTGCAACCTGCCCTGTTGTGCTGCCCCGTGTCATCCTAGCATTCTGATGCATTTTCTTTCCCTCTTAACTGCATGCACTCTGCAGAGAAGATCTCCATTTTTCCAAATCAATAGACCACACTACCCATGTACTAGAGCGGTTGATTTTATTTTCTCAGCTGTGCTTGCTTGAAGGTCTAGGTTTGAATGTTTGATTCCATATTTTATTTCATTCATTCTTTGGTTCATATCTTCATTTCTTTTTTGGGGCGGTTGTGGAATAAGGACCTGAAAAAGGAGACCTTTTTGGATCTGGCTTGGATCTGACCACTCTACCCACTGTTGAACCCTAGAGAAACTTCATCATTTCCTGGTTCTGCACACCAGTCCCAAAACAACACATACTTCAGCCGGGGCTTCTTTCAGGTGCCACAAGCATCCCCTTGCTAATCAAAGCCTCTTTCTGCATTCAAGTTTAAATTCCTGCACATCTTTCAATTTTTATCTTAATGGTATTTAATAGTTTTTGATAAATGATTTAAATACCATATTTTTCAGAATATAAGATGCGCCAAGATTTTGAAGAGGCAAATTAAAAAAAGTTTTTGCACTCTGCAGACCTCCCAAAAATGGCCTCTTTTTTGCAAAAATGGGCCTGTTTTTTTTTCTTCAAAAAAATGGCTGTGCATTACCTTCAGAAGGCTTATAGGCTGCTCCTGGGGGCTGTGGGGGGAGGGAAGCAAAAACAAGCAAAGAAGGGCCCATTTTTCGCTCATTTCTGCCCTCCCCAGTCCCCAGGAGCACTCTGAAAGCCTCCTAAAGGTAAAGCATGGCTATTTTGGTGAAGGGGGCGGAGTTTCAGGAGGCCAAAAATGTTGTATTCAGTGTATAAGATGCACCCAGATTTCACCCTCTTTTTTGAGGGGAAAAAGGTGCATCTTATACTCCGAAAAATACAGTACATTCCATTCCTTAGAAACTGACGATGGTCTGCTCTCAGAGACTCATAAAGTCAGTTGGGCTATGACACAATTATCTCTAAGTCAGATCTCCTTCTGGCCTTCCCAGAGGGCATTCAAGTCGTTGGCCAACAGAATTATCTTTATTATTTAAGGGCTTCTAAAACTTAACCCAGGAAATGAAGGGGTGGAGCCCACAGATATCAGCTATAGCCAGCTGCAAGGTCCTATCGCTTTCTGTGATCTTGATGCCGTTTCCAATAAGCAGAAACTGATCCCTTGCAATATTTTTCCAGGATGTTGTAGGTCTCATTTGGATGCTTTATCACTGTATCCCTAAAGTATCAAAATAAGGATTCCAATATCTTGGAATCTACTACAGCTCATGAGGACGCAAATCATGATACCAGGAAGTTCTAGTATTGCTCCATACTGCATTAGCAAGGCCACATTTGGAACACTGCATTTGGTTCTAGTCACCACGATACAAAGAAGATGCTGAGGCCCTAGAAACAGTACACAGAAGTACACAAAGATGATGAGGAATATGGGGCTAAATCAAGACAAACGGCTAAGGGAACTAGGTATGTTGAGCCTAATGAAGAGAAGGCTTAGGGGAGACATGACAGCCGTCTTCCGGTACTTGGAGGCTTGTCACGGGGAAGAGGGAGCTGACTTCAAAGCACCTGAGGGCAGGACAAGAAGCAATAGGTGGAAACTCATCAGAGGGAAATCCAACTTGGAAATAAAGAGGAATTTCCTGACAGTAAGAATGAGTTATCAATGGAAAGGCTTGCCTCCTAGAGTTGTGGGTGCTCCATTGCTGAAGGTTTTCAAAAAAAGATTGGATAACCATTTGTCAAGGATGGTTGAAGGACTCCTGCCTTGGGTAAGGGGTTGGACTAAAAGACCCCCAAGGTCCCTTCCATCCCTGTGATTTTAAGTATGGCAACAGCAGAGATGATACCATGTGACCAGCAGCAAAGACTTTTCTCAATGACTTGAGGAAGTGCTTGACTACAAAGCAAAAAAGAGGTACACTGTTTTTAGCCTTTAACAATTTAACAATTTGGAACTGTGCAATTTGATAGGATTGTATAAATTAGCCTTACTAATGAATGTTATGACTGCAAAAAGTCATCTTCTCACATCATGAATGCTTAGTTTTTTCACTCTACAAACGCCTGGTGGAAAGTGCCATTCATTTCTTCAGCAAAAGTCAGAAAAATTTGACTGACAGCTCTACAGCTGCATTGGTGTCAAAGCATAATAGAGCCACCTGTTACCTAAAGATTCTTCAATAACAAAAACTTGAGAATGGAAAATACAATTGGCAGCATAATCAAATAGGAGAGAGATATTCCTATTCCTGAAAATGGATTTATCCTTGATTTATGTTTTTACCATACCAATTTTTCTAAACACAGAATTATCTTATTTGCTAAAAACTGAACTTCCATGCTTTTAAAATAAAATAAAAAATGCAAGGAAGGGGTATTTAAGTTAGTAGTCCCCACATCAATTAACATTTATTTAGTGGTCTACAAATGCAGAAAAAAAAGAGGAAGTCCACCACCTGAATGAAGACTTTTGTATTCTTATTACTTACTGGGTTCAGGAGCACCGTCAGGAAAAGTTCTCCACCACGAATGCTCTTGTCTAATTCCTTGGATCCACCAGGGTACTCATTATAGAATATAGTGTGAGTAAAAAGACCACAAGTCTGGCGAGGCAACACCTGGATAAGCCAGAGAGGAGGAGCAAAATTAAAACAGGGTGTTGGTTCTGGCTGTGAACTGTCACAGGCTGAGGGGAAAGGTCGAGGCCACAGATGGGCAGAATCCACTCCCTCCACATCAGATGCCCTGGCCTTCAGCTAAGATTCCTAAAGTCCCATGAAAACTTCTACAGAGGTAGAATTGAGATGGACAGGGACATTGCCAAGAATTGTTTATTTTCACATTCTTCAAAAAGCTAAGAGATGAAATAACTCTTCCTCAAAATATTTTTTATTCATTGTATAGAATTATTATCACACAATGAGTTGGACCAGAAATAAGATGGATTTGTGTGGTTATCTCTATTGAGCCAAGCTGTATTCTAGTGCCTTTCCCAACAATGAAACTCCATCGGGGGTGGGTGGGTCATACACCAACAGAATACTTTTAGTTTCTGGAAATATGACCCCTGCACTTCTTTGTGCCCCCCCCCCCCCAAATCTCATGGAAAGATCTACCAAAGGATTTTATTTATAAATTAATCCTGATCTGTCTAAACACTGTAACTGGAATGTCCTTTTAAGAATCCAATTACAGTATTGTTAAGACTGGTGGGTTCCATCTTTTCTATAGTCTGGGAGGTGTGACGGGGAAGGGTACTGTCACTTAAACTTATTGGCATGTCCATCTCACCTAATTAACTTTCAACCTGTTTTTTTGAGTCCCAACAAAACACAAATACAATACTTCAAAGTACGAGAAAATCAAACCTATTAACTCCTGAACGGGTCGCATTTCTTTTCTCCTCTAGGCAGTTAATAGGGCTCAGCATCTTCTTACCATGATTCCGTTATGGATGAACCCTCGGCGATATCGGGCAGGTCGAAGATGAGGATATTCCTCTGTGCTGGTCACCCCAATGTCCCAGACACTTTTCCATGCTTCATAGAGTTGGGCATGAACTGGATAAACCCCTGAGTGGTGGGGGGCTACTGCATAGCCCATGTCTGTAGGAATTCCATGTTCCTGGGATGTAAACAAATGTTTAAGAGTTTTACATTCACTTCATTGTTAGCAATTTAGCAACAGGGAAGAGAAGGGCAGCTGGCTATGGTGGAACAAGGATATATAGTTAACAAAGCAAAACTTGTTTGCTTGCCATAAAGTCATTAAGTAGAATGGACAGATAGGATGGACAGATCAATACAAATCAGTTACATGTTTAATTTCTCTAACATACAGAAGATATGAGAGAGGGTACAAGTTCCAGGTCAGATGTGAAATATTAATGAACTGGAAAGTGTGAAGCAGGAATTAGGAAGAACACAACACTTAGGAATTGCAAGAAATTTCGTATTTTCTGACAGAGTTCTGATGTCTATGTCACAGATGGCACCTGTTTTTTAAACACTTTCTGCAAATTCTCTCCTACTGCAATCTGTGGTATTATCTTTACATCCTTATCATAGAACTCAGCAGTGGTCATATAGTAAACTTGTAGCAGATTGAAACATTCCAAAAAGTTGTCCCTTACCAAAGCAAACTGCTTGTTGAGTTTCATTTGCTCTGCCAAGACAGTAACATTGTGAAAGAGATGTGGCTGCATGTGACTCCACATATGAGGAAACCACCAGAATTCCTTCCTGTTCTTCAAGAGCATATCATCTCCTTCATCTTCCTCATCTGTACCTGGAAGCCCATGGAAAAAGGACTGAGCTAGGGTTGCTGGATCATTATTGAGCAAAGATACTAAAAGGCCAACAAGACAAAACATCATTTACACTACTGCACAACAGATTTGAAGAATAAAATCCACCAGCCATTTGTTTTTGTCTCCTAATGAGGTCTTCACTGAGACAGGAAGCTCCTTTCACCTCAAAGAGAGAAAACCTTCTGCTGGTGTCACAGCAGATTAAGCCTCTGACCATTTGTCCAAAACCATTAGACTCAAAAACTTGGCTCCCTGAGTCAGTGCCAAGCACATTTAGTTAAGAAACCTATAAATAGAAGCAAGGAGCTGACTGATAAAAGAAATCTTGGGTAAATATCCTAACTGTACCAGTTATTTCTTTGTTTGTTATTTTTCACTATGCAGGAATTTGGCTTTCTTTTGAATCAGCAGGCTTATTTATTTATTAACTTAAAGCATGAATATAGCTGCCCATCTTATACCAAACTCAGGGCAGCTCCCATTCAAGATTGCCTGAATCTGGCCAACTCAGAGGAGTATGATTAAGCAAACTATGATTAAATGTGAATCCAATACAAATTTGCTCCTAAGAAATGGAATAGGTTCAGATAGAACGAAAAAAAAATCTTACCAGTGTGGTAGAATTTCCCAGAGAATCCCAGATTGAAAGTGAAATTGGGAACCAGCGCCCTCAACTTGTTCTGAGTGTTTAAAAGAGCCTTGCAAGAAAAGAAGAGAGAAAAGCTGAGAGAAACCATTCGAACCAGTTCCTTAATCAACTCACATGATGATAGGAATCCATACCCTTCTCAACAGTTTCTTCTTTCATGACTTTTACCAACTGCATAAACTGGAAGTTGAATAAGTCCAAAAGACCCAGCCCCAGCTGAATCTGCCTTCTTCTGGGTCTGGGTTTTGAGGAGATATTTCTTTGATCTCTAACTGTGCTGGCATTTTCTGGACTTGTGGCATCTTTCCCGGTCTAGACATTCTGAGCATTTGTCACTCCAGTTCAATTGTCTCCACAATCATTCTGGATACCTTTTCTGCTTGTGTGCTGTTTGTTTAAGGGTGGGTAATTGTCTCATTCTTTAAAACGCTATTTCATATTTAGCATATATAGTGCCTATACATATAGTTTCTAAGCAACCTCATTTGACTAAAATCCCTTTTGGTACTTGGCATCTGCATTCTGTGTTACTGAGTCCTGACATTCCAAAGCACCTGGGAAGGTGATCTTCTGAGAGGAAGATCATGCTAAGCAACTTAGTGAAGCCTAACTTGGGTTACTATAACAACACACGTGTCAGTTGATAAATTCAAAGAATTCCCATTTACCAGGAAACTGCACCAGTCCTCCTGAGAGCACCTCTCCACCCAATTAGGTTCAAGAGCATCCCCAAATGTCTGCTCTTTACAGGGTGTTTCCTGATTTAATATGCTCCTCAAGATCAGATCTCAAAATATCCACAAGCTTGATAATCAATCACCATCCATAAAAGGCAGAAATAGAAGGTTTCCAAACATTATTTGCAGATATTGTTCTGACACTTTAGAATATTGAAAACAAATCCACATTTATAATTGATTTAGTTTGACTGGTGTAACTTTCCTAAGCAACATTTATGAGATGCTTCTAACTTCTTTGTCACAGCAGGAAAGTATATTACTTCTAGGCAATGCTCCATACTTCTTTTTAAATTTTATTATGCAAATACATTTGTTCCTATAATTATATAAACTATTTTATTTCTGAAAATGATAACCTGTTTTTATTCTTTTTTAAGAACATACATGGATTGAATGAAAGCAAAGATCTTTATATTTTTGTAAGGCCAATTATATCTAATTTGCTCATCATATAGTTTAATTTTATTTACTCTTCCAAGACTTATTTTGTGCCCTTTGTTTTCTGTTCGCCCGGCAGATTTCCTGTTCTGAGTGATACTTGTCTCACTCAGATGCCTGGGCAGCTCGGGGAGCTGTCCAGCTCGCTTGCGGTTGCTGCTCTAGAGAGATGAATATCCTCTTCTTCCTTTAAAATTCCTCAAAATTATCGGAGATCCAGGATGGCAAACCGTCCAGTTGAAGGACTGAGTCGATAACTGGGCGGTGCTTGGTGGACCAGGGGCATATACCAAGAGCTTATCTGACTCAGTCCAATCAACAAGAGGATAAGGTCAACCCATCCTGGATACTCCTCCCTTCACTATGGAGAAAATGGGGGATTTCACTCTGCAAATTTCCATTTCGCATCAGTTTCCTTTTTTTCATTTTTTCACTCCCAATTTTTTCAAATGTCAGATAATAAAAAGACAAAAACAATATAAGCATATTGTGTATGTATATTCTTCCAACTTGCTGCTCAATGTACACCAGAAAATATGCATTTAAAAAAAATATTTTAACGATGATGATGTGGAAACAAGCAGCTAGATGTGTCACACTGAAACTAGATTTGACAAGGAGTTCATATACTTACATTCTGGAATTAATTTGTGAAAAACATGCCAACTGTTTGACATTGGAAAATGTTCCTTCACTGCACCTCTCATTTAAGAAGTCAACAAACTTGCAAAATTACCTATTGTTTTTTGTTTTGAAAAAAGAAGTTAATCTTTCCCCCTTGGCAAAGATTCTTTTTTAAATGCATAAAAGTAAGTATTATCTTCTTAGCATCAAATCCGTTCAACTAATGTCAGATTAATGTTCCATTTCACACTGCTAAACTGGTAAACAAAGTATGTTTTAGAATGATCTCATCTGAGTCTTTCTGTAATCACCAGAGAAGCTTTGCAAAGAGAGGTTAACTTTTATAATTCCACACAGCACTACCAGTGAAGCTCTAGGTTTCATCCTTGGCTGGGATCCCATCTTGCAACAATTTGGAATAAAGAGTCATAGAAATGTGCGATAAAAACAAAAACAATTGCTCGACAACCATCCCTTAAAAGAGGCTGGGAATTAGAAATGAAATCAGCAGGATTTCTAATTTGAGCTTATGCTCTTTGGATAAAGTCTGGCAAGTTCTCACCACCTTTGCACCAGGACATTACAGGTTCTGCCTATCTAACTACATTCATTTGTTGCGCCAACTTCCCCATTCTTGGGCACAGGACCACAAGCTGAGATCACACCACAGTTTTATAAGAAAGATGAAGTCTTGCTCTTCCTACTGTACCAAACTTTTGGGAAAGAGAAAACGGCATAAAGCCACTCTTCTTCTCTAAAACACAGTGCAACGTCACTATTAAAAATGAAACCCTGCTCCACTGAGTGCACCATCTTCTAACTACTTGGAAGACGTACCCTCCACTTCTTTCATTTAATTGCTTCTCCTGAGCAGAGGGATAAAGCAAAGTTGACCCTTCTGTAACTTTAGCAAGGGTTTAAAATCAAACCAAACACACAAACACAACTAGCCAGATTGACGACTATCCTGTTTATGGGCTCTTGTATTATTCATCAGGAAAAGATAGCCAGATTATTATATTCCTATCTTTTTCAACAGAAACCCATTTTTATGGGAAGCTGCATTACAATTATTACTATTTTAAAATCAGTCATTGAAACAGGCTAACCTCTTATGTGATTACAAAACAAACTCTTAAAAGTGCACCACAAGCAGTATTTAAAAGGGCTTGAACTTCTCACTTTAAATGAACTTCAAAATATGCTGCTATGTATACATAAAATAGATCATGCAATCTATCAGAGGAATAATGTTTTCAAGCTACTGTGAAATCTTTAACCTCATAGTCTACTGAGATTTAGATAACTTTCTTTGAACCTCATGCCATATATTGATTTAAATAGAAAAATCCAGTGGGCTCATTCTCCTGGCAAATTTATTATGATTTTATACTTACTGTACTCAAAAAGACGCCTAAACCTATGACTTCTCTAGAGTTTGGAAAATGGGCAATAAATGTCATCCACACTGCCATCTCTTACCAAATGCATGCTGAATTAGCCATTGTTAAAAATGTCCGCTGTCAGCTTAGCTCTACTTTCCTCCTGAGGATTGTTAAGTTTGAAGTTGTAATGCAACAAAGCCAGAATTTAGCAAACCCACACACATCATTGGTACAAAAGATAAATGCAGACTGTTGTGATAGCAAATCTCGTGATCTCTTCTTCAACGTCAGATTAGGGGTGACAGTTTTAAAACAAAAGACACTTGATCTTTCATTTCCCCCAAAATTGATGATCTCGGAATTTAGAGAAGGAAAAAAGCTATTTCACAAAGAATTAGTATTTTACCAAAAAAAAAAAAAAAAAAAAACCTTGCAATTCTCATATGTTTAACAGAAAAAGTGAGAATCTCTACATTTTTGAATTTATTAGTAAAGATACTTGGAGTTATGACACTTGTTCACTTTATGTTCCCATCCACTCTGTTCCACATTACCTCTACATCAGACACCTTCATGCGTGTCCCTTCTTTGCCCACAAAGATATCATCAATGTCCACAAGGATGTAGCGGTCAAGGGTCAGACAGAGACGCTTGCCAGTCAGGTAAGCAATAGCATCAACAAAGATGAGCTTGTGCAACCAGAAATTGAGATTATTACCAAAAAGTACCCTCTGGATACCATCATGGAGACCAAGATCCTGAACCACTGTGGCATGCAGAGCTCTGTGCGTAGTCAGGTGAGGGATTGACTCAGACGATTTGGTGCTGGCCATCAATACGGGTTCATAGGTTGTGTGATTTGACTGGAACACTGTCCAGTCGTCCCCAGGCAGAGGGCCCTGCTCCACTTCATTAGCCTGGGTAACATACAGAAGTGGGGCACTAGGATTGATGTGATAATCACGCAATCCCAAATTGGAATGTAGGAAGAGAGGAAAGCCTTTGAGCTGAGCACTAAGTAAGCTGTTCTCGTTTGCCTTGAAGAAACCGATGATTCCTACTCCATATTCTACACAGTATTTGTCCAAAAGGTCCCTGTTCCAGGTATCCAGGTTCACATATTTAAGGATATTCTCATAGATAATCAGAGCATAGCGACCGTGGTCCTTGTCCATTAGGGTGGGCATGTCTCCTTTTCCAGGAGCAATCTCTGTCCTGTATTTAAACCGACTAGATTCTAAGATGGCCACAATCTCTTGACCCAATTGGGAATAAATGCTTTCCACAAAAACTAGCACCACAGGGTCTGTGTGTGAATTGTCAACTGATTTTGTAAGCCTCCAGCTTGCCTGGGGTTGGATGAGGATCCTGTGTTGGTTACTGCAATCGCTGAAGGGAAGCGGGGGAGGTTCCTTGATTTTGGGACTGTTAGTGACATAGTAAGCCAGGAAGCACATGGAGACCAGACTGAAGGCAATGAGCAGCAGGATCAGTCTGTGGAGCTCCAACTGTCGCACATTCCTCACCACTTTCCACAGCTGAATCATGATGAGGTGGGCGGCTTAACCTTTTCTCACGTTTGGCACCTATCAAGCTGCCTTGATGTCTCCAGTGCCACCACCAGAAGAGCCAGTGGCAGCTCAAAGAAAACAAATGTAGGCTGCAGAGAGGAAACAGGCCGAAGTGAGCAGCTGCAAGACTAGATCCCCAGTGATCTGCCATTTATCTCAAGTGACCATGGCCTTCAATTCCCATTGCTCCCTTGAGCACTTCCTCCCTTTTGTTTCTCTGCTGGACGAGAAGAGTCCTAGGAACCAAGGAGGCTACATGCACTTGTAAGGAAAGGATAGGCTCTCCAGAAAACGAAGTAGTGCCACCAACGGATGAGCCGGCCAGTCATATGGCTGTCATTCCGAATTTGCCACCTGCAATAAAAAAAAAAATCTCAGATAAATTTAGGAGTTCTAGAAAGAGCAACAATGCTGCAGTGAAATGTCTAGGGCAGTGATGGCAAACCTATGGCACGTGTGCCACAGGTGGCACGCAGAGCCATTTGTCAGGGCACGCAAGCTGAGTTCACCCTTTTTAAAAGCCATTTTTCGCCCTCCCTAGGCTCCAGAGGCTTTATAGGAGCCTGGGGAGGGTGAAAAGAGCCTCCCCCACCCCGGAGGCCCTCTGGAGGCTTCATGAGCTTCCCTGAAGCCTCCGGAGCGCAAAAAAACGGCCCTATGGGCAAACTGGAAGTTCAGGAATGGACTTCTGGTTTGCTCGGAGGGTCATTTTGACTGCTCTGAAGGCTTCAGGGAAGCCTCCTGAAGCCTCCGGAGGGCTTCCGGGGGGCGTGGGGGGCTGTTTTCACCCCCCCCAGGCGCCTATAAAGCCTCTGGAGCCTGGGGAAGGAGAAAAAAATCATGCAAAAAACGGGGGTGGGGAGCGCCTGTAATGCGTGCATGCATTACATTATGGGTGCGGCACGCCCGCACACGACCCCCTCCCTGCGCTCCCCCCACTTATGGCATGCGAGCCAAAAAAGGTTCGCCATCGCTGGCCTATTAAAATCACACACATTGCTTCTGATATTATCAATAGAGTGGGACATAAAGAATGCTCAGCATTCCAACCTGCCACCCCTAATTTCAGGACTTTCATGTCTCCCTTGATGCCCTCTGAGTACATTCAAGTCTTCCTGGACTTTTCTGTGTTTCATTTTGAGCTGGCTACTAGCATATGTGACGTGGATTGGGAAATCATGCCTGTGACGTGCCAGTAAGGTGTACTCAGAGCAATTCCATTCTTAGCCTTTGGTGTAAAAATACTCTTTAGAAGATCGCTTAATGAATAAGGAAACATGTATACAGCTAGTCCTCACCTTAAGACCATAATGGAGCTTGCCCATTAGGAGTTTAAATTGTAACCATCGAAACATGTGACTGATCTACTTTTAAAACCCCTTTCTGCAGTGGTTGTTAAATGAATGCAGTAGTTGTAACCTGAGTGCTGCAGTGGTTAAGCGAACTAGTTGTTTAGGTGTTTTTTCCAAAAACCAGAAGTTTTTGGCAAAAATGTTGTAAAGCACAGTCATGTGACTTCAGGATACTGCCAAAATGTTGGCCAGTTGCTAAGTGCCCAGTTGGAACTGGAACGTTGGCACATTGGGGGTGGGGCACAGCCTAACTTGGAACGGTTGAAGGATCTGAAGCATCGACAACTACTGCAACTAACCAGAGCCAAGGTGGCGCAGTGGTTAAATGCAGCACTGCAGGCTACTGCTAGATCAGCAGGTCAGCGGTTCAAATCTCACCGGCTCAGGGTTGACTCAGCCTTCCATCCTTCCGAGGTGGGTAAAATGAGGACCCAGATTGTTGGGGGCAATATGCTGACTCTCTGTAAACCGCTTAGAGAGGCCTGAAAGGCCTATGAAGCGGTATATAAGTCTACTGCTATTGCTATATTGCTATTTCTTATTGCATAGAATTAACAGATTTTTCACACTGATATAGTGTTATTTTGTCATCAGAGTTGCTTTAAATTCATGCCATTAAGATTTATAAAAATTCCAAAAGAGTTACCACCATAAACTCAAACAAAAGGAAATGAGGAACTCTAGAATATCATCATCATGATATAAGCAAACCTCTTGGGTGTTATTTGTTTGATAACAGATGGTGCACCAATGCATTTATTTTGGGAATGAAATAATCATACAAATGATACAATATGTAATATCTGTGATGCCACAATGATATTGCTTAAACTTACTGTCCTCTATGGAATAACAGATTCTTTCTCCAGTAAAGGTCTGTTAAGTTAGATTTTACTCTTAGGTTTTCAAATTCATAAATCATAAAATTAATTCATGGTGAATAAGTTAAATACTGTACTATGAAGATTCTCAGTCATTCAGGTCGTGGTTGTCCTAAAAATGCTTTTTCAAGAGGCAACTGGATTTTCTGATTTTTCTTTGAAGATGTTTCGCTTCTCATCCAAGAAGCGAAACGTCTTCAAAGAAAAAAAAAAACAGAAAAAGTACCTTTGGGTTAAATACTAGTATAAAATCTTTAAATTGTAAATACATAAACTATTTAATAAGTACTAGTTGTTGGAAAATACTAGAAAGAAAAGGAAGTGCAGCAATAGAAACAGTAAAGGAAAATAAGATCATACTTTATGCCTCAATTCCCAAAGATGCCAAAGTATACAAAATTAAGAAAATCTAATCAGAAACAGATGTCCTGTGCCTTCAAAGTAGAGACTCAAATCAAGTTTGCAAAGCAGAGACCAATCCTGTTTAAGAGAAATACCCCATTTTACTTATTCAGCTATCTCCATTCTAATGGCCAACTGTAACACAATAATTTTTAACAGACTTCTAAAAAAATTAGAGGAAAATTTGCTTTGAGGCTATTAAGTTTTGTGTGGGAAATGTTAATTTTCATTCCTTCAAGATACCACAACTGCTTTAAATATGCATTTATAGACCGAGTATGGTTTTATTGGTAAAACTGATTTCAGTCTTCATTAGAAGAAAGAACTAATCTGATCACCATTCAATGTTTCTTGCTATAAAATCTGCCAAGCTAAGAAACTAACTATAGCAAATAAATGAAGCCAGGAATCTCATAACTGCTCACATTTAAGAATTTCTCTTTCACATAATTAAAATCTAACTAGTTAACAATCTTTTGTTTTATTTATACAACTTATGACAACTGACCCTGGAATTTTGGTCATTAAGAGAGATGCCCATATGAATGCCTCACTCAACAATCACAATTTCAGTTCTCCCCATTGAGGTATTAAGCAACCCTTAATGTTTAAGGAGGTGGGGGAGGTCTTGGGAGGTCTGGCCCTCACCAGCATACAGAAACCTGCTATGGGTCAGGAAGCCTCGGCTGGCTATGCTGACTACTGTGGGCGCCTTCTCCCTGACCTACCACTCCCAAGATGCCAGGTTGTCCTCCTTGCTGCATTACTCTCAAGGCTGGCCAGAAAAAGAACTTTGCTGGACAGAAAGCCAGCAAAGGCTATCTTCTTCAAGGCTAGAGAGGTTCTTTCTGGCCTTGATAAATGTTGCCTCTCTAGCCGTGAGGAAGATTGCCTTTGCTAGTTTTCATGCCCCTTGCATTGCCTGGACAGGCCTGTCAGCAGCTGCAGGTAAAGGGAAATGGACTCAGGTGTGGTGGGAGAGGGAGAAAGCCCAGGCTTCTCAAGAGCGGTGGAGCAGGTGAGAAGACCCACATGTTAGTAGACCTAGTCAGTTGATGCCCCCTGACCCATTGTAGGGCAAAATGCAATACTCCACTGGTTGTAAGGGTGGGCACGCTTTCAAATGCCCAAATATTCATCGTGTAACTGCTGGGGTGCTACAACATTTGAAAGTTCAAGTAGGCATCATAAATTTCTTCATTCAGCACTGTGGTAATTTTGAACAGACCCTGAATACATGCTTGTAAGTCGAGGAGTTTCTATGGTAGTAGTTATTTATGGTTGATTTCAATTAAAATATTTTACATTGCTTTTCTACTTTGCAGCATTCAAAATGGATTCACAAAATAATTAAAATTGGAAATGAAGTAAATCTCTATAAGAAAGATCAAATTGTTAGATACTCAAGCCTATCACAGAAAACAGATGAAACAAACTGCCTAATAAACTTCATCACCTCACAGTTTCTTTCAGCTTTTAAATTCATCTTACAAAGATTTTTCCTACAAATCAAAATACCTCAGAATTCTACGCTCATCAGACACACATCTGCTATTCAAAAGCAAGCAGATGTGCAACGCTGTAGGACTAGTTTGGTCAAATCAAGAACCAACACCAAGTGACTACATCAATTTGTGTCCAAGGACAACTCTTCATAGAAATGTTTTGTTCCAAGATTGCAAGCACAAGCAAGCATACACATGTTAAGTGCGCGCGCATGCACACACACACACACACACACACACACACACTTCATTAGACAGCCAGGCTTTTGAGACACCAACTCATCAAGGCCTTGCCAGCTGGCCCAGTGTTTTTACAGAAGTGTTGGGATGGCATCAATAATCTAAAATCAAGTGAAATGACCCCGTGAAGTATGATGCCTAGCAGCAATTTCTGTATTAAGATGACAAGACTTCCCAAAGGGCTCTGAGGAATCCTAAGAAGTCCAGATTTTCACGTGACCTGCCAGCTTAGCTATATAAAAGCCAGGACTGGCTAATTTTATATAAACTACAGTATTCTGAGCTCCTTCAGGATTGGGAGAGTTCTGCAGTACTATAAGCATTCAGCAGAATACTCTCCCCAGCCAATGAGCTAATGTATACAAACATTTGTAAATGTTAGTCAGCACACAAGAAACACAATTAAGTCAAACTTCCCAGCAGGTCTAAACTATCTTTTTATTCCTCTAACAGCCTTTTATCAACACCACATTAACACTGACCATCCTATCTAAATGTCTAGGACCTAATCAATTATCTCCAAGGGTGTTGAAAAGTTGCGGATATGTTCTCTCAAAAGACCCATTCTGTGATCTTTGAGAAGATACAGTGGATGGGTTTAACTGCCAGAAGATTGGTGAAGACAAATGCTCCTATCTCCAAAGATAAAAGGAAAAGAGAAGCAGAGCAGATTAGTCAGCCTCACATCTTATATCCTGCAAAACTGGCAGGAGACTTCTTTGAACATTTATAGAATAATTCATAACTTGGCAAAAGCCTGTGTGTACTTTTCCTTTTTTAAATAATTTTTATAGAAGATATTTTTAATAAAGTAAAAACCATGAAAGGAAATAAAGATAATAAAAAGAATAAAATGTGAAAAAAGAAAATTCATTTTTTTTCTTTCTTTTCAGAAACAAAGTTCATATTGGGTTTCCAGGCATTGATAAATGTAGTTGATGATCTTTAATCAAACAATTCAATTTTGCCACTTCTGCTCTATTTCTGTCATTACCAACCTTTCCTCCATTATGAGTATTACAGAATCTTTCCATTTTTGCACCTATCTCACAGTAATAATCAGATATATTTTTTAAAAAAACAATCTTCTTTGGCTCTTTTCTAAAGAAGAACTAACATTCAAAGCAACTTGGTTTTTTTAAAATATAAAAATGACCAGTTTAGTTTACCATGGAATGTGGGTTCAGTAAGACAACTAACAGAATTTATACAACATCCCAGAACAGAAGATGGCAAAATGTGGGCTGAATTTTGCTACTATTAGCTGGATGCAGAGCTGGCTGAACCCAATTAATCCTTTACCAATGGTGGTAAAGGAAGGATTCAGTGACATAGAACACAACTTCAGCTTGCTTCTTCCCCTTTCTGGTGGACATAGTTCCAGGTATCTACCCACCATCACATTTTGTAAGAATGCTTCTGAGGTACACACTGGAGAATTGTTTGAATTTGGGATTATGCTTGAGACCAGCACTTAGCTTCTCAGTGTGGTCTGGCAGCTTCTCATTTTTTAATTGCACCATCATATTTCACAGTACATTATTGCACAACAATAATGAACACAGTCATCATAGAGCCTTAGCATGCCAGCCAGCCTTGTATTCATTTTATTCAGCTGAGAATAAAAAGTCTATGAAATTTCATTCTCATCACTAAAAGCAGGAAAAAAAATGTCTCCCTTTTCTTTGTGAATAGATGGAAATATTTTACTTTGCCACCAAAATGAAGAATCCTTTAGTAGAAGAATTTGATTAAGCTGTCAATGCCTGCAGAATGAATGTTACACTTCACAGCAGAGATCAGTTCACTGCAAGAGACACCGGAGGCCCTATGCTCACTTGGGATTTTACTAGTTCTACAATTCTAACAAATCAACCCAATGAAGGCCAACCAAATTATCATTTTATTCATAGTTGGGCATTTAGATGATGTGATTTTCTTGATCAGTGACAATTTGCTCTTTTGATGCTGGGTTTGCTTATTACCAGGTGCAGGGAAAGTTAATTTTTGTAAAGATTTTATGGAAAAAAAAAACCCATAAAATAAGAATGTAGTTTAATGCTTTGTAGAATCTGATGGCTCAAACATGGCTGATCAGTTCCACAGGGTCGGAGCTGCCACCGAGAAGGCTCTCCTCCGCGTAGTTGCCAGTCGACATTGACCGGCAGATGGGACTCGGAGGAGGCCTAACCGGTGAGATCTAATAGGTCGTGTGGAGGTAATTGGCAGTAGGCGGTCTCTCAAGTATCCAGATCCACTACCATGGAGGGCTTTATGGGTGGCAAGTAGCACCTTGAAGCGCACCCGGAGATCGACAGGTAGCCAGTGCAGCTCGCGGAGGATAGGTGTTATGTGGGTGAAACGAGGTGCACCCACAATCGCTCGCACGGCCGCATTCTGGACTAGCTGAAGTCGCCGAATACTCTTCAAGGGCTCTCCAGAGGTCATCGGTCAATGCGACCAAAGCGGTTTCTGTGCTGTAGCCAGGCCTGAAGCCAGACTGGAATGGGTCAAGGTAGCTAGCTTCCTCCAAGGACCGCTGGAGCTGAAAGGCCACCACCTTCTCAACAACCTTCCCCACAAAGGGGAGGTTGGAGACTGGACGATAATTGTTAAGAACGGTTGGATCCAAAGATGGTTTCTTCAGGAGGGGTCTCACCACCGCCGCTTTAAGTGCGGGGGGAAAGACCCCCTCCCGAAGGGAGGCAGTAACAACCGCCTGGATCCAGCCCCGTGTCACCTCCCTGCTGTTAGCAACCAGCCAGGAGGGGCACGGGTCCAGTACACATGTGTCTACCTTCCAAATGTTGGCAATTCCCCCCCAGCTTGGTATTGTCTGCAAATCTGATGAATTTCCTTTCTATCCCCTTGCCTAGATCTTTTATGAAGATGTTGAAAAGCACCAGGCCCAAGACAGAACCTTGAGGTACTCCACTGAATATTTTATCCATGTAGATGTAGCTCCATTGTAGCAACATCCTGAGTCCAGTTGGTCAGCCAATTGTGAATCCATCTGGCGGTGGTACTGATATTCCACATTATTCTAATTTTACCAAGAAGTAGGCTGAGGTCTACTTTGACAAATGCCTTACTGAAGACAAAGTATACTATATCCACAGCATTTCCCTGATTCACTAATTTGTCACTTTATCAAAGAAGACAATAAGGTTTCAATCAGAATAGAGATGGAAGGGACCTTGAAGGTCTTCTATAGCCCCCTTCTCAAGCAGGAGATCCTATAGCATTTCAAACAAGTGACTGTCCCGTCTCTTCTTAAAACCTCCAGTGATGACGCATCCACAACTTCTGAAGGCAAGCTGTTCCACTGGTTAATTGTCTTCACTGTTAGGAAGTTTCTCCTTAATTCCAGCTTCTCTCCTTGATTAGTTTCTATCCATTCTTTCTTGTCCTGCCTTTGGAAAATAAATTGACTCCCTCCGCTTTGTGGCAGCCTCTCAAATACTGGAATGCTACTATCAAGTCACTCCTAGTCCTTCTTTTCTCGACTATCCAAACCCAAATCCTGAAATTGTTCTTCATATGTTTTCATCTCCATACTTTTAATCATCTTTGTTGCTCTACTTTGCACTTTTTCCAAAGTCTCAATATCTTCTTTGTAATGTGGTGACCAAAACTAAATTCAATATTCCAGGTATGGAATATTAAGGATTTATAAAGCGCTACTAATACTTCACATGATTTTGATTCTATGCCTCTGTTTATGCAATTTAGGATTGTTTTAGCTTTTTTGGTTGCTGCCGCACACTGTTGACTCATGTTTAAGTGATCATCCACTAGGACTCCAAGGTCCCTCTCACAGTTACTATTTTTGAGCCAGGTTTTGCCTAACCTGTACTTGTACCTTTCGTTTTTCCTGCCCAGATGTAAAACCTTGCTTTTCTCCACATTAAATTTCATTTTGTTGGATAGGCCCATTGTTCAAGTTTGTCAAGATCTTTTTGGATCCTGAGCTTGTCTTCTGGGGTGTTGGCTATTCCTGCCAGCTTAGTGTCATCTGCAAATTTGATGACTTGCCCTTCTATTTCCTCATCTAAGTCATTTATGAAGACATTGAAGACTACTGGGCCTTATGGAACTTTGTGGTGGTACCCCACTATTTACTTCCCTCCCTGTAGATGTAGTACTGTTAAGGGCTACTTGTTGAGTACGGTTTGTCAGCCAGTTACAAAGCCTTCTAGTTGTAATGCTGTCTATCTCACATTTTTCTCACTTACCACAAAGTAGATTGTGGTCTACTTTGTCAAACACCTTGCTGAAGTCTAAATATACTATGCCCATAGCATTTCGCTGGTCTACTAATTTAGTCACTTTGTCAAAGAATAAAATAAGATTGGTTTAACATGATCTGATTGGGCTGTAGTTTCCTGGGTCTGTTTCTTTTTATTTTATGAAAATGGGAATCACATCCGCTCTTTTCCAATCCTCTCTGGTAGTTCCCCATTGCTCCAAGATTTTTTAAAGATTTGATACAATGCTTCTGAGATAATATCTGTCAGCTCCTTTAGAACTCTGGGATGTAATCCATCAGGTTCCGGTGATTTATATTCATCAAGGTCAGACAATCTTTCCATTTTCTTGCTTATTTTAATTTTTATTTCTAGTCTTTTTTCAGTTATGTTTTTGGTAGGTTGTGCTATAGTTTCCTTTTTTTTTTATGTCTGCATGATTTGATTTTAACAAATCCACGCTCATTTCCAGTAATCACCTTGTTCATTTCCACATCTCACAAATCCTATGCTTCTGTCTTCAGAATGTTTTTTTTAATAGAGATATACATTATTTTGTAAAAGAGGTGACAATTTGCTAAGTTAACTTCATAGCTACCATAGAAAAATATGGCATTAAAGTTTTAATAAAGCAATATTACGCTGCCACAAAAAATGAAGATACTGCTTGGTGATTCTCTTAAACACAATCTTTGCACCTTGGCCCCAACCACCTCTTCCCGAGAAGATATAGGTGCATCCTGGGTTTAGCCAGAGACTTGAAAAGAAGAAAATGTAGGGATAAGATCACCAGGCTACACTAATAGATGTTATCTACAGAAATACCAGAATCCATCATCCTGAGAAGTGCTGCTATATCCACCTTTAATGAACCACTCTCATGGTAGTTTCTCTCCTGGTATTTATCATGCTCTTTGGATATCTAATTATGCCATCATATTCTGTCAAGCAGACACTCTCTAGAGTCTCCGGCAGAAACCCAGCTGTGGTCAGACCTGGGTTTTTTTTCCCAGAGAAAATAATCACAGATGTAAGAGGAACAATATACCATTCAATCTGTAAGATTTGCACCAAAATAAATTTTAAACTTATATCTTTCAATTATTTTGAATAAAGTTGTACAATTAGATATGATTACTCAACATTGTTTAATCAAGGTCAACAAAACAAAACTGATGAGCTGGAAATGTTCACAGTTGTCTGCAAGACACGTTTCTAGAAGCTGCTTTTAGTGACAATTGGTGGTGAAGCTCAGCTTGCAACATACAGATGTATCTTTATCCAGCATATAAAAGACCTTCATTATATTTGGATAAATGGCATATTGACTATTAGCTTGAACATTTTTTTTATCTAGGAGGTAGTCAGCAATTGCTGGATTTTTTTAAACACCCATTTCTAATTAGATAAAAACTCTCTTTGAGAAGAAAGCAGTTTCCCATCATTTTCAGGTGTATCATTTCCTTCAGGGCATATTATAAAGTCAGACTTGTATGTTGTGACTGCTAATTTTATAGCCCCAATCTTCCTGAATTTTTCCTACCAGTTCTCAGTCTTTTTAATGAAAGCAATTTGCTTAAGATATTCAAAGGAGAAAATCCTGTTGGTGAAATTCTCACAACTGGGAGGAACTGGGAGAGGGGGTTCTTGCACTTAGGAAATGCCTGCACTGCACGTCACGGTGTAGTCTCTTCCTCAGGACCCTGCAACCCTCTTTGCTCCTCAGGCTTCTAGTCAAGCCCATGTGAAGGACTACTCAGAGGACACTCCGCCAATAGGCCATCTTCAATAGTAGCGCTGCTCCTCCTGCTGGGGAGGGGGGGGCATTCCTTGATAAATTTGAGAGAATTTTAAAGAAATCATTCACCCAATTTCTATGTTCAATTTCTATGTTTCTACTGTATGCCTACTTCTCATGGAGAATTTTAAGAGATCATATTGCCCAGCTCTGATAGTTTATTTAAAACATTAAATGTGGAAAACAAACTTTTTTGCTTGACTAGTAATCAATCAGTTAAATCAAATCAATAAATATAACCTCTGCACAGACATTTTTATGGCCACATCTAATGTATCCTTTCCCAAGCCATTATCTCCAGAGTAAGTCTGCTTGGTTATTTCCAAAAAAAAATTCAAATTACAGTAATTATTTAAAAAATTATAATTCTGAGGAAAACTTTGCTGTTCTAGGTCTGAGAAATGCATCCATAGTACTTCTCAGAATGCATAATATTCTGATAGAATATCAGAATGTTCTATCTGTTCTATCTTTCTGTAGCTGATACTTAAGTAGCTTTGAACTCTGGACATGCCATTCAAGGAAGCACCAGGGCAGGCCTTTTCAATAATGTTGAAAACAGAAGTCTTTTCAAAAATTATGGAAAAATGAAAGCATTCCTTTGGAGGGTATGTTTAATAAAATAACAAAAAGAAGCCAGCAAAATAGAAAGTAATCTGCCAAGGCCATTACCAAGTCAAAACTCAGGAAAAGGTTCTTAATTCAAAAGAAAAATTAGTTATTCAAAAATAGATACTTCAAAGATGCTTATTCATATAATACATCAACTTATTTTGTTCAATGATTTTTTAACAGATTGTATAATCATTTTTGTGTAATAAAAATATAACCATAATATGGCATGTAAATTTGGATTGTTTGCTCAGTTTCTTTTAAGTGCTGGCATTTTCATTTCATTTTTTTTTTTTAAATCCTTTGGTGGGAACTAAACTTTATTTGCTAATCACTGACCTTCCAAAGGTCCCCTACTCTGGACCACATTTAATTCATTTAGCCATACTAATCTGCTCTATCTTTATGTTATGTACATAACATAAATAAAGAGAGCTAAATGTTGCATATCAGAGAAATGAAAATTTTCACCACGTTTTCAAGACTGGCTGGATGAAAATGTGGAAACAACTACTTAGCAAAAAAGTTCAGTTACCAAAGATTACTAACCAGGCAACCTACTAGAGCCCATTCTTTCTCTTCCTTTTTTAAATGTTGCATTCTATGGTCACAAGAACATATCCAAAGATGTCATAAGAAAACAACAGCAAACAGAAAGCAAAACTGTCTTGTTGGATTAGGCAACAGATAACAACTACATTTGTCAGTGACTGGAAGCCTTTATGGACTTTTTGTTGAAAAAAAATTAAGCCAATCACAAAAAGCACAATGTGCGAAGAAGGGAGCAACAATACAGAGAGAGAGAATAAACTAGAAATCCATGTATTACTGATGTAAAGAAAATTAGAATACTTTTAAAATAACTTTTCTTTTTTCGCTTTCACTTTTCATTTGGAAAACCAGTCATTTCTGTCTACGTTTTAAGATAAATAATCATCACAATTCCATTTCTTCTTTTTTTCTGAGGAGAAACTTCCTTTCTCAAGGCTGATAGAACTAAGGTCAGGCAAAAAGCAAAAGACCACTAGATTTCTGCTGCAGCGGCTACAGGAGGCATTAGGAGTTAAATTCCTCCATCCTAGTACTCCTTGACCTCTCTGCGGCTTTCGTTACCATCGACCATGGTACCCTTCTGCGACGACTGCGGGAGGTGGGGGTGGGAGGCACTGTCTTACGGTGGTTCTCCTCTTACCTCTCGGACAGGTCGCAGTCGGTGTTAGTTGGAGGGCAGAGATCGACCCCTAGGCCCCTAACGCAGTGTTTTTCAACCACTGTGCCGTGGCACACTAGTGTGCCGTGACATAGTGTAAGGTGTGCCGTGGGAAAATTACTTTATATATAGTCAATATAGGCACAGAGTTAAAAAATTTTAACATTTTCTAATGGTGGTGTGCCTCGTGATTTTTTTCATGAAAAAAGTGTGCCTTTGCACAAAAAAGGTTGAAAAACACTGCCCTAACGTATGGAGTGCCGCAGGGTTCGGTCCTGTCCCCCCTCCTCTTCAATATCTACATGAAACCGCTGGGTGAGATCATTCGACGGCACGGGATAAAATACCACCAGTATGCAGACGATACACAACTGTATCTGTCCACCCCGTGCCAACTCAACGAAGCGATGGACGTGATGAGCCAGGGCCTGGAGGCTGTTAGGGACTGGATGGGGGTTAACAAGCTTGTTCTCAATCCAGATAAGACCGAGTGGCTGCTGTGCTTCCCTCCCACAAATTGGCCAAGTGTTCCATCTCTCAGGCTGGGGGGTCAAATTTTACGCCCCTCAGATAGGGTCCGCAACTTGGGAGTCCTCCTGGACCCACAGCTGACTCTTGAACACCATTTGTCAGCTGTGACCAGGGGGGCATTTGCCCAGGTTCGCCTGGTGCACCAGTTGCGTCCCTACCTGAACCGGGAGGCTCTCACAACAGTCACTCGTGCCCTTGTGACCTCTAGGCTGGAGTACTGCAATGTGCTCTACATGGGGCTGCCCTTGAAGAGTATTCGGCGACTTCAGCTTGTCCAGAATGCAGCCGCGCAAGCGATCGTGGGTGCGCCTCGTTTCACCCACGTAACACCTATCCTCCGCGAGCTGCATTGGCTGCCTGTTGATCGCCGGATTCGCTTCAAGGTGCTAGTTGTCACCTACAAAGCCTTTCATGGTATTGGATCTGGGTAATTGAGAGACCGCCTGCTGCCAATTACCTCCACTAGACCAATAAGATCCCACAGACTAGGCCTCCTCCAAATTCCATCAGCCGCCCAGTGTCGACTGGCGACTACCCGGAGGAGGGCCTTCCATGTGGCTGCTCCGACCCTGTGGAACGAACTCCCTGTGGAGATTCGTACCCTCACCACCCTCCAGGCCTTCCACATAGCCCTTAAAACCTGGCTGTCCCGACAAGCCTGGGGCTAAAGACTTGCAGCCCCACTCCGAATGGTATGATTGTTGTGTTTTTTAGCTGTGTATGATTTTTATGTTTTGTATTTTGTTTGTTTTTTCTCCCCTCCCTTGAATTGTGAGCCGCCCTGAGTCCCCTCAGGGAAAAGGGCGGCATACAAATAAAGTAATCTAATCTAATTGGCTTAAATTTAAAATTAAACTTAAATTTGGTGGCCCAGACAGAATTCTTGCTGGGATGATGTTGGAATTGGAAGAATCAGAGCAGTAAAAATCAATTTGTTAAGTGTTAGTTTGACTTAAGAGACTTGTACTAAACATAAAAAATACAGAAGCTAACATGTACATCTTTTAATTAAAGTTGTATATCCTGTAACTGCACAGATTTTAGTGACCACCTGGCACATGTTTCCTGTTATTGTTTTTTAAAAAAAGAAGAGGCATATTTGCAGCACCTTGAGCAGCAACGCTATTATCAAGCAATGTTTACATTCCTGCAAACTTCTCAAAGTTTTGCAGTAGAAAAAGTAGGCATTACACTTCAGAATCTACTGCCGCAAACCTGAACACAAGGTGCTCTACCCTTTTACCTTTCTTTCATTCCTTCCAGAGGTGGGTTGCTGCCAATTCGTCCCGGCGAATTGGTAGTAGCGGCGGTGGGAGACTCTGCCCAGCCGCCTGGATGCTTCTGTGCATGCACAGAAGCATTGCGTGTGCGCGCGCCCAAACCAGTAGTAAAAAATAGGCAACTAACCACTGATTCCTTCCCCTTTCTCATATCTACATTTTCTTTAATAATAAAATAAAAACGCACTTGTAAACAGACACATGGTGCTCACAGTCCGAACTGCTTTAAGAATTCTACATAGGATTCTCCTCTCAAAAAGGGCCAGGAAGTGAAGAAATAGTAACAAATCAGTTGTGCTTAAACGGTTTAGCTTAAATCAGTTGCGCTTAAATACATGACAGCATTCAAACTGCTTTTTTGCATCTTGAACAAAAAAATAAGAAACTGAAGCCGTAATCTAAAATTATTTGCCCAGCCTAGGTACATTACCTAAAAAAATGATTTAAATGTTTCTAGCATGTTTAAGGAAGTGTAGTTCCTGAGCTGGAGCAAAAAATACCAGGAAAAACACTGAAGTGGTGTAGAGATAGTTAATTGAACTATTTTACCACTCCTTAAAAAGTCTAGCAGAAATTATTTTGCTCAGACTTTCCAGATCATTTTTTCTTCAACATAATTAATTGCTGATCTTGAACTTTTTCATCATTAAACTTTAAGCCAAGCACATTCTTCCTCTTCCTATTGACATTCTTTCATTGTCCGTAGTGGCTCAGCAAGAGGGGCTGTAGCTCACCCGAATGCTGCATAAATGATTCTCCAGTTTATCTGAAAAATTCTAGAAGTGGCACACTCAGGTTCACAAGCACTGTGAAGCATTAAAAATATTTTTTTAAAGAATCTAGATTGAGACTTTCCATTCTTCTGTATTCATTCAGATAACATTCTTTTAATGATGATTAGAATCATTGGTATTTGCTTCATTTTCTATAATATTTTTGGATACAAGTTTTTCCTAGATTTTGTTTCTCCCCTAAAAAGTACCAGCTTACAACATACACTATGTTAATTCTTGAATAGCTCTGGGGGTTTTCTGTGCATGACTCAAGTACAGTAGATGATCACACTTAAAAATAATGTTGACTGAAGAAATTATAAAAATCTCCATGCATGTACATGTTTATATGAAATGAAGATAGTTTAGCTCAGTTTTTACATCTAACCTGTTGGAATTTTCTCATGCTGAATACAGAGGCGGGACTGATTTTACTATATAAGTATTCCTGATAGTAGCCTCTGGGTAGTGACTACTTTTACACCAATATTGCTATTGGTATCAATGTCATTTTACTATTGGCAGTGTATCAAAGGTCCCTCCTACTTTTATTCTCAGAACAAGCTTGTGAGTTGAACCAAAGTCACCCCAGGAATTCCACCTGAAGAAAGTACCTACTTTATAGCTATCCAAGTTCCAGACCAACATTTGCGCCATTGTTCCACTGCTTTTCCTTGATGGTAAAATTTTGCTCATCTCTGAACAAACTATAGTGGAATGGACACAATCTTGAACACAGACTGGAGTATTCAAGATTTAAATTATTGGGTGAATCGCTATCCTTCAATCTAAGCCACTTCTGCTGTGACATTAAAATTGAGTGTCAGGAATTTGCATTGAGTTTGTAGGAGAAATTT
Source organism: Thamnophis sirtalis (assembly GCF_051295495.1). Classification (NCBI taxonomy): domain Eukaryota; kingdom Metazoa; phylum Chordata; class Lepidosauria; order Squamata; family Natricidae; genus Thamnophis; species Thamnophis sirtalis. Next base: position 18,880,197 of record NW_028261395.1, read on the forward strand.
ATACAACTCTGCATATTAGTAGATTAAAACAGTAATTGGAACAGTTCATATGGTCAGACTATAAAGGCTCACACCACAACAGTAGAGATTTTATGAGAAGGCAAACAAGATCTCCCTCCCCCTCTTTTCACCATACTCTCGAAATTCCATTTTTTCTCAGACCGCAGAGAAACAGTCCAACTGGCTAAACATATTTCTCTTTTATTGAAGTACTGCTAACTAAGTGTCATGCATATAAAAAGTATAAAAAACTATCCAATACTTCAAAAAAAATCCATACACCTTCAAAAGTTCTTCAGTAGAGGAACATTTTAATGTGAGAGATGAAAGTCCCCCCCCCAAAAAAAGAGGAAGATCTTGATATTTCTTCAAATATAGATACCAAACAGAAAAGAGGGTTTTAACCTATGGTGGTGAGCTCTTAAGCAGTAGGATTCAGCAAGTGCCGGCAATTCTTACCTTTTGGTCTTAATCTTTTGGGTCAAAGTTACAAGCCTTTCAAAGGAAAAACAAAACAAAAACATGATACCTTAGGGTAGGTGGAATTCTAGATGATGGTTCATGCAGCTTATCCTACTCAACACTGAAGCACTGTCATTTTAAAACAATTAAAATGTGCCAGTATCTTTTAAAGTCAATCAAAATACAGCTTGTAAAAATCTACATTGAATACATGTATGGCATTAATTAATATGACCAACTCATCTCTCTTGAACATGTAGAAATTCAGCTGAGAGTTTAAAAGAAGGAAGAACAGAGTTTTTTAGGCAGTACAATCCCAATTACCGTAACCTTTTGCCTAGTTTAATTTTCAGTCTTGAGAGATAATACTAACTTGTAGTAGCTGTCCAAGCATATTGATAAGAAAACAAACTGATATCCCAAAAGTGCAAATTCATTGATAGTTGATGGTGGTATGTCTGGAGCACTTTCTCTTGGTAAAAATCTCTCCTATGGAATGATGGCCAGGCTTACAGTGGGGGTAGTGAGACAGAAAATTCTGGTTGGCTGAATTACAGGAATGGAAGTCCTCACTCTCCTAAGCCAAGTGGCAGGTCGTAATTTCTCAATTGTTTAAGTGAAAAGCATCCCTGACATCTTCAAGCCTAATTAAATCACCTTTTGTCAGAAAAAAGGAACAAAATAAGGCACAGATTTAAAACAACAAGAAGCAGCTCTGCCAGGAGGCTTACAAACATGGAATTTATTTTGTATTTTAAAGCATTTATTTGTTAGTGAACCAACCTAGAAACTTTTGCTTTTGGTATGTGGTAAAAAGAGGGCTGCTTCTCCCAAAATAACAATTGGCATTAGTTGTTAACTGCAGGTTCAAGCATAGTTCCACCCTCTGGTCTCAAGCTTGGAGTTGATAATTCTATTCCATTTGCTAAAGGTGGTAATAAAGATGTAATATCAAAATCAGAAAGCTCAAAAGGAGCTTGCTTAAAAATAGAAATATGTTTTCATAAATAACACTTCATCCTATAGTTCAAAGCCTCTTTCTCCCAAAAGCTCATCAAGTATCAAATTAAGACTGTATCCCCCAGGACCTCTGTAGTCCAAAAGCAGATGCCAATTAGCAACTCCGGAAGTTACCAGTCTGACAGGAAACAACCTTGCTGTGGGAAACTTCCAATGAAAATACAGCAACATAACCTCAAAAAAACCTTTGAAATACCAATGCAAATCAAAACTCTGAGAAGTAGATAAAGCCTCTGCATTACTACTATGGTGAAGTTGATTTTAGGTGAATTGGATTCTCATACTGCACTCAGTTATGTCATTTGCTAACTTTTGGCTAAGTGCAATATGAGAACTAAACTCTGGCTTAATGTAATATGTAAACCCAGCCCATTGTTATTTAGAAGTTAACAGTAAAAAAAAAACTTAGTTTACAATGATGTACAAACCTAAGCATTGACTTGAAATTATAATTTTTCTCAAATGATGGGACCACTATGTTTGAGTTATGACTGGCTTCCCTACAAGTTCCATACAGTACTTCTTGGAAAGTTTTTCTATTAACTTTCTATAAGACTATGAGCCACAGCTTTCTTCAGGAGGGCCATAAAATTATCACCATATAGCTAAATATTTATATGTATTTTCATTTGAGCATAAATAATATAGGACTGAAGAATGCCATCCACACCTCCTCTTAAAGAAGAATGGGGATTATAGGTAACTTTCTAAATAACTTTGAACACTGAATATAGTAAGAAAACAGAAAACCGAACTTAGCTTGATATAGAGGCATCTCACATATTTCAGCCATATATACCATATTGTCTAAACCACCCAGAATTAAAAAAAGATATATACATATCAGTTAAGCAGGGCCAATTTAACAAGAAATGCAATTTAATTCTGAGATCAAAAAATAACTTACCTTTTTTTATCTATCCAAGAATGCATCACTACCAGAAATGGAGCCCCAAGAAATGGGTAAAAAACAGGATGTTTTTGTGTGTTTGGTAAAATGTGCATGGCTCGCATGTGAAAAAAACCCCAACATGCATGTAAACATTTAAGCTTCAGCTATCTCCCTGGCTGATGTTCTGCAGTTAAATCTCCAGGATCTTCCCATCCTGGCTGCTTTCATCCTCTGAACTGAAAGCACAATGCTCTCAGCCTCTCTTTCAGATGCCTCTGACAGTCATTCTCTGGCAAGCGAAAGCTCAAACAGCCAGCAGAGCACTGTTTGGAAAGGAAGGGAGGTAGAGAGATGAACGATTCTCACCATTTATCAACCTCAGAGCTATTCAGCAACCTGGCTGAATGCAGCCAACATTGGATTCTCCATGGTAACCAGAAAGTGGCAGTAGGTGGGAAGAATGCAAAACACACACACACACACACACACCATTACACTACTACACCACAGAACTGGTCTGAAAAATATAGGATATAAAAATTTCAAACGTCAGCTTATATCTTCAGCCAACATTTTTATCTGTATATCTTCTCCCTTCCCTGCAGAAAAAAATATTATGGAAAAGGAGGAAATACATTTCCTGTTCAAGTACAGGAAAAAAGCAATTTCCTGCTTTGTTTACTTCTAATAGAAAGTGAGCTGTCTCTTCAACTATTATTGATTATTTCGAGTTTCTCTTAGGAGTAGTCTATAAAAAGGGAGAAAAACCCCTAATACATAGATCCATCTATGCTTTGTTGATTCTCAGTGAAGTTAATTTTATAGTCAGAGTATCGGTTTAATCTATGTTGTAAAAAAATAAATGGCTAAAAATCATAGGCTGATGGTCAGGCATTTTTGCTATAGATGGGATTATTACTCTATAGGTTTTAGTACCGTATTATTTCACAGGCTCTGTCACATGTTGATACTTTTCTTGAAAGATGCTGTGCAAGTGCCTTTCAGGAGTGCTAAATTAAATGTTTCTGTTCATTTTCTTTGAAATTCATCAAATGCAGAGGTTCACAATTGCTTACAATATTCCAAACTATAAATTACAAAATATGTAGTTTTGAAAAGTAAATATTAAAGATACTGCAAGTTACAATTAGAGTTAAGGTAGTCCATATTTGTATCATAAAAACAAAATCTATTTTAGCACTATGCATGTTTATTAAAAATTGTTTCTATGTCTATGGAGATTCTCAATCATATAGGTTCTGGTTGTCCCAGAGGTGCTTTTCAGTTGGTGGGTTTAAATTTATTTTATTACCGGTTTGCTTGTGCGTGCGCTCACACTCTGGGCGGAGCCTCCCGTCGCCGCCACTACTGGTTCGGCTGATCCAGGGTGAACCGGAAGAAACCCACCTCTGGTGCTTCCAAAAGGCAATTTGACTTTCTTGTTTTTTTTCTTTGAAAATGTTTTATTTCTCATCCAAGAAGCTTCTTTAGTTCTGACTGAATGGTGGGGAATAGCGAGGAATTCCATTCCCCATCATTCAGCCAGAATTGAAGAAGCTTCTTGGATGAGAAGCAAAACTCTTTTCAATAAAAGAGAGGAAAAGAACAAGAAAGTCCAGTTGCCTTTTGGAAAAGCACTTTTGGGGCAAATTGTTTGTGTTTTGCAGATTTGAAATAAGTAAGACTTTCTTTTAAGAGATGGGGAAAGTGAGGGTTTCTAGGTAATACTAAATCATAATTCTTAGGAACACCAACCAACTTTATTCTCCAGTCCTCCTTAAAGTGATTAAAAATGACCTTGCAATATTATCATATTTCAATTTATTTGATGTTATCTCAAAAAGCTTTACTTACACAGGGAATCAGAACAAACTGCAAATTTTGGGAACAGGAGTCTTCTGAATGATACTGAATTACTTTTAATCATAATTAGAACATAGAAATAATGGAGGTAGAAGGGACCTTGGAGGTCTTTAGTTTAATTCATCACATACATCAAGAGGGACCAAGAAACCCTTCATTGTTTTCATTTTCTATTTGCCTAAAAAAGCTACTCTGTCATTAATGCTTCTCAGGCCCTTTCCTTAAAGAGACTCGTCTGCAAAACCCATGTAGAATATCGAGGAAAGCCCTGATAGCGTGGCTCCTATTCAGTACATCCATATTCAGAAACTCCATTATAACAAATGCGGAAGTTTTTTTCTTTTTTTCTTACTGCATTCTTGTGTTCTGCGATGCATGCATTTATACTTCCTCCTTTTTCCAGCACCTTGAAGCTACAGGATATGAAATTAATTTTGAAGGAACCAAATTCATCTCCAAAACTGAACACTTCAACAAGAGAATTATTATGGAAGCTATTGAAATAGAGAAACACCCCCACAACATGAATAAACGTGACGATACCTCCTGCCTACTAGACATCTGGAAACCAGCCCTAGTCAACAAACAAGCCCCATCCAGCACCCAGGGCGTTACAACACAAATCAACAACGGACACACAGCAAGCACCAATCAGCACCAATCTACCAATCATGTTACAACCACAGTCAATCAATCCATTTACTGAAACAAAGCCAGTACTCCACCACCCCAACCGACCATGCTTTAAGCCGATACAGATTATATATATATATATATATATATATATATATATATATATATATATATATATATATATATATGTGTGTGTGTGTGTGTGTGTGTGTGTGTGTGTGTGTGTGTGTTGTGTTGTATTGTATTGTATTGTATTGAGGCCTACTGTAGACAAGACTATGCTTATGAAGGCTAATTTAATGAAAATGATATCTATCAAGAAAAAAAAATAAAGAACATTATTCTTTTAAAATATCCCATTGAATGTACAAGTCTGCTTCTTCAGCTTTTAGAAGATTGTGCTAGGAGTTGCAGGATCTATCTCAACCTTCTCATCTACTAAATACTATGCCCAACACTACCCTAGGGCACTCTAGGCATGCTAGCCCCTTAACTTGTATGGCATCCTGGAGGCATCCATGCAGCCTCCATCTCTTCCTTCTTTTGCCCCAAGACCAAGTGATTCTGTATAATTTCTCCAAATTTCAGTAGCAAAGTGCTTTTTTTTTTTTTTTAGAGATTTTATTAATATTTGTAGGCCGCCCTTTTCCCTGAGGGGACTCAGGGCGGCTCACATAAAATCAGGGAGGGGGAATACAGACATTGACATAGAGACATATAATAAAATAGTAAGCAACATACATTCATCATTCGGGAGGGGCGGATATCCTTATCCCCAGGCCTGACGGGCTAGCCAGTTCTTAAGGGCTGTGCGGAAGGCCTGGACGGTGGAGAGGGTACGAATCTCCACGGGGAGCTCGTTCCAAAGGGTCGGGGCTACTACTGAGAAGGCCCTCCTTCTTAGAAACAGGATATATCCAATAGGGCTAGGATTAATGAACAAACAAATGAAAAATACATAGAATAGACTGCATGCTGTTCCTTTTGTAATGGAAAAAAGGAAATTTAAAATAGAGTAATATAAAGACTTACTGATCTTTTAAACTGAACTATTTTCTAATGGTTCAAATCCTTTTCATAAGCCTCTCCTGGACATGTTCGGTTATTAGCCACTTCCAGAGGAAAAATATTTATGCCTGTATTGATTATTCAGAATTGTGTGATATTTTCCCCCTTGTCTCCCCTCCTTACATTTTTCTCCTACTTCTTGAGTGTAAATTTCAACATATTATATTATAACATAAAGACAAGACAAAATGGTTCTGAAGTGGTGGGGAGGGATCCACGTCATTTTACAACATTTTTTGTGAAGGAAATGGAATTTTCAATATAATATCCTGTTTACATTTTAACCAAACAAACATTTTATCCAAAATATGCCAAACAGGAAATCTGGGATAACTAAGGCAAAGGATTCATTCAGATCCTTAATTTAAATAACTCTGATGCAGTTGTGTACAGAAGGACTTTGCCTGATGATGCTTAAAAGATAAGAGCGCTGGGGGAGAACAGGCCAATGAGTTGCCCAAACTGCAGGAAGCAAAGTCAATAGAGAATGGCCTTTTCGAAAACCTCTCCCTCGTCAGGAGCTCACTTTGTATAGAAAGACAGACCTTCCCTGATCTGAACCAGGGTCAGCTCTAACTTGAAAAAATCAAACCCAAGAATTTTAAGTTTGAAAAGAAAATGAAACTCTACCAAGAACCTTCATCACTTATGAGGCAGCAACCTGGACCAAGTAAGACAGACCTTCTGTTCAATCGCCTGTTGCCATTTTTCCCTCACAAAAGATACTCCTATTGTTACGAGTTGCTTTAGAAATTCCATTTTGGTTAGTGGTTACAATTATGCCTTCCTCCAAACTCCACTGAGGAAGCATAATGGGAGTTGTAGTCAAAGACCGCACAAGAGCACTAGGTTGGAGAAATCTGCTTTCTAAAAGCTTAAATGACTGCATGAATTTCACTTTTACCTAACATTTCTGCAGATGTTGGTAAGAGTAGCTGGACTAATACAGTATGCTTCTGTATCTAATCAAAGTATATTAAATCCAAGAACTGCAAATACTGAAAGATAATACAATACAATCAAATAAAAACCTATACAGGGAATAAAGGGTGATTTTATCTGGGTAGCTTCAACCAGGGGAAGCTGCCAGAATCTCTCCCACATCTCCATCAGAGAGAGGTTTAGACCCAGCCACTCAAAACCTCTTTAACCTATCTGGCTAAATGATGCCACTTCATTTGTTAAAACATGTGCACAACTCAGAGGTCATTTAGTCCAAATCCCATGTCTAAAGCAGACTCCTACAGCATATCTGACAGAAGGCGATCTAATTGCTGTTGAAATCCTTCCAATGAAGGAAAGCCTTCCTCCTGAAACTATGTTCTTACTAAGAAAAGTTTTTATATCATCTGTGTGTGTGTGTGTGTGTGTGCGCGCGCGCGCACTTTTGAAATTCAGGTAGCCTTCAATTTAAGACCATAATTGGGGCTGAAAAATTAGGTGTCAAGTGGTTCAGTTGTTAAGTGAGTAATCATGGAGATATACCTGATCTTACGTCCTTTTTGTCTTAAGCAAGACATCATATGGCTGTGACTTGAAATCTTTCCTGGTGTTTTCCCCACTGACTTTGTTAACTTTCTTTGTTGGAAGCCATCTGGGAAGGTCACAAATGGCAATCACATCAGGCCGGCTGCTGCAATTGCCATAGGTGTGAGCCAGTTGCCAAGCAATTGGATTGCAATTGTCTGACAGCAGCGATGGCCAGCCATAAGTCACTTTTTTCAGTGCCATTGTAACTTTGAATGGTTGCTAAACAAAAGGTCATAAGCTGAGGACTGTAATTCTTTTTTTGTTGTTGTTTCTGCTCCTATTTCCAGCTTCTTATAATCTTCCTGAACCCTAAGGCTGTCCTCCAAGATTCTCCCCCCCCTTCTGCAAATTTGATAAACATATTTTCTATCCTCTCATCCAGATCATCTATGTTCAGGGCGTAGTATTTATTACTTGGTGTATTTCTGTCCTAACTTGTCTTGCCGTATTCTGTAGTGGTCAAGCACCGGGTATGATCTCATTGTTTTCTTATCTGTATAAAAACAAGGCGACTCTTAACATTTTTGGCCCCGTTCTGCAGGTCAAGGACCAAATTAAGTTCCTTCCTTTCCCATTTCTACTCCTGCCTAAATTGATTCCTGAATTAGTCAACTCTTTCCTAATAGCAGAAGGCAGAGACAGGAACCGGTTTTCAAGAAATCTTGCTAAGTTAGCACAGTAGAAGCAAAGGAACATGGCAAAAGGACATATGAATATTTATCCCACTGGCACTGAGCCGTGAATCACATGGGAGTGTTCCCTGGGCTGTTACCCCCCAGTCCTACTGGCCATCGGGAGCTCTAAGCCTTTGGCAAAGCATCAATCACAAAGGTCGACTCAATTAGCATTCTCCTACAGAAGCAGGAACAAAAACCAGAGTTACAGAGAAAAGCTGAAAAAATAAACATCTCTAAGCAGCCTCTGAAGCCCAACAAAGGAACAACAGAATGAACAAGGGCAATTTTATATTGCAATGAAATTTCCCATTTCCACTTATCTTTTTTCCATGTTATTAACAATATGATCAGACATAATAAAATGCAAACTGGTGAGCTGTAATGAGTAAAATATACGCCGAATCCTAGTTTTAATTTATATTTTCATTTTAAATTACATTATATCGATGTAATAATCTCATGTTATGTTAATATTTGCTTTGCAACAAACAGATCCTATTTCTATGCAACACAAAATGTATCTGGAACTCTTCCATTGGCCATAACATTTCATATTTTACCCTCTCACTCTGGAAAGGCAGAACTGGAAAGGTTAGCATTCTCATTCGAAGGGCTCATATATATTTCATACGCACATACCTTCAGTAGCAAAAGTGAGGTGTTAAAATTATTTTTATTAACACAGCACAAAGCAACAATATCTGTCCCAATTAAATTACTCAAAACACTGTTTCACAATGTTTGCACTGTACATGTGATGTGATGTGGCACGGCAGTAGGTGAAAAGCAAGCAAATCACACACGAATCGCAGCTACACATTTGGTTCATGCAGTCTAACAAGCCACACTGTACAGGAACTCCTTGACTCAGAATCAATCATTTAACAAAGTTACAACAGCACTGAAAAGTGACTTATGACCAGTTTTCGCACTTACGTACAACTGGGACGGTATCCCCATCAAACTTTGGGCACTTGGCATGTACTCATGACAATTACAGCGTCCTGGGGTTATCTGAACTCCATTTGCAACCTTCTCAGCTGGTTTCCAACAAGCAAAGTCAGTGGGGGAAGCTGGATTCATTTAATGACTGCATGATTCACTTAACAGCTACAGTGATCTGCTTAAAAACCATAGCAAAAAAGTTGCATGTTGACACGTCTCACCTTCCTTAGCAACATAAATTCTGCTCCTAACTGTAGCTGTCAGTCAAGGGGCTACTTGTAATCTGCATCCTAACCCAAACCATGGATCAAGTTATGACTAAAAAGGAATGTCTTAACTAAAGCTTGTTAATTTACCTGAACCATGATCTGAGAAGCCTGGACTAACAGCTAATGTTATGTAACTGGTAGTCTTCTGGGAAAATAAAACCAATTCCAGAGCACCCTCTCCAATTCTCCCTCCAAGCCCCTGGAGATTTGGGGGGAGGGAGGGCTGCTGGAAGAGCTTCCTATCTCCCATCTGCTGTATGCCAGTTGCAACATATCTGGGGACGGGCTGATCTTTGCAAAGAGCCCATCAGCACAAAAGTTGCTGGGATACCATGAAAACCACCAGGGATCTGACAATTCATATTGTGCTTTATAGAATATCAAGGGGTGACAGCCTTTGCTGTGATTAATGCATATTTACTACGTTGTACGGATGCTGAGTTTCTAGATTCATATTTCATAGCACAGTTTATGGAAGAAACTCTAATAATGGATGGCTTATACATCACACTGAAACCACATTCTGGCTTAGTACTGGGATTCTCAAGCTTTGTGCTGTCGTCACTGTCTAAAATAATAAATAAATGGACCTGTTTCCATTTCTAAAAACATCCAACCACATTATGACAAGGCTTCCACTAATGGATTGGGCTCCCATTTCTGCTAGGATCTGCTGGCCTCCTGTTGCAAGGCATCTTCCGTGATGGGAAAGAGTCACCATAGGTGGGCTGCCTGGCTCAGGCTCAGGGCGTGATGTAAGAGCCCAGGAAAGGGTGTTATTGGAAGAAGGGAAGCCTAAGTCCTGGATGGATGACTTCAGGCAGCCCCTGGGAGCGGTTGGGTTGTGGCTACCAAAGGCATGTAGGCAACTCAGCAAGGGATGCCTATGGATAGGAAGACATACTGCAGATGTGTTCTTGGTACTGGCACCCACATTATGACCTTAGCATATCATGTGGATCAAGTGAATGTGTCTGGGCTTGGTTGAAAATGACCACCAACCCTCAACACTTGCAAATTGGCTTATAGCATCACAAGTCTTGTTAAAAGAATCCTGACCATGTATCCACATTACCTGCTAAGCACAGCTTACATTAAGTTTGTGCGCCCTGAACAATATGGCAAATTCTTCTCAGCAACAGCTAATCAATTTCCCCCCTAAGTGATAATTTTTGAAATGATCACTTCATAATTAGTGAAATCACTAATTTTGTGATGACTCGACAACCATCTCTACCTATTTTTAGCCCCCAAACAGATGTGATACTCTGGGTATTGAATAAACAATGAACTGCAGACTTCCACAATTGTGAATGCCAATTCCTCATATTCCCCAGTTACAAAGGCACCATTGAGAATTATGTTAGGCACATCTGGAGATCATCTAAATTTGGAAAGACTACCATACAAGATGGATGGTCCATTTTTTAGTTTATGGAAGAAAACTGTATATCCAGAGTGAGAGTCACAATCACTGGAGCTGCTCTATCTGTAGGATGCCCCTTCACAGTTTCACTGGTTGACCAGAGCTTCATATATATCGTATGTAGAACCTTGAACCTGGTGTGATAGCTGTAGGATTTCTGTTGAAACATGCACTTGTTTCAACAAATATCGTATTTTGTGGAGTCTAAGACGCACTTTTTTTCCTCAAAAAAGAGGCTGAAAATCTGGGTGCGTCTTACACTGTACATCGAATACAGCATTTTTCATCTCCTGAAGCGCTGCCCCTTCACCAAAATGGCCATGCATACCCTTATGGAGGCCTTCAGAGAGTTCCTGGGGGCTGGGGAGGGCAGAAATGAGCAAAAAATGGACCTTTTTTGCCCCCCCCAGCCCCCATAAGCATGCAAATTTTTTGACAAAAAAAGCGGGCCCATTTTTGCAGAAAATGGGCCATTTTTTGCTCGTTTTGGGGGGGGCATCCCCCAGAAGCACTCTGCAAGCCCCCCTAAGGCTATTTATGCCTTTGGGAGGGGGGAATGGGCCCATTTCCGTAAAAAAAAAGAATGTTTTTGGGAGGTTTGCAGAGTGCAAAAACTTTTTTTTCCTTTCGGAAAGCTCTTTAACTGACTGATGAGAATTACACTGATCAAGTGCTGTGCCAGCAGAAACAAAGTCTTAGGTGCTGCAGATTGTCAGCGATTTCCTTCTCCAGCTTATGGATAAATACACCTGGAAACATCTACCTACCTACCTAGTCTCTTCCTACCTATCTACTGTATTTCTCTCTCCCCCCCCCTTATCTACCTACGTACGTACCTACTCTCTCTCTCCCTACCTATCTACTGTATTTCTCTCTCTATTTCTCTCTCTCTCTATCCCCCTACCTACTTACCTACCTACCTACCCTCACAGTCTCAATACCTACCTACTATCTTTCTCTCTCTTCCTCTCCCTTTATCTACCTACCTACTTACCTAACTACTCTCTCTCTCTCTCTCTCCTTACCTACCTACTGTATTTCTCTCTCTTTCTCTCCCTCCCTATCCCTCTATCTATCTACCTACCTACTTTTTTTTTAATTTACCTCTTCAAAACCTTGGCGCGTCTTATACTCTGGTGTGTCTTATACTCCAAAAATATGGTATTAAACATGCATGTGGTCAGATGCCCACAGACCAAACTGAGACCTGTATTTTGCACAATCTGCGGCTTTTGGATTAAGTGCAAAGATTAACTCCACACAGAATCATGACAGGTGGTATCCCAACCAAAACTAGTAATAAATCTTCTTGGAAATGAGGTTAGTTAGATTTTTAACAAGAGCAATGAATCTAGAACACATAAAATATATATTCCAAGAGAAGAGTTATCTACCTTTCAAATCTCTGTCATTTCAAATCTCTGTCAATGTCTATTGGTCTTGTACTCAGACATTCACAGCCTCTCATGATACAGAAGTTACAGAGAAATAGCACTGAGTGTCTTAAGAATGACATGTAGGAATAAAGTCTAATTGACATTGCAATGACTCAGCGAGAATGACATTATTATACAAATAGTGGAGCAAGGCAAAATTTCTTTCTAGCCTCAGATACTTCAGTTTTGCTCTGGGAAAAGATACAGAGATAGGAAAAATGAAATTGCACTTGAATTTGAAGGACAAATTGACTGTGACATTGTCACTAACTCTTCATCTGTTCACAATAAACGTTTGTTGTTTGTTTCTATGGGAGCCGCCACTCCTACTACATTCATTGTATTTTATATTTGCCCTTATCAGATGTTATGTTATAGTTCTTTTTCTTAAATTACTAATAGTCTTGATTTCAACAAAACATTCTAGTTATATCCTGTCTGCAGCTTCATGCTTTTTTTTAAACAACAGGAAATGGAAAATAACTCCTTATAAACAACTTCTTTCTCAACTAATGTGTACAGTGTTAGTATATAAAGGTAGTCTTAGGCTTACAACAGTAATGGAGATTGCCCATCATGGCTGTAAGTTATCGCAGTTAAAAAGTGGGTCATCCTTATGACAAACCTAATTTTACAATCTTTTTTGTGTTGGTTGTTAAGCAAATGCTGCAGTTGTTAAGCGAACACTACAGTTGTTAAGTGAACCAATTGTTCACAATGGAACAGTTCTGCCAAAATTAGAAGTAAATGCCACTTTTCAACAAAAACTTCATACAACACAGTCATGTGACCACGAGGGAGGGGACCATTGGAACGTCAGAATCAGGTCGCAAGTACTCCTGGGATAGTCTGTCATAACTTAGAACAATCACTAAATGACAGTTGGTCTTACCTGAACTGTTATTTTAAGATGTTTGTAGGATGGGCCAGAGATGGTATTATCACAGTCATTTGGCCTCGAGACTGGGTTGAAGCTGAAGCCACGCCTCTGGGCTCCTCTCCTCTGACTCCAGTTTCAATGCAGTATGTGCTCCCAAGATCCTGAAAACAAGTCACAAAGGAGACACCTCCACCCCCCAATACTGTCTATCTAACCTAGGGTGGGAACTGGCTCATCCTGCAAACACCTCTTAAAATAACAGTTCAGGTAAGACCAACTGTCATTTTCCAGAGTGAGTTTGCAGGATGGTCCAGAGATGGGACATACCCAAGTTTTGTCCTAAGGGTGGGCCCTCACTGATCCGACAGGACCTGTTGTAGGACCCTGTGGCCGAACACCGCGTCAGCCTGTAGTGCTGGATGAAGGGCAACGGGGATGCCCACGTCTTCTATAGGTTCCTGGGAGGCCCAGGCCGCTGCACTCCTAGTGGAGTGGGCCGTGATGCCGGCCGGAACCAGTAAGTTCTGCGCCTCATAGACGAGGGCAATGGCCAGACGGATCCACCAGCTAATGGTGGACGGGGAGACCCTCTTCCCTAGTGACAAGGGTTGGAAGAATACAAACAGAGCCTCAGACCTACGAAACTCTGCTGTCCGCCTTAGGTAATCCGTAAGGCCCTTCTTACATCTAAACGGTGCCAACTCTTTTAGGCTTCTGGGCTGTCGGGCTGGAAACCAAGCCCTTTAGCCCCCACCGGCGCTGATCTGCCCTCTCAAGGCTCCATGTGGTCGCTGGCCAAAATGGCCGCTGGGACAGCGACCCAGCCACTGGAGCCTCCAAACCTTGAGATTTAACCCCTGAGTAGCTGGAAAAAACCACCTCTCTTTGTGAGAAGAAAGCAAGCTGAGTCGAGGATGGTCCAGAAAAGGTGAATCAGATCAGGAGTCAAGAATTTACAACCTCTCTTCGGCCAGACCGGATTGAAACTGGAGTAAGAGGAGAGGAGCCCAGAGGCATGGCTTCAGCTTCAACCCAGTCTCGAGGCCAATTGGCTGTGATAATACCATCTCTGGCCCATCCTGCAAACTCACTCTGGAAAATGTACCTTGTACACCTTATGACTTGATGTCATGTATACCTTATCACTACAAGAGAGGAAACCAACAATTTATTCACTGTCCAACCTCAAGACATTTAATTTTAAGAGTGCACAAATTGAGGCCACAGACAGCCATCAAGATTTTATCACTGATATTTTGATATTCTGCTTATACAACAAAGCAAAAAAGTGGTTAAACACACAGATAACTGTGTTTAAGTAACTTAATTTAAAACTTATTTTTGCCCAAATCTTATCTAGCTGTGCCAACTTTTAAGCATTTAGCTTCTACTATGCACCCCAAACATTAGGCTTAACAAAAGTTTTGTAACTTGTTGCCAAGAAATAGGACTTACGTCTAGATTTTTTTAGTATGCTACCTCTCCACTACATAAAATTTTCTAAGAACAATAATTGGAATCAAAGTTAATTTGATTTAAGGTTGAGAGACCGCCTCCTGCCAATTACCACCCTTCGACCAATCAGATCCCACAGATTAGGCCTCCTCCGGATACCATCAGCTAGCCAGTGTCGACTGTCGACCCCCCGGGGGAGGGCCTTTTTCTGTGGCTGCTCCGGCCCTCTGGAACGATCTCCCCGTGGAGATTCGGACCCTCACCACCCTTCAGGCTTTCCGCAAAGCCGTTAAGACCTGGCTGTTCCAGCAGGCCTGGGGCTGATGAGTTCCCAGCCCCACTCGAATTGTTGATTGTTGTGTATTTTTTAATTTGTCTTTGTATCCTGTTTGTCTCGTTTGTTTTTTGTATTGCCCCCTTCCCCATGTGTTTGTTCGCCGCCCTGAGTCCCCCCGGGAATAGGGCGGCATACAAGTATAATAAATACAAATACAAATACAATTTTTTTATAAATGTTGAGAGTGACTGGTAAGACAACCAGGTTGAAGACGAATGAAAACCGCTTCACAGCATAAAATGTTATACTGGACTTCAAATTAAAATAGTTAATTGGGTTCAAAAAAAGACACATTAAAGAAATAGAAAAATATTTGAGTAAAACGGCCAGTCATAAAAAAAAGATAAGTGTATTGGGTGTTAGCCATAAAAGACACAAATTTATAATGGACTGCCCTTGCAATACTATGCATAGGTACGTTCTTCTCAGCTAAAAACAAGCATCAGAGCTAGAAAAGATGCAATCTGGGGCAATCAAAATGATCAGGGGTTCTTGAAACAATTCTCTGTGGAGCCACTGAAGATTTTGTTTATAAGAATGATAATCAACAGTGAATGTTTAAAAAGTACAATAGAGGCAGCTATTGTGGAAAAAGCAACTTCACTATGTACGTAGACTTGGCAACGTCTGGCAGGAGATTCAGCAAGAACAAAAGGAACTATTTCTCTACAAAGCCTCTAATTATTTTATAATATTAACTGAAAACCTATATGGTTACAGCTACTAACAGAGATTGATGTATAAATAGGTAGTAGGTAAATAAGAGGCAAATCATGCCAAATCAAGGAGAATGGGTTAGCATTTAGATTTTTAGGGAATCCCAAGACTATAGACCCGTGATGGCGAATCTGTGGCGCAGGTGCCAGTGGTGGCATGCAGAATCCTCTCTGTGGGCACGCATGCTGTCACCAGCTGCTTTTCTGGTTTCCAGGGCCAGCATGTGCACCGGCCAGTTGGTCTTCGCGCGTGCTGGAAACTCAAAGACCATCTGGGCGGTGCGCATGTGCATGCTGGAAACCTGAAGACCAGCTGACCGGTGCCTGCATGCGCGCTGGCCAGAAAGTCTTCGGGTTTCCGGTGCTCCAGTGTGCACACGCACACGCATTCGTTTGCCACCACTCCTAGAGACTGAACCAGAAAAGGCCAATGACAAACAGTTCCACATTATTGACAAGAAAACACGACAAATGTGCCTATGAACTGAACTCAATTTGAAGACTTTTACTTCTTGTTTATAACTTATTGGTAGCAACTTGTATGTCACTATACAAGACAGAGATCCACCCTAGCTAGCGATTTAGTCTCATCCTGGGAAGGCTGCATTTGTTAAGGGAACAGGCTATTTACTTGCTTTACTAAAACCGAAATACTGCCAATATGAACGTTTGTCATCCTTTTGATAATCCTTAGGGGAAGATGAATATTTTGAGGTTTTTTTCTATATAATGGAAGTTATAGTTTTATATAACATGGCTGTCATGGCCGGCTTGCTGTGCAACAGAAGCCAGAAAGGGGGAAGGCTATGGTTGGAATGTATGAGTGGCTGGAAGGGAATCGAGAAGTTCATGTGCACTGTCTATGGGCTGGGAGAATCTCGACACCACAAGGTCGGATGATGAGAGCCTTCTGAATCAAGCAGACTTTTTCCCAAAACAAAGAAATTGGGTGAAACGGTCAACCTTTGAATTGGTCTCTCAAGTGCCAAGTCACATCCAAGAAGCTAAAGTGCCCTTTTGCTGCGGAATCAGTCCTAAAACACCCAGACGAACCTTTTGTGATGCAGGCAGATGCTAGTGATGTAGCTATAGGCACTATATTGCTTCAGAGAAATGCCAAGGGGGAGTTACAGCCCTGCACTTATACGTTACTGCAAACTTTCTATACCCGAAAAGCGATGAGCTATTTGGGAGAAAGAAGCATAGCTGGTCCAATGGGCCCGCCTAATGTGGAGGCACTTCCTAGAAGGCAGTAAGATTCCATTTGAGGTATGGATAAACCATAAGAACCTGGAAGTGTTCAGCCCCTCCCCACCCACAAGAAGTCTGGTGGGCTCAATACTTCAACACTGCTACCTACTGGGAAAGGGGGAGGGGGAATTTCCTGGCAGACACTCTTTTCCGGATTCCACAGTACAAATGTGCTCAAGAGGTCATTAACTCATCATCAAACCCAGATAGTTAGTGCCAGCCCCCACGAGGCAGCAGAGGACACCAGCATTGCAATCAGCCAAAGATCTGAGGCAACCATTGAGAGATGCTTTGGCAGACGATGAGTGGTTTCTACAAGTGAGTCACAATACTGGGGCAGAAGGACATTTTGGACTCTCTATGAGCCGTGGTGGTGCATTAGTTAGAATGCAGTAGTACTACAGGCTACTTCTGCTGATTGCTGGCTACCTTCAGTTTGATTCTAACTGGCTAAGGTTTATTCAGCCTTCCATTCTTCTGAGATCCGTAAAATGAGGACCCAGATTGTTGGGGGCACAAGAGCTGACTCTTTAGAGCAGGCTGTAAAGCACTGTGAAGCAGTATATAAGTCTAAGTGATACTGCTACCTAGTGAAGAGGCAGATCTGATGGCCAAAGATGAAGAAGGACATAGAGCGGATGTCTGCAACCTGCGGCTCTTTGGGCCTTCATCAATGGCTGGCCTTTCCCCTCACCCTCCCCTCCCAGTCACTGTTTGCCTGGCCTGAAGGTAAGGGCAATGGTGAGGGATGAAGAAGCGACTGGGGCTGATTCTCTGGCAGCCTCATTCTTGCTGGAGCTTCTTCTGGCTCTTGTTGGTGCTGGATGTGCCTGGGTCACTTGGGTAGACACGAAACCTGCTCTCCATCCTGAGATACTGGCCCAATTCCACTGCGTTCGACGCTGGCTTCGCTAACACAAGGGTTGGTGGGTGAGAATGGGATCCGGAGGATGGGACGATGGAAAGGGGAATGGGCTCGCAGCGCCCAGCCACGGCTTTAAAACTTGCAGAAAGAGGGGGAGAGGGGGGGAAGAGAGAGAGGAGGGAAAGAGGGGATGAGAGAGATGGGAGAGAGAGAGAGAGAGAGAGAGGGGGGGGGGAGGGAGGGAGGGAGGGAGGGAGGGAGGGAGGGAGGGAGGGAGGGAGAGAGAGAGAGAGAGAGAGAGAGAGAGAGAGAGAGAGAGAGAGAGAGAGAGAGAGAGAGAGAGAGAGAGAGAGAGAGAGAGAGAGAGAGAGAGAGAGAGAGAGAGAGAGAGATGTCAAAAAGGTTTTGTGGTTCCGGGTGTTTTTTAACAACCAGTTCTCTGCCCTAATGGCTGGCTGGGTAGGTGTGGCTGGGGTGGGGTGTCATGTGACTGGATGGGAGTGATGTTGAGTTGGCCACGCCCACTCAGGTTTTGTGGCTCCCAGTGTTTTTTCTGTGGGAAACGGGTCCAAATGGCTCTTTGAGTGTTTAAGGTTGCAGAGTCTCAACATCTTTTTTATAGTGACCAAACCTGAATTCAGTATTCTAGGTGTAATCTTACTAAGGCTTTATAGAGTAGTATTAGTACCTCATTTGATCTTGATTGTATCCCTCTGTTAATGCAATTTAGGATTGCATTGGCTTTTTTGGCTGCCACCACACACTGCTGGCTCATATTTAATTGGTTGTCCACTAAGACGCCAAGATCCCCTTCCTGCCAATTACCTCCCTATGACCAATTAGATCTCACAGATTAGGCCTCCTCCGGATTCCATCAACTAGTCAGTGTCAACTGTCGACCCCCCTGGGGGAGGGCCTTCTCTGTGGCTGCTCCAGCCCTCTGGAACGATCTCCCCGTGGAGATTCGGACCCTCACCACCCTTCAGGCTTTCCGCAAAGCCGTTAAAACCTGGCTGTTCCGGCAGGCCTGGGGCTGATGAGTTCCCAGCCCCACTCGAATTGTTGCGGCTGTTGATGAGTTTTTAAATGTTTTCTGTATTTCTTTTGTCTTCTTTGTTTTTTGTACTCCCCCTTTTCCCTATTTGGTTTGTTAGCCGCCCTGAGTCTCCTCGGGGAATAGGGCGGCATACAAGTTTAATCAAATCAAATGAAATCAAATAGTTACTGCCCTCAAGCCTGATTTCATCCAGTCTATATGTGTACTTTTGTTTTTTCTTGCCTAAGTGTGAGTCTTTACCCACCTGGCCCCTATAGGTTGTTGAAGCCAAAAATTCTATGTAATGTAACCTCATGCACTTTTGCTTTCTTCTAGGACTAATCTTTCTTCTGGAGGGTCAGCATGTCATGGCCAATTCGAAGCCAGACAATAGAAATTAAGGAGGGGGAGGGAATGTATGGGTGGCTAGGAGGGAATTGAGGAATTCATGTTCCTGGGATAATCTTGACACCTCAAGGTCAAATGATGAGAGCCTTCGGAACTGAGCAGACTGTTTCCCAAAACAAAGACATTGGTGGACAATGGACAGTGGGTAACCCAGGGAGGAAAGAGGAAATTTTAACTATGCAGTTTTTTGCGTGAAAACGTCAGAACTGTCTTTGATTCTACTGTGCCTATATGGATCTATCAGTAAAGTTATATTCTTGATAAAATAATGTATCAGGAGTATCTTTTGCTCCATATGCCAATGGGACAGTTGACAATGACACATACAGGGAAGAGAGTCAGAAAAAAAAACCTTTCAGTTAAATAACACTGGAAAAAATGATCACACCATATGAATGGGTATCCTTGAGAAGAAAAAAAAACGAGAAATAACTGAACTTAGTGCTAACATCTTGCCAAATGTTAGGAGCAACTTGCTATTTTAAGACATCCAGCTTCTGAAAAACATATTTCATTATTAAAAAGAACTTCATATGGGAACATAAAAAGGTAAAAGCAATAAAATGGTCAGAAAAAGTCTTATGCATTAAACAATTGCTCAGAAGTTGTTACTGTTTACTGACGGTTATCTACAGACATACCATTGTAATTTCTGTTATGAAAAAATAATAAGAGGGGTAACAAAAGAAGACAAAATCCTGAAAATGCCCAATCTTAAATCTCTGTATCTAGGCACTGCTAACGATGAATGCGTAAAATTTTCAGAGAGAAGATGCCTGGAGCCTCTTAACTGGACAAATGTAGTATTCTCCCACTATCTTTCAGATGGTTACTCTTCAGAATAGTACATTATAAAGTTTTCAAAGTTATTGTTTATATTAACATAGTTTATGAACATACGATTTGCTCACAATGTAAAATCAATATCAAGTTCATGAAATAACACAAAATGCTAGGTAGACAAACAGGGGAAAGAATCTAAAGCAGCTTTTCTCAATCTTGGCAACTTTAAGATGTATGGACTTCAACTCTCAGAATTTTCCAGACATCTTTTTGTTATCCCAGTTTTGCGGGCTAGGGAGTTCTGAGAGTTGAAGAGAGTTGAGAAACTGTGAACTAAAGGGTATACTGTAGAAAGCCAAAAGGAGATGGGATCTTGATTGAAAGCTAACAATCTTTCAAATTTCCAGATAATGGCCAAGTCAGACACTTCACTAAGTAAATGTTTTGGAAGTATTACCTTTATAACTGTAATAATTCTAATTTTAAGATAGAGGAGCAATATTTCTGCAATTAAAAACAAACTATCATTGTGAAACAAGCTAATATTTCTTTTTACATAATACAAAATAGTGTTAAGATAAATATAATCTGCTGTATACTGACCAGAGTTACTTTTTTGTAAAGGGGCAGCTATATCAATGTGATAAATAAATCAATAAAGGATAAATTTATTGGGTTTTTCATTTCAAAAAGGGTAAAAAAGTAAAAACTTATTTCTGGCAAGCTGAACTCCTAGTGACTGTGCTGTTTTCCAGACAAGCAGAAGAAATGGTTTGCCAGGGATGTCTTCTGGCCTGCTATTTCAGTTTGGGTTTCGGGGATCTCTTTATGCCTCCCATCCAAGAACCAAAGAAGCTATGATCCTATTTAGCCTTCTATATGTTTAGCCATTTCAAACCCTGGTTTACATCCCAGAGTACCAAAGAAACTGGTAGATGTGATCTTGGAGCAAAATCTTTCAGGTCTCCTGGAGCACGGGAGAACAGTAAGGGGACTGGAAAAGAACTGATATGATCCCAAAGCTTCAAGAAGGAAAAAACAAGTGATCCAGGAGTTTACAGACCAATCAGCTTGACATCAATGCCTGCAAAAATTCTAGAAAAGATAATCACACAGCAGATTTGTGAGCACCTAGAAATGAACGAAGTGTTCACTAGAAACCAGCATGGAATTGTTAAGAACAGATCATGCCAGACAAACTTTATTGCTTTCTTTGATTAGATAAGAGAACACCTATAGCAGAACGGGTTTGTATATGTGGTAAAGAGAAGTGGAAGATAATTCACATGTTCTATTACACTGCGAGCTATATGGAGCTTGTAGGTCTGCACATATTCTCCCTTTATTAGAGAGATTGCCAGGAAGGGCAGACCATTTTTATCTAGGCTTTTTCCTCCCAGACACTAACCTGGCTACCATGTATGCAGTGGCAAAGTTCTGTGCTGTTGCAATGTCCATAAGAAAGAAAATTGGCTACAGAAGTATAGTACCATCTTGTACCAATTATCTAGACATACCTTTAACAATCTTTGGACCATTATGTTATTATCCACTTTTAATGTCAATACTTTTTAATTATATTTTAATATTAGTATTTTTAATATAGTGTAAAAACTAATGCGTATTGCTGGTCTTTGACCGTAATATATTACTTACTTACTTACTGCTTTCTTTGATGATGAAGTGACTAGATTAGTGGATCAGAGAAAAGCTATGAATATATTTTACTTGGACTTTAGTAAGCCATTTGACAGAAGTAGACCATAACCTACAATGTGGGAGAAACACTACCCCCATGAGATGGATTTGCAGTTGGCTGACCAACCGCACGTAGCATGCAATGCCTAACGGAATTGCATCTACATGGAGGGAAGCATGCAGTGAGGCACCTCTACCTTTGGCCAGGTGCTCTTCGACATCTTCATAAATGATTTAGATGAGTGGATCAAAGGGGGACCCATCAAATTTGCAGACAATATCAAACTGAAGAGCATTGCAACCACTTTGGAAGATATTCAATATTTAGAAGGATCTTGACAGACTTGAGTATTGGACCCTATCCAACACGATGCAGTACGATGGTGAGGAAAGCAAGGTCCTGCACTTAGGCAGGAAAATCCTATTGCACAAGTATGAAATAGGCAGTACCTAGTTCAACAATAGTTCAGAGGGGTCCTGGGTTCCAAGTGGACTTAAGTATGAGCTAGCAATATGCTGCAGCTGCCAAAAAAGAAGTAGGATTAGAATCAGAATAGAGCTGGAAGGGATCTTGGCGGCCTTCTAGTCCAGCCCCCTGCTCAAGCAGGAGGCCCTATAGCATTTCAAACAAGTGACTGTCCCGTCTCTTCTTAAAACCTCCAGTGATGAAGCACCCACAACTTCTGAAGGCAAGCTGTTCCACTGATTCATTGTCTTCACTGTTAGGAAGTTCCTCCTTAATTCCAGGTTGCTTCTCTCCTTGATTAGTTTCTATCCGTTGTTTCTTGTTCTGCCTTTGGAAAATAAATTGACTCCCTCCTCTTTGTGGCAGCCTCTGAAATACTAGAATGCTACTATCAAGTCACTCCTAGTCCTTCTTTTCTCTAGACTATCCAAATCAAAATCCTGCAATTGTTCTTCATATGTTTCAGATAAGTGATCGTCCAAAATCTCCAGTGATGAACCACTTACAACTTCTGAATGCAAGCTGTTCCACTGGTTAATTGTCCTCACTGTTAGGAAGTTTTTCCTTAATTCCAGGTTGCTTCTTACCTTGATTAGTTTCTATCCATTGTTTCTTTTCCTGCCCTCTGTGGTTTGGAAAATAAATTGACCCTCTCCTCTTTGTGGCAGACTCTCAAATACTGGAATACTGATATCATGTCCCCCCCCCCCCACAGTCCTTCTTTTCTCTAGACTAACCAAACCCAAATATTGCAATCGTTCTTCATATGTTTTCATCTCCAGGCCTTTAATCATCTTAATTGCTCTTCTTTGTACTTTGTCCAGAGTTTCAACAACTTTTTTGTAATGTGGTGACCAAAACTGGATGCAGGATTCTAGGTGTGGTCTTACTAAGGCTTTATAAAGTGGTACTAATACTTCACATGTTTTTGATTCTGTGCCTCTGTTTATACAACCAAGGATTGTATTAGTTTTTTGGCTGCTGCCACACATGGCTGGCTCATGCTTAAGTGATTGTCCACTAGGACTCCAAGGTCCCTCTTAAAGTTACTGTTTTTGAGAAAGGTTTCGCCTAATCTGTACTTGTATCTTTGGGTTTTCCTGCCCAGGTGTAAAACCTTGCTTTTCTCCACATTAAATTTCATTTTGTTGGATAGGCCCATTGTTCAAGTCTGTCAATATCTTTTTGAATCCTGAGTTTGCCTTCTGGGGTGTTGGCCATTCCTGCCATCTTGGTGTGGAATAGGGATAGGTCACTCTTGCCTTGGGAAGAGGGATGACCAAATTAATAGGTACTCCACATGCACTAAATAAACACCAATAAAATTACTATATTTCTAAATGAAAATAAAAATGGCCTCATTTAAGTAGGAACAATTGTTCAACTGTGAAGGAACAGTTCAATAAGAAACAGGATGTAATAGTTTTAGATAGAAACCCTAATGGCACTTTTGTTCCTGTTTAGAATTGCTTGCCATTATATCAATTAATCATTAAAAGGTTTATTACATTGCCAGGTTATCCCTGATTGCTCTAGTACCTGCAGCTAACCTGGTCTTGGGTTGATTTGCTGATGACAAATGACAAGATAATAAAAGATTAAGAGATGTTACCTACCCTGGACAAACAATGGATAATTAAATATTGCTGCCTGATTTACACACTTTGAATGGTCCTCACCTTCTCTCATACCTCCTACAACATTTTGAAAGCTTCCAATATGTTTAAAATGAAGTGTTAGGTCCCACCACTGATATTACAGACCATGGTTATAAAATCACAATTAATGGGTTTGTGGAATTAAGCCCAAACCAGACCAAGCCAAGCTATATTACACCCTCAGCATCATCTAATCTACCCCATCCATCTTTACCAATGCAATAGATGGCTAAAGGACTCTCTCTGCTTGGGGACTGTTCCTCTATAAACCTTCCTCCATGCAAAAACTCAACCCCCCTCCGCTGAAAAATAAATTAACAAACCCATGAAATTTCAAGTTATTTGCTTTATATTCTATGGCTACAGAACTTCAATGAAAAATTAAGTTAAAAATAACTTTCCATTGATTTCGAAGAGACATTTCATGAACATAAACAGGAAACTAGATAAGAATTGTGAGGAGATGGACAAAATTATCTGTTTTCTGCCTGCCTAATACATTCAACTGGCCCAGCAAATTTATAGCTTGCATTCAAACACTATAAATGGAAATGATGAAGAAAATGGTAAGAGCATACATTATTATATGGCCCAGGGGTACGTAATGTCTTCATTATATAAACTGACATACACAGAAAATCACTCTCTGTGAATTTATGCAATTAGAAGCAAGTACATACAACACTTAATTCTCCAGCCAGTATATATTATAATTTTTATATATATATATATATATATATATATATATATATATATATATATATATATATATATATATATATATATATATATATATATATATTATATATTATATATTATATATTATATATTATATATTATATATTATATAATATATTTCTATTATATAATATATATTATATTTCTATTATATAATATATAATAGAAATAACTGCAGGAATTGACCAAATCTTGCAAATTGCTGATATTTTCATCTGCAAGGTGGATTTCTCTCTTTAAAAGGAGAAAATTCTCATCAACACTGTCTGAAATATTTTTAGAATTTGATTCTAATTGCATTTAAATTAGAGTTGGACAGCTTATAGTCCATGAACTACATACTGTATATACAAAGGAATACCAGAGCTTCCTAGAATGATATTTCTTTTTGTGAATTTTGGGAGTTTGATGATGTTTCTTGGGATGATGATATGATGATGATGATATGGAAGAATAGCAAACATGGATGGGGACAAAGGAAAAGAAGAAAAAGAAGCATTGAATCACACTCCTAAAAGACCTGGGTGAAGAACCAGGTCTTCTGGGTCCTTCAAAAAACTAGCAGGATGGCTTCAATCTTCGGAGGAACCTCATTCCAGAGGGCAGGCATCATGACCGAGAAGGCATGCTTCCAGGGTCCCAGTAGACAGCATTGTTTAACTGACAAAAGAACAACCCTACCAGATTAGATTGACTGGGCATATACTATAGGACAGCAAATGGCGCTTCCTGCGCTTGCCCACCACTGGTTTCCAGTGGACTGGTTTCCAATGTGCCACGGAACAGTATTGGTCCGCAGACCGGGGGTTTGGGATCTCTATAGGAAACAGATAATCTCTCAGGCACACAGGACCTGTGTCATGTAGGCCTTTATAGATAATGAGCAGCATTTCAAATTGCATTCAGAACCAAACTGGCAATCAGAGCCGTTTGTGAAGCAGAGATGTTACATGAGCATAGCAAATAATGCTGATCACTGCCCAAACAACTGCATTATGGACCATGTGGTCTTCTATGTGGTCTTCAAAGGCAGCCCTATTTAGAAGATGTTACATTAATCAAGGCTTCAGGCAACCAGGGCATGAATAGAAGTCTAAAGGGCCCCCTCAATCTAGGAAATGGTGCAACTGGTACACCAGATGAAGCTATGCAAAAGCCTTCCTGGTCACAGCTGTCATTTGTCATCAAGCAGGAGCAGAGAGTCTAGGAACACCTCCAGCCAAGGTCAAAGATGTAATATCTCCAGCTGGCTGTGTCTGTGTCAAGCATGAACAAGCAGAGTCACACAGCTTCCAGTTCTGTTCCCCAGGACTGAACCTCAGCAGCCTCATTTGGCTAGTCCAGAAGAGAGATCATTGTATGTCAACAGTATAGGATGATACCAAACTGGCAGATGACCTCACCCAGTTTCATGTAGGTGTTGAAAAAGAACGGATGACAGAATGGCACCCTGAGGCCTAGGGAACAATCTCTCCCTATCAACCAACCAACACCCGCTGAAACTAACCACAGAGAAAGGAAGAGAACTCTCATAAAACACTGCTCCCAATTCCCAATCTACTCATATCAACTTTCCCATTTTGGGAGGTTTATGGGTCAATAGCTACTAGGCAAGAGGCAAGGATAAAATACACCTCCTAGGCCAAAGTTTTATCTATTCCTTATTTAATTTATATAAAACAATTCTGTAAAACTATTAATCAAATAATAGGTGAGGAAAAACTTTATGAAAGCCACTTCTACAGTGAATTGGTTCAATAGTGACTAAGAGATCATTGGTACAGTATTACCGTGTTTTCCTGAAAATAAGCTCCCCGGATAATAAGTCCAATCGTTCTTGTGAGTGCATGCGCTAAAATAAACCTTGAAAATAAGCCCTCCCCAAAAATAATGCAACACAGCAGCAGCCATGAGGTGACCACACTCGCCGCCTCCTGCACTTCAAAAATAAGACCCCCCTGAAAATAAGGCCAAGAGCTTTTTTTGGGGGGGGTGTCAAAGAAAATAAGATCCTGTCTTATTTTCGGGGAAACAAGGTAACAATGAACTTGATTAAAATTAGTTCCACTCAAGGGTCTAAAACAGGAACATCTAACTTCCATTGGCTTGTGAGGGGCATGCAGGTTTAAGCTGCCTCTCAAAGACTGCTGGAAGGCCATTAAGGGACTTTGGAAGTAGACCCTTCCCATTCCCTATGAAACATCTTTTACCTTGTGATCTGCCATCTTTCCCCAGGCATTGGGATAGAGAGAGGCTACAGTGAATGCAAGGCGTTGTAGTCTGCATTGGGGAAGTTTAGTTGTGTTCTCAGGCTTTTTTGAGTTTACAGATTTTATTGATTTGTTTCTATTGTTTATACATATTGTTTTATTCTTTGGGTATGACTCACCCAAAGTTGGGGTTTTTTAAAAAAAATATCCTGCCATTATTGCTGTTATAAATAACTCAAGGAGCAAACACACCTAATATTCCTTCCACCTATTTTCCCCACAAAAACAATCCTCTGAGGTGGATCAGCATGAGAGAGTGACAGGCAGGACTAGAACTCATCAACTCCTGGTTTCTAGCATGATGCTTTCATTACTAGAGCAAAATGGCTGGCTATATAAATGTTTTAAATAAATAAATCTTAGCATACCTCTTTTACAATGCTTGTCCCTGATCACATTGATAATATAACGATGAAATTGTGCATTGTAATGTCATAATGCACGTTCAAATTTTTTGTTCTTGGGTCACAACATCACACACAAATATATAACAAGCCGACTTGTGTCACGATTCCTGTTTCATTGCTTGCCCCCATGTGGGCATCTGTGATTACACAAATATTTGTTCTCCATGTGGATAAACATGTTTACCAAAATAAATAAAAACCGAACACTCCTACATCCATGCATCCACACAAGTACTGGTGTACATTTTTAATATTTATTTATAATTAAGCTTTTTCCCTCTCTCCTGTTTTGTGACCTTTGTGGAAAGGTTTAGGAAAAAAGACATGACACCCTGCTGTTTTAGAAGAGTCATTTCTGCCACAGCTCCCTTTCTTTAAATCCTAAGCTCTGTTTCCTCTATGATTCATGCAATTCATTAACTGTGTAAAAAATAGAAACAATGCAAGTAAAATGAGGTGATCTTAAAATTGTATTTAATTTGGGTCTCCCTTGCAAGCACATTCAGGGGAAACAGTAGCATTGGAGTAAAATAAGCATGTGCTGGGGGAAAAAATCTACCTTATAGTTAAGGGAATTATCCTGATAAAAAAATCTAGCCTGCAAGACATAAGTAACACTTTTTACATTTTTATTTTCTTGAGATATTTCAGCTCAATTGTTTCCATCTCAATGACTTTTCAAGTAATTTACTTTTTGAAGCAAAGAATGTGAAAAGCTTTCAGAGTTAACCTACCAGAAAATCTGCACTTACTTTAATTGGAGGGCAGGAAGTATTTTTGTGCTTGGTAGAAAGAAAGTCCCAAGTGGCATTTGGATTCAGCTGGCTCTAAGTTTGTGTTTCACATATATCACTTGTCCCAGTCATATTGTTATGAGACACCAAACGGAATTTCACTCAATTATTCTAACTATGGCCAATTATAAATCACCTACATCACATTTTTATGTTTATATATTAATAAAGTAGTAGATAACCAATGTTTTGCAACATGCAATGGCAATTAAGAATCTGCTATAAATTGAATATCCAAAAGGAGAGCCAAGCATAAACATTGCTGATCTGTAATGTAAAACATTATGCCTTTCCCTCGGATTTGCACAATAAAATTCAGTCATGTTTTCCCCCGATCTAAAAGTAACTGATACCACGAAGTACATCTCAACATATTTCAGAGACATAAGTAATATTCATATACATATATATATATATATATATATATATATATATATATATATATATATATATATATATATATATACACACATACATACATACATACATACATACACACACACACACACACATGTGTTTAGGAGCAGAAATATTCTACTTTATATATGTTTAGGAATACAATATATAACACTATTTTTCTGTTAGAATGACAGTATCCCCCACATTGAGGTTTCTCTCATGTATCTAACACATGCATTTACCCAACTTGTTTAGACCACTTGAAAACTTACCATTTCTCTGAAGTTCCTTAAAATATTCATGTAATAAAAGGACAAGATTTTTCAATTAAAAAGCTATTTCTGCCATTTCGTGACTCATTTCCCTCTTAAAAAGAAGGTGAGTGACAAATTTTCAGTGGAGAAACAAAACACTAGAAACCACCTCACAGTATTGATTAGAATGTAATATCTTAACTCATCAAAATAATAAAAATAAATTAGCAAACGGGAAATAACACAATGTCTCGATACAAAGAAATTAAATGCATAATAATTCATTCCATTAAACTAGAATTTTCAAGTTATCTAATATAGCTATTTTAAAAATGCACAAAAGCCACAAAGAAAAGCAATTAAAAACATGTTTCAAGCAGCATAATATCAGAGCATATTAGGGACCATGGAAGCAACTATCGATAAAAAGAATGAGGGGACAAAAAATATTCTCTATAGCAATAATGCCAAAGTAGAAGAAATGATACCAATAAGCCATTCTCTCAACTCCTTTGGAAAACTAAGCTTTGTTCACATTTTACTAAGATTTAGAGTCTATAGTGGTTTGCTGGTTAATGATATTAAGTTTTCACTCCTGTCTAATGTGGTCAAGCTACAAATTTAAATAACACAACAGAATACTTATTTAAAGCATAAGCTCCTCTAGCAATGGTCTCTAAGACTTCACTGATGGAGATCCAATAGCATCAGATAGGTAAGCCGTTAGTAGGGAAGAAATTTAGAAGTGCAATATGCCTTTTATTACAGAAGGCTGATATACTAATAACCAGAATCTTCACTGAAAATATTGACAGCTTGTTTTCAATCTGCTGTATGACAGTGATGGTGGCAAAGAACATTCCGCCACCACTGCATCCTTGAAGTGCC
Source organism: Thamnophis sirtalis (assembly GCF_051295495.1). Taxonomy (NCBI): domain Eukaryota; kingdom Metazoa; phylum Chordata; class Lepidosauria; order Squamata; family Natricidae; genus Thamnophis; species Thamnophis sirtalis. Next base: position 18,909,721 of record NW_028261395.1, read on the forward strand.
AAGAGATTTTCTGAATAATTCAGGTTTTCTGCAATCTTGTCCAACTGTAAATATTCAGGAATTCTTGGGGCATGTTGTAACATCTTTCTGAATGTTTTCTTAATAAAACTACCCACATATTCTGCATCTTATACTGCTAGTAATGATTCATTAAAACTGCCTTTGAAAACTGGAAATTCTCCAGATCTATAAACTTCAATTCCCAGAATTCCTAACCAATATAGCCACTGCTGAGAATTTTGAGTCAAAATCCGATCATTTGAAAGTATCAGGTTTGAGGAAGACACATCTACAATCTACAAATCTATTCATAATACTATTGAATTTGGTTTGATGTTAATGAACGAAACTTGCTTTGTAAAAATGTGCGTTGCCATCTCCTTAAGAAAGCCAGGAACATCTCATTTTGATGAATACTGTATCAAATCATGAATCCCAGGAGAACAATTTGGCTCTGTTCAGAGTAGCTCACTTCTCTTGCCTCCCTTCATTAGTTGTGATCAACAGGTAATATCTGTTTCTTTTTACATCACTGTTGCCATAAAAGTGGCACTGCTGCAATTCTTTCTGAAGACCCTTGCTCTGGCCACATAAATCTTAATGGCTGTTAATCGCTCATAAATATTCTCTTTCTGGAAAACAATATTCCATAGTAATGTATGACTATTTGGATCCAAATAAGATGATGATGCCCTGCCATCATCATCTTAATTTGAAGGCATATTTTTGAGACCACCTGGCTACTGTGTGAGTCCAGGAAAATCCATGAGAGGTTTGGTTGTCATGCCCATGGATCATAATGCCACAATATTGTATTGTGCAACAAATTAATATGATCATCTACCTAAAAAATGTTGCAATAGAAGTTTCTTGGAGGCTTCTGTCTTGTAGTTGGAATAGTAGGCCTTTTTATTCTCGAGTATCTGGGTTGTGCAATACAATATTGTGGCATTAGAACCTAACCAATATATTAACAGCCATCATGTTATGGCAGAATGATTACCCTGAGCCCACCTATCTATAATAAGAAATGGGGAGAAAACAAAGTAATGAGATCAGGGAGAAATAAAGTGCAAAAAGTAGTGTAATAGTGTTAAAGCCTAAATATAGAGACAGTTATTAAAAGAAGGGTCTTGGGGAAATTTTAAATTGCTGAAATACAATTTAGAAATAAATTCAGAAATAAGATCTAAGACTTGAATCAAAATAAAAATGTTTTATCTCATCGTGCTGTTATTAACTTTCCAAACCCAGGACAGTTTCATTATCAACACTGACACCAACAACGCTAAGTTTGAGCTTTAACAAATTATACCATCTGTCAAACTAAGGGATAAGATTTCTTGTGTTGGAAATGAACTTTTTTTAATCTTCAAAGATGCCTTGGAGATGGTGCTTTTGAATGACGCTGAGTTTCAAGTTCAAATTCTGTGAGATTTAATACCTGATTTTTGTTTGATTCTTCTGATAAATTATGTCTACCTAAAAAGAGTACATAAGGAAAAAGAGATCATGGCCCTCACAAACAGTATAAGCCTGGCAACATGAGACATAGAGGACAGTTTCATGCCTACTACAATAATCGCCAAAATGATGACATGGTGCCCTGCCATTGCATATGATGCAACTATGAAACTGTGTTTCAACACGTGTCATCATGTCCCCCCTCCCTTTCCCCACTGTGGTTACCCATGTATGGCTAACTCTAGAAGATGGCCTTAGAAAGCTACCATTTAAATCATGGGCGTCCAAACCTGGGAACTTTTAAGACTTGTGGACTTCAACTCCCAGAATTCCCCAGGGAGTTGAAGTCCACAAGTCTTAAAGTTCCCAGGTTTGGATGCCCCTGGTTTAAATCCATGGCACTTTTGCTTTGGAGTCCACTACAGTGCTCTGCGCTGTTTCCTTGCACTTTTCAATACTTATTCACATGAGTGAGATCACCTAGGATATGAGCTAAGAAATCAACGTTATGCTGATGAGATCAATTTTTTTCTCAGATGAGAGAGTAGGTGTGCTCAGTGAGTGCTTGTAATGGATAGGCTTTGTGCCAATAAGTTAATGAAATGGAAGTGCTGAGGTTTATCTACCTCAGGGAGTCATCCTGTTCTCTCAAAGAACAAGTGTACAACTGGATGTTCCTTGACCCAGCTTTGTTCTCAGAAACATGTACTGACTGATTCAGAAACTATGTTAGATATAAAATAATTCATTTTGATTTAGCATGATATGTGAAGCCAGCCATCAGCTTGTAAACCATGATTTCATAGTCCAATATCCCAACAAACCATGGACTAGCAAAACATGATATAAAGGAATGTCTTTTTCACGATCAGGATGGCATACAAGTACTTTAGCTGTACTTCATTTTCATTTTCTCACTTTATTTTTCCTGCTTTTTAATCATTCTTACTTAGTACCTATATTACTGGAACAAATTATGTGTTGAAGTACTTGGAAGATACTTCAGAAATTGAAATTAAGTTTTAATGTAGTGTTAAGATTACCACATAGTAGTAACACTGTGATCTTTTAAGGTGAAGGTCCTTTAATCACTCTCACTCAATTCAGTCTGCTGCTTCTGTTCTCTAAATTCTGCATGGTTCAAACATTGAACTCATATTTTTTTGCCATTTTAGATTCTGTTTTGTGTTTTGAATTGTTTTATTTAATTCATTGTCATTTCTACATTGAAAGCTAATGTGGTTATTATTTGGAGTATGAAATAGAAAATGAATTATTAAACTTAGTCATTAAAAACAAGACTTTTTTCTATATTTATATATTCAGCCTAACACTTATACAGCAGCTCTTCAAAATTTCCACCAGACTTAATACAAGCTGTTATTTCCTACCGGAGCAGATGTGGATGTAATCTGGATCTTTTTTTATGTGCACCCCCCTCCTTTTCTACTACTGAGCCATGCTTCTTTCTCACTCAGTGTGTGGTTCTTTGCCATTGGTATTTCACATCCACATTCAACAAACCAAACCAAATTCCACATAAATTGTTAGTGTGCTTCCCTTTCCATTCCCTCCCAGTGCATCAATGCAGGGTGTTTTCACTTTCAGACTTGAGCCCTCCAAAATTCAGACAGCTTGCACATGTACATTGAGTGCACCGAGGAAGGCACCCCTTAAGTTACTTCCCTTCTAGCCACTTCCAAATCACCAACTCTCTTTAGAGCCGGTCACAACCAAGGGACCCAGAGGCCAAGCGGTCGCCCATCGCAACACAGCAACTATCCTTCTAGCCTAAGTTAAAGGACCGGGGAAGAGACCGTCTGCAACGTTTTGGGACCCCGCGAGCTGAAGACGCAATATTTGGGGGACGGTTTTCCCTGCTCGGGAACCGCACCCGAACTCGGGGCGCCGGACGAGGCACGAAAGAGGAGGAGGAAAGCTGCAAGAAAGAGCGGGGATCCCGCACTCGGCACTCTCCAGAGCAGCGTCCCGCACTGGGATCCAGGGATCCATTCCCGCCAGAGACCCTAAGACAGGTGGTGGGGGTGGTCGCCGTGGCTATTATCGCTGCCATATTGGGGGGGGGGGGAGCGAGGAAGGAGGGGACAATCAACAGGGGTGCTTCTCCCCCTCCCCATAGCCCCACGGCCAGCGCTGCCCCCGGGCCTGATCGATTCCTGATCGATGGCTGAACAGCTGGGCTTGGAGCGCCCGTGGAAGGAGCGCCGCCGCCGCCTCGTTTCCAGCAGCTCCGGGAAGGACGTCGGAGGCGTCCGCTGCAGCTGCCCATCCCCTGCCCCTCGCCCGCTTACCTTCACCGACGACGCGCGGCAGAGCCCAGGCGGGCGCCGGCAAGGCACTCCCCCTGCCGCGCTCCCACCGGCGGCTCCTCTCTCCTTTCCCCTCCGCTTCTGCCCCGCTGGGCCTCCCCGGAGTGCCGGGAGCCTTTTGGTCCGGCCGGAGCCGCCGGCAGGCTCCCTCGACTCGGCCCCAGCTCAGCTCTGGCGGGCCGCGCGTCAGACCGCCGCCGCCGCCATCTTCCGCTTGGAGGCGACGGGAGGAAGCGGCGAGCCAGGCCAGGCCAGGGAGGCGGAGAGCGCCGCCTGTCCGTCCGCCCAGTCCCGCCTCTGCCAGGCTGGGGCCGCTGCCGCGGGGAAGGGGAGCCGCAGACGACGCGGGCGAGAGCGCTGCCTCCCCGTCCGCTTCTCGGCTGCCAGGCCGGCGGGCCCTCTCGGGAAGGGAAAGCCATTTCTCTGCCGGCGCTTTATGTCGCCACTTGGCCGTCACTGAGGCACTTTCAGGCTGGCCGGGCTGGGTCGCCGTCGCCTGGTTGGGTGGCCCAACGTTCATGAGCGGCACGGCCAGGCTGTGCCCTTTCCAGAAGCCCCGACATGGGAAGCCCCTCAGCTCCCGGCCCCAAAGGACGATTTTGTGGGGAGCAGAAATGACTTTAAAAAAACTGATATAGAACATATTTACTTATTTATCCTTCTAATGGTTGTTATTTCTCACATTTAATATGGAGACGGTGACATTTATAGGTGTAAGCTTTCATCCATGCCATTATTTCTTTCATATCTGGAGTGATATTTTTAAAGCCTTTGGGTTGCTGTAATATTCAGGCCATTTGGATATTCGGGCTTTGTTATAAGACTGCTAAATGTTCACAAACCTATTCAGACAGAAGGAAAAGGCAAGAGAAACTCTGCTTTTTATGTTTAGGGGCTCACATTCTTTCAGTGATTTCATTGAACCTAATTGGTTCAATGCCATGCCTGAGAAGAACTGCAAACATTCTTTTTTCATTGTTGGAGAGATGGTTTTTTTGGCTACCGAAACTGACCTCATTCATAAAATTAAAAAAGCTCAACTTGAATTTGGGACCAGCTCACACAGCATCTTCATGGTGTCTGAAGAAGGCTGGTGTTGTATTGATGTTGGGCCTTCGGGAAGACTTCAGCACTTCCAAATATTGTCCTCCATCAAAACCAGAGGTGGGTTCCTACCAGTTCGCAAGAACCGGTTCGTCAAATCTAACCGGTTAGAAGAGGTTCCACCAATGGACCCGAAAAGCAGGCCACACCTACAGAAGAGGTTTCAAAAATTTTTGAAACCCACCAACACACACACACACACATTCACAGAGAGAGAAAGAGAAAGGAAGAAAGAAAAAAAAGAAAAAGTGAAAGAGATAAAAAAAGGAAAAAGGGACAGAGAGACAAAAGGAAGAGAGGGAGAGAAAGAAAGAAAGAAAGAAAGAAAGAAAACACATGGCCAGCAAGCCACTCCCACCAGGTCACATGGCCGGCAAGCGACTCCCACAAAGGAGGCCACACCCACAGAGTAGGTTCGAAAAATTTTTGAAACCCACCACTGATCAAAACCGACCTGAAGATGGAAAAAGGACCAAGTAGGGACATTTTGCAGGCCAAAGTGAGAGGCTGAAAGAGGTAGGGAAAACAATAAATGTGCCCTTTAAACTTTGTTGATAAGGAGGCCAAGATAGAAAGCCGCCCAGTAGGTCATCTCCAGCCACAAAGTAAATGAGTTTGAAAAATCCATTTGAAATAGAACTATCAGTTTACAATTCTTTCTCTCATATCTGTATTTGTAGAAGACATGATTTTTATGTGCACCACTTGATTATCATCCAAAGTTTTTGAGAACTATAAACCAATAAAGGGCAATGTTCAACCCCTACACGTTGTGGCACATACCCTCAGATCACATTTGCGGACACCCAATTAATTACAAATTGTAATTCTAAAGGACAACTTTTAAACAATTGCAAAGTTTCCTGAAACCTACTCACTTAATTCGATTCTGAATTCTTGGGACATTTGTGTATGAACACCAAAGATGGAATGATTTTGTGACATTTTGATCGCTAAAAAAACTTTTCTTGATGCCTAGACATAGATCCTTTCCAGTATCCTTACAGATAAGTGATCCCCAACTACACCAGAAGAGGCAACATGGCTTGCAAACCCCTCTCCCAGTGGGTATCCATGAAACTCTTTAAGTTTAAATTAAAATTATTTTAAAATGGCTGAAATTTTACAGGATTGTTACATTTAATGAGATTTTGATATTCCCAATTAATTGGAATTGGAATTGGAAAGTTTATTTATAGGCCGCCCTTTTCCCTGGGGGGACTCAGGGCGACTTACAATTCATGGGGAGGGGAATACAAACAGTGAGACATAAAACAATACATAATTAAAAATAGAACACAACATTCATCATTCGGGAGGGGACGGATTACAATCTAACCCCAGGCCTGACGGGATAGCCAGATCTTAAGGGCTGTGCGGAAGGTCTGGAGGGTGGTGAGGGTACGGATCTCCACGGGGAGATCGTTCCAAAGGGTCAGAGCTACTACCGAGAAGGCTCTCCTCCGCGTAGTCGCCAGTCGACACTGACTGGCAGATGGAATTCGGAGGAGGCCTAATCTGTGTGATCTAATTGGTCGCGAGGAGGTGATTGGCAGGAGGCGGTCTCTCAAGTACCCAGATCCACTACTATGAAGGGCTTTATGGGTGGTAAGTAGCACCTTGAAGCGCACCCGGAGATCAACAGGTAGCCAGCGCAGCTCGCGGAGGATAGGTGTTATGTGGGTGAACCGAGGTGCACCCACAATCGCTCGCGCGGCCGCATTCTGGACTAGCTGAAGTCGCCGGATGCTCTTCAAGGGCAGCCCCATGTAGAGCACGTTGCAGTATTCCAGCCTTGAGGTCACAAGGGCACGAGTGACTGTTGTGAGAGCCTCCCGGTTCAGGTAGGGTCGCAACTGGTGCACCAGGCGAACCTGGGCAAATGCCCCCCTGGTCACAGCCGACAGGTGGTGATCAAAGGTCAGCTGTGGGTCTTGTATTAATATCTTGTAAAACTCTGGTAAGATCACCAAAATCTTATAATACTGTATTTTTCAGAGTATAAGACACACCTTTTTACCCAAAAAAGAGGGTGAAAATTGGGTGCATCTGATACACTGATAACAGCATTTTTGGCCTCCCGAAACCCCGCCCCTTCACAAAAATGGCCGTGCAGAGGCTTTGGGAGGCTTAGAGTGTGCTCCTGGAAGTGCTCTCCACTCCTACACAGTTGGTGAATTTGGTTGTCTGGCTGAGAATTCCATACTCTGTGCATTCCAAAATATATAATTTGCTACAACCAGCAGAATGTGATTTGTGTCGACATTAATTTGGTTAGTTTGTCCTGTCAGAAGTTGGCATTCTGAACAGTTTCCCCAAATAATGGAATTTTGGCTGAAATGAGCAAACATTGTTTCTGTAAAAGATTTGTGGCTTATGGCATTCACTATTTTTATGTAGAAAAAAACTGAGTGAGTTTATCAGTTTGGTTGACTGGATAATCAGTTGTTTCTTTGGATTAGGGACAATTTTGGAGCATTCTGAAAATAGGCAAATTTTGTTTGGATTGAAAAGGAAATTTGACCTTGGTGTCTAGCGGACTAGTTTTCTCTTCTTGATTTTAACAAGAGACTTCCTATTCACGCTCAAAATGCTGAAAGAACTTACTCCTCTTACTCTCTAATAATGTATAGTGATAATTTATTAAACTATAAAGTATGATGACTTCCAACAGCTCTGAGCAGCTCACAACAATTGCAGGAAAGAAATTACAATAAAGGGATAAAATATGACAAGTGTAATAGATCAGTTGGAATGAAGTGAGGGGTCTCATTCTCCCCCTCACCTAAGGAGGCCTGGTTGTAGAATCAGATTTTCATAGCTATTCTAAACAAGGCCACCTGGATCTTGGAGGGAACCTCATTCTAATCTAGAGGATAGGCGTTGCTACAGAGAAAAGTGTTTCTGGGGTCCTGGTAGATGACCATTTTGTCATTATTGGAATGCTACAATCCTAAGAGATTGAATTGGCCAGGCGGATGCTGGTATTAGACGCTTAAGCAACATGCATCGGGCAGTATACCATTGTAAGATGATAGAAACAGTGAGATGCAAATGTACAAAGATATTTTTTTTAAAATTAAGAATAGAATCCCTGCAAAAACAAGTGAGACGCCACATTTTTTTTTATAGAATTCATTTACTCCCTGAAAAGCAATGGAAAAATACCTGCCTAATGGGAAAGGTGACTCCTAAAGGGGATAGGGCATAGAATTCTAATAGTCTCCCAAGTAGTTAATTCCAATTAAACAAATATCATAGCAAAATTCATTTATTCTGATTTTCACTGATAGTCCTTAACAGTGTCATTTCTGCAATTTGCCAGTGCTGGATTAAAGCATAAGCAGCTACTTGTGGTTTTCAGGGGTGTCCTTTGGCATTGAGTCAGACCACAAAAAAAGGAGATTCAGGGGAAGTAAATGTAAGAGCTGCTGAGGTCATGATTACATACTAGGTAGTGACAATAGCACAGCTGTGAATTATACTGTTTAGCAAATGTCCTTTGCACAAAAGTCTCTGGCTTTTGGTTCTGAAAAGTAGGGGAACTATTAAAAAATAGTAAATATTACTTTTATAACCAGCATCTTAAATATTGGATTAATTGGTATTAATGTTGTTAGCAGCCCATCAGAGTGGATATTTTTCTTAATAGTAACTATCAACATAAGAATATCTGAAGCAAAAACAAGCTGGTCACACATCACATTTGATGAAGAGTGTATTAAAATTATTTTAGGACATAGAGCAGTGAGGGATTTCTTCCTTTCCTCCCTTGAAACTAATTCTTAGGTGAGTGGGATTCCTTCATTTTCAGGGCCCAATCATGAGAAATCACATGCAGTGAAAGAGTTTGGAAGGCATTGTTGAATGTATGCCACTTCTCAGCTCCCACTCCCTTAGGAAAACAGTTTTAAAGGGCAACATATAGGTTAAAAAAACCTCAAAATTCAATAATTAAACTAATTAACTAAAGACAAATAGAGAACTATCTTTCAAACCTGTGCAACATTTTTGAAATCTACATGGCAGCTGTTCTCCCTTGGTAGTCACTTCCAGTCTGCACTGACAAGGTGGTCCAGCCCAAAGCCTCTTGTTTGCAGGGTACCTTAGGGTTTTATGCTCTCACCTCTCCAATTTAACATCTACATCCGGGGTGTCAAACTTGCGTCTTCACAGTGGTGTCATGTGATGTATCGGGATTTATTTCCCCTTCGCTATACAGGGCAGGGGCGGGGCCAGCATGTGACACATTCGGCCCGTGACACCCCTAATCTACATGAAACAGCTGGATGAGCTCATCTGCCAGGATGGGATCAGATATCATCAGGATGCTCATGATACTGAAGTATACATTTCAATCCCTGGCTAGCTAAGCCAGGCTGTTAAGACCATGTCGGTGCTAGAAGCTCAAACCTAAATATGGCAAGACAAGGTTATGGATGTGTGGTTCTTCTGTGTGGAACCACTGCTTGGTTCTTGCAGCGACTCTTCATGTTTAGTTCTAAGTGGAATTGTACTTCCCTCTTCTGGGCTCACAACTTCACAGCAGACCAGGATGAACTTCACACAGATTTACTGCAGCAGCTTCATCCTTTCATAGACCAAGAGCTCTATCTTGCAGTCACTTAAACCTTAAAGGTCCAAACCTTCACGTATGGACTACTGCAAAATGCTGTACATTATGCTGACACCAATTGGAAGCTACAGTTGGTCCAGAATGCAGCAATGGGAGTAATTATGGGTCAGTCCAATGCACCCATATTTCACTTCAGCAATGTGACCTACACTGGTTATCAGTGAACCTCTGAGTGCAATTCAAGGTGCTGGTTACCATCTAAAAAACTCTTCAGGATATATAAATAAAAATATATGGTGTGATCTTCATTCATGATCCCCGGTCAGTTTTCATGCAATTTTCCACAATGAATTATATTCCTTCTTAAAAATACACATTAAATAGTGAAATCTTGTAGATTTTTAACCTGAAGGAAGACAAGAAGTGGTAGAGACATCTGAAATTCATACAAATTGAAACAGCAATTAAAACTTTAAAAGTGAGAGTTCTCAAAAGATCTTCAGTTTCTAAGTTAAAATCCCTAAGGATTTGTATTTGACCTTTCTCTAATTACATACAAGGTTGACGTTTTGTCTGGAATATTTCATTTTGATTTTCAGTTCCCCATATAGCTGTTTAATTGTCCCAAATATCTTAACCATACAAGGATCCTCCTAGTATCTAAGGCTCAGTTATAGCAGTTAAAAATCCTTCTCCTTAGTATCTGTGTACACAGAGGTTATCTCCAGTCTTGCTAAACATTTGGTGATTGGTCCAGAAAAGATGGACTGTTATCAAGGGACTGATCACAGAACATTATCAAATTATGCTGGCCAATTTAAAGACACAGAAAAGACCATTAATGGATAGCCATTGTGCTCTGAAAGCAACGGATTTGCTAATTGTACATCAGGTCAAAAATTTATATAGTGATATCAGAGCATATCATTTTATAAGAGGCAAAAGTGAGTCATCTGCCTTCCTTTATGTTTGTCTTACCATACCAGCATCTGGTACAATGCAAAAATCAAGTATGTGATATTCTTCTAAACTGAATCAATCAATCAAACAGATGATGCTTGGCTGTTATCATACCAGTGTACCAATGAACTCCATAAATAGAACTGGACAGTTATATCTATAGGACAAATCTGTTTTAGAAGGGCAGCTCATTTCATTAAGTAATATGGGGAACTGGATTGGACTACATACAGGTAGCCCTTGATTTACAGCCATTAAAAATTATAACGGCACTGAAAAAAATGACATGGCAATTTTCACACTTAACAACTGTTGCAACATGGTCACATAATTATAATTTGGGCGCTTATGTATTATGATTGCATCATCTTAGGGTCATATGATCACCTTTTGCGACTTTCTGAATGCAAAATCTATGCGGAAGCCAGGGTCCCCGTCACAATTTCTTTGCTACCGGTAATTTAACTCTAGTGAGTCACTTGACAACTGTGACAAAACTCACTTTACAACTATGTTGCTTAGCAAATTTTGGGCTCAATTCATAAATAAAGGGCCACCTATATATAAGATTAAAACTACTGGATTTAATTCTCTTAATTCCAAAATTTATGATACTACTTTATTCAAGAATATTATTGGAAAAAAATGGAAATATTTGTCTGAATTGGATAGAGTAAAACGGGAATAGTATCATTAGAGGAGTCTCTATAGTCTTTAACACTACCAATCTACTGTACTATGTTGTATAGTACTGTATTGTATTGTATTGTATATTGTATAGTACTATACTGTAGCAACTTCCATTATCTCTACCATGATATTTATGGCTACATTGAAAATGTGGGAAGACTCAGATATACATATACTTTGTCCTGCATTCTGATGGGGATAAAATATTACTGGAAATTCTAATATAAAGATTGAAGCTAAATTAATAAACAACCTAATAAACAATGGAGATTTAAATAAATTAGTGGCTTCTTCAAGTTAAACTACCTTAAATATTTGGCCACAATTCTGACATTGCTTTATAGGTAATTTCAAACATGCCTGGGCATTATTTTCAACCACTACCTGGTAGATCAGTGGGCATAACTTCAGTTCGGCGCAGCTACATAGACATAAACTCATTCATCTCACTCAGCTGTTTCCAGGTGTACAACACATTTGCACATACCTCACTGCCACCTTGATAAAGGGACATCTCCAAACAGCTCATGCTGTTTTCTCAGGCACCCAGGAAAATAGAAGATTACTATCTGATATTTTGCACCATTTAAATGTTATTTTATTAAATATGTTCAGTTCAAGGTTTCATTGTAACAAAGCTATGAAGGTTCTATTAACATTCAGGAAAAAAAACTAACTTTATTTTATTATTTCACTATCATGCAAAAAAATTGCATCAAACGTGTTCCATTTCCTGTGTAAAACTGGACATGATATAGATGCTTACATTAACCTCAGGAGAACATTAAGAAAGCCAAAGGCCTATAGCTGTGTTTGATAATGGCCATACCAAGCTAAGATTCTCATTAAATTGGAACAGATCTTACAGACGGTAAAAACAAAGACGAAACAACTCAAACGGTTCCAAAAATATGTTTTAAGGATGCAGATACTCAATACAGAGGGATTATTATAAATAATCAGATAAAGACAAGAAAAGATCAGACCTAGAAGCATGCACATCTTTTATTACGCAGTGTAACTAATTTCCTGTTCCTCACTTTGCAACGTCATTCTTAAAAATCCTAGTAAAATTATCAGGGGTTTTATTACTTCACACACTTAGCCCTAGATATGTTTTATATTAAATTTATAGGAAAAGGTGAAGTTTTTGTCACCTTCCAGATGCTGTTGAATTAACTTCACCCATAACCCCAGCTCACAAGCCAATGGTGAGGGATACTGGGAGGTATAACCAGCAACAACTGAAGCGTCACAGGTTCTTTAGTCCCAGTAGAGAGAACATCTCTTTTGCTTGAGAAAACATTCCTTCGCTTTATAAAGGAAAATGAAATTTTGCACAAACCTCTGCAAGAAGGAATGCTTTTTTCCTGCAGTCATAAGCTATTACAAATATTACGGAGCTGAGTTAGGAATTTCTCATTAGAACAACAGAAAAAGGTACCGTATTTCCCTTCCAATTTATATTGAAACTGAAAATTTGTATTTTCCTAAACTCCATTAATTTCACCCTCTATTTTCTATTTAATTAGACAGCAAAAATATACTTAGTCCTATTTCAGGTACAAAGGGAACAACCTAATGGAATTCCATGTTCTCAGATCTAATGAATGGACATAAAAATGTTTGATGTGCATTGTACACGAGGGGCAGAGAATGTCATGGTATAAATCTGATCTTGGAAATTTTTTGGGAAGGCTTTTATCCCACTTCTACTCAGAAACTGAAAAAATAGTAGTCGAACCATAAAGCTGACAAACGCTTCTAATGTAGGAAATAAAGAACATTACTTGCAAAGTAATGTCTTTGTCTTTGTAGCAAAGACAATAAATATGGTTGATGCAAAAGTTCTACGTTTATGTGGTTAAAACAACCCAAAAAAACTACGTAACAACAGGAAATAAAGCAATGTCAAATAGACTGGGCTACTGAAAAAAAGCACTTCTGGAAGTTGCTGGCTCCCTTTGCTAGTTTTATCAGAAAACAAATCAAACTGGGAAACCAGCTAGCCCCATAATTATAGAGATTTTTTTAAAATTCATAGATAATATAGTATTTTAGTATAACACACAGACTAAATTACACACCATACAGGAAGCAAATGCATGGGTGTGCAAATCTTCAGGGCGGAGTGTAACAAAGCTTTTCAACTGTTTCCTAAGGAGCACATATTCTGCAGACCTCTGGATCCCATCTATTCTAAACAATAAAAAATAAAGTAAGCCATTCACATAATTTTTGCCCTCTTAAGATTATTTGCTTTTAAATTCTACCCTTATACGTTGACTTACATCATCGAGGAGTGGCTGTTTGTAAAAACCAGTGCACCTCTGAAGCTCCTATGCTAACAAAACCAGCTCATACTTGTTCCTTAAAACATTCTTGTTCATTTTTATCCAATCCATCAGTGTGAGCCAGTAGCCATTGGCTCATCTTTACTGCTGATGTTTGGGCTCCAGGTGGTTGCTGGTGGGCAGCAGTGTAAGAAAAGTCCTCCTCCTGCTTTACCCCTTTCTTTATGCTGGCCCTAGTGAGCTCACCACCATCAGCCATATCTCACTGATTAAAGCAGCAGCATAACCCGAAGACAAGGTCAATTTCCACTGGGCCTACAGCATCCTGCTGCCTAAGAGGCACAGTCTCTCGCTCTCAAACTCTTTCTCTCTCCTTTCTTTGCTCCAATTCTGAAAGATGCTTCACAGCTGTTGCTCCGTCATCAGCCCTGCAGGGGAGGTGCTGGATACTCCGTCACAGATGATCTCTTTTCTATACAAACAATATGGGTTTCTCTCAGGATTTATAAGACACCTTCATACAGCAGAAACAGACACGATGGATCCATGGAAAAACAACAGAAAGGCGGCAGCACCCGGAGCATCAGATTCATGCAGGGTTTCGTGCATTTGGCTGCTGCCGGTTTGTAATTCATATTTCTTTAAACGTCAAAACGAATATGACCGTTGCTGTAATTCAGGTACTCCAGAGCTGCTTGCTGAGAAGATATTGCCCTCCCGCTGAGTATCTCCGAAAACTGCTGCAATCAGAAAAGAATAAGCATGAAGAGAAAAACTCTGGGATGAAACACAACCAGGTCAATGGGACAAAACAGATTAGGAATTCCCAGGCCTGGATGGTTACACCTGCATTTAAGGTAGTATATTGAAGAAAGTTACACTTCACAGCAGACAATAGTTAGGAGATAGTCCTCCCAATTCCACTTAATTACTATTAATTATTAAAATAATTTCTTCAAGTTAATATTCCACTGGCTGTAAGCTGTCTCAGAGATCTAAAATAATACATTTGAGAAGTTAGTATGGAAAAAAGGACACAGTGAAAAAGAGACAAATTATCTGTTGGATTGTGCTCTTCTAATATTTGAGAATTTAACTAATGTTGTATCTGCTGTATGTCAAGGATGCTGCAGGGTGAGTGCGCAGCCCAAAAATAATTTCTGTGCTCTTTCCTATTCAAAGTGCTTCTAAAACAAATAAAACTGCATTTCCCCTTTAAGCACACCCAGCATAGGAAGTGGGAGGCATGCTTCTGGTGTTGAAACCAAATTGCACAAAATCCATAAAAAGCCTCAGCTTCCTTTTATGTTTTATTGCACATTTGAAGAATAAACTTTGTGGAAGAGGTGACAAATGCCCCTTTTTGTTCTATTTATCATGTTATATGAATAAATAGGATGAGTTTCTACACAGAGAGCCAAAGATATTGGGGTTCCAGGCATTGTAAACTCTAAATGTCCTTTTCAATGAGATACAGTTGACTATTTTTTCTAAAAATTAAATATCCAACAACATTCAGAAATCTCCCAAACAAATTGGCAAAACATTTCAGGCATTAGTTTACAATACAGTAAATAACTCAAGGCAGCAAAGATATCTCATACTCCTTCCTCCTATATTCCCTATTTCTTCTCTCTGAAGAACGAAATGGGATAGAGCACTTCCTGAGTCTCACGGGACAATGCTTTTCACGTAAAAAACCTACATCTATACAATCCCTAAGGTATAGAACTTGGATTTTTTTTCTTATTAGGGTATGTTTTCATTTTTTTTTAAAGCCAACAGACCAACCTACCTTTTTTCTTGACATCCTGCAAGTGTTGCTTCTTGTCCCTTTTCAACCTATTAAAAAGTTTTAAATTTCTTAAACTCCTTCTTGGGCTTAATTTTAGTGTTGACACTACCTTTTTTATTATTTAATGGAGTTACCTTGTCAGTTTTCTTATTTAATTCTTAATTTTTTTAACCTACTTTTCCATTCCCATGGAAGGCCTAATGTCACTCTCATTCCCTGCCTCATTACAAGAATAAGAATTCATAATTAAAAATGATGATAGGAGTATATGCCTGATACTCCTCAGGGTTACAAACTGAGGCTACTTTTAGCAAAAAGGTGTAATATTTATCAAAAATTAGGCAGGTTACAAAAACATCTATTTTTTTATTGTGAGAATAGACTTGCTTTAACCAGGGCCTTAAAAACTTGGGGAAATCAAATATGGTTGTGATATTTGAAACATATATCAATATGCCCTCCAATCTTGCAGGACTGATCAGTGAACAAATGGAGTCTTTGCTGGCTTTTACCTCGATAAATGAGAAACGACTGAACTGAATCCTTTGGTTCTCTATGGCAGGGGTTTCCAATCTTGGCAACTTTAAGACTTGTGGACTTCAACTTCCAGAATTTCAAGTCTGAAAGTTGCCAAGATTGGAGACCCCTGCTGTATGGAATGAGAGGGATTCCTAGGCCCGTTGTTTGACAACCTGAAGGGCAAGGAGATTTGAGCCATTCCCTCCTAGTCTATCAAAACATTTCAACTCATTTCAGTACAGTAGGAACTTCTTTATCAGCTTTTAAGTTACACATAAGAAGTAAATCTCACTGGAACATCCTTCTGATTAAAAGTATTATACTGAGATCAGTTGTATGGGCTCAAACGGCCTTTCCCACCTTCTTTTAAGACTTAATAACATGAATTAGTATATCTGTACATCTTTGCTTGCAAGCTTTCCCTCTCTGCCTTCTCTGCACCTCTGGTCACATTTCAGAATATAAAGTATTTGTATGGCTCACTTTCCCTGCAAGTCTTTAGGCCTGAGGGACTTTGTCTAGCTAAACATTGCTCGATATATTCCTAACAGCACTTGTAGCCTTTCCCAAACCTACCCATTTTTAGCTTCATTGGAGCGGAGCTGCAGGAGCCCCGGAACAATGGTAGTGTACATTCAGCCACTTGCCATCACGGCGATGCCAGACACGGGTCTCTTCGGACTGCATGGTGCGAGGTCGTCCCTGGCCATCAATATATTGGGTCAAACGGATATAGGCAATACATGCTGCATCATCACCAATAACATGAACATGGGGATTCAGGATGGTAGTGTGGATTGGTTTGTTGTTCTTGGACAGTACTGAGGAGATACAAAAAACAATCAAGATTCTTCTAAACTCACCCAAGAGAAATTGCTTCAGTCAGGAGAGCTTGGTAACCATGTGATCCATCTTCATCTCCTTTGTTGTTTTCTTCCATCTCAATCGGGGATGTAGCATCCACATTTCCCTCTTTTGCAAACATTTTTTCCTAACTTTTCTTTCCCTAATCATAGCAAAGCTGCAATCCACCCAGCATTTCAAACACTTTCTTCATAAATTCTAAAAATATTGCTGTTCTGAATCTAAAGAATTCTTGGAAGGACAAAATTAATGGCTTGATCATTTAATATAATTATATACAATAGAATCCACTTTGCCTCTATGGAATATAACTGAATGAGGAAAATTGTTGAGCAGACAGGGATGAGCAGCAGAAAGAGGAAGGATACAGTAACTTGACCAGCCTAAAGGCTTCCTCCGTCTGCCTTTGGGAAGCTATTAGATGGCGACAGACATTTTTTTGCTCCCACCTGGCTGACAAGAGAGGATTGCCAATCTGTATTGCATAGGTTTCCACCCACCCACATGATGGAGAGCAGGGATATCATTACATTGTATTATTATCCTATTCCCGTAATGGTGAACATATGGCATACGTGTGACAAGTGGCATGTGGAGCAATTTGTTAGGGCACACAAAGTGTTGTCCTGCCATCTGACTTCGGCCTTCATTTTCGACTGTTTTTCACCCTTCAAAGGCTTCAGGGAAGCATCCTGAAGTCTCTGGAAGGGGGGGGGCGTTTTCACCTTCCCCAGGCTCCTAGAAACTCTCTGGAGCCTGGGGAGAGTGAAAAATGGGTCCATCATGCACCAAAAGCAGGGGGAGGGCAGGGGTCACGCATGCATGCACACGAGGGACACATAGTATGGGTGTGGGCACACCCATGCACAACCCCCCCTGTGCTCCCCCCCGCTTTTGGCACACAAAGGTTAGCCATCACTGCCCTATTCCCTACCACCTAGACAAGATACCTCAAATCCTACCAAGAAATGAAATTTGATAGCAAAGCTTTTTGCAAGAAAAGAAAAGCAGTACTTTATGGGGCAATAGTACATTCTTCAAACCAAATGCTACCTTTTAATCTTAAGCACTATGTATCCTTAAACAAACCATAAACAGAATTTTCTATTCAATTGTCCTGAATTGTCCTGAATTTTTAACAAAGAGAACTCTTTTAAAAAGCACTTTTAAAATTTGGTAGTTTTAAGAACAAATCTCAAGAAACCAAAAGGTGTCCATCAAAGTTGGACAAATCCTGTGTTACAGAGGTTTAACTGAGACAGTGGATTCATCCAGAGTGAAGCAATTGTCCTCAAACTGCGCCAAAGTCAATCTGGGTCTCTACAACATATGATGAATGATTTGGGGTATCATAAAAGATCAGGGAGCCTCTCCCTACATAGAATAAGATCTCCCTATAAATATCTCAGTGTGGGGAAAAGGAGAAGAGGTCTTGTTTTCATAGCAGCAGCAGCAGCTCTCAATAAGAACATTTCTTTTTGGTCTTCTTTTCAATCACAGCTTTGTGGGAGGGGGGGAATGGAAGGAAGGTGACAGTAGAAAACCCAAATACAAAAGAACAGTTCTATAACAAATACTTTTCACATGTTTTCTCAGTAACATGGTATTTATCAAGGATGAAGGACTTAATTTTCCCATGATTTTACTTGGCAAGAAATGAAATTTTAGAACTATTTTTTCATTCATAATACTTTTTAAAATGTACCCTGCATCTATCTGTAAGCTACAGTACATATCTACACTAGCATGGAACTCATAATTAGGAAAGAAAATATGTTTTTACCTCTATCCTCCTTCCCCTACAAATAAACTTTAAAGGTATTTAGTACAAATAATCCTATATCTTTCCTTCACAATTTTTACAGTTTTTTCCCCTTAAGGGCGTGTCTGTGATAAATATCACTTTCATGTATGCCTAATCAGAAAATAGAACAAGCCAATCCAGTTTTGAAAATGCTTTAAATATAAAGATTTCCCTCAGCTAGTCAAAATATGGCAGACGATTTGGCAAATTATATCCAATCCCATGAATAAAATAAATGGTTTTAGCAGCTCTTTTGCATCTATTTATCTGCAAATGGGATGGCATTTTTGACTGAGTTTACATCACATCATCAAATTCTGTCCAAGAGCAATTGGCATTTGTTAATTCTGCAGTGAAAGTCAACAAGACCCATGAAGCTTTGGGTTTCCAGGAAAAAAGTTTCTGTTTGAGACTCAGTTCCAGTCAGGCAACCTGAAGTACGAAACTTGATCTCATAATTGAATTTTATTAGTATTAAAAGGACAGCACTGCCATATGTGAACCACAGTGAGAGCTACTGCCTGTCCTGAAAACCCTAAATCAGGGGTGTCCAAACTTGGGAACTTTAAGACTTGTGGACTTCAACTCCCAGAATTCCCCAGCCAGCTGTCTTAAAGTTCCCAAGTTTCGACACCCCTGTCCTAAATGATTTGGGAACTAGAGTCAAACTCAGCAGAATCTCCAGTCACCTACGGTATTTCTCTCTATATCTTCCCGTCAAAGAAGAAGAGAGATATTGTTTGCAAGTCGATGGCCTTCTCACTTCTTCCCCCTTACTCCTGCGGATCTCTGCCTAGGAGGACTTGCCGAGAAGCTGGTCTATTGTTCTTGCTATTTTTAACATTCCATTTCTGAATAGGTTGTAATTTTGCTTTTAACAATAATTCAGTTTTTTCCCCCATGCCAATTGCTGCAAAGAATTTTAATATATATTATTCTGCAAAATGCTCTGAAAATATTGAAGTGTAGCATACATTCCTGAAACAGATGAAATTAAAAATAATTAGAGCACTTTGCTATAATTTTCTACTTTTGTAGTTCACTAAAACATATTCTCCTTATTGTTAAATAATAGAATATGGATGATACTTCTTTTACTGCAAATTGCCAACAGACTTCAGTGGTTGTCCATATAATACTTTTAATTAATATGCATTCTATTTTTATTAAATTAATACATACATGCAATGCATTAGTAAAACATACAAATGAAACCTTTGTTGCAATTAGATATGACCATATTAAAATTGATTTCAGTGAGTTTTGTTCATCACATGTGTGTGCTTATAAAAACAGAGAATGCTGCCTTTTAGGTAGGCAGGAATTTTTCAGGGTTTTAAACATGTTCTTTTTAATTTAATTGTTTAATTTATATGTCACTCATCTCACTGTCCAGGCACTCTGGACAGCTCTTGACCCTTTAGAGCAGGGGTGTCCAACCTTGGCAACTTTAAGCCTTGTGGACTTCAACTCCCAGAATCCCCCTGCATTCCCCAGAATTCCCTAGATACCATTATGTATCCAAACCCTAGTGCTATAAAACAAGATGTTATCAAAAGATAATCACAGAGACAGAAAGCTATAACAAAGTGCACATGCTTTATATGCAAAATTTGGAAGTAAAAGAGAACAAAATAGGGGACATGGAACAGATTTGTCCAATCTCAGAAACAATCTGGGAAAAATGGAGTTAATTTTGGAAGTTATTTATCAAAGTTACAATAGGATTCTTTCTGACAGCTAGTCCCGAGCTGGACATGAATTCCAAGCAATTTCCTACCCACGGAGAGAGGGGAAGAATCATTTTGAATTTGCCAGTTATCTACCACTCACAGTTCTCAAAGTAAAACTTGTGGAAGTCCATCCCCTCCACGAGGTTTCCCAGTGCTTCAGGTTCAAATGAGGTCAGCCCAGGATCACAGATCTTCCTATAACAAATGAAGTAATCTGATCTCATTGGCATCTAATCCTTGAAATCATTTATCAGACAACCGCAACTATTATCACACGTTGTTACTACTGTGCCACTTTGATGCAGGTTTTCCCTATCAAAAAACCCTGAAGCAGCTTCAAATATTAGGATAAAATCATTTATGCTAATTATTTCTTGCTTTAGAGAAAATCTTAACTCTCTCTTGGACTGACAAAATAGATAGAGATTATAGGAAAACAAACCTTGGGGGAAACTGTCCTAGTTCCAAATTCAATATATGGGTTTTACCTGTGGTTCAATTCCAAGTGCATTTATTTATGCACACTTTCTACTCCCATTAGGACTCAATATGCACAGACTCATAATTTCCTCCTATTTAACTATTCATATTTAGATTAAATAACCACTTTTTCAGAAAAAAAATGAACAATATTTTTGTATAGAGCAATTAGTTTGATACAATGAATGAGTGTTGTTTCATGGTTTCAAGATATTGATATTGAAAAGCTGCATTTATTACATGTGTTTCATACTGGTTCTACAGAATCAAAAAAGATTCATCTATGCCTGTTTGGTGTCCTAGTTAAAAAAACACGAGGGCACAATTGACAGTCAGTTATCATCAATAGGTTACAAGTATTTCTGTCTATTAGTTGGCACAAGCTTTCATAGCTTAAGTAACTAATTATAGATAGTCCTCATGTAGCTACAGTTGGGACTGGCAACTTGGTTAAGGAAAACAGTCACTAAGTGAAACTGTAGTTGTGCTTATGATCTGTCTTCAGCCTTCCTTTGCTTTACAGACCTGCAAAAGTTGTAAAAAAAATGCAAGGATTGGTCACAAACTTACTTTTTCATCGCTGTCGTAGTTGTGAGTGGTCACTAAATGAGGACTAACTGTATGGTCATTTTGATACATAAAGGACCTGCATTTCTTCACTTACGTGTACGCTTCAAAGTCTCCATTGTTGATTGCTTCGATCAGCTGCTCTGTTATCTTGATGATTTCTTGCTTACGCACTGAGGACAAGCATAAAAAAGACAATTTGAAAGCACTGGAATTATGAAAACTATGTGGTGAATAAGTCGCTCCTTATCAACAGGGTAACTACTCGCCTTCTTGCAGGGGTAGCTGACTTCTTGCATTCCAGAGAAGCAGCACCATTTGGAGAAGGGGTGGACAAACTATGGCTCCTTTACACCCTGTGGACTTTAACGCCTAGAATTCCTGAGCCAGCATAACATAGCTGGCTCAGGAATTTTGCAAGTTCAAGTCTACAGGGTGTATTTGCTTATCCGATTTGTAAGGATGGAGCCTGCTATTAAAAGGAAAGAACTCAGGAAACAGGCTGCCCCATGCAGGAAGTCAAGGTATTGTAGTGTATCTAAGACATAATCCATATAGAGCAGTAATGTTCCAAGAATCAAGGAACTTGAAGCATCATCTCTGTGATGAGAAAGATTCACCATATGATGCAAATCTGAAGAAATGGGCCCATTACAGATCTATCGTTGGTTTATTATTCCCTCAAAAACTAAGCAATTGTACCAAGAATGTTCTTTTTTTTCCATCCAATAGCCACAACTGGCTTTTCACTAACAGGAATAAATTTAAATTAGATATCATCTGTATAATCACTTTAAAAAAAACCAGACATTACAATTTAGCAGCAAATTCTGAAAGGTTTGTATTCTAGTTATTTTAGGGGCTTGGGTGTTCATGCTATGCAGTTCTTCTGTGTTTCCCTGAAAATAAGACAGAGTCTTATTTCCTTTTGACCCCAAAATAAGCGTTTGGCCTTATTTTCGAGGAGGTCTTATTATTTTTGAGGTGCAGGAGGCAGAGAGCATAGTCACCTCGTGGCTGCTGCTGTGTTGCAATATTTCAGGGTTGGCTTATTTTGAGGGGAGGTCTTATTTTCAGGGGGACAGGGTAGTTTGAGCCACAATTTGTATTTTGTAAACTACCATGGTTCTGTAGAAATTTGGGGTATAGTAACTATGATTTGTATTGCAAACACTAGAAATGTCATCACCATCAATAGGAATGTCTGTGCAATCACCCTGAGGTTGGTGAGACAAAATGCAAATCTATTGGAAGAAGCTTAATTGTGCTTCTACTGGCCCAGATAAGATTATAGTAAGACCATCAGTTCTTTGAAACTTCCAACAAATTATGCAAGCATGGGATTTCAGTTACAGAACTTCAAACACATTAACAAACGAACACACTGATATGTTTTCAGATGCTGCCTCCAATATCTGCTTGGTGGCTTAAATAAAGATTTAATAGCAACTGTTTTTATTCTTGAATAAAGTTGCTGCTTCTCCTGAAAATGTCCCAAGTGTAGTCTCATTCTGCTAGAGCTAGGATTTCATTTGAAGAAACATTTTCATACCTTATTCAATTAGCTTTGTGATTGACTATTATTCCCAGTTTTATGTATGCCACAACTTTTTACCTCGGCTCAAAATTCTAACTCTCCCTATGTAAGGAAATTACTTAAGGCAAAATTTTAAGTGCACACAGTAAGCATATGGTTCGAATTCAGATACCCCCCCAGCTGAGCAATACAGTATATTTAATATCTGTTTCTGATTTCCTCCATGACAGAAATAAATAGCTTCAAAAAACAGGTTCATCTGTAGGCCTTGAATGTTTACAGACATGTCATGTGGATGATAACAGAAGGTACGCTACGCTATTCTTCATTCATGAGCAAAAACAACTCTGCTTTCATTTTTAAAGTCTTCTGAATGATATCCATTGGTACATATTATGCTATGCTCCTCTTACAAAAAAAAAGGCAAATCCATCAAATGCTTTTGTAAAAGCAGATATGTGCATTTTATCTCATGTCTATTAATCTTTTCTGAAATCAGAGAGCAAAATGTCCATGACATCCTTAATCCTTACCAAACTTTTTCCTGGTTCCTTTCCAAGAGTTTGCGTAACTAAGCTGCTTGCTTTTGTGGAAACCTTGAGCTTGAAGCCATGGAATCAAAGCCTAATCATTTGCTTACAGGTCACTCTGTTCCTTTAGCTAATCAATACATTAAACCATTTGTGCTAGAATGGATTAAAAGGCCTATTGTGTTTGTCATTCTATGGGCAGCTAGATCTGAATGGGTGGCACAAATAGAAGGTATGGACGAAGTAGCACTTTCTAAGTTCATATACTGAGCAATACATTATTTTTGGCCAATTGCTACTTTTCTTGTGCTTAGCAGAAATAAAACAACAAACATTGTCAACAGATTGTACAAGTCAGCTACTAAATTGTGCCCAAATAGATTAAACATCTTAACCAATGAGAAAGAAACGTCACATAGTACTTTCCAATAATCTATTTTTTCCTCTTTCCTACTTAACTAACGCATTTTTCCATAGCCCCATGTCACAGTAAACAAAATATATTTATATTCAAATACTTGGATGCAACTTTCCAAGCCTTGGCAACTTGACATTAACAGCAGACACATATCACTATCAGGCCCATAAACTTTCAAATGAAATTCTGCATTTTTCTAGCCAAAATGGCAATAATAATATTTCTGCTGCAACAAATATATTCAGACTTCAGATCTTTCAATGCCTGCTATACGGTCAATAGATTTGTTAGTACTGTGACTTGAACCTGTAGTGGCAACGCAGTCTAAATTTTGGAGACCTGTTCTTGAACACCCTTGAAGCCCTGGCATCTTTTTAATTTCTGTGGAGACTCATATGCAGCTTGGCTACCCGAAATATTGGATTAAGCTCTTTTTTTATGGATTACCTTGGTCATTTTATGTCTGTACAGAAAACAAGTATCCAATGATGGCCTATCAGCCTATCATCAGTCTATCAGCCCACCATCTGCCTTTACTCAGCCTTGAAACAACTTGATTTGAGTATTCCAATACAACCCCAATAAAACCGCAACTCTAGAGGAGTGAGCTTGTTTGGGAGAGCATTCTCTCATGTCTAAGTGTCCCATTTCTAAGCAAATATTTTTTGAACATCTGAGTTTCTATCTTTATCTGCTGGAAAAACATTTTGATCTTTGTTGTTAGAAGGAAGATTCGGTGATGATAAATACTTTATTATGATCTTGCACTGAAGCAAACATGACAGTATAAACAGAAAGCTTTAAAAACCCAGTGGAATGCAGTAATCATCATGGATAATAGACAGTAACATATAAGCTTGTTTTCTGTTGATCATTAGATAAACAAAATAAACAATCTTAATGATTTCAATGAGACTTGCAAAGAACTTTGTGCAGAAGAACAGTTTCTCTTATCATTTAGGACAACGAAGAAAGATGGCCAACTGATTCAGTACCCATCCTATGGCTTGGGCAAGGATGTTCCCATTTCAGCTTACAACTAAATATGCAGGAAGATTCCACGCTTTATCACTGCTTGATAGAGGAAACGGCTACAATTTCTCATATACTTTTGTGCTGTCCCTTCTTCATGGTATGGCAAGCTTACATATAATGCCCTTTGAAAGCCCATTCTAAGCAGCTCAAAGTAGAAGAATACTTTGAGGATAAGTTATCTGATAATTCTAGAACAGATGCTAATTTGCTACGATTGACCGTGTTAACAAATGCTTTACTTTCTTAACATTTTTGTTCACATTTGCATGTACATTTTTGTCTATAACTCTTGGTCAACATGTTCAATTGGTCAATGACTTATCCCAGGCTGAAATGTAAGGGAATGCAGGTAAGTGTGCCACATGACAGTTTTCCAGGGATGGAGATCACTTAGTGATGAACAGTTCTACTCTCCTAACTAATTAATTCAAGCAGAAAGTGGTAACTGCTACAGGAGGATAGGGAAGAAAGGTAGGAATAGAAAAATAAGAAGGGGGAGTGTTAAATAAGGGATGTAAAGCACTACTACTATTTCTCTACCTGCTACTGCTGCTAATTAACAGCTAACTTACATGATAGACTGTTAAATGCAAATGGGACTACTGGAGTTAGGACAGGCTCCGACTGAGCACGATCCAACTCCACTGTTTGCCCTGGGCTATCCCAGGCAAGAAGCTTCTCTTCATAAGACAGTGTGGCAGTAGCTGCAAAACAAACGCAAGCATTAAAATTAAAGTAAAAGCAGAAAGCAGGATAAGAATTGCACTGAAAATACAAATCCACACCCATTCACATACGACAAAATCCCAGAGCACCTACTGCTCCTGGATAAAAGCAGCTCCAGGGCCATTCTTTGATGGATTTCTGGAACACCTTCCCCACTGAAGAGACACTGCAAGTATCTTTTCAAAGAGATCCACTCTTTTGATGCACTGACTCTGAGACACTCCAATTATTTGGAATTTTTAAAAATGCCAATTTCAGCAAGGAAAGTGTCAGATTCAGCAAGGAAAGCAAGGAAAGTGTCAATATTTTCTTATTAAACCAATCTATAAGTTGGAGAGGGCATTGTAAGAAGGCCAGATCATTACATCCCTGCCTCATGTAACAATTTTTGAGTGAGCAATTCGACTGAACTTCAGTAGTTTGGGGATCTGATCAAGGCTACTTTGAGTGTCATGGAAGAAAAGTGAGTTACAAATGCAGCAAGCATAAAGCCACTCTTCTAATTTGATTAGATGCTTCCTCTGTCCTAAGCAAAGATAGAAAAATACTAAGTGCCCACTAAGCAACTCTCCGTGCTTTTCCCATCTCATTTTCATGCTAGAAACAAACAATCTCCTGTCTTCACAACTGCCACATTTGGGACTGCCTGACTGAGAAAGCAGATTGACCAAACAGGTTTTCATGTATCTCTGTTCCTTTCATTCCTCTTAATACCTCTTAGTATCTACTTCACTATCTACTTCTATTACTTTTTGATTTCACCAAAAATCTCTACAGAATGACAGCCAAATACTAAGCCACCTTTTACATTAAAAAACGGTTTGCTCACTTTGCTATCCCTATATGCACTTTGATGGCTGCAAAACCAGACAAGAACAAGAATATACCTAGTGAATTATACGTATATACTTCATTTTTTGTGAAAATGGGCCCATTTTTCACAAAAAACAGGGTGTGCAGAGAGTTTGTAAGGCCTGCAGAGTGATCCTAAGGGCTTGGAAGGCCGGGCCCTTTTTCACCTGTTTTTGCCCCCTCCCCCCCCCTCCCAGCAGCACTTTGCAGGCCTCCTAAACCCTCCACACCTCTTAAAATTGCCAACCAAATAAATACTGGTCTAGTGGTTATGTTTCTGGAGGCAGAAACAAAAGATTGACAGTATAGAAACTGTCTTTGATAAATTAAGCTTAGTCAGGTTAGAAGTTGGGCAAATAAATTTAAAAATCACTTCACTTTTTTGATTCTTGAGTCTTGGGAGTTTCCTGTTTAAGTTCCTGAAGTAAAAGCCTTGAAAGATCAAACATGGTGCCTTTTGATAATTATGTAAAGTGAAACTAAGAAATTCTCTCAACTTAGGTCTCATTTTTAATTATCCTACAGAGAGGCAATTCACAAGTACAATGTGAAGATGATGCTTCCCCAAATGCGGTAACACTGCCTTCCACCACCACACACTCTTCATAAGGGGAGAAATGGCTCCTGTGCCAGGCATCCCATGAGCCATTTTTTCGCCTTAAAAACAGTAATAACACCTTCATTATACCCAGTGAATTTGCCCATCACTTCATATTTTTTAATATCATATAATAATATAGCCACTTATTGTGACTTTACTAATGTAGCTCAATGTACAGCGCATTACAGTGGCCAAGACGGATAGGTAAGCACTGTCGAAGATGACCTTCTCAGAAATGAGTAATGTAGACAACAATTCCCAGGTGTGTTTCAATGCTGCTGTTTCAGGAGGCGTGCACCTTGTTCAAAACAGGCTGACCCTCAATCTAGTCTTCTGTTTACACATAAAGGATTTTGGTCACTTGGAGTGACCCGTGAAATATTACGAGCTCTGTGTGCTGCCCACTCCCCACACCCTACCACTTTTTCAAAAGACAAGAGAAAACAAGGCAAACAAGCAATTAGTACAACCTTGTTACCATTAGAGGGCAGCAATGCATTTGCACTTTTCCCTGTGCTGCCATCCTGTGGTCATCCAGATTTTTGCATTGGAGTTATGACTGGAGATGTGATTCCACAAGTGAGGAGGGGCCTGCCTTGATAGATAAGCAGGAAAGGTTTGATGTATGAACTCTCCAGAAACATCACACCACACAGAACAATGGAAGTACTCTCCTTCTTCAATTCTAGTCAGTCAGTTGAGGTCAGTTTAAAGGACTCATTATGACTTGCTGTAAATAATGGAAATTAATGTTTGCCTACTGTGGCAGCTTGAACTGTGAATAGTTCATCTTGTAGTTTTTACACATTGCATAGAAATACTGCAAATCTGTTTTCCCAGAAACTACTAGCAAGATTCAATAAGATTCCTAAATAGTTAAATATAAGAAATGAGAACAATGAAGAGGTTGTTTACATACGTACAGAAGTGTGTGTGTGTGTGTTTTCTTAACCATCACTATTCTTTTGCCTCCTGTGCTTTTGTGTTAAATGTCTTTAACAATTGTAAAGCACCCAGAGTTGCTGGAAGTCAGGCGATGTGCAAATTTAATAAATAACAATATCTCAGGTCCTTGGGAAGGACTCAATAGGAAGATAAAAATGTCAAACCCAGTTTAAACATCTGACTGACTGTGCAACCAACCACAATAATAATATGCCCAGTCAGTAAACCAGCAAATCCAGAAGACAGAAATTACAATGTCTTATTCCTTTAAAGGGGGTCAATCCACTTTTTTATGCACAGAGGGTGGCATGGAAAAAAGCTGCTTTGCCAATGACCCTGCAATCTCTTCTCTATTTGCTATTAAGATGTATGTACCTTTCAAATCTTCATCTTCAGTTGTGGTATTGCAGCTCTCTGTAGAACCCTGCAAAATAGAAACATCAGCATTCACAAGACAAGTAGACTTCTTCAAGAAAAGCATACAAGAAGGAAAAAATGGACATTTGGTAACTTTCAGTCATTTGATGCAGTATTACTCTAAATACTATCTTGAAATTCCACAACTAATTTTTTATTGTCCCTTTCCTCATTACACTGGCCTCTCAACATCTCCAAGCCACAGTATTGTTTAAATTACAGATAAATTATGGAGTGTTTTCTGTAATCTTAGATTTTGATTTCTTTTAAAAAAAGCTACTACAAGCTACTACAAGCTATTACTACAAATATGGGATAACTCTCAGGCTCAAATGGAACAAAGTTCACAATTAAAAGAAAGCTTACAATAATAAAAGAAAACATGGTCAGGAAGAGAAGTTATATTGAAACTGCATATGATGAGAAACACCTTACCTAATTTGTAATTTGTAGGAAAAGTTGTACACGCATCAAAATGCGGTATAAGAAAATGTTCAATAAGTTTTGTATTTGTTTGTGTTATATTTTCTGTATCAAAAACGGCAAGGAGAAATCTCTGAATGAAATGTTCAAATCATCCATAAATATAGGTATATTTAAAAATAAAATGGATTTTTTGAATGTCAGCTATCTAATAAATGAAGTAAGGCAGTTAGACAGCATAGGGCTCAGGGAAAACTTGATGAACATCTCTTCTAGCAGGTTTATACAAGTAATTAAGTATGACTTTGGCTGATGTAAATCCTATATAACACATGCAACTTCAAAGGATAAGGAAGAGGCCAGTTTGGAATTACGGAGGTCTTTTGTGAACTTCACCTTACCTTTATGCCATCATTAGCATTGTGGACAACCGTAGTTTGTGGTTCCTAATTGAAAGAGGATAGAAATAAAGAATCAGATTCTAGTTCAAAGCATGTTTCCTTCTCTGTGCAGTATCTGTTGGGAAAGCAAAATAACAAACAAGAACAAAGCACAAGATTTCTATCTTGAGGATGGTATGAGCGGATAACAGATATACACAGACCACTCCCTGGGAGAGCCCAAAAATTCTTCAAAAAGACCCACTAACACCTACATTTTCTAGGAGACAAAGCCACATGTATTTCTCCATATTCTAAAAATCTATACATTTCATCTGAAAGCTCATTACAGCTACCAAGAAAAAAGTTTGGGCAAAGTGTTGTAATTCATTAAATAAAAGAAAATGTCCACTTAAAATTTTGCTCAGAATAAAGAGGCACAACATGTGGCTTTGTCTCCATCTCTTCCCCACAGAGCTTTCTGCCATTATTTCTCTCTCTACAGGGACATTCATAATTTCCCAAGCAATGGGCGACAAAGGCACCCATATATGCTACAGCAGAGAACTACACAGAAAATAGGCAAAATCTCACGTCAGATTCAAATGGAGTTGCCAAGATGGGATGACTTCAAGGCAAAGAGAAGACAGCTAAGTAACTTAAAAGCAACTCTTTTAAAGCCAGTGCATTATGGGACACACTGTGTGTGTGTGTGGGAAATCAAATTATGAAATATCCCAAGAGGGGAAAAAGCATTACAGAGAATGAAAAGCAACTATCCAGTCTCTAAGAATCCCACTAACTTCTTACACTGGCCCTCATTCCTAATTATTATGGAGAGGCTTGTCCTTATCCAGTTTTGTTCCCCTGGGACCCTCAGGTGCCCCCTCGTCAGCAGTATGACTCGGGGCCATAATGCTCTCACGTTTCCCCATCAGACCCTGCATAAAGCTATCACTCAATTTTTAAGGACAACCAGCAGAAGGGCCTTTCCACTGCCTTACGGAATGGGTGGCCCTCGGCAAGAGTGTTAGTGGGGAGTAGCGAAAAACCCTGTGCAAATCATATCACAGAAGAGTTTTCCATTCCTTCCTTCCTTGGAGACTGGATACTGATGGTCACTCTGCTTCCGCCTTCTTCGGTCTGGCCAAGCTGCAGGACCCACGTACAGACACCGAGCACTTTGTACCTCCAACTGGCAAGGAAGTTGGGATAATGGTTGGGCGTGCAGACAGAACTAAGCCAAAACAAAAGAGCAACACAGGCAGCATTCTGGCCAAGGGGAAGGACCAAAAATGAAACAAGGAGAAAGAAACGGTTGGGAAAGATACCATGGACATCTGCACTGGGGGTGTTTCTTTTGCTGGGCTTACTACACTGGCTTTGTTGTTGGTCTGTGGCTAAGACAGAAAAACAGATGGTTTAGTTTTAGCTCTGCCCCCCTTGGGCAGTAATCATAACAGCATGACATTGATTGCTAAAAATCAGTTCAGCCCCTTCCCAAATCAACCCTAGGAGAGAAGAGAGCTGGAGGACGACAACAAGCACAACTTTATTTATCACCTCCCACAGATCATGCCAGAAAGTTAGACAGGATGGGGAATAGGAAGGAGCAGGAGATGGAAAATGACGGTTGGCTCAAAGTCTATGGAGGAAAATGAGTGCCCCAGACAGACTTAAATCAAACAATGGGTGAAGGAATTAAGAAAAAGGAACATATTTAGATGAAGCGCAGTCAGCTGGGCAGATCCAGATGTGCACTTTGTAAGAAGGCACCTTCAGGTTCACCTGCAAGACTTAATACCAAAAAAGGAGGTTTCATTGCTCAGCGGAAAGTTACAGAACAAATTTGCATTGCACCAGCCTGTAACCAGCCCGAAAGCCTGTTGCATTCAGTAGAACTAAGTGGTTCTAGCCCCATCGAGGGCTGGACTACAGGAATCACAAACATCTCCTTACAATACCTATAATAAATGCATGACAAAATAACACCCTCTAAGTAAAATGTAATGGGCAAAAAAGCATCGTGCTCTTTTTGGGGGACTGGGATGTGTGTGCTGTGACAGAATCAAGGTTCTTCCAGATCTTCTTCTTTGCAACTGTACATTTCAAGAGGTACCAAGGCCAACTCCCCACTGTAAAACTTTTCAAATACAGTGACATAAAAACCAATATTGTTATGAATTTCTCAAATATTTAAGAGCAGTGCTATGAATAGTAATAATGTAAAACAGAAAAAACAATGCCCTCTACAGTTAGTCCTCACTTAAATACCCATAATTAGAATCAGAATTTTCACCCCGGAGAAAACAGTCATTAGGCGAAACGGCATGCGGCCATACTGCTTAACAACACCAGTTCCTCATTGGAGCTGTTGGTGAGGCATTAATGCCTGCTTCTCCTTCCCTGCACAAACTGATGGCTCCATCCTGTTGTCTCTTCCCTTCCCCAAATGAGGTTCTCCCGCTTTGCCTTGCTTGCCTCTGCTTCAACTCCCCCACTTATCTCCCTTTCCCCACCATCTCTGCCCTTTTGGCTGCCCTGCACTCCACTACTAAAAGCAAGGAAGGACCCCAGCCAGGTGTGCTTCAGCAGGACCAGAGGAAGAAGACAGTGAAGGTTGGCAGGGGGAAGGGGCCCAAGGCTGAAGATTAAACGAGTGGGGGTAGTTACACAATCAGGCGGGCAACCAAGCACCAGCATTTTGATTTGACAGCACTACAATGGCCACAGCCTCAAGGACTAGTCTTAATTAACATTTGTTCAACACTGTCATAGTTTTGAATGGTCTCTAAGCAAATGATTGTTAAGCAAGAACTACCTATAGAAAATAAACACATTTGTTCCTGCAGTATTACGAAAGGAACAGGGAGGACAGAGGATGCATGGGACCTGACCTCTCAAATCTGCAACCTTTCCAAATAACTGCCTCCCCTTGAAGAACCAAACCTAGAAAAGGCTAATGAGGTTAATCAGAAGTAGTGATGATAGTGGATTGGCCCTGATCTGTAGAAATGCCAGTTTGTTGACCAAATGCTCCATCCAACAATTTGCTGGTTCTGTTCACATCTTCTGTATTTTTAAAAAAAATTGTGTTGCATGTTGTTACTTCTCTCTTCATCACAAAATCCAGTCCTACTACTATAGCCTGTTGTTATTGCAATTGCTGCTACTCTAATGGACGTACATAACAATGACAGGGCTTAGGAAGAATATAAAGTGCAATAGTGTGCATGTGTGTGTGCTTGAGCCAAGGTGGCGCAGTGGTTAAATGCAGCACTGCAGGCTACTGCTAGATCAGCAGGTCAGCGGTTCAAATCTCACCGGCTCAGGGTTGACTCAGCCTTCCATCCTTCCGAGGTGGGTAAAATGAGGACCCAGATTGTTGGGGGCAATATGCTGACTCTCTGTAAACCGCTTAGAGAGGCCTGAAAGGCCTATGAAGCGGTATATAAGTCTACTGCTATTGCTATTGCTATTGAATAAGTTTACAAATTTGTGCTATTTTTAAATATTGATATCTTTGCACACTTTTTTACCATTATCACCTATTTTGGAATGCATCACAACTTCTCAAAAAGTATGCTCTACCACCTGTGGACTTGATCACAACCTATTCTGAGTACGAGCTCCCAAAGACCAGGGACTGGGTATGATCTGAGACCTTAAGCCATTCCTTGACCCAGTCATCCTGGACTACTCTATCCATTAAAATCCATTGTTACATTGATAATGTTTTTATAATTTGCTTTGATTACAGCTTTAATATATTTAATGTATTTCAAATATTTGGAGGGGAGAGTTAGCACAACTGGACTGAACAAAACTATTTTTTCCCTGCAAGTTATATTAACATCTACTGATCATGCAACAATCTATTAACTGATGTAGATGATTTACTGATACGGGTCACTTTTTCAGGTCTTCGATGTAACAAAAGATTTGATTGGACATTGACTACAAATAGTTGCATTTCAGCTTCTTGTAAAAATATTCCTTGCAACTCTGCTGAAATGGTAAATGATAATGCATCAGTTGTCTCTGAAATGTCTGTAGAAATGTATGTTAGCAAACTTCATTACGTTAATAGTATTTTTAATAGTTTGTTTCATAAACTCTAAGTTCTAGCTTTGTTTCACAGGATACACAAATTAAAATCTAATTATTAAAAGCAAATGCCAGATTTATTTTCCCCGCAACATTAACCGTGAATAGGGATTATTTCCATAGAAATTCATTTATCACCTTTGGAAGATATGACATCACAAAGTGTCAGAATCCCTGGCACAGATATAAAAAGGAGATCCATTTTTTTTTTTTTTTGCCTGCATTCGGGAAAACCTTCAAAATGTGGAAGGGTCTGGAGAGATCTAGGAGAGAATGAGCCCCGTGGAAGGTTTTCATATGATAAGTGAGCTATATTGCATACCTCCAGTGGTGGGTTCCTCTCCCCGTCGCTATCGGTATGCTACTCACGGGGCCGGGCATCCTATTCGTGCACGCGCACTGTGCACGCATGCACACTCCACCGCCCTTGTGACACCCAGCTGCTTGTTGGAGGTTGCGCAGGCACCACACACTGTGCATGTGTGTGCAATTGGCTGATTGCTTTAAAAACAGGTATAGAATGAGGACGGGCAAGTGGGCCAAACCGGCCACCATACCGGTATGCTATCAGCTGCTTCCGGCTACTACAGGTACAGCCATACCAGGTCGTACCGGCCAGAACCCACCACTGCATACCTCCAAACTGATCTGAAAGGGAGTCTTTCTATACAGAATGAATGAAGGAACAAATGTGTCTATGAACACAGGCATCCTATATCACTTTATGCCCCCCTATCCAAAATAAAATTCTGCAATCTAACCCAGCATCCCTTGCTTAGCTAGAAGGCTGCCTCTTCCTTCTCTAATCTCAATAAAGTAGCACCCTCCATTTCTTGGCTTAGAGAGTATTGGAAAATAAATGTAAAAAGAAAAAAAATCAAGGTAAGCTTGGGTGTTTAAAAAGCATGACTGCATGCAAAACAGTGTTTAAGAAGAAGTCTCTATTCTGCATTGATCCCACCATATCTAAAAAATAGTGAGTCCAGATGAGAGATGCTAGAATGGCAAGGAGCTTGAAAGAAAAACTTACAAGGAATGATTGGAAATGTTGGGTACCTAATGGGTATGTTTACCTGGGAAAATCTTACTGTCTTTGCACCATTTCAAGCATTGTGGATTTCTACATGAATGTGAGCTCTGCTATGTCTAAAGCAGTCAAACACTTGGCCCACGAGCCGGATGAGTCACACACTGGCCAATATGTCATGTGATGCTGCCGTGACGATGTGAGTTTGACACCCCTGGTCTAGAGCATTTTCCTCCCTCATAAACCTGCATGAACTGAAATGTGAGATCTAATTAAGTTTTAACATTAGGTAATAGTATTGAACATTAGTAAACAAAGATGGTATGAATGCTTTCATTAGTACCACAATCAAATCACATAAAATATTTATATATTGCTTAGAGCAGAAATTGGGCAGGCAGACATCTATCTGTCTTTGAAGCAACTATCAGATAACCATTTTAACGGCAGCAGACAAGAAATCAACCTCAGAGTGAGTAACAGATTTTGGTAGTCTTTGACTTACAGCCATTCATTTAGTGAAGTTTGAAGTTAAGACAGCACTGAAAAGTGACTTATGACTGCTGCATCATCCCCATGTCATGTGATCAAAATTCAGGCGCTTGGCAACTGGAACATTTATGATGGCTGCAGTGTCCTGGGGTCCAAATGGTCATCTTTTGTGACCTTCTGACAAGCAAAGTCAATGGGGAAACCAGATTTGTTTTAACAATCATGTTATTAACTTAACAACCGCAGAGATTCACTTAATGGTGGCAGGAAAGGTCATAAAATGGGGTGAAACTCATTTAACGACCAGGTTGCTTAGCAACAGAAATGTTGGGCTTAATTCTGGTTGCAAGTCAAAGACTACCGATACAGCAATTGATCATAAACATGAATGCTAGGCAGTAATGCCAACAGCATAGGGCCAGAAAAGATTCCCCTATCATTATAAGGAGAGAAAGTCTGAGAATCCATTTAGCATTCTCATCCTATTGATATTTTTACCATTGGGCACAAAACTGATGCCTGATTCAGTGGTGGGTTCCTCTCCCCATTGCTACCGGTACGCTGCGCATGGGGCTGGGCATCCTGGTCATACAGGCACGCTGCACACACATGCGCACTCCACTGCTCCTGCAACACCCAGCTGCTTGTCAGAGGTCGCGCAGGCGCCGCAAGCTGTGCGTGCATGCACAATTGGCCGGTTGCTTTAAAACCAGGTATGGAATGCAGGCGGGTGAGTGGGCCAAATGAGCAACTGTACTGGTATGGTGGCCACTGATCCCAGTTATTACTGGTATGGCCATACCGGGCCATACCCAGCGGAACCCACCACTGGCCTGATTGCTGTATATCCTACTCTTGTGAAATATATGTAATGTACAAGACTGTGTCCTTAATTCAAACCTCCTGGTAGAAAGTAATAGCTGCCGAAAGATCAACGTCTTTAAGACGTTTCTGGCTGTAAGATGATTTTTTTTAAGTACCGAGAAGTTCCTAGGAAACCTATAAGCAAGAAGATTAAAGGTAACTTTATTCATATCCTATTTAAACTGCAACCTGCTGGTTTATTGCATAGACAGTAACTGTGACTCTAGCAACAGATCTCTAGATGATTTGCAATAGATTGGCAAATTATTCTGTTACCCAAACATTTAACAGGAAAAAGTAGGTTTCAACTTACCCCAAATATGTAATGAACAGCTCATCAAAACTTTTTGAGTGTGCCTGTCAAAATGGCTATGAATTCTATGCATTCCTGGTACTCAAAATAAATTCCTGGACATAGAATTCTTTTCATCTAAATACATGCCCTTTGTGCCTTCAAGGTTTTAGTTGAAACACAAAGTAGACAGTGAAAGTGTGAAATGGGATCATCTCTGTGTGAAGCTAGTAGAACATCTTAATTAATTTTAATGTCTAAGCATCTTAATCCCTTAAAGCATGCAATGCTCAGTTGCATCAAGTCATAAAGGTCTCCCAAATACACTTTATTGGTGAGCTGTCACTAAAAGATTAAAAATATGGCCAGGATTCCATCTGAACAACTCAACTGTTATAGCTGATGCCACTACGACTCACTGCTATCAGATGGAATAAATCTTATAAAATGTGATAGAAGATACTTTTTTGGGGTCCTTGGTGCTCTCTGAGCTTGGTTGTTTTCTTGCAGACATTTCATAATAAAACTAGATAGCATGGTGCAAGATATTGTGCACAATGCAACTTACTTTTGATGGCTGTATTTCTACCAAGATTGTACTGTCACTGTCAAAAATTGTGAGTGTCGCCAATATTTATGTCATTTGTTCTCAATTCCTCTGTCATGTTAGAAAGATCTGGTAGGAAAGGATAGAACAGTCTGCCTTGTCAGGTATGTTTATCATGGGCAGTTTCTAATATTTAGTTTAGTTAGATTTAGTTAGTGCCAATAAAAGGAACATAAAATATGCTGCTCATATTCTCTGTCAGGCATTTAGCAAAACAAGCCATTAAGTACCCTTCCATGACAAAGAAAAGGCAGATGAATGCAGTTCAGGATAGCACTGCCTCTCTTTAAACAGATGGAGAGTAAATGCTCTGTATTTCATCCAGCCTTGGGCTAGTAATTTGCCTATAATGAACACATAAAGCCTTCAAATCTTGTCCTGAAATGCCATGTCATAGGCTGTTCAATTAGAATCCCCTGTCTGATATAGAAAATTATCTGCTAAAATTGTTAGCTTTGTTGTTTGTGGCTTAGTCACAGGCTTATGAGATGGGAGGCTATATAAATCAGATAAACAAAAAAATAAAAAGACTCAGTCCCTGAAAGAAAAAGTTGCCCAGAGTCCATCCACTTGTTTCTAACTACAAGTTACAAATATGGTTAGTAATCTTTTTTTTTTAAAGGAGTAGAATCCTCCAAAAGGAACCCACATGCAGTCCTGGAATTCTTTTATGAATAAATTACATAGATAGACAAGAGTTGGGCCAAGGAGTAAGAAGGGTACAGCAAATTATCTTTTTGCCAACTATCCGATAGGGCCACCTTATCATAACTTTGATGCGCATTTTGGAGCCACTGATTGAGATTCAGCCTTCTAGGTTTGGAGAACAATCTAGATATTCTACTGGTGATGCGGCTGTAGGACAAACGTTAAAACCAAAGCTGCTCTAGTCCCTTGGAAAGTGACCCCTAAGAGGTGAAGGATGAAAAATAAGATTTCAAGTTTTTGCTTATAACCTTGATGAAAGGTAAGTGTGCATGCTCAAAGAGCTCGTTCAGCCATATAAATCTTGAAATAAAAACAGCAACCAGCTTCTCCCTTTGCTAGTTGCATTTGTTACAGGCTACACTGGACTCTGGAAGGACTACTGTGGCTTGATTTTGTGACCATATTTCTTGATCACTTAGTGGCTGCATTACTCATGGCCACACCTAGGCATTACAAACTGACAAAAGCCAGCAAGTGCGGTAGTGTTAAATAGTTAAGATGGGACTCACAATACAATACTAGGGAAAGGGATACAACCAAAATTTAAACTTTGATAGCATTTCTAAAATTATTAGTTTTACTCAAGGCTCATAAAAATTGTTAGCCTGAAAATCGGCTACCAGACCCTTTCTTAATGAGTTTGCATTCTTAATGACAGAGTTTTCATTTTGAACTTTATGATACTAGTTCCTTTAAAACGATGTGTGTTTTCATTCTTGAATTCACCTTTAACCATATTTTTTTTCTATTCTGATGTTGAGAGTGAGAAAAATTATTAGCACTTCTTACAGTAAAGACATCAAATATTTTAGGAACTGAGAATCATTCTCAAGGGCTGAATCTCTAAAGTAAAGGCCAATTAGGAATTATAATACTGTCCCCTGTCTTGCCTTTGTGCAAGGAGGGTGTTTAGTTAAGTGCTAACCCCACATGTCATTTATGCTTCAACATCAGGTATTGTGTCATATCAGACATATCTGACATTTCTGATATATCAGAAAGGTGCATAAGAAAAAAGAGAGATTAAAATAATCACACAAGATCACAAAAAAAAAATCTTTATCAATAAAAGGTACTTTGCTCTGCCGTCACTAAGTAATGGGTGATAAATACAGACTGAGAATGATTTTCTCTTGAAATAGTCCACTGTTTGATGTGGCTTGCTTTTAAAATACCTGCTATCTTGCAAGGATCCAAAATACTCAGATAATACAAAGCAACAATGTTGATTTCATCCAAATTGAGCCTCAAAGAGGCAAGGGCTTTAGCATCAAAAATGACATAGAATAAAAGATGTGTCTCTTCACATCTGATTGTATTACGTATCCAACACATCCCAGGGAAAATACACATTCATATGAAGAAAAAGTGAATGGGAAGAATGATGGACTTTGATTAATGCCAACTAAAGTTTGCATTAATGCCAACCTTATAATTTTGAAATTTGATGGGAAAGAAGAAGAAGAAGAGAGATATGAGAATGGTTGAGTTCCACGAGATGTTTGTTTAAAATTCTTGGAAGAGTAGTGGATGATAGCTGTGAACTTCCAATAGTGTTACACCCACATACCGGAAAAGACTGTTCAAACTGGAGCAGGGCAATTTACCAATAAGGATGTTTCAAGTAGCACTGCCCATTACAGCATTTCTGCAACAAAACAACCTTGACACCAAAGAGCAGGCAGAGTAATAGCATGTGGGAGACTGTTTCTTGCTCAGTACCCACTTTTTGTGGGAACATGAGCTTTTGGAAGTGCAAGATGTCTCTCCATTCAACCAACCGCCTCCCCTTGCCCAAACATGCTATGTGAGGTGATGAGCACAAGCTGGACGTGCATGGCATGAGAATGGTGGTTAAACAGGATTACAGGCAGTTTATGGGAGGAGCTCACCATCAAATGCACGCTGGAGCTTGACTTCCTTTTCTGGACACACCATTGAAAGGAGGAAAGAGAAGGAAAGAAGAGATGAGAAGAGAAGCAAAGAAAATGTTGGCACTTATGCATCAGCAGAGCCCTGCTGCCAATCATGTTCCTTTAAGAAAGGAACCAAATGCCACAAATATGAGCTCATGACAGTCAGCAGTTATATTATAGTACTAGAAACCCGGATATAAAAAATTCCAAGCGTAGCAAAATGGCAAATGATGTAGCCAGTGTGACGCAGGAGAGGCTGAAATCAGAGGGCCATTGGTTTTCAAATTGTGTCCAATTGTTGGGAGGGTTGTTTACCAACAAATTATTAAGATGATACAATGTCTATCAAAAAGTATTTTATTCAATATCTACCTATAAAAATGTTTTTATTGTATTGATTCATGAACACTAATATTTGACCTAAGGAATTTTGAATCTTCTATATTCAAGTAACTAGTTCCTGACAGGTATATAGCAATCATGTATCGTCTCACTCAAATGAGGTAGGCTTGATTATTGGAATGAGCGAGAAGGTATCTGTGGTGACAATTATGAGTTTGTTTTATAATTCCAAGATAAATACAAACCTATACACAGATCTTGAAAGCACATGAGACCATGTGAAAAAGATCCATTCAGCATTTTACATTTAGCCACTACTCTATAAAATAGTTCTTACTAATTTTAACTAATTTTATTAACCAGTTAGCTGAGGTGTGCAGGAAACACACCACTGTAGTAATGGGGAACTTCAACTATCTGGAAACCAGCTGGGAAACAAACCCTGCAGTGAGTAGGAGATTGAATAAGTTTCTGGTGTGCGTAGTTGACAACTTTGTCAGCTAGCAGGTGGAGGTGGGAACTAGAGGGTCAGCTGTATTGGACTTAAACCTAACTAACATAGATGAAATGACTGAGGGAGCAGATGTTGGAAAGGAACTTTGGAGGAAAGTGAGTGTGTCATATTAGAATTAATTATAAAGCAAGCACTGACAACTGAATGAAATCAGACTAATGAGAGCTGACTTCAACAAAGACAAATATTAGGAAGGATTCCATGGATGGAAATCCTAGAAGGAAAAACAGATCAGGATGCATGGGAAACTCTGGAGAAAAATACCAAAAGCCTCTAAAAAAAAACCAATACCCCAGAGAAAGAAAAATAAGAGATACCAGATGAGACCAGCATGATTGCACAAAGAGCTCTCTGACAAACTGAGGGGCAAGAAGGACAAGTATAAAAAATGGAAACAGAAATGTAACTAAAACAGAATGCCAGCAAACAAGAAGTAGAAGCTCTGCTCCTCAGAGGAAGATCCAACCGAACTAAGGAGAAACTTCCTGATAGTGAGAACAATTACAATGAAACAGCTTGCCTCTCAGAGTTGTGGGTGCTGCGTTGCAGGAAATCTTCAAGAAAAGATTGAACAACGATTTGTCTGGGCTTCTGCCTTGGGTAGAGAGTTAGACTAGAAGACCTCCAAGGTCCCTTCCAGCCCTATGATTCTATCACTCCATTTTCTGTAATACTTGTATAGAAAGACAAATACTTATGAAAGAGAATTGCAAACAGGGGCCAGACAGGACTGATCAGATGACATATATGCCAACAAGGAGGTACTGGGTATGAATGGAAAGTAGATGGAATAGAGATCTCATTTGATAAAACTAGATTTTATTAGCTTCTCTGTTTCTGCGTTTCTTGTCCTGTGTGAGAAATCAAGGAGAAAAATAGGAGAAATACCAAGATGGCAGAGGAAAAAGAAAGATTATTCATTAAGAACTGTGTAGAGACATAAATTATTCTACAATGATGCAATGATGAGGGGGATGATGTTTTCTTCCCTAAATCTGTCCTGTGCCATATTATAATTGACTTCAGGAGGAAGAGAGATGTACATTTACCATTGTACATAAATGGCGAGGAGGTGGAGAAGGTTGGTAGTTTTAAATTTCTGGACATTTATATCTCAGAGGACCTCTCATGGACCATGAAGGCTAACATGTTTGTGAAGAAGGCACAGAAGAGGCTATACTTCCTGAGAATGCTAAGGAAGATAAATCTACCTCAGCATCTACTTCTGTCCTACTATCCCAGCACTATTGAGAGTGTCCTGACATATGGCATTCTTACATGGTACGGGAGCAGCTCTGCAGCAGACAAAAAAGCTCTACAGAGAATCATTAAAACTGCCCAGAATATCACCGGGCACCAGCTACCAGCCCTGGATGACATCTTCGCATCTCGCTGTTTGAAGAAGTTGCATGACATTCTCAGAGACTCTTCCCATCATGCTTACAATCTTTTTAGACTGTTGCCTTCTGGCAGAAGATACAGAACAATTAAAACTAGGACCACACTGTCTTCTGAATAGCTTTTATCCCACAGATAATTGCACTCAACAATGAACTAAAGGGTCACCATCAGTGAGCTATTGGACAGCACTACTTGGTCTGTTGTGTGGATGCTTGGGTGGTTTAGGGGCGGGGAATTGGTTTGGGTGTGTTTGAGGATTGTTATGTGTGTTGGGCCTGGTCTCTGGGTGTTATGTGAATTTCATTGTATGTGTAAACTGGGCATATATGTACAATGACAATAAAGTAAAGATTAATTCAAGATCCAAGTTATGGTTTAGCCCATTGACCCAAATCATACCACTTT
The DNA here is from genome assembly GCF_051295495.1 of Thamnophis sirtalis. NCBI lineage: Eukaryota > Metazoa > Chordata > Lepidosauria > Squamata > Natricidae > Thamnophis > Thamnophis sirtalis. The sequence goes on from NW_028261395.1 coordinate 18,951,440, forward strand.
TCTCTTCCTTCTTCAGAATCTACTAATACTTATTCCTGCAACAACTTCCCAATTTTGCTTAGAAGAAATCCTGTTATATACCTATTTGCACCTCCATTTCCTACCACATAATCTGAGATAACTTCCTTTCCCTGTTGCACCACATTAAGCCTTCTAGAGCAAAGTTGGAGAAACATACTCACCTACAGACCCCTAGAGATAAAATCTTGGCAGTGGTAATTCTTATTTGAATAATGTTCTCCATTATGTTATCCTCTTTTAAGAGCTACTGTACATGAAGACATTTTAAATTTCACACATACATTAACAATTGTACTTCTAGATAACTGTAACTTCTTTTTGCTGACACTTTGCCTTTGGTACCACGATATCTTCAGTGTTTTTATTCCATGTTGATTATAAGAATAATCTTTTGAAGCTTCCAAGCAGCCTTTTCATTTTTGCAAAGATTTGCAATTGCATTTAGAGTTATGTTGAGTACAAGATAAATGTGCTTTTTTCATTACTGGAAGGCATGCAGTATGGCTTTTATGTGCCAAAAGCTTAGACAGCTTTGGGAATACAAAGTTATTTTACTGGAATTTCAATCTGAAGTTTATCAGAAAGTATTACAAATACAATGCATAAACTTTAAGTGCTTTTGGGTAAACAAACAAGACTCCTGTTAACATGCAGGCACTTAAGTTTGTTCTATTTCACTTGCAGTATTTTCTCTTGGGAATGTACTGCATTAGAATTAGATCTTTTTTTCAGGAGCTCTGAGCAGCACACACCATTGCCTACATTAAATATCACACTCCGTGAACTAAATTTCAAGAAGAAATGATGAGAAATATGTATTTGCTGCAAGAGAAAATGTTTTTTTTCTGGTCTGAATTGGAATTTGGCTAAAGTACTAATGTTTTGGACTGCTGCATAAATTATTAAATAAAGAAAACTAGGTTAATAAAAAAATACATCAAATAATGCCTTTTCTAATAAAATGGACATTAATAATACATGATTTGGTATGTTGGGAATTTTGTAGTGATCAATTCCCAGAGGTCTTCAGTAACGTTTTGCAAGCCATGAGGGGGAGAGCCATAATTTCCTCAGGGGGCATCTTATTCCAAAGGAAGTGAGTTCTCCCAACACCAGGCTTCCCTTTTCCATTAAATCTCACAATGGAAGTGGAGCTGGCGGTCCAGGTCAAATGGGCAAAAATACTGGGGAAACTCAGTGTCTTAGACAAGTCCAAGTCACAAAAGGCATTTAAGAAACGACTAATTATAAAATCTGGATTTAAACTACAAAAGGTTACAGATAAAGAACAATTATTCCACTTATCCTCAGATGGCTTAAATACGTAATTCTATTACAGTCACAGTTATCTGTCAGCAAGTAGCAATAAATTATGAAATCTGACAATTTGCGCTAAAAAGATATAAAAATCTTGCAGGGGGTTTATTTGTATTTTATTGAAAGGTTACAGGCAAACTAACAGACTCCACTGAAGTGCCTGGGGTTCAGGACAATATGGAAGACAAACATTTAGAGTTGGAATTCAACCACCACATAATGTCTGTATCATCATTAGCCAGGAGTTCTAGGAGAGCCCATCCCTTTGATTAATTTTAGGGCCAAATATGTTTTGAGGTTTCAAACTGGTCAGAACAAGTAACAACATTCCTCTTAGCTTGAACACATTAAGATGAGCTTAGCTCAGAAATATTAGAGTAACTGAGTAATATGGAAGAAAACAAGAAGCAATGGTGGACTACTTCAGCCTATATTTCTTACTATATCATGAGGATCTAGGAAGGGCAAAATCCTTGAAAGTGAAGGACCATCAAGATGGACAAGAACCCATCAATTGCGCATCATTGTTGCCTGAATATTCTGGCAAGGCGCTTGAGGCCCGTTTTCTTTCTTTTTTAAAAAATGAAGACTTTAGCGAAAGCAAAGCTGAGATAGGGAAAAAGAAAAACCCTCTTCTGTCTTGCTTACATAAATGGGCTGTGAATGGGATCAGGAGGAACATTATGAGTTCTCCACATGGAGAAGAAAAGGCTACGTCCACTTTGTCACTGAGGTCCCAAAGGTGCTTTTCAAAAGGCAAACCAAAAGTCAAACATTTTGAAAAGCACCTTTGAACACTCATGACCTGGACGATCGAGAATCTCTACAGACATTTGTCACTGAGGATTACACCGAGTATAAATTCTCTCTTAGTTATTTTTTCCAATGACCTTCAGCTCACCCTTCTTTAAGTATATTCTCTCTGATCCAGTTCTAAAAAGCATCCAAAGAGAATCAGACAAACAATGGAAACAAACCCCCACAACTTCTTAAGTGAGGGCAGTCAATGGGGAAGTGTTTTTAGAGTAATCTATCTTGTTAATTTAGGAATTTTGAGAACAGCAGAGACATTCTTCCTCCCCCCAACCGCAAAATTATGACATGTAGAATATCAGGCGCATCATTTTTTTGCTAAAACAATTAACAAAGAACCATAGTGTGGTTCATATTTAATGCCTAAAGAAATATTTATGATGAGTGGGATATTGAAAAAACAACAATAACGCAGTAAGTAGAAGTGCTAATACCCATTCTCTAATGTTCTACTGAACACACGAGGCAGGAACAGGATAGTCCCTTTTAACTTTACCCATGTTTAATGTTAAAGGAGTCCTTGTATTCTGTACAGAGATCTCCTTCATGCAATAGTGAAGCCTGGTCACCTGATTATTATTATTAAATACATATTAAATATATTGTTTAGCTGTCTTAGTTTACACTATGTATACACGGGGGGGGGGGGGCAGGAAAATTAGAGAACACCGACATGGGAGTTCAGCTTGCATGGTTTAATTCTTTCTGTGCTCTCTGTGAATATGTGGAATGGAAAATAGGCAAACGTTTTAGTGGTCTTTAACAGAACATAGCAAAATAAATAAATGCAGCAATGGATTTTAATGGGGAACTGCTAGTTTCTATCTATGACTGGGAAATAATGTTAATTCAATGATGTGCAATTCCTATTTTTAAATAAATGCAACTTTAATATATATATATATATTGTGCAGCTAAACAAAATAGTTCACAGAAGATGTAATATTCACAGAATAGTGGATAAGATGCAAGAATCAGGACTATACTTTGTTTCCTTGCTTGAGGACCATTACCGTATTTTCACCCATATAACCCGCGGGTTATATGTGGTTTTTACATGCACAGCGCCCCCCTGCGGGTTATATGCGTGGGCGGGGTATACAGAAAATATTTTACACGATCGGAGGCTTACACGATCGGAGGCTTGCTTCTTTCTCCGTTTCTTCCCCCACCCCGATCTCAGCTGTTTCCTTCTCCTCCGTTCCTTTCCTCTTCCCCAGCGTGCGCAGGCTTCTTTCTCCGTTCCTTCCCCCACCCCGATCTCAGCTGTTTCCTTCTCCTCCGTTCCTTTCCTCTTCCCCAGCGTGCGCAGGCTTCTTTCTCCGTTCCTTCCCCCACCCCGATCTCAGCTGTTTCCTTCTCCTCCGTTCCTTTCCTCTTCCCCAGCGTGCGCAGGCTTCTTTCTCCGTTCCTTCCCCCACCCCGATCTCAGCTGTTTCCTTCTCCTCCGTTCCTTTCCTCTTCCCCAGCGTGCGCAGGCTTCTTTCTCCGTTTCTTCCCCCACCCCGATCTCAGCTGTTTCCTTCTCCTCCGTTCCTTTCCTCTTCCCCAGCGTGCGCAGGCTTCTTTCTCCGTTTCTTCCCCCACCCCGATCTCAGCTGTTTCCTTCTCCTCCGTTCCTTTCCTCTTCCCCAGCGTGCGCAGGCTTCTTTCTCCGTTTCTTCCCCCCCCATCTCAGCTGTTTCCCTTCTCTTTTACTCGTCGCGGGTTATATGCGTGGGCGGGTTATATGCGTGGGCGGGGTATACGGGAAATATTTTACACGATCCGGAAAACCCGCGGGTTATATGCGTGTGCGGGTTATTTGCGTGGGCGGGTTATATGGGTGAAAATACGGTAGTTTCCCCAAACATAAAAGAACCAACAATATTATCAAAGAATATAATTTGATTTGAAAGCAGTTTTCAGGGATAAGGTAAAGGTTCCCCTCGCACAAATGTGCTAGTCATTCCTGACTCTAGGGGCGGTGCTCATCTCTGTTTCGAAGAGCCAGCACTGTCCAAAGACATCTCTGTGGCCGGCATGACTAAACGCCGAAGGCACATAGAACACTGTTACCTTCCCACCAAAGTGGTTCCTATTTTTCTATTTGCATTTTTACCATCTTTCGACACTGCTAGGTCAGCAGAAGCTGGGACAAGTAATGGGAGTTCACTCCATTTCACGGCACTAGGGATTCGAACCGCCGAACTGCCAACCTTTCTGATCGACAAGCTCAGCGTCTTAACCACTGAGCCGCCGTATGCCTTTTTCAGGGATGTGAAACTCATATATAAAATAAGAAACTAATTATTCCATTAAATATAGGTAATATGGTAAACATAATTTCCTAAAAGATAGACAAATACCCATTGGAAAAGGAAACAGAAATAATAATCAAGTGTGAAATCTTTGGTAAAACAGCTCTGAAATCCATTAATGTACATTGCTTTATTAATCCAATGTTATAGATCTCTTGCTCTCATTTTATTTTCACACAGAAATGCGGGGCATCTGTAGCATGAAAATAATTATATATTTATTTAAAGAAGCAATGACCACTTTCAGATACTTAACCATACCCTGCAAATTTACTAAAATGTTTTTGATAACACAATATGGAATTGTGGGCCTAAGAATTTTCCAGAGATAGTTCTTTTCTGCATAGCTCAATATCACTGAGCCAAGGTGGCGCAGTGGTTAAATGCAGCACTGCAGGCTACTGCTAGATCAGCAGGTCAGCGGTTCAAATCTCACCGGCTCAGGGTTGACTCAGCCTTCCATCCTTCCGAGGTGGGTAAAATGAGGACCCAGATTGTTGGGGGCAATATGCTGACTCTCTGTAAACCGCTTAGAGAGGCCTGAAAGGCCTATGAAGCGGTATATAAGTCTACTGCTATTGCTATTGCTATATTGCTACAGTAGTTGTCATACTTGCTGAAACAGTTGGAAGAAAGCCCTATATTAAGTCTTGAGCCTTAATGGCTTGGTCAACCATCAGTTTCGTTGCCGCACTCATATGGTCAAGTTGCAGATGTGATCTTAGCAGAAGCTGTGCATAGCCATTATCTGGCATATGAATCACGTAGGCTGGCCAAGGATGCAGATTTCTATGAAAGGGACTGGAAAAGAAAGGGATGCTCCCAATTTTAAAACCTACCTTTACTCCATCTGACTTTTTGTTCAGTAAGCTCTTGGCAGCTGCAAATAGAATTGAGAAAAGCAAGTGAACCACATTTTAACATTATTTCTCTTTCCCTTAAAGCAAGTCAATATAAAAAACCAAGCTAGATTTATTTTAGGCTCTTATTTGCTCAAAACAATAAAATCTGCATGAACAATAGCTTTACCAATATCTAAACCTTACATCACAATCATATTTTTTTTTCCAAAGGAACTGGACAAAAGAGAAATCTTCAGAGCTCTTGAGAGGTTCATATCTTTGCTTTCATTATTTACTGCCTCTATCCCTTTCAGTAGCCAAAGCTATTAGCAAAGAAGCAATAAAAACCAACTCTTAAATTGACATGCAGAAGAATTATCCCTTGAATCAGTGTTTCATATGACAAATGTTATTCTATAAAATCACAAAAAAAGCTTTTTTTTACATTTTAATGCCAAGTTATCATTGTTACGTGCAGTGATTATTAAGGTGTTTTGATTTCCTCCTGCACATAGACATGACAATTGGCAAATATGATATTCTTGTAAGAAATATAGCATGTGAAGTGGCTCATCCCTTACCTACAAAATGTAGAATAAAAAAAACTAAAAAATAAATCTGGGTACTTTACAATGAAAAATCCAACTGTACACTAAAATCCAATATAGGATAATGTTAGGGAAAACATGATTGCTGCTAATCTGGGCAGAGGTCAGATTGGCAGTTGTCCAGAGGGAAAATTCAAAAGAGACTACTTATCAGATGAAGTTTACATGTTTCATTTGGAGAAGAGCAAGTTACTTTGCTTTTCATATAACTAGCTTGCAAAGGCAAAGACAGAATACACATAAAACCAGAACATGAATGCATAACAGAGAGACACCCAAAGAGCTTGACAGCACTAAGACCTATCCATGCCAATTACAATTTTCAAATATGCCTTTCTAAACAAATTTTGTGTTGCAGCTCTTTGATTTCTCAAGTCACTCAACACAGAAACATTTGCGCACAACTAGTTCTTGTAGTTCATACTACAGAAATCACATACTGTGGTTGGGAGAGGATTTTTAGTGTCTGGATAGTATAAATTAGTTAACAGTTTAATGCCCTTTGAAAACTGTTCACATCCATCCAATGATGAATCGATTTAATCAGGAACAGCATATTTTGAATAATGATATCTACACTACCCTTACAAAAATTAGGAAACTTTGTCATGTAAAGAACATATTTTATGTTTTTAAAAATAAAACCACTAATCCAAGTGCTTAAAAGACCAAGAGTTTTAGTACTCTAATTCCCAGGGAAGATGTTCCAAGCTTCAAAACACTCTAAAACTGGGGCTTTGTTTCATGGAGATCATTCACTGAAATGACAAATAAAGTTTGGGATTGTGAGTTCTATCCCAATACCTTTTTTAGAACATAAAGGCAGCATAAGAACCTAATGACATCCAAGGATCTTTGTGGCTCCAGAACATTACTCTATACATTATTTGGTCTTCACCATACAGTGAAGAATAAATCTTAAATGCTGGGCCAACGCAGCATATGTTTGGCCTTAAACAAGCCAGCAGCTGATTGAGGCATAATAAAAGGGTACATTTAAAAAAATTAAGTACCACATGTATTTAATACAAAGTACAAGATTCACATTTATTTTGTAGCCTTACAAATGTTTAAAACCCAAGACCAGACAGATGATGATACTAATAAGAAAAATATGTACAGAATACATTAGCTGGATTTGGTTTCCTGTTCACTAAATATGGAATCTAAGGCCTCAATCTGAAATTTTGATAGATAACATATTTCTGTCCTGGGTGTCATTTAAAAGCAAGCAACATTAAAATTACATTTTATTCATTTATACACTATCCATTTCCCTGTGCAGCTAATTACCAAGATCAATTTAAAATAAAAGGCAACTCCTTCAAAAATAATAAGCAAATCCACTCATACTATGAATAAAATTGACAATATCAACTATGTAAACTCATGTGCCTGCGAGGATCCAATTTGATTCACAACATGCCCTTCTCCTGTGCTTGATGGAACAACCAAGCCTTAACTGCTTTTAATTGTTTTTCTTTTTTTAATGAGGCACATTTTTAAAACTTGTAAGTGCAAGAATTCAAAGGGGAGAAATGAATATCCCTTCTCTTTTACATAACTCTATTGCACAAAAATCTTTCACATGTGAAGAAGGCATGCTGGTTCATGTATGTTTCCATACCACGGGATAAAATTCAGGGTAGCAGTTAAGAGCTCTGAGAAATTAAGGCAAGATGTAATAAAAAGACACTGTTGCATTCATCCAGCAGGAAACCAATTTATGTTTAAGCTTCTGTAATTAAACCCTAATCCATTCCACGTCTGGAATTCCTATTCTGTAGTTTTATTTGCAGCATAAGGAAAATATCAAAGTTATTTACAGGAGGCTGGTTCCGGTAAATTCAGTGACATTTTTGGCAGAAAAAGAGAAGTCTTAGTCTACCTATTCCAGCTCTAATATGGTTATCATATGAAAATGAAAACTACCTCATGCAGTTAATCATACTAAAAAAAGAAAATTTGAGAAAGGATGAAAAGGAATCCCTCTCTGGAGCTTTCAGACTTTGCCTCAGTTTTGCCTCTATTAGACATGATGTCATTGTGTAATTGAGACAACAGGATGGTCACTGAAAACCAATCCCACCTGGATACAGACTGTTCACACTGTAAAGCAAATAGCTTACGAATACCTCACAATAGCAAGAACATCGAGAAATGCAATGTTCTTTATTGAAATTGATGTAATTACTGTGGGAGAATAGGCCTTCTGAATAGTGACATAAAACTCAAAGCTGGTTTCATAGAAGCCCAATGTTGGCCCTTTTCTGCCAAAGGAATCAAGGTCAAGGAAGGTGTACTCCTGCCAGGCAGTTTCCTTCTGGCCCTGTCAAAAATTAAACTATTAGCATTGCTCTAGAGCAGGGCTGTCAAACTCCCGGCCCACAGGCCAGATGTGTCACGCGCCGGCCACGCCCGGTTGACATCCCTGATCTAGATCCTCTGATTCTACCCCAGGATTAACATAATTTTTCCTAAAAATATTAATCAATTAAGATCAGTTAAACTACAAGCATTTAGAGGGAGGTCAATAATAGATTATGTGGTCAAATCTCTGTTAAGGTAACTGGAAATCTAACATAGGTATTATGGGAATAGGAAATGTTTAGACATTGAAAGGAGAATTAGTGGAAGTTATCCATTCAGCTACTGTCAGTGTCAAAGTTGATATAGTAGAAAGAAAGCCCCAAGGAGCTTGATAATGAGAGCACCTTGAAATTGACCCAAATTCTGCTTTCATAAATGGCCTGCAGTTCTTTGCCTCCACATCCAGAAGCTGTATAATTTAATTCCTCCTTAACCTTTGCATACATAGCAGACTGAGAAAGCAGTGGTAAAATTTAAATTTTGTTACTACCAGTTCTGTGAGCGTGGCAGGGGAAGGACCCTGCAAAATCCCTATTCCCACCCCACTCTGGGGCCAGCCAGAGGTGGTATTTGCCGGTTCTCCGAACTACTCAAAATTTCTGCTACCGGTTCTCCAGAACCTGTCAGAACCTGCTGAATTTCACCCCTGTGGGAAAGGCTGATATATATTAAATCTACAAAAGAGTCCCCCACCAAAAAAAGAGCAAAGATACATTTTGCACGAAGTTTGGACTTTTAGATAACACACTGTTATCCAAAAGATGAAACTTGGATCCCTACAATTAAGCATCCCACAAGAACACAAAACTTCCTGGGAATACTTGGAAGACAAAACGCACAGAGAATGCTATACTCAGCACAAGACGACAACAAACAAGTTGCAAAAAGGTTTTCCAGAGAATGTAGCATTCTATATCCACACTCTGCAGATTCTCAATATGGGGACATACCACCATCCAATTCTAACTTACGTCTTACCTGTAAACATGTGTGTTTGAGAAGCCTTTGGAAATTAAGTATTAAAAAGCATACTCACAATATTTATTGTGCAATTATAGCCTGCCTTTGATATAGGACAACCATTTTTGAACCGAGTTGTATACAGTCTTTTAATAGCAAAGATGATGGATCACAAAAGAAAGCTTACAGAAATTATGTGTGGCCTACTTGGGTTTTAGACCTAAAGATGGTATACATGGAGACTTCCCCATGTTTTAACAGCAACCTTATACAGTAGGCTAGGGTAGGGTGAGAACGATGAAGCTCAAATGGTTACTTGAATCTGACTTTTCCTTAGTTATTATTCCATCTTGATTTTAGTTTTCTATTTTTAGTATTGACCTAAATGACCTGCATAACCTGCACTGAAATTTCTACATGGAAATGAACTTGCAATTGTGAAGGTACTACAGATAGTTCCTGACTTAAAATAGTAATCGGGGCTGGAAATCGAGCTGCAAATTGTTATGGTCATAAGTTGAAGCACCCCTCACATGAACTGAAGTAATTTTCTGGCCTTTTTCACAGTGGCCATTAAGCGAATGTGGCAGTTGTCAAATGCAGTGGTCAGTAATCCAACAGTATAATCACTGAACGAACCCATATATTTGAATGGCCATTTTTTGCCATAAATCAGGAAAACACATAGCAAATTGAAACAATGTGACCATGGAATGCTCCAATGGGTCCTAAAGCTGATATGCAGTCATGTGACTGCAATGGGGAGATGATATAAGATAGTCATTGGTGCTTTCTGTAGTCATCATTGTAAAATGACTGATTGCGAAGGCTATCTATATATCTAAAAAAGTCAGTGGCCATAAAGAATTTGGGAGCATTCTAATTTTTAAGCCTAGCTAAAGCTTAAATGTGAATTTACAGATTCTGACTATACAGTAAACTTACAACTACTCCTGCCTTCCTTCTAAAGTCAACAAAAATGATCCATTCTGCAGTTGAAGTCCTTTTCTAAAATTCTACATTAACTAGGAATAATTTCTCTGTTCCCAATAGTATGTATTACTTAAATGCTTTTACACACATTTCTTCCTATTATTAGTCTAAACTATTTAAATAATTGATTATGGATTATGAAATATGTATGTGTACCTATACCTCCAGATTCTAAAAACTAGTCCTGGAGAAAGTTGTTTGAAGCAAGTGGAATCATCCATTAGCATTTAAATATTTCATAAGTAGTCCTTAGAGGGGTTTTATACCTCACTATAATTCCTGTTTAATTTATGAGAAATTACCAATTAGTCCAGTGTCTTTACATCAAAGGCAGGCAACATTGATTCTGCTACTTTTCAAGGAAAATCCCTTGCAAGAAAAGTCATCTGGAAAATAAGTGTTTCCACTGATTATTATATATGGGCTCTCCTCGTGTATCTAATCACAGGTTTCAAATATGGCACAAAAGTGAAGAGATGCTCACTTTGGCTTCAAGCAATTTTCTCCCAGTCTAGTTTTGATATCAAAAAGTTAAATTAGGCTGGAAAAGAAAGTGCTCAGTGTGGAGAAGAAGAGAGTTTCTCCTCACACCAATCTATATATTCCCTTCCATTTAAAAAAATTCCATTTCTCATAAAAAAGAAAGTTTGCCTCTAGCCACATATAAATTGTAGATGCCTGCTCACACATCTAATTTGGCTGGATAAAAGTGACTCATTTTAATGCAGTGGATAGTGATTGCATTTTAAACTAATGTGGTTTTTAAAGAATGTTCTATAATTGGTGTATATCTGATAGGATAAAGCTCTTTCTCCAACTAGTTAAATTTTGAAGATTCCAACATTAACTTTGAGAACCTACCGGCAAACCTAGTAACTGCTTTTGATGAATACCAGGACTGGTTTTGTTCCTGCAGATTCTGGACATGCATTATTTACTAAACCAAATTGTCCTACTCCTACAGTCTGCAGCAGGGAAATTCGATCACAATACATCCAAAATCTGCAATATATATTCAAATATATTGCATGAATTCATATATATTGCATGAAATGTCACACATGTATGTGCACCCAGGCAGAAGCATACAGATTAAGTTAATAAGTAGGAAGAAAATAAACTGAGATGTGAGGGTTTTCTATTCTAAGGGGCCTTATCTGATAAGCAAGGGGATCATGGGAAACCTTGCATGCATTCAATAGTTCCAGGAACACATTTTTCAGAGTTCTAACACCTGTAGGTCCACAGAGAAATCCTAGGGAAGTTGGCTCAGGTCTGGCTCTGAAGTCATTAGAAAATACTCTGAAACTTGTCAAATGAGCAGTCCACATTGTATGCTTCCCATCCAAGCAACATTCAGGCTATGGACATATTTATTTGTCTTTTGTTTAGCTGAAGAGGAATTAGCAATAGGAAGCTTTTTCCAAATTTGGGGTTAATGCTTCTTCCAGTACACTATCATTTCCTGCTGGGGAGGGGGGATTTAATAGAGGACAAGAGAGGATTTAACAGATATTTTCCATTCTTAAATGATAACAATTTTGGAAGCACAAGACCAATGTTCTTTATTGGATAAAAAAGTTAAGTGTCTTTGCCAGTACAAGAAAGCTTGTCCCACTGTTTTTTATCCTTTATTCCCCAAATTTAAACCTACAGCCAAATATGGATACAAATGTGATGCATAATATTGAATCCTACTGTGTGTCACTGCTTATCCCCAATCCACATGAAAAAATAGCAGCTAATCTTATGCTATCCTCCTATACAATGTTAGAAGTTATTTTTAAAAAAACAGAATTTGCTAACAGGTTGATATCCTACTATGACATTGGTGATTGTAGGAGCCATATCAACTTTCTGAAATGATTTCAAAAATGTACTGACACTATGACAATCCCTGTCTCCAAATGTCTTATGTCAATTCACAGCAAAACAGGGTTAACTACCCAACATGCATTTTGTTAGTAGGTTCAAACTCAATGTACTTATGATTCTTGGTTAGATGGATACCTTAATGCATGCCCTTTTCTCAGCCAGCAAGCATGGATGGTGTGTCTCACTAGGTGCACAAATACTATCATGCTGGTTTTCACTGGCAGTGGAATTGATCGAGGGTGGGCAAGTGTGTGGTTCTAAGATCAGGCACTCAGGAGATATGACTCATGCCACATACCTTGCTCAGCCAGGCCGGCAGCACTCATGGCGGCCGAAGCAGGGGCGGAGCTCTGCCTGCCAACTGATTGGACACAATCATTCAGTGGGAGGAGCCATAATAAAGCAATAAAGGCTCATTAGCATGGTGCAAGTAAATTAGTTTTAAAAGAAATGTGGGAAAAAAAGAAAGGAAAGAAGAGGGGAAACACAATATTATAAAAAAGATAATATTATTCCCTTTTAAATGTGAAGAAAAAACCACAGGAGCCGGCACAAAGGGTTGGACATCAGGAAGTTGAGAAAGCTGCAGGTTTTAGATGTAAACAGTGTTTATGAAACAGATTTTCAGTTATAGAGTTTTATGTCAACAAAATCAAAGACGAAAGTATTAACTGCAGAACAGAAGACTAGAATGTCTATTTTAAAATCACAAAAGGGATTGAATGATGCTATGTACACCGGTTGCAACAGGTCATGTTACTACATTAAAAAATAATTAGAGAAATAAAGGCAAATAAACATTAGAATGATCAGTCAACAAATTGGCTTGATTTATGAACAGCAGCTTCAGCCACTGTGTATTAAGTGAAGAAACATTAATAAGGAAATCAGTATTTGTTAAGAAGAATGAAGTGCTGTCCTGATATTGAACTAGTTTACTAAAGTGCTTTTTAACCTTTTGCTATCTAGAAAAAGACAGGTATTCAGCTCAGGATTATTTATTACCCTCTAGTCTGAAAAGCACTCACAGACATTCAAAAGTTTCTGATGATTATTGATTCAGAACTGTAATTGTCAGAGAAATAGCAAATAAGTCAAAGCCTGCAATCCGTTAAATTATTCAGAAGATTTCAAAGCCAAAGAGGAAAATGTGTAATTGTACCTCACCAGTTAGAAAAAATGGTGAGTTAGAGTAATGGAAATATTTTAGTATCTTAGTAATGCTACAGGACCACTAATCTAATATAATAATAAAAATATAATAAAGGATATAGCAAAGAGATCAATAGGCAGGCTATTATATTATACTGAATCGTTCATTTCCATAAGTAAGGCACTTCACCTGTGCTTGCTCCTTTCCAAAGCTGTGTACCATAGATAACACTGGTCTACAAGGAAAAAGCCTCAGAAACGAGTAGCTTAATTTTACCAGAATTTAGTCACTAATAAAAGAAAATTAAATCCTGAATATTAATTGGCTCCAGTTTCAAAATTGCATCAAAATAATACAAAATTACGAGGGGGATGTGTGATTATGCTCCTAACTTTTCTGCAAAATGTGATATAGTAATGAGAATGGTGCCACAGCAATCATTATAAATTTATCTTTTTATTGATACCAATAATCTTGGTAGAATCTCTCCCCATGCTCATCACCCAGTGCTTCATAGTTCAAAGTCTAAACGTGAGTGTAAGAAGTGAATTTTCAGTGACATGTTTGCACCAAGTGGTTTATAGGAGCAAATTTTCCATGTGTTTCTCAGTCATCTGCCTTGCTGTTCTCAAAGTGAAGATAAATTTATACACTTCTGTGTATGCTCAGTGAAGTAATGGCATCCTGCAGCACTTTGAGAGATGTGCTTTGCGTGCAATGGCACTTACTCTGTGTAATAGCCTCCCCTGAAGATCTAGATGACCTTCAACTGCTGGTCTCTAAAAACCTGACATTTTGCTAAGGCATTCAAGCTGGATTGTTACTGAAGTCCAGTATAGGTACTGTGACTGAGGATAATGTATAAACTGCCTCAGCTTTTATACTGTGTGCTGTAAACACAGTAATTTCATTTTAATGTATGCCGATTGGTGTACATTTGAAATGACAATAAAGCTATTCTATTCTATTCTATTCTACTCTTATTCTATTCTATGCATTTACTATGTTTCTATCTGTATACTATGTTCTATTTGTATATTATTATGTTTTCATTAGATATTTATGCTGCTTTTATCATCTCAATTTCTTGGCCGAGGGAGCCAGTGTTGTCCGAAAACATTTCTGTGGTCATATGGCCAGCATGACTATAATCTGAGGCGTCCAGAGTGCTGTTACCTTCCCACCGAAGTGGTGCCTGTTTATTTATTTGCATTTGTATGCATCAGACTGCCAGGTTGGCAGAAGCTGGGGCAAGTAATAAGAGCTCACCCATCACATGGCGTTTGGGTGTTGAATCTGAGCTGTCAGCTTTCCATCTTTAACTGCTGAGCCACTACACGCCCACCCCCCCCCACCCCATTGACAAATACTACTATGATTCAAAGGCAATATAGCATTTTAAAGAATGGTAAATTATAAGCATATTTAATGTAAAACATATTATTGTTCTGATTAGGATATCAAAGCAGTTCCACCTTTAGATAATAACTAGAGCAGACTACTTGCACGATAAAACTAATATTTTAGGAACTGCTAAGGAGGAGTTGTCTTGACCCTTCTCCTCCCAAGCTATCTGAACTGTGCTGTCTCTTGCTACAATGGAATGCAGCCCTTCCTTCCTGAAAATCAAGACTACAATCCATCACTTCTGCAACGTCCATTATCCCCAATTAGTTAAACTCTCATCATGATGTTGAAGCTTATTGGTAAACCAGGCAATTGTGAAATTTTATAACCATTTTTCTCATATCAGATTCTTATTTTGCATGAAAAAGTCAACAATTACATTGGAGCTCCATAACCATTTCAATTCAGGTGGTATGTCTACGATTTTCAGCCTATGGAGGTACTTGGCCATCAATGTCCAGCCTTGGAAGGAGGCAATGACAATCTACTTCTGCACTGCTGCTTAGAAAGCTACATAGCTATGTCAATGAAGTCACCATGAACCAATTTCAACTAGAGGGCAGCTTTATCTGTTTATGATATGTAGCATATATTTTATAAGGCATCAAAATCACATTAGGCCTCCCTTAATGAATTTGCATGCTTCACACATTTGCAAAAACATCACACAATTCTACCTTATCATTTAAGAACATCCTTACGACATTCTATATTTGGCTCCTCATACTATATAACAATGATAGGCAAGATTTTTGGGTAAAGAGTGTATTTTAATTTAAAACATTGTTTCCTGGCTACGAGGATGGTATCTCTGCAATTATAAATTTATATGAGAGTGGACAGAATTAAAATATTTCATCCTTAATGTTCAGGATTAAAAACTAGCTTTTGCACTCATTTAATTTTTTTAGTGATAAAAAAAATCATGTCACTGAAAATTTTGCTTCTGTTTTTAGTATGATACCATCTGGGTGTGGGAAGGCAATCTGAGAACTGCTAAGATGGAAACAACAATGACTTCCCTTTCTGTTCTATCAAGCTCTGCATATAGTGAGAAGTTAGAACCATCTCATGCAAGTCCACGTAAGACATTGTTATTAAGATCAAAAGCTATTTTCGGTACAAAAGCATTACTGTAAGAGCCTCAAACATTATCCTCTTTCTTCCACAGAGCTAATGTTTCTAAGTTCTAAATTTTTTTTGTTGCTTTAAAAAAATAAAAGCATTGAAATTAACATTTATTTAAAAGCCTTGTTTATTATTTTGCAGTATTATACACACTAAGTAGCTAATCCATCCATTCATCATATTGATGAAAAAGTGATTCTAGACAACATATATAACTTTATTACTGTAGTATAAAAGACTACATAGTTTGAGTTAGAAACCTGGAACTCTAAATTCAAAAAATGCTGGGGAATATAATGAAGAATTTAGAGAGAGACTGTGTATTCCCCATTCATGCAGAATTGTGACGTATTGCGACATTTTTTGCCTTTACGGAGCTGGGGTGGGTGTGGCCTGCATGTGACGTCTCTGGCACGTTCTAGAAGCAATAGCAGCGCTAGTCCTTCATTTGGTTGTTTTTTTCAGCCAACTCACCCATCAATCATTCACTTTTAGGCCATTTTCTCCTCTCTCAGAGAGATAACAGAGCTTTCCTTCCCCCACCCTCCCAGTGAAAGTCCCAATTTATCAAATGGTCACATTTTGCTTTTGTTGCTGAATGGAAGAGAGAAACATTGTGGATTCTCTTAACAAAAGGCAGGGGATGTGGCTGTGAGGAATGCCACAGACAAAAAGGACCATATGCGTAAGGAAGATGGGGCAGTGCTTGTAAGATGCCAGCAGAGTCATCAGCTATCAGTTGTCTTTCAGACCGAGACCAGCAATGCTTCTTAAATTGTCTTCCATTGCACTCAATTCTCACCTGGCGCCTGCTTCTCTGCAGGTGTCTCTGTGGAGTTGGTATATACTTACTGACCTTTGAGATGCTACAGTTATTTTTTTAAAGCTTTGGTAGAGGTGAGCGTTTAAAGAAAAATTGAGAACCAGAATCTGGTGGAAATCAAAGTCTTCCAGGAAGGGGTTTGTGGGAAAGGCACTGACGGTGGCTAAAGGAACCAAACAGATGAAGTTCAGATACTACATGAACCTGGTGATATGAAATCAGCAGCCCTCCCACAAAGCAACTTTCTAGGGAAAGGCTAGAAAACTGCCATGTATTCTTCTGCCTGATCGAACCTCCCTAATGCTCCCTCATTATTCCTGAGGGACATTACAATTCAAATCATGCAACACGGGCCTGGAAAATTATGCAACCTTTGGGGCTCATGTAAACCACAAACAGCTTTCACAAGGACCTTGGACCTTCCCACTATTCAACTGAAACACCTTTCAAGAAAAAGCTCATTTTAAAATAGCCCGTAAATTTCTTAAATAAAAACCTGAGTACATGTTTACAAGTCAAGGATTTACGATAAAGTATGTAAGAAGTTTTGACAAGGTTCTTTTTTGCCAAAAGAGGAGCAAAAATCTCAATGCTTGTGGCTCCCCCCACCCAAAAGGAGGCCGGCTATCTTGAAAGCTCCAATAAGACAAATAAAAATGTCAGCTAAAGAAAAGAGTGGTTTATTAATGTAAACATTTACAATCAGAGAGTGCATGGAGTGGAGAACGTATCTGCTTGAGAAACGGTGGAGAGAAAATTAGTCAGATGACAAAAATGAATCTCAATAATGTTAGACATTCCAGGGCTTGAAACATCAGTTATGCTCCACTTTCTACTGAGTAAAACTCTGTTCATTACCTGCCTTTGATTTTGGCCTTTCCTTACAAGGCAACACACACTCATTCATCAGATGACCTTCTTGCTACAGACAGAACTCTGTGACCTCGACTTTGTCACTTTCCATCCATTCGAGGTGCATTAGTTCTCTTTTTTGCTCAATATTACCTCCCCATCACTTGTGCTTAAGAAAAACTGTGGACTTTTGTTTCCTATGGTTTCAATGGAATCTGCTTTCCTCCTTTTGGTCTATTCTGATTTGGATTTAGAGATCTGAAAAAGGTTTGTTTCCCTTTATTTCCTCTGTTTGCTTCTATTATACAGGTTTCAGGATTAATGCCCATGTTTTTGTACTAAAGACTCATGGGCTGGTGGCATTCTGCAGCCCTGTAATTCTTTCCAGGCACCTCTATGTTAGGCTTGGATTTCTAGCTCTATTTGGATTTTGCAGGTGTTGGGGCATGGCTTTCCTAGAGTAGTTCCACCAATGGGTATTATTTGTGTAATCTTTGCTCAGATCTCTGTTGCAAGAGAATATGAACGGCACTGTGAATATAATGTAAGATGTTAGTGTTGTGGTCTGCCGACGGCCTGCAGAACTGACAGCAGAATCAGACAGTGAGGCAGTTGGGGAGGAACATGGGCCAGTCTTTGGAGTCTGGGGAAGGCTCGAACGAGGGCTGTGTGTTGGAGGCAGAGAGGGGGCCAGGGGCATCTGAGAGTTATGTGCTGCCTCCAGAGTCAGACATCAGTGAGGCAGAGGAACAGGGGAAGCCTGTTCCCAGTACGCGCATGCGCAGAGCTACCAGAAGGCAAGAACAGTTAAGATAAAAGGTAAAACTTGGGAATAAGGCTTGGAGATGATTGGCCCCTCCCTAAGATATAAAGAAGGAGCAAAGGCACGTGAGCCTTTGCAGGAAGCAACTTTGTTCATTCTGGTCAGTTTAAGCTCCATTTTGACTCTGTGTTCCATATGGCCTTGCAAAGCTAATTGGCAATTAGGTCTTTGGCAGCGTTTCAAGGGACATAAAGGTGGGTGCTTATTAGGCTTATCCCGAAGGACTGTGGCAGACTTCTGTCGGACTCTTTACAAACTATTTGTGATTAATTACGGGCTGTGAATGACTATAATTCACAGCCATTGAAATAAAAAGAGAGTTTTTGGGACTTAGTGTGAGCTTTTTACTGTCTCAGGAAGCCTAGGTCAGAACAGTTAGTGCAAGCTTTACTGTATTGTTTGTCAGTACAGTTTTAATAATGTGATCTGTGCTGTTTATACTTATGCATGTATTTTGTAAAATATATCAATACTTGGCAAATACAGTCAATGACCTGATGGCCATTAGTAGCAAAAGGTGCTTACATGTATTTTATTATTTACTAAGTTTACAGGTGCCTGATCTCATTGGGACTCCTATGCTGTCCTGTTGATTCCTACACCAATACCTAACTGACATTCTTCCTCTCATACACATACAGTTTGGGCAATGAAGAACTTCAGTTGCTCTGAGCTACTTTGATAGTCCTTTTACTGCTGCAAATCCTATTACTAAATTCAATCAGACCTGAGTAATGAATCCCTAGTCAGTCCTTTAAACACAATCTAGTCACTGATAAATATTATGGGCTGATTTGGTGGTAAGCAGAGAGAGGACTGTAGTTATACAAATCCTTTCCTGTTTTTTTTATATGTCACAATCATAATTCCCTGTTGTGAGTATAAAATTAAGAGTTTTGAGTGGTTGTGTAACTACAGCATTGTGTATTTTTGAATAGTGAGAAGTTTTAATGAAATCTAAATCCAAGGTTTTCCCCTCACCAAACCCGTACACTCAGGAGTGAAATTGAAACAAACCATTGCAGTGCTTAGGGAATTGTCTTTGTTTCACATTAAATTGGAAATATGAGAAGAGGACTTCAAGAAGTTCTCTTATCGTTGGAAGGTGAAGAAGAAAAACTGGTTTCTATTTGCGAAAAGGGAGGAAAATTTCAAACCCAAGTCCTGAAATCAATAGTATGCATACTGATATGAAGTTAGAAAACATTTGGTTGAAAGAAAATACTGATTTCTCCAAAATAACCATTGTTTCTTGACACAGCTAAAAAAAATATCCTGTTATAGCAGACCCACCTCTGCAAACAGAAAAAGTTATGCTTAAATTTGGGAAGTTAGGATATAGAGAGAATAGTTTTTAAGAAATTGTCTATGGATTACCACTTTGTAAAGTACCTAACATTATGGATTACAATGAGAAAGAATAAAAAGATATGCAAATAGAAAGAATGCTGCAGCAATCTTTTCTGGACTTGAATGCCATGCAAAATGATTTTAAAATGGCTCAGAGAGAGAAAATGTCCATGGTAATTTATGTCAGGTTTTTGCTATTTCTTAATAAAACTATGGATATAAATGCCAGCTGGAACTGTTTAAGAATTTTGGAAAGAATTATCACAATCAGCTCTGGATGCAGGGACATTCAATTGGGGAGAAGTCCAAAAAAGTCAAGTAGATGGCAACATTGTGGTCACCATCTTGATTTTTGTTGTTACTCCCACTGCCCCATTCTGGATGCTCTAGAACAGAGGTCTCCAACCTTGGCAACTTTAAGACTTGTGGACTTCAACTCCCAGAGTTCCTCAGTCATCTGGCTCTGGGAGTTGAAGTCCACAAGTCTTAAAGTTGCCAAGGTTGGAGATCCCTGCTCTAGAGCACTGTTTCTCAATCTCAGAGCCTTTAAGGCGTGTGGACTTTTAAGTCTCAGAATTCGCCATGCCACACATCTCCAAATTAAAAAGCTTGAGAAGCACTTCTCTAGGACTTTGTATATGTAAGGATCATCTTACTATTCCTCTCTGAAATCAACCACATATTTGTTTAGGATTTCATTCTCTCCCCTCTGAAGCTGAAAAAAACCAAACTTTGCTGCCAGAAGATAAACAAGTCAAAACAAAGAGATAACTGAAAAGTGCCAAGTGCATTACTGGCCCTATTTTGATGGAAGAATCATGGCAATTCTTATCTAGGATCAGGTCAGATATTCAAAGACTGCATAAAATTGGACCCTTCTTGCAAAAAAAGAAAGTGTAATCTGTCTGATTTGTAAATCTAAAATTTGTTTAACATTTTTGCTGGAAAAAAATAAAGAAACAGAAAAAGAAACTCTTACCTGAAAAATTCCGAGACACCAGCATAGTGGTAAGGATTGCACCCTAAAAATAACAATATACATACACATATATTTATATAAAATACATAAAAAGTAAGGAATGAATATTCTGGACACTATATCAGTGAATATATATGTTTACTTTGGTATACTACAAAATAGAAAGATATGTCATGCAGCCACTAGTTGAAGTTTCTTCTATTCTCTTTCAAGGAAATATCTCTCTGCTTTTGCCTGTTGTAGCCTCCCAAATGGGTCTCTAAATGCTGCACGTACCTCCTAGTTACCCTGTTTCCCTGAAAATAAGACCTCCCCAGATAATAAGCCCAATCAGGCTTTTGAGAGCATGTGCTAAAAAAAGCCCTTCCTGAAAATATTGCAACACAGCAGCAGCCATGAGGTGACCACGCTTGCTGCCTCCTGAGCCTCAAAAATAATAAGACTTTCCCGAAAATAAGGCCAAGTGCTTATTTCGGGGTTCAAAAGAAAATAAGACCCTGTCTTATTTTGGGGGAAACACAGTAGCAGGATGTGAGTCACAATGAATTGGCTTGACTATACCTATGCAAACTGAGATTTGGTTTTGGTGAAAGCATACTACCAAAATGTGCTAAAACTGGTTGTTACTGACTTTACCAAGAGCCGGTAATGCTGCATGAGCCCCAGATAGCACTAAATTAGTAACTTTTCTATATTACTAATAGCTATGATCCATGTCCATACAGCAATTTAGTGATCACCAGAGCACATAAGACTGCAACATAAAATGTAGGAGTAGTAAATGGGGAAGAGCATTAATGAATGAATGAAATTAAAGGAAGAACATAGATTATTCTGTGTCCATGAAACTAAGATGGGGGGAATGAATGTAATAGATTTAAGAAAGGTAGTCTGGTTTTGTGATGCGCAGCTGATGAATACATGCAAAGTACTGAAAGTTTAGGTTTAATGAATGAAAGGAATAAATGTGTGTCAGAAGGTATGATGTATGTTATACTGAGTGTTGATAATAAAAGTACCAGACATGAGTCTGGTGAAAAACTGTGCAATATTCTGAACAAATGTAATCCAGGGATAAAAAAAATAGTCTGCCGGATAAAATGAATGGGTGCAAGAGAACAAAATGAAAGATAAGAAAAATTATTTAAGACATTCAAAGACTAAAGAGTGATTGAGAATTGTGATGTCTTTGGTGAAAGGTTTCAGAAAAATGTCTGCTTGTTTCAAATATGTGACCAAACATAAATATATTTATAAAGCCGTATGGCCAAGGAATGCATGAAAATCTAAAACTATTATTGATGAAAGAGAAAAATAGTAAAGCACATAAGAATAAATGACTCTGAATGTGGGGCAGATATTTATTTGATAATCTCAGCAGTGGTCTTGGAAAAAATAGAGTTAGGGGAAAAAAGAAAATGAAAGAAATGACAGTGAAAGAACAACTGGATGGATGGATTTTAGGAGATGGGATTTAATTTCCTAAAACTAGATAGTGGATGAAAGGAAATAAGATGTGGAAACTCCTTTGAACAGTTGGATAGGGATGTTACAGAGTGGCGTCTGTGTGTGTGTGTCTGTGTGTGTGTGTGTGTGTGTGTGTGTGTGTGTGTGTCTGTGTGTGTGTCTGTGTGTGTGTGTCTGTGTGTGTGTGTCTGTGTCTGTGTGTGACAGAAGGAGAGAGGGGGAGAAATGGAGAGAGACAGAGACAATGCTTGAAGGAATGAGATTTACATGGGAAAGAGATATAGAGGTATAAATAGAGGAGTGATAAATTATGGATTTGATATACATATTGGGTGACAATTTGAGTTATTTCATGTTTAAATGCATCTATGCCTAATGACTGAAAGAATAGCATTATATTTATACAAAGGGAAAAGTAGCAAAAGTGAATGAAATAATTACAGAGGGTTTATTATTAAGTGTACCTGGGTCAAAAACTAACTATAAGATAAATCTGAGAAGGACAGTGAAACTTTCTGCTGGGCAGATGGTGTGGAGATCAATTTTTTTTGCTTCCCAACAGGTGACTGAAAAATGTACTTATGTGAGAAAGGAAGTTGATCAAGGAATATGACATTATGTAATCGGTGGGTGTTAATGTGTCCTTTTGTGTGTGTGCGTTTGTTAAAGGACTTTTACTGACTGAATGATAAGGCTTTATTATTTGCTAATAGATAAAAGGTGAGATGTGAGATAAAGAGATTTTTGGATGAAATATTAGATAAGGTCAAAAGTTAAATTGAACTTGTAGATGAAGGTGAAATCATTTAATGTATTTTTCCATATACATTCCTTCCTTCCTCCCATTTTTTCTCTTTTCAACTTTTTCATTTTTTTCTTAGTTTGTATTCATTTTTTATCTTTGTAGTTTTAAGTTTCAATAAACATTGTAAAAAAAGAAAGGCAGCTGATCATAAATAAATTTCTTGATTTAGGGAACATATACATAAAAATATATTGACTTGAATTAATGAAAGTGTGTGGTGCTTAATGGAACTGCATTTACATGGAGGAAGCATGCAGTGGAGTGCCTCAAGATTCTGTCTTGGGGTCAATGCTCTTCAACATCTTCAAAAAGGAACTAGATGGTAAATATTAAATTGTATGATGCAACATGGGCTACAGATCCCCAAATTAATATTGCAGATCAAGATTTTTTTCTCTTTTAGCATGGAAAACAGAGCAAACAATTTCAAGTTTTAAATACATGGTGAAAAACTAAAGAATAAAAGTGAAATTCTATATCTTGCCAATAGGTGCAAAGGATAATAGAAAGGTAGTGAGTAATGTCTGGTTTACTGGAAGGAAGGAATGTTAATTGAAAGAAGTATGAAGTCTATAAAGCCTATTTATGCTCACTTTGCTATGTGAGAGTGGAAGAAGAAACAAGAAGCTGAGCCATTCTGAGGACTTCAGGAATGCAAGTGATGAAACAGGAAGAGAAGGAATGGGTACCGAGTACAAAACTTGGTGTATAAAAGGAGGAAAGAAGTATGGTATGTAGAGGTGGATGGGTGCTGTACAGAAAATGAACGAGGACTGAATTCACAATTGATGGAGGGGAATGCTCAGACACCAGGTACAAGAAAAAGTTTAGATCCCATGCGTGTACATGCACGCCTGCATGCAAACACACACACACACATTATGTTTCTATACCTGTCTGCATTGATTTTAGGTGCAGTAATTAAAATGTATATTACCAACTTCAATAATCCCAAAATGTGGAATCGTAAGTTATTGTCCCTTTTAAGAACATACCTTCAGCTTTCTTCTGGCATTGAACTTTCTCAAGCATTCCACAGTCTCCTGTCTGTGCATCATAGAAGCAACTGTTGATCGTTGCTGGAAAAAAGCAAAAAGAAAGCTGGCATTTAGATCACTATCTCAGTTTATTTAATTACCAGATTTCTATTCAAGCATTCAAAATAGCTTATAAGTCACTCTCTCTGCATGTTATTCTGCTGCATGCAACTGGCCCACATTCAGTGTTTCCATCAATGAAGAGGGGCTTGAACTTATGTCCCCACCAGCCTGAGTCCAACCCCTTAACCACTAGCTCTCAGTCTCCATCTGTCCACTTCTACCTGCCGGCCTTGTAGTTCTTTCAGCTTTAACCTGGTTGGTTCCCATTTCCAAGCTTCTAAAGTTACTGTGAGAAAGAAAGCTGTAGATACTTACACAGACCCATGGGTGCTTAAGTGCCTGATCTGCTGTGATGCGCTTTGCAGGGTTTATTGTCAGCATCTGGTTGATTAAATTCTTTGCTTCTGGGGTCACAGTATCCCACTCTGGAGAAGGAAACTAAGAGGAAAGATAAGAGAGGCTTTAAAAAAAAAAAACAGTTTATGTATTCCTGTAGTTGCTTCCACTTTTATTCCATACTGAATCACTGTAAGTG
The DNA here is from genome assembly GCF_051295495.1 of Thamnophis sirtalis. Taxonomy (NCBI): domain Eukaryota; kingdom Metazoa; phylum Chordata; class Lepidosauria; order Squamata; family Natricidae; genus Thamnophis; species Thamnophis sirtalis. Next base: position 18,975,961 of record NW_028261395.1, read on the forward strand.
AGTGGCCTTTCAGGGACTCACATTATGGTTCAAAGCAGAAAAATATAGGTGATACAGTTCCAAAATGGATGTGAGCTGTAAACTACGAATTTTTTTGAGTGTTACATTGCTGAATTTAGGTGACAGTTAAATGGGAACCTTAATTGGTTCCTGGTATCTCATCCAGCTAACAAAACTAGAAAATGGTTCTCTTTAAAAGAATGTTCAGTCGCTAAAAGATTTTAATACTTCAGAAATTACCGAACTAGCATTATTCAGGCAAAATAAACCCCTCTATAATATTTATGAATGAGCAACTTCTGACACTATCCCTCTTCCTTATCGCTTATGCCCAACAACGTATATTGCAGCATGATGCATCAAAACCAGACAACTAACTGCAGAGAATAACATATAAAGAATTTTCTTACATCATATGCCCCTGCCTTGATCTGCTGATACAGTTTATGCTGATCTTCATCCCAAAATGGAGGATATCCAACAAGTAATATATACAGAATAACTCCTAGGAGAGAATAAAAAATTCCAGTTACTCTAAAAGGCAAAGGCACTCTTGAGTCAATCCATGGGGACTATCACCTTTTATGCTGCTGCCCTTTGTCACAAGGTAATCTATCTTCAATGTTCAAGATTCATTCCAACTTCTGAGGTGAAACATACCTTTCTCTCTTTGTCATATGATCATCTCTCAAGTTATCATAATTATTTGTACATGGAAAAATCGGAGAATGCTAGCAGCATCCTTAGCCATCATGTACTGCATGTTAATACATTTATTTGAAGTCTTTCATGGGTTTTGAATGCTAGGAACCAAGAGAGACAATATATTTGCTCTCAGTCGTGGGGAAGTCTTTCATAAGCCAGCCAAACTCATTTTTAATGACATTTCAAAATGTTCAATTTAACCACTTTATTGATATTAGAGACCTTCAAACAAGCAAACTTAATTTGACACCTGGTGGGTATTATCTTCCTCTTTGGATTTAAGAAATTTTACAGTATATTTAATATAGGATTGGCACAAAGCAAAAAAAATATCTTGATTTAAGAAAGTTTTAAATGAATTTGGAGACCAGAGAGATTTGGAATGTTGGTTATTTTTGCTATAAGATTGAAAAAAAACATGTAATTAAATAATATACTTGTGGGAAATGACTGAAACAGAACAAAAACCATTTTAAGAACTGAGGCTTAATGAAGCTGGTAAGGGGAACTAAAGAATCAGGCAGAAAGAGTTAAAATGCCTATAACTGTTTCTTATTTTAATTTTTTTTGAAACCTGGACTGAATATTAATAACAAATGTATTAAAAAGGGTACAGATTTTAATGGACAAACTTTTACAAGGTGACGAAAAAATATTTTAAAAACCTTTTACCTGATATAGGCATTATAGAATTTGAAGGCATGAAAGGCAACAAAATTGAGATGACCAAGATGGAATTACAAAAGACAAATCAAGAAAAGTATCTGGGCATGGAACAGCTGCAACAAGACACCCTGGGCAATGCTCTTTAGGGAATTTACAGAGTAGGCTGGTAAAAACTTTGAAGACTCCTTTTAAATGCCAAAAGGCGATGAAAGATCAAATCCTGCAATACCATAAGAATGATGTAAAGCTCAAGATTGTGCAGAGCAAAAAGGACTATTTGACCAGGGATAAACTATTTGCTGGATACGTCTGGATAATTCTTAATGGAGAGTTCAGCTTTTGCTGACTAGGTTTGAAAAGATGGTGATTTCTGGACTGTGTACAGATAAAAGTTAAATTATGGGAAGAAGAGAGGGTTTTTTTTATTTGTAACTTTAAAAGAGGGCAGATAGTACTTTAAAGGATAGTATATTAGATTATGTTTGATATTGCGTGATAAAGGCGGAAGGCCACCTTTGTTGCCTCTTCTACTTTTTGGTCTTTTTTTCTTGCACTTTCTGAACTTTTATTTTTATTCTTTCTTCAGTTCTGAAACATCTTACTCTCCCTGAGGTGAGATTAACTTCCACACCCCTGACCCTTCCGAAAGAACCTGAAGACCTGACTCTGCCAGATGGCTTGGGGTCCCAATTGGGGGGAGAGTTTATCACGGTGGAGGTACTTGATCAACTAACAGCAGCTCCCACCTCCCCTTCACCATGCATTCCAGTCATTTCCTCCACATCTTCTGGCTTTAGTTATAATTTGTATTTTATTATGATTTAATTGTGATTTTACACATTTGTTTGTATGTATGTAGGGGTGTGTGTGTGTGTGTGTGTGTGTATGTATGTATGTATGTATGTATGTATGTATGTGGTTTTATTTTGATGTTGTAAGCCACCCAGAGTCACCTTGCAGCAAACACATTTAATAAATAAATAAACAATTTAGTCTATACTGGTTTTTACTATGTTTATTAAAAATCTCAATAACTTTAGTTTAAAAAATTGATAAGTCCTGTCCCTTGCGTGCAAAGGACCACCCCAGCAAGTTGATAAAACTTTTTTTTAATAAAATGAAATGTAAACAAAAGAAATATAGCAAGGTTAGACATTAGCTGATCTGTTCCTTTAAGATAATGGATGACTAAGGACATTTCTAATTGCTTGCTCATTTGCTCCACTTATCAGACTTTATACAAATTAAGTGTACATACTTTCTAAGTGGACGTCTGTACCAGTTACAGGTTGTAACAAAGCATCAGAAGTGCATTAATAAATCAAAACCAGATTTATTACTCTAGCAAACAAAGAACAATGTTCCCATTCATGCAGTAAATGTTCTGGTTTTTTACAATGAAGAGAGTATCTCAATGAGAAGTTTAAAAGCACCATTCATTTCAGACATGAATGAACAGCCAATCTGGACCATTTCCATTCTAAACCAGTTTGAGACAAAAATGGACAACAAACCAGTCTTTTTTCACCCCAACTAATACAAGTTTTTCTTTCAAACTTCGGATGAAGAGAGTTAAAGGTTTAAATACTCTTAATGGAACAGCACATAATTGCTGGATATATATAAAAAAAGTGTTAAGTTACGAAAGTGCAGTTCCATTAGTTCCCTGGGAATTTCATGGGCCAATTTTCTGCTAAAAGAAGAAAAACAGATAAAAATGTCTGAAAATTGAGAAGCCTAATTAATCATCTAAATGTTAAAATAAAAGAGAGCTCTGCAAAATATATTGTGATCAAAAGAAAAGTTAGATTACTCTGAGAGTTTTGCAGCCAAATGTTGGTTAAAAGAAATAGATGTGTTGAATCTTTGCAAGACAGAACATGGTCATTTCACAATCCCTACATCCAGACTTCCTTTCACTATAAGATCTGTCAGTCCAGATTCTACATTTCCATCACACAGGATAGAATCTGTCAATGTCCATCAAGGTTCTGTGTTACATAGGTTTATTTTCAGGAAACTAATAACTTTTCAAATAATGGGGATGAACACCCTCAGCAGCTGGTAGCACTTGGTTTCTAAAGAACAGGCAGCAGTTGGATAGAGTATAGAGCTGCCTTTTCAATTTAATTGAGGAACATTACAGTCACAGGTTCATAGACTATTCTCAATCTCTGCAAATGGTCAGATAGCTTGATGCTCCCACTTTAAAGCAAATAAATCCCATAACCCAAACAATTATGATTAAAAGATAGAGGATCTTACCACATGCCCATATATCCACTGGCTTTCCATAAGGATCTTTTCTTAAGACCTCAGGAGAGAGGTAGCCCGGAGTACCTGCAAACCCTATCAAAGTAGAATGCAGCACTTCAGAATAAAGCTATTACCGTATTTTTCAGACTCTATGACACATCTTTTTCCCTCAAAAAAGAGGGTGAAAATCTGGGTGCATCTGATACACTGAATACAGCATTTTTCGCCTCCCGAAACTCCACCCCTTCACCAAAATGGCCATGCATAGCCTTTAGGAGGCTTCCAGAGTGCCATTTTTGTCCCCCAGCCCCAGCCGCACTCTATAAGCTGCCTAAAGGTTATTCATGTCCTTTTTTTGACAAAAAAACAGACCCCTTTTAGCAAAAAAAAATGAGCCATTTTTTGCTTCCCCCCCCCCCCCCCAGGAGCACTCTACAAGCCTCCTAAGGGCTATGAAAAACGGGCCGTTTTTGAATGGTTTGTAGCGTGCAAAAACTTTTTTTTTATTTTCCTCTTCAAAACCTTGCTGCGTCTTATACTCTGAAAAATATGATAATTTCACAGATTACTATAAAAGAAGCCTTCTGACAAGAAGTGCGGGGGATGTGTTAGAGCTACCCCATGAATATCTCATGGAAAAGCTTCCCAGACTAGGCAATCCTGGACTAGCATAGGGTGTCAATTAAATCAATTCCCCTCCCACTCCAGCCGTAGGGAAGATAATCATAGAATATGCCAGGATTGATTCAGCTCCAATTAGCAGATGAAATCTAATGCTGTGGACAAATGTTAATTAATATTTTAATATACATTGTATTTATATCCCGTGTTTTCCCTGGGACATATCCAGGGTTTCCTTTATTTTATTTGCTTTTCATTCATATATTTGCAGGACTTACAGCTCACTCCAGTCAGCCAACTTTGAGCAATATACACCTGCCCACTGCATATTTGATGCAATGCAATGCAAATCGAGGTTTTAGCTTAGTGGAGCAGCCAGGTTTACACTGATTTTCTGAAGGCCAGGAAGGAGGGATCAGTTCAAAAGCTGGGGGTGAGGTGGTGGTGAAATGAGATGATGACTGAGAAGTCAGGACTTCATGGCCCTTGAAGTCTCTGGCCAGTCTGATCAGCAGGACATGTAAAGATCCAATCCTACTAAATTTCATTAGGCAGGCAGATGTTACTGGGAGAAGGGAGTCTTGCAGATACCACAGGTCTTGAAATATCTAAGATTTTCAAGGTGACAACCAGCACCTTGAATTGCACCTAGAAGTCAAGTAGCAGCCAGTCTAGAATAGATATATCACATGGGTTTCACATGGTGCATCCACAGCTACTATGTTCTAGAGCAGTTGTAGCATCTGCAGCCCAACACTCAAGAGTCCTCCATAGGCTGCACTTGACGAAATCAATGCCAATTCTGAACCCACCATCTCAATCAAGTTTCATCCATTATCTCACTAGACAATCAAGGGCCCCTCACTCTAAAATCTCCCAATCAACTCCCATCCAGCCCTTCTCACCAGGAACTATCAGAAGGAATTCAGCCATTCCCTCTTCCCCACTTCCCAAAAATCACATTTCCAGTGTCCCCCTCTCTTCCTCCTCCAACTGCACTAGCTTCATTACATCTTGGGAGTATCCAACTCAGTTCTACAATGCAAAGCTCTCAAGGTAAATCCTCAGGGACATCTCATACCCTGATCAACACTTTTTTACCCTCCTACCATTGGGAAGGAGATATAGAAGCATAGCCAGCCACACAAACAGGCTGAGGAACGGTTTTTATCCGTAGGCTGTCAGACTGCTGACTGCAAAGTAATATCATAATTAAGTAGTACGATGGACTTGCAGGGCCGGCACAACACGTAACATATTCACACTAGTGTAATGGGACTGGGTGTTTGTTAATATGATTTATTAGGTTAGGGATTTTTTTGGGTCTTCACTGTGAGTTGTATTGTATTACGGGGGGTGCACTGAGTGAGTTCAACCAATCTCATTGTACATATGTTGAGCACTGACAATAAATAATAATAATTATTATAAGGTAAGAGTTCTTGGAAGAGGGCATGGTTAAATCTCCCCATTGAAGGGAGAATGAAGCTGCATGGGAGTGTGCTTCTCATTGACTGAGCCTATGGCAACCCCAACAAATGTGTCCAGATGCAGCAAAAACTCTTTACCCAATAATTCACTGCCAAAGATCTTCTACAGGGCCAGACACTGTCCAAAGCAGCAAGGAAAGGATCTGCAGTATGAAGTGCTCCTCAGCATTTGGAAAATGGCTTCAGCTCTCACAGATATGCCAGCCGCAGCAACCACAGGTCTCAGGCCCTGCAAGTCTGTCCATCTCACTTTCTAATATTATATTGTTGACTTTATTTCAGGATTGTCTCATTCAAAAAACTAAAAGAATGAAAGCTGAGGAATCTCATGTCCCAGAATTTGGCATGTTAAACCAAAGATGAACCAATGTCCCTGCTGCAGAGTTGAGTGGAATGAAGCTATGAAGGGCTGCAATATGTAAGTGAGCAGACAAAACGGAGTTTGGGCTGTATCATCCATGCAAAGAGAACCATCCCCATTTTGGAGGAGAATTGGGAGTGTTCTTTAAGTGACAAGTTGCAACCCTGATTTTAAATAAAGAAGAAATTTAATTTGATAAAGCATGAACACTTCTGAAACACTTACCAAACCACGCCTGCTGTTCTCCTTGTACTTCAATTGCAAGTCCGAAGTCAGCCAGTTTGACAGCAGCCCCCTTGCACTTACTGGCAAGGAGCAAGTTCTCAGGCTACATAAGAGACCCCAGAGAGAAAGAGCTGAAGTGAGTATTTCTGCCTTAAAACCATTGCTCTCTTCTTAAAGTTCACAGCATCACAATCTACCCTTCTTTTAAAAATCCAGATTCTTACCTGCAGCATAGTGGCAATGGAAGGGATGGAATAAAATCCATCCTCATAGCCATGCACTGCACCTTATCAAACTCTTTCCCAGACAAACATTTCTTATGCACCAGTGCGAACAGTAGGTGGCACTAATTCTGCATGGCCTTTAGATTTCCTTGTGACATGTGCACTATTGGAAGTAATTCTGAAGGCAGCAGAACAAGCAAGATGAACTTTGCATAAATTCATTTAACTGCACAAAAACTTCAGTTACATATACCTCTTCCACTCTCTGTACACCTCTTTAAATAAAAAAATAAATTAAAAAAAAACAAACTTCAGTTACGTTTGCTGCACAGAAATTCCAATTATGTTCCAAGAAAAACTAAAATTATGCATTGAAATAATACATCCTGCTAATTGTGTGGTGGAATAACCAAATTTATCTCCTCAAATCCTCCCAAATCTACCTGACACAGCATTAAGGCCCAGGAAATTATCTTTCATACATTTTTACATTTTTACTCTATGCCCAACATAAACCCCTTCTTTTATGCTGTCACACACAAATGCTGGCTGCTAATCAGGGGGATCAAGCTGAAAAACAACGCAACCAACTTCAGTTTTTTAATTCTGCCGATTCCATGTTAATTCTCTTGACAGCTTTGGTTGATAGGAAGGTGGAGATTTTGCTCTCTCCCCATCTATGCTAAGAGTTTCCTCCTTTTGCCCCCAGAATAACCCTCTGCAGATATCAGAGGAATTGGAAGCAGAAGTCTAAAAAAAACTACTGCCACAGAGAATTTTACTTCTAAAGCATGGAATTTTGTAGCATGAATGCACGTTGAGAACAAGCAGATGAAGGTGTCAATCATCCACAAGGCCTTGCATCCAGCCCCTTATTTGCACCATGCAAAGCAGTAGTTCTATAACTAAAAAGTCAATTAGATCATCTGAGTATAAAAGTAAAAAAAGGTGACACTGGATATTTATCGCCATGGTCTTAGGCCTAAAAGTGGATCATAATCCTCATATGCATCTGACTTTTTCTCTTTATGTTTCTGTAAATGTCAGCTATCTGCCTCTGCCACTTTATGCCAATGTGTGGAGAGATTCCTTCACAGCTTCTTATTGTTTTTACCATTCTAAAAAAATATCAACCTGGCCACTCAATTAATCATGTCCAATGCTAGATCATATAAAAAGCCCTGTTCCTAGGACAGAATCCTGGGGATTCTTACACATTTTTGAAAATTTAAGTTGATGACTAGTGGCTCACTTTTATCCATGTGTTTATTAACACCTTCAAAAACCTCTAATAGTTTTTTTAAAAAACAGGACCTTCCCTTATTGAAGCCATCCTGGATATCTTGAGCAAGGTCTGTCTCTCTAAATTTTTGATAATGTTATCTTTAATAGCCATTTCCACTGTGGAGTCATTGGTGCTCTCTAAACTTGTTTGTTTTCCTGCAGATATTTCATTACTTGGCTAAGTAACATCCTCAATGCTAGAAGAGAATGGGGTTTCATTTGTGTTTGTATAGTTTTGCCCTATCCGTTTTTTGTGGGGTTGTTTTCTCCTTGTAAATTCTTGATTAGGGTATTGTTTACTACTACTTTGTCTGCTGATGCTCCTGATGTTGATCCCTGCTTATCTGGATGTTGATAGGTTGCAAGGAAGTGTTCTGATCTTTCTATTTCCTTTACAACTTTTTATTGTCTCTTTTGAATGAAGTGTAAATGTGATTTATCTATATGTTCCTGCTGATGTCTGATTTGTCTGAATGCCAAGTTTCCAGGAATTCCCTAACATTTTTGGATTTACTATACCTTTGTCTACTGTGCTCATAGTTTTCAAATTGAAATTACGGTTGTCTGTCCACTCCAATTAAGGAGTTTTCATTGTATTTTCTGACTGTTCATGGATGCATTCTGTTAGTCTTCTGTCTGCCTGTCCCATATAGTGGCAGTTACAGTTCTTACATTGTATGTTTTTCTCTTGAGTTATTGGGTTTTGGGTTAACATAAGATATTTGGGGGAGTTTTCATTGGTATGGGTGCCATGGTAATATCATGTTGTTGTAACAGTCTGTTGGTTGTTTCTGTGATGTTTTTGACATGTGGCCATGTTACCTTTTTCATAGTTGGTGTTGGTTGTGTTGCAGTAGGTTGAGTAGTCAGGTGTTTTTCCATAAAGTTGTGTTTCCATTTTAAAGGAAGATGTGGTACACGTGGGCTCTTTCTCTTTTCTGGTGTCCTGGATTGCTGCATTGTGTCTGAATAATGTTCTTACACAGCTTCTCTTGTGGGAGGTTGGTTGTTTTTGGTAATGGAGCACTTGGTTAGTGTGGGTGGTTTTTCGATAGACTTGTGTTTCTAATTTGTTGTCATCTCTTCTGCTGCTGAGGATAGTATGTTATACCCTCTTCCCTTGTGAATTTTATTCCTTTAAAGATGTGGTTGATTTCATCTATCTATTTGTTCCTTTTTTATTATAACAAAGGTGTAATCTACATATCAGATCCATACTTTTGATTGCATGCATGTAAGTGCTATGTTTTCTGCATTACATTACAGGATTTAGGAATCCTGGCAGTGGTGATCCCAATTAGCTATATTTGAGTTGGGTGGTGTTCTGTCCCAAGCCTCTACAATATATACGGACTCAGACTTTGCTGTTTGCCACAACTAAGGATGGACTTAAGCAACCCTTTGGCTGGGAGCCCAGAAAGCTATCTCTATGAAACAAGGCTTGAACTCACGAAATTCTCCCAATCTTTCTCTACGGCTGGATCAGTAAATTGTTGTTTCCTGCAAAATTCCCCTCCCGTTGCCCCACCTATAAGCCAATCAGTAGCCACCTGTACCTATTTCCTTCTGTGACCCTTTTTCCAAAGCTGCTCCCTCCTCATCGCAGCCCTACGCATATGTATGTCAGGGTCGGCCTCCCTCTGTTCTTCCTCACTGCTCCCTGACTCAGACGCCACCTGGTGGTCAACAGGCCTCACTAGTCCCTGCTCTGACTCCGAACACCCCCCCATAGTCTTCCTCAGCCTCCAGGGCAGTCCCATAGTGTTCATCGCTGTCAGATTCCACCAACAGCTCAGCCGGCCACTGTTGGGCCACAACAGGTGGCTACATAAATTTGTTTAGTAAATACTTAAATAAAAATAATTAGACTGTGTTGTGTTGTGCAGTTGCTATGGATTCTGTTGCTAGTTCTGGGTCTATAGATGTAAAGAGTGTTATAAAATTGAATTAAACCATAATCTCGTCTTCTTTTATTATTAGTCTTTGGTGCTCTGGTTGCACTACTGTGAGAACTAATAGAATATTAACTTCCCTCCATAAGCAGTCCAAGCTGTTTTATAAGTTATTTAACTATGTTATGTGTTGGGGTCCCTGGTAGTGATACAAATGGACAAAGAGATATGTTGGGCTTATGTATTTTGATGCATCCATAAAAGTATGGGAGGGCAGGTCTCCTGCTTTTCATCTGGCAATATTCATCTTTTGTGATTTGACCTCCCTCGATTAGATTGTTAAGAATACTCTTGATCAGGCTGTCTAGTTTCCCTATTGGGTTGGTGTTTATTAGGGTGTAGGTTTTGCTGTTTGCCAGTAATTATTTCATTTTTTTGCATGTATTGACATCCGTCTATAATAACTATGGTTTGCTTTGTCTGCTGGGAGGATGATTATGCTTTAGTCCTTCTTTAGGTTTTTGCTCTCTCTTCTGGTTTCCACTGGTTTCCTGGAGCAGATGTTAAACTGATAGGTCTTTAATTTCTTGGATCTCCCCGTGGACCCTTCTTAAAAATTGGAATTAAGATGATACCTTCCAGTCTTCAACTACAAAGGCTGAATGTAGAGACCGGCTGCATATTTTAGTTAGAACGTCCACAATCTCAGCTTTAAACTCTTTATAATAATACTTGGATGGGTGGATGCCATCAGGGCAAAATGATTTGTTGAAATGATTTGTTTGTCAGTAATCTGAACTGAGTCCAGGAAAGATTATGTGAAGCCAGGTAGAATCGATTCAGCAAAAGCACTGGGTAAGAACATTTTTAAGAATAAGTGTAGTTATGTCCTGAAGCTCAGAATAAATGATACAGCAAAGTGCTGTGTCCCTAACAGAGCAGCTCTGTCATCATTGGCATGGAGATACCAATAAAAAGAAGTCATCCTCCTGCAATTCCACTTAAGGCAGTATTTACTGAAGGAAGGACCATTCCTGAAAACACTTCTGGCTGGAATCCAATACACTGGCTGACTAATTTATCACAGGATTAAACAAACAACTTTTGTGTAAGTAGTCCATGCAAGGGGCTGCACCTAGCCAATTCCCTCTGAGTCAGTATTTTAATGTAAGGTAATAAATGAATACTAACCTAATACTAAGGTTGCATGCAAACAATAAGGAAAAAAACCAAACCCTGTAAATTACATGGGGTCAGAGTTGGCTTGCTGTCAGGGGATGCCCTAATTAAATCATGAGCCTCGAGCCAAGCTTCAAAATAAATCCAGTTATCTATTTGGAGCTTCATGTCGGTAGTTCCAAGTGAAGGGAACTCTGACCCCATGTAATTTACGTTTCAGCTCTGACCCTGTTTCTCCTCTCCCCCCACCCCCCAGGTGGTTCCCTTGATGCAGGAAATGAAAGAGATAGTGGTGATTCTTCTGATGTATGGGATTTCTATTCTAATGTAAAACCATGGATAATAACTGATTAACTAATAAAACCAAGCATCATCTTTCTCTTATAGTGTATCTGCACATAATGTATCTGCATTTGTTCCTCCTTCTCTTCACTTGGTTGAAACATCATCAGCCCAGATGCAAAGTTTTACATGGCTTCCTTGCAACAGTTGGCCTTCTTCAAGTATCATGCTTAGCTAGGGATTGAGGGAGACAACCTGCTTGGGTTACATAGATCATGCTGGCTTCTTGGTGGAGGGGCTTTTCAATTGCACTCATGGAAACCACTGTTGTCCAGTAGTAAACTGTAAGCAGTTTGTGGGCAGCATCAGCAACCAGTGACACAATCAAGTAGTCTCTCCACTTGATCACAAAAGAGCTGCAAGGACCAGTGTGTGCCATATGGCAGAAGCAGGGCAATTTCCGCTTTCAGGAGGTTGCTCCAAAAAAGGTGGCTAGGTACTTCAAGGACACCATATGGTGCCTCATGAACAAGCTCACCTAGTGAGGAGGAGGAGGAGGATACAGGCACCAAATGCAAATCAAAATCATGCAGATGACCTCATTTTTAAAGAAATGTGTATTACAAAAGCACAAAAGCCCTTCTGTCTTTTTGTCATATCTTTACAAAGATAAAGAACTTTATAACTATTTTGAAGCCTGCTCTCTAATGATCAAACTTGCCAATGTGAAATTGCTGTTTACAAGGGCCACCGGTACTTCTATAGGTATTAATTTCCCCACCAAAGCATAAAACTATCTGAACAAACCTTTTTAGAAAACCTCGCTGCACCATGTAACTACCATGAGGTTGCAATAAGTCTCGACAATATTTTCACTGATTCTGAATCATTTCTGGATCCATTTTCCCTGCAACTGATATCTCAGATCTCTTGTCAATATTTACCTTTAGCATTTTAAAATCCTTTGAATTATTATGCTACACGAATAGTTAGACCCACTGTATAACATCTTATGTGCATAATGAACACAAGGAAAATATGCTCTAACATGTATTTCTTTAAAAATTAGAATTAGAACTGACTGGCAAAAGAGAAGTCAAGAAAAAGCTCCACCCATACGCCTTCTTGCAGCTGAATTAGATTCTCTAAATGGTAGTTATGATCTGCTACAAGCAGAAAGCTTACTTTTCCTCTCCCTCAACTACAGTACAATATCAATTGGAGATGCCAAAGTTTTTGCAAGTTGTGCAGCATTTGAAGGAACCAGGGTATTAAATTAAATGCAAGATTTTTAAGCTAAAGACTGTAGTGGAAAAGCAAACCAATTTTATACTGCCCAAGACCCACCTGTGCAACTATCTTGATTTCATTTAACTGTAGCCTCCAGGCAAGTCTAATTTTCACTGGAGCCATGTATTACCTTTAAATCCCTATGTACAATATCATGTTGATGAATATGATTGACGCTCTCCAAAATCTGATGAATGCAGTGGCTGCAAAACAAACAAACAAACAAAGCAGAAAAGAAACATGATTTATTGATTTATTGCTTGAATATATAAATATTTTTCTAGTGAGACTCCCAAGGCAAAATTATTATGCAATATCAGTAAATATGCTTTTAATCAGGAACTAAAGATTTAAGTTTTAACAATACATAAAATACCACAAGCAAATATGAGCTATTACTTACCAGGCCCGCTGTCTGCATTGTCCTATGAAGAAAATGTAACTCACAGCTCTTTCTGCAGTTCAGCTCTGTGCACTGAGAAGTGCTTGGAAGCCTGAATCCTAGTCCCACCTTGACCCAGAAACCTCTTGCCCTGATTGAGAGATTTTTCAAGAATCCCTAAAATCTGCCAGACAAGACTCAATTCCATTAGCCAGTATTTACTATAACCTCTTTGCTAGCCTGGCTGAAACTGAAGATTCCCTCACCTCCTTCATATTGGGAAACTGCCAGTGGAAAGTTTAAGTAGCAGTGCACGGAAGCCCATTGCAAACATATCTGCACAAAAGGGCTGGGAGTCTTTGAAAGTACAGAGCCTGTTTAACTCACATTTTTACTTCCCTTGTTCCAGCTTTCAAGCTCCACGTTTTCCAGCAAAACAAAAAATTCTCTCTGTCCCTCTCCCTTTGAATGAGCGCTGTTATCAACACCTATTGTATTAGTTCAACATTACACCTGCACAAAGTGCCTGCGCAAAGCACCACACAAAACCTGCACATGTTCATTAAGCTCATTTCCAGGCACTTATAATGAAAGTAACATAACAGCCGGCAGAAGCAATTCATTGCAAAGAAGGAAGCAACTAATTTTGCACTGTAACAGTTCTTATAGCATAAACCAGGGACATTTGCCTGGTTTATGCCACTCCATGGCCATAGTCACCCTGCTATGGGGTGAGTCCCATTGTAATTCACTCTTAAAGTGTTTTGAAGTGCAAATTCTGTTCAAATTTTATAACAAATGCTATAATAAATGCAACAATGGAGAAGCTAACTGAGCATTCCTCAGAAGTACCATAGACCAGTGTTTTTCAACCTTTTTTGTGCAAAGGTACACTTTTTTCATGAAAAAAATCACGAGGCACACCACCATTAGAAAATGTTTAAAAAAATTAACTCTGTGCCTATATTGACTATATATAAAGTGTTTTTCCCACGGCACACCTTACACTATGTCACGGCACACTAGTGTGCCGCAGCACAGTGGTTGAAAAACACTGCCATAGACTACCCAGATGGGGGATGGGGAAACCAACTTGCACAATAAGAACCATTGACATTAAGTGGAGGGATAGATTCTTGCTCTGGGAAACAGCTAGGCATCTCAACACATCCCCAGAAGGTACATGCCAAAGGCGCTGGCAAGATGAACTATTCTGGCAGGCTCTGCAACTATGTCCAATCCCAGTACAGGAAGCAGGATGGACAGCAAGAATCTGACACATTCTGTACAACTAGAACAGAGCCAACACTTAGGAAGGCCTTTCAGATCCAAAATGGCAACAGCAAGTGAACTATACTGCAGCAAAGGCCAAGCAAAGGGAAATGCTGCAAAGGGAAGAATCAGCTATGGATGTGATCTTCTGTATGTGGGGAATGCATGGATGAGTGGCTGTGTTTGTGTGAGAGGATGACTGATTCGAGGGGCCTGTCGGGAAACGCGGGGGCCATAGGGGTGGTTGGTGGGACTACGGACAAGGGAGTGGGCCGGAGCATTACGGTCTTAACAGGGAGGGGCAGATATGGCGGGGACTTTAGGGCTGGCCATTACCGGGGAAGGAGGGCTCACTACGTCACAGAGATCCCTCCTTCCAGCCCTATGAGTCCCACTCCAAGGCCAGATGGCGCGAGTAATCAGGACCCTGGTCTCAGGCTGCTGTCGCTAAATGCCAGGTCTGTAGTTCATAAGGCTCCCCTCGTTCGGGACTTAATTTTAGACGAGAGGGCAGACCTGGCATGTATTACTGAAACCTGGCTGGGCCCGGAGGGAGGAGTCCCCCTCGTAGAGATGTGCCCAGAGGGTTTTCAGGTGCTACATCAGCCGCGATCCCAGAGAAGGGGTGGAGGTGTGGCTATTGTTATCTGAGAGTCTTTAGTACCTCGTAGGATCCCTGCTCCGGAGCTTGTCGGGTGTGAGTCCTTGCTGGTGAAGTTGGACCTCAAGGGTCAAGTGGGCCTGCTGTTAACGTACCTGCCTCCCAACAGCGTTGCAGCAGCCCTCCCCTCGCTCCTCGAGTCGGTAGCCGAGCTGGCAATTGAGTTTCCCAGGCTTATGGTTCTGGGGGATTTCAACTTGCCTTCGCTCGGTGAACACTCTGATGGAGCGCAGGAGTTCATGGCTTCCATGACAGCCATGGGCTTGACCCAAGTAATTCGGGGCCCAACTCACTCGGCAGGTCACATGCTCGACCTCGTATTTCTCTCGGAGCAGTGGAGCTGTGATCTTGGTTTGAGGGGTAGCGAGATCTTACCCCTGTCATGGTCGGACCACTACCTACTGAGGCTTGACTTTCGGAGGCCAAACCCCCACTGTAAGGAGGAGGAACCGATTAGATGGTTCCACCCCAGGCGACTTATGGACCCTTTTGGCTTTCAGACGGAACTTGGGGTTATTCCTGATACTCTCGTCCGCAGTCCGGCGGAGACTCTGGTTGCTGTCTGGAACTCAGCAGCGACAGAGGCTCTTAACCGGATTGCGCCTTTACGGCTGATCCGAGGCAGTGGATCCAGGAGGGCCCCTTGGTTTACTGAGGAACTCCGGGAGATGAAGAGCCGAAAGAGACGCATAGAGCAACGATGGAGATCCAGTAAGTCCGAGTCAGACCGAGCACTTCTAACATCCAGCATCAGAGCTTACATCCGGGCAATTAGGACGACTAAAAGAACATACATTGCCTCTCTGATTGCTTCCGCTGAGTCGCGCCCAGCCGCCTTGTTCAGGATAACCCGTTCCCTCCTAAATAGGAGGGATACGAGCGATCCTTTGCAAGGCAGAGCTGAGGACTACGTCCAATTCCTCGCGGATAAAGTTGCTCGCCTTCGGGCGGACCTGGACTCCAATTGCGCAGAACCAGCTGAGGCACCAGGGGATAATCTGGCAGGACATCACTGGATTGACTTTCAAGCTGTTACCCCTGAGGACGTGGACAAGGCCATGGGAGCTGTAAGTACCTCCACATGTGTACTGGACCCGTGCCCCTCCTGGCTGGTTGCTAACAGCAGGGAGGTGACACGGGGCTGGATCCAGGCGGTTGTTGCCGCCTCTCTTCGGGAGGGGATCTTTCCCCCTGCTCTAAAGGCGGCGGTGGTGAGACCCCTTCTGAAGAAGCCATCTTTGGATCCAGCCGTTTTAAACAACTATCGTCCAGTCTCCAACCTCCCCTTCGTGGGGAAGGTTGTTGAGAAGGTGGTAGCCTTTCAGCTCCAGCGGTCCTTGGAGGAAACCGATTACCTAGATCCCTTCCAGTCGGGATTTAGGTCTGGCTACAGCACGGAAACCGCTTTGGTCACATTGATCGATGATCTCTGGAGAGCCAGGGATGGAGGTCATGCCTCTGTCCTAGTGCTCCTTGACCTCTCAGCTGCTTTCGATACCATCGACCATGGTATCCTTCTGCGACGACTGCGGGAGGTGGGGGTGGGAGGCACTGTCCTACGGTGGTTCTCCTCTTACCTCTCGGACAGGTCGCAGTTGGTGCTGGTCGGAGGGCAGAGATCGACCCCTAGGCCCCTGACGTGTGGGGTAGCGCAGGGTTCGGTCCTGTCCCCCCTCCTATTTAATATCTACATGAAACCGCTGGGTGAGATCATTCGACGGCACGGGATAAAATACCACCAGTACGCGGACGATATGCAGCTGTATCTGTCCACCCCGTGCCAACTCAATGAAGCGATTGACGTGATGTGCCAGGGCCTCGAGGCTGTTAGGGACTGGATGGGGGTTAACAAGCTTGTACTCAATCCAGATAAGACCGAGTGGCTGCTGTGCTTCCCTCCTACTAATTGGCCAAGTGTTCCATCTCTCAGGCTGGGGGGTCAAACAGTACGCCCCTCAGACAGGGTCCGCAATTTGGGAGTCCTCCTGGACCCACAGCTGACTTTTGAACACCACTTGTCAGCTGTGACCAGGGGGGCATTTGCCCAGGTTCGCCTGGTGCACCAGTTGCGTCCCTACCTGAACCGGGAGGCTCTCACAACAGTCACTCGTGCCCTTGTGACCTCCAGACTGGACTACTGCAATGTGCTCTACATGGGGCAGCCCTTGAAGAGTATTCGGCGACTTCAGCTTGTCCAGAATGCAGCTGCGCGAGCGATTGTGGGTGCACCTCAGTTCACCCACGTAAAACCTAGCCTCCGCGAGCTGCACTGGCTGCCTATTGGTCTCCGGATACGCTTCAAGGCACTAGTCGTCACTTATAAAGCCCTTCATGGTATTGGACCTGGGTACTTGAGAGACCGCCTGCTGCCAATTACCTCCACCAGACCGATTAGATCGCACAGACTAGGCCTCCTCCGAATTCCATCCGCCGGCCAGTGTCGACTGGCGACTACCCGGAGGAGAGCCTTCTCTGTTGCTGCTCCGACCCTCTGGAACGAACTCCCCATGGAGATTCGCACCCTCACCACCCTCCAGGCCTTCCGCATAGCCCTTAAAACCTGGCTGTTCCGACAGGCCTGGGGCTAAAGAATTATTGCCCCTATCTCGAATGGTATGATTGTTGCGCCTTTTAATTATGTATTGTTTTGTGTTGTTGTCAACGGTCTGTATCCCACTTCCCTTGCTTGAGTTGTGAGCCGCCCTGAGTCCCTTCAGGGAAAAGGCCGGCATACAAATGAAATAAAACTCTAAACTCTAAACTCTAAACTCTTCTGAATATACATGTTCTTCCAAAGCTAAACCAGATAGCAATTTCTAGCTATTTCACTCTGCAGGAACCAATACAAGAGCTTTGTGACACCTGTTTATAACTGGATGTTGTATTCCAAATATTTGTAGATTAAGTTTATATCAGAAGCAGAGGTGGGTTCCTACCAGTTTGCACCTATTCGGTAGAACCGGTTCGTCAAATCTACCGAACTGGTTAGAAGTGGTTCCACCAGTGGACCCGGAAAGCAGGCCACACCTACAGAAGAGGTTCCAAAAAAAATTGAAACCCACCACTGGTCCTTGGATATGATTATTCTACACTATCATGCTCATATTTATAAAACTCAGTGCCTCTGTGAAAGGTAAGGATGACTACTGCGTTTGTGGTGCAATCAGAACATTGCGTGTGTTGAAGTTGTTTTAACGCAAACCAAAGATGCCTTTTAAAAAACAAGTTTACATCCTATTCTTATGCATGCCAGTGCTGTGTGTGAGATAATTTAAGGTGGTTCTGACAAGTGCCGGCATCTTCATATCATATCCGGTCACATGGGCAGCAAGCCACTCCCATCCGGTCACATGGGTGGCAAGCCACTCCTACAAAGGAGGCCACGCCCACAGAGTAGGTTCGAACAATTTTTGAAACCCACCACCGATCAGAAGCATGATATAATAAGAGGAATAATTATATATTTACGCAGTCATTATTTACACACAAAAAATAAGTGTTTACTTGCATAGAATGACTGCATTGGATATTACCTAAGCTTACTTTTCACTTACAAATTGTGAAGGATGGTGGAGAGGAACATTATATCACTCTCCTTTATAGAAAAAAAAACCTTATAAAATACCGCTGAAGGCATAGTAAAAACATATGTCATGAATAAATTGTACTCATGACAAAAGCAACAGATTAAAAATAAGGTTGTCTTTACTGTTGAGATGCTCCTAACCAAACAACAGCAACACAGATTTGGTAATGCCATTTTTTAAAAGAGAAAGGCTAGGAAGAGAGAGTGTGTTCTTGTGAAACTGAGGTGCTATCTATAGGACGTAAAGAGAATCAAGATTTGACTTTGCTCCACTGATCAGAGGTATATCCAATAAGGGGCTCTAAGGTCCCAGAAGAGAAGCAAGGCATAAATGTTATGAATCTTCAACAAAACCTATCTGTAGTCAATATCAACAACAATGCACTGAAATGTAAGTTACAGTGATTTATTGTTTTGTTTAGTAAGAAGGTTCAGACTACCCTGCTTTGCAACAGTGAACTAGATAACTAGCTTTAAAAAAAAACACCCAAGAATTTAGCAACACAATTTTATTGTACTACAGCTTAGACACCAAGTAATACAGTCAAGATAAGTAGAGCAAAGTCCACCTAGCCCCATTTTCATGTGTTAAAAACTGCCCTGTTAAACAGATTTTATAACATTTTAATTTTTCTCCCTATATTTATATAGTCCAGTCTAGGAATAATTTATTGTGGCAACTAACATCTAAAAAGGCTGTAAACTCTACAAGTATTATGCCTAAATTGTATGAACAGCTACAGTAAAATTTTGTCAAGAAATGGTATTTCGCAGATGTCAGAACTGCCATCATATGTTGACCAGGTTGGGACAGGACTGACATTAGAATATTGGCCATAAATAAATTAAAAGAAAAGAATATCAAACCATATTAAACAGCATGAACTTACCTAGCATCGGCTTCACTGTAGTATTCCCTGGCAACAATATCTTCAAATAGCTCCCCACCAGTCACCCTGGAATCAAACATAAGCCATGAAATTAAAGAAGTCACACTTTGATGAAGCAGATGTCAAACACTAACAGTCAATAGCAAATGGAAAGAGAAGCTCCCTCTTCAGCCTCTTAAATAAACTTTAAAAGGTTTAATTCCAAAGCAAAAGATCATTAAAGAGTAATAATCCTCAATCATGTATGTTCAGCATCCAATAGCTAACCCTAAGCTTTTTCTACACATGTAGCAAGGACAAGTGCAGGCTTGAGCAGGGGGTTGGACTAGAAGACCTCCAAGGTCACCAATCCTGGCTAATCCTGCAAAATTCCTCCAGAAAATAACGGCAATAAAAGAAAGCTATGGCCTGCAGCCTAAACTGCAAATAATTGTGGAGTTGTACTACTTCTAATTTAGCCCAAGCCTTACAAATTTACTGGAAAGAAACCAGTAGAAATCCTGCCTCAGCAGAAGTTCTGCTGACTGAACAGGAGGGAGTCTTTTCTCTATTTTGGGGGGTCTATTAACTAATACCCAATGTCTGCACACAAGAAAGTCATCTGAAATAACTTCATTATTTACAAGTTGGTCTTAACTGGCTTAATTAGCAATTCCTGACAAAAAGGCATTTTCCTGACAGGATTCAGAACCATAATGCTGTTTGTTTGCTTAAGTTGAATTACATGCACATTCGGCTACTAAGGATGGGAAAAGGAAGGAGGGAGATGTTTACAAACCTCACATACTTTTCAATGACCAAAGATAAAAAACAAATAAACCAGACTTACAGATCAAATACAAGGTAATGGAAACCTTCTTCTGAAATGCTCTCATGGAGCCGCACTGCAAAGAAAGACAAAGATTATCAGGAAAGAGGCAATGTTTACACTTTTCAGAGTTAAGTTTACACTTAACAGGGAAAAAAGCTTGCAGCACCTTTAACTAATATTTTCCCTTCCTTAGAACTAATTACTTTTCAAAATTCCTATGCATAACATTGTAAGTGAAATACTATTAAAATATTTGTTGTGACAAATAGCAAACCCTGATATGCATACAGGCCCTGGGTGATTCCTAAGGCAATGGAGCAATGCCTCCTCACCAGTGGAGAATGAGCCTGAGACATGTTGGTTAGTCTGAGACAACCTGGAGGAGTATTCATGGATCAATACGGGATTGAAGTGAATTGGGGTGTCTTCATTCAGACGTAGGGGGCAAGTAAATTCGAATTAAGAATAAGAAGGCCAATCATGGAGAGAAGATGCAAACCCTCTTCTTTGTTTGCTGCTATTTTCCCAAAGTCAAAGCTGCTATTTCACTCAACCCCAGAATTGCTGTAGGCAATTTGGATGAGGAAAAAGTATTGTAGGTTTACATGAATTTAAATTTCACTCCTCAATACTACAGTTCTTATTTAGAGAGAGAGAGAGAGAGAGAGAGAGAGAGAGAGAGAGAGAGAGAGAGAGAGAGAGAGAGAGAGAGAGAGAGAGAGAGAGAGAGAAATGTGCGATTGCTTAGACATGCGCATGCATGGACATAAGCGGACATGCGCATGAGCGAACATTTGTGAGCATGGGCATGCCCGGGCATGCACAGCAGAGACCCTAAGACCAGCTGGCTGGTGGGAGGGGGGGCATCCCAACACCAGCAGCGCAGCAAAAGGTAAGATCTTTTTCTTTCGTGAGCTTCTGTTTTGTCGTTTGCAGGGAAACAGAAGCTCACGAAAGAAACGCCACGGAGATCTGATCTGGGGAGATGGCGCATGTGCCAGCAGAGAGGGCTCTGCATGTCACCTCTGGCACTTGTGCCATAGGTTCACCATCACGGACCTAAACAAAAATGGTATCATTATTGTTCAGGTTCTTAGATAGCATATAAAATAAAATTATATGTATTTTGATGTTATAATCTTATCCCTATCTTGTACATGAAATACAGGAATTTTTAAAAACATTAAAACATTTCATTTATATCATAATCAGTGAAAATCCAAATTAATACACAAGTAAGAAACAGTCCCAAATGTGCTTTTTTTCCCCAGAGGCAACTGGACTTTCTGGTTTTTCTTTGAAGACATTTCGCTTCTCATTCAAGAAGCTTCTTCAGCTCTGAATGGATGGTGGGGACCTACATGGCATTTGTTTCTTAGTCTGGTCTACTTTGTAGGGTTGCTATACACAGCTATTACTTCTAAGGCAACTACAATATACGTCAGGATTATAATCAGTCCCATATCTTTCAGAGTCTGAAGAAGATTCTTGGATGAGAAGCGGAACATCTTCAAAGAAAAACCAGATAGTCCAGTTGCCTCTTGAAAAAAGCACCTTTGGGACAACCCTGACCTGGATGACTGAGAATCTCCATAGACATTTAAGGAAGGAACAGCTCACTTCAGTAAAATGGATTGACTCTCCTCAAGTTCAGGTGGAGTATAAACAATTAACTGTTAACTGTAGAAATAGAAATTAGCATATTACAAGTATTTTAAAGATGCTATTTTGAAAACTATTGATATGCATAAAAATGCACTGGTTGAAATAGAATATATTTTTCAGTTGAACCCTGTTTTTTAATACATGGTATTTTTGCACTCATTTTCCATCTATCCACCAAAAATAAAGCACTAGCAAAGTTCACGCAAAACTTTTCAAGAATTAATCTCTAATTACAGTATTTAATTAGAAGATCAGCATATAACCTTGGAGTGGTAGACTGCCAGGTGCATTTATACACTGCAGGCTAAAGGCCCCAAGGGTCATAAAAAGTGTGCTTCCCCTAATTTAACAATTATAGGTTCATCTTAACTTTTAAAAAGTTGTTAAGGGCTTGCAGTTCAGTATCAAGTATGAATCAACTCTTCCTTCCTAAAATAAAATTTCCTTCCAAAAGAATAAACAGAAGAGATTCTATAGGGACTTGTCAAAGTGAGTAAGTGGACTGCATAATAATTGCAATCTATAAAATGATGCATATTAAAATTGGAACTATCTGTGATTATTCTTGAAAAATCTTGAATTCAGCTGAACAGCCTCGTGAAAAAAATCAGCTCAGTTAGATGTCACCCAATGATAATATAGACCAGAGGTCTTCAAACTTGGCAACTTTAAGACTTGTGGACTTCAACTCCCAGAATTCTCGGAGTTGAAGTCCACAAGTCTTAAAGTTGCCAAGTTTGGGGACCCCTGATATAGAAAATTCCCATCATCTTGATATTTTCTCAGGGACAACCTGTAAAGGTTCCAAGGGCATTCCAACAATCAGTTTAATTCTGTCCATTCACCTTATCTTCCCATTCTTCTATTTCTCTAAATCTCCCAAGAATCATTCTTTCTAGTCCATGTTTTTCTCTCATCACAAGGTCAAGGTTTTGACTGCTGAGCATTATCTCAATGAATTAATCTGTCTTTATTTTGTCCAGGACTGATCAGTAATTATCCCCAGGAATATAATTTGCCTATTTGTTTTTATTAGACCTCTTATTAAACTACTAAACTACCCTAGTCCAAATTATTCTGGACACATCCACAGAATTAAAAACAATAGTTGCATACAACCAAAGCATCCACAAACTATTAAGGGGACAAAGCCATTAATCAGTATATTTAACAACACAAGGGGCCTGTCCATCCCTTTCAACCCTGATTACTCTTGAAGAATGCCAATGCCAATGACATTCATGTGGTGCTCCAGTTATTTTGGGATTACACCCAAGGCACCTCTTACTGTTGGTAATATCTTTGCTTTCTTTTGCCATAGTCATTCTACTTCTATTCGTAGAGCTTTTGTGATTTTCTCTTTTATTCTGATGGGTCCAGATATTGCAATTATCATCATCATCATCATCATCATCATCATCATCATCATCATCATCACAGTCAGCTATCTGTCTACCTATCAGTCCTTAACAAGGACCTGGGATAGGCAGATCTGGATGTTTGATGATGTTCAAATTACAGTTGCAGGATGGAAGCTGTTCCCAGTAAAGCCACCTTTTGCAATTGACTAATGGTGAATTTGTCAATGGCAATGGTGTTCAAGTGGTGCTCCAGTTGTTTTGGGATTGCACCCAAAATGCCTATTACTATTGGTACTACCCTTGCTTACCTTTGCCCCAGTCATTCTATTTCTAATTGTAGGTCTTTATATTTTGTCATCTTCTTCAGTTCTTTCTATTCTGGTGTCTCCCAGGCACTGCCACATCCACTATCCAGACGTTTTTGTCTTTCTTATTGACTATTGTTAAGTCCCGGTGTCTTAACAATCAAACAGGTCCTGTTTGGATTCTAAATTCCCAGAGCAATTTAGCTTTCATCATCATCATTATTATTATTAATCATCGCACAGTCAGACAGATATTCAGACAGGATTTGGCATTTTTGTCTACCTATTGGGTCCTTACCAAGGAGCTGGGGATAAGCATTTCTGGGTGTTTGATGGTGTTACCAAAATCATTGCAGGATGGAAGCTGTCCCCAGTAAATTTGCAATTGAAATTGTTGTTGCTGCTGCTGCTGTTATTCTCTTCTATTTTTTAAAATTTAACTAATATATTTTGACACCAATAATTCATTATTTTATATCCTACAAACTACATCTAGAAGTAGCCTGGTTAACTGGATTGCAGCTCTCCATTTTTAGAATTTATATTACTTTCTTAGTACATAGTTGGGATTCTGGTGTTATCAATACAATAGAGTCTGTATCTTGTTTTTGGAACAAGTATTAGCAATGAATAAGCAATCATCTTTGCAACACTCTACTATCTATCCCTTGCATTATTTACCAAGTTCACATCTTCCTGGTTCCTCCATTAGTTCAACTTCTGCATTCCAAACAGCCATTAGTAATATATCCTTTTTAGATGGAGCATTTGGCATGATTTGAATTTCCCAATGACTTTCATGCTGAATTTGTAGTACAGCTATACTGTATACACACACACAAAGTTAATGCTTACTGGATATCCACTAATTCTTCTAGATATGAGCCTATCATTTATTGAACTATAGTCAGTGGTGGGATTCAAATAATTTAAAACCGGTTCTCTGCCCTAATGATTTCTTCCAACAACCAGTTCACCAAACTGCTTAGAAAGTTAATAACCAATTATCCCAAAGTGGTGCGAACTGGCAGAATCTCACCACTGACTATAACCAATCACATATGTCCTTTCTGAGCATCATTGCCACTCTGTGCCTTCATGTGCACTCATGTTATTAATAAGTGTACTGTGTAATCATATAATTTAAATAGCCAATTCTGATCCACTTAAATTCATTCATTCCTAAAGCTTCGAATTTGATACGTATTATTTCTTTTTTGATAACTCTGCACCATTTATTTTTTTAAAATAGAATATTTCATGCCTGAGATAAGAAATCGGAAAATTATCTTGCATACTTATTTTTATAAATATTTATATGCTGTAATTCTGCATTTATAGTTGGAAAAAATATAAAGAAAAACCTCAAAGCATCAAGAGATATTAGTATACCTCTACAAGAAGAGGATAAAACAATTAAGGGCAATTTAGTTTTTATCTAAATTTAAAGTTTTTAAATTACTTTACCTGACTTTGGTGAAGGACTACAATCCATACCATCTGGACAAAAAATGGTGCTACAACACTATATTTGGTATGGAATAAGTGGAAAACTTTTACTCCTTTATTCATCAGTCTAACATCAATACCTGGGAAGATACTGGAAAAATAATTTAAAAAAACAGATCTGTGAACATCAAGAAACAAATAGAGTCATAATTAGGAGCCAGCATGAGTTTGTTAAAAACAGATCATGCCAAACCAATCTTACTTCATTCTTTGACAAAGTGACTAAATTAGTAGACCAGCGAAATGCTATGGACATAGTATACTTAGATTTCAGTAAGGCATTTGACAAAGTAGACTACAGCTCACTCTTGGTAAGCTAGAAAAATGTGGGTTAGACAGCATCACCATCAGATGAATTTGTAACTGCCTGACAAACCCTAACTCAACAAGTCATCCTTAATGGTACTACATCTACATGGAGGGAAGTAAGCAGTGGGGTACCACAAGGTTCCATCTTAGGCCCAGTTCTCTTCAATATCTTCATAAATGACTTAGATGAGGGAATAGAAGGGGAACTTATCAAATTTGAGGAAGACACTAAGGTGGTGGGAATAACCAACAACCCAAGAGACAAGCTTAGGATCCAAAAAGATCTTGACAGACTTGAACAATGGGCCCTATCCAACAAGATGAAACATGGATTTACACCTACGCAGGAAAAACCAAAGGTACAAGTGGCTTGGCTTGGTGTGGGGGGGGGAGGGTACTCATAGGCATCCTGCCATAAAAAGAAGGAGGGGAGAGGATGAAAGGGCAATAAAGCTTGTGTATACATGATAGGAGATCGGGAGTGGGGAATGACAGATGATAAGGACCAGAACAGTTGGATCCTGTTTATACTAGCATGTCAGGGACCCTGAGAAATATGCAGTTTACCTCCAAATATCTCAGAGTTCTCAAAACATATTGGAAAGCTTGGGTTGGCTGGAAATGGACTGGTCACTGGAGGGAGGGGGAACCTATACTGTACCTTATTTTTGTATCTAGTGAGTGTGGGAGATTTCAGAACTGACTTGGCTTTACTGCAATCAACATCCTTAATAAAGGAACCCTTTCCTTTAACCAAATGAAGTTGAAGGCCTTTCTTTCCTAAGGGATCAGATTGGGGCAGATTTGACATGACTGGATTATCTTGAAGAGGCCATATAGAGACTCATGAGCATAGATAAACTTTTTAATATGTCTAAAGATATTAATATCAAGAGAGAGACAGCCAGCTACTTCTATTTTTAAACAATGATCTGAAAATTTACAGAAGCAAAATAGGCAAAAATTATGTAAAAATGAATTGAATCTTCATTACCCGTGGCTCTTTATATTAGCATTATGAAGCCAAACATAATTAATTTTATAGGAATTTTTCCAGACTATGACTCTTATGCACTGTTTAGATATTCCTTCCAGTTTAATATATTAAAATTATCCAACCTAATATACAAATGTATATTTGTAATTATATTTTTTAGCATTTGTAAGTATATTTGCATAATGTTTAACTTAGAACAAACATAAAATGCATCCATTTTATCCTTATTTGGTAATGTAATTGATCCAGATGGAGATCACATAATGAAAGGGGTGTCACCATGGCATTATACAGCCAATTTAGCTTGTTGGCAAGATTGCTAAAAACAAACAAAGCCAACTGAGACTGGAAAGAGCAGAGGATACGCACTCACAAGCAATGCAGATCCCAGTTACCTATACTGTGTTCAAATGGAGACATGGGGGGGGGGAGGAATGAAAAGAAGGAAAAAAATACATCTTATTTTTTTATTTTATATTTATAAATTTTTATTTTAAACACATAAGCACATCAACAAAAACAAACACATAACTTAAAAACAACATAGGAACAATAAGTTCCATCATATATCATACCGCAGTTCCGAATCGGTTTCTTTGCAGTTAGTGTTTTCCCTACTATACATTTCTATCTTGCGTTCATAATCTACTTATTCGTTATCCATTTTTATGTACATTTCTTAATTTATTTAAACTTAGCTACTTATGACCAAATATTATTTACCTATATTATGCTTTATATTTTTACTGTCATTTATTCTCTTACATACAGTTATAGATATACATTCACATAATTATTCTTTTTCTTTGCCATTCTTATATTATTATTATTCCATTTGAAAGGTTATAAGGTATAGTTTAAAATGCTTTGTTTACCATCCTTCGCACCTGCTAAGACACCACCTTGTTTTCTCTTTCTTTTCTTTTCTCCTTCCCTTCCTTCTCTACTTCCTTCCTTCCTCTTCTCCATCCCCTTCTTCCTTCCCTTACCTCTTCCCTACTCCTACCCTTTTGCTTCTCCTTCCTACCTTCTCTCCTACTCTTTCTTTCTCTTCCTCCCTCCTCTTCTTCTTTTTCTCTCCCTTCCACCCACCTTCCCTTACCTCTTTCTTCTTCCCTTACCTCTCCTCCACACTTCTTCTTCCTACTATCTCTCCTTCTATTCCTCTCCCTTCTACCCTCCACTCCTTTCCTTTCCTTCGTTCCTCCATTCCCTACTTCCTTCCTCCCCTCCTTTCCTTCCTTCTTCCCTTCCTTTCTTTTTCTATTGTTATAGGTGTCTCTTTTAGATCCCAGTTCATGTTTTCTTGGGGATGGTATTTCCACACACCCATTTTTGTTTCATATCATTTCCTTTTTTCTTTAGGGTTCTACAGTCTATCTTCCAGCTATCATCCTGATTTGAATTCACCAATCTTGACCCCCTTGTTTTACTCATAATTATTATTTTTGAGTGTTATTCTATTTTTTCATTGCTTTTTTTATTCCTTTGCTCCATCCAACTATACCAATTATCCCATATCCGATAGAATTCTGATTCTTCCTGTCAGATGCGTCTTCATTTAATAATCAGGAAAGAAACCACTCAACTCCATTTGTTTGAAATCAAGTGTACTTTTACTAATTATAAACGAACAGTAGCAAAGCTAAGCTGAATCTGGTTAATTAGGCGCGAAAGCAAAGAATATCATGTATAATTCAATCCCTTCCCCTTGGCACCCCAGTCCATAGTCCAATTATAATGTACCCAACTGTCAGGTGGGAGATAACTTCAAAAGACATCACCAGAATGGAATGCCGGACAGTTAACCTTGGCAGGAAACTCCCTTCCTCCACATGCGCAGTAAGATGGTCAGGTCAGCATCTAGAATCTTCCTCCAGCACATCATGATTCCCCTCCCAAATACCATGTCGTTCCCCCCCCCCCTTACAATGGCAGCCGAAGCAGCAGCAAAGCAGAGGCTGACACTTCCTTTCCCTGTATTTCTTTCATAAATTTATCTATTTCGGCACATCTTATTACATCCTGACAAACATCTTTGTCAAATCAATTTCAAAATTGGTTCTGCCCATGAAAAAATACCACAGACTACTTACTACATGAGGTGTTTCAGATAATTGGGTGTGAATCTGTACTGTTTCCATTATCTTTGTATTCAAAATCAAAACTCAAATGGAATTCATATAGAGTTTTACTGATTTTTTTAAATACATGTAAACATAGCAGATAAACAATGCAAATCAATAGCTATGTCAAAAAGCTCAGTTGACCCGAACGGACTACATGTTACTTATCTGGTAAATCAACAGCAAATAAGCCACAATGGCTGGGTCAAACAAGAGCCAGAAATTTCTGATACTGTGCAAGTTCTTGCAAAAATGACTGAGTGATTATCCCGCCTTACCCTTTAAAGCAGGGGTCTCCAACTTTGGCAACTTTAAGCCTGGAAGCCTTGCTTGCTGGGGGATTCTGGGAGTTGAAGTCCATCAGGTTTAAAGTTGCCAAGGCTGGAGACCCCGGCTTTAAAGAATATTTTTTTAGAAAAAGTTTTAAAAAAACCAAAAAAACAGGAAGTCCAGTCAGAATTAGTTGCCAGATTGACTGAGCTGAAGGGGCTTCCTCATTCTTGCCCCCTTTCTTCCCAGCCTCACAAGCAAGTGGGGCTGTGGTGAGGTTGTAAAAAGCAGGAACAGTGAGAGGAGATTCCTAGAGCAACTCAGGGGCTGTTTTTGATTTCTTCTCTGTGACCAATAGTAGGAGGAGCGGACTTGCCCTTTGGCTTCTATTAGAATGGCTGGGGAACCTTTAGTTAACCCCAGACCACCATGGCTATTTAGGGCTGAAATCTCAGTTCAACTAATCCCAGCATTAATTGGGTTATAGTATTATTTGCAAAGCTAAACACACCACGAGCCGTGCACGTCCAGCCAATTAACAAAATTAAACCCAAGCTTTTTAATCCTTTCTAAGCTCTCACTTAAAATTCAACAATCTAAACTTCCATTCATGAAAGTCATTGACAACTCTTTTGCTGTAGCAATGGTGCAGCAGGGTAACTCTTACCACCACCACCAACAACAACAACCTATGAGAGTAAACAGCCTCTACTGCCCACCCAAGACGTGGGCGGATTTTATAGTACTGGAATTGCTCTGGGACTGCAAATGATGGACGCCCCAGAAGCACTGCTGAAAACAGAGATCTTAATTCTTTATACAGTAATGCCAAGCAACAATAATATTTTTTGAAGTCTTTTTCAATGAGTGATGGTAATAGCCATGTAATCAAAGTCACTTCTATCATATTCTCTAAATCGGTGGTTCTCAATCTTTTCTTCACCATGTTGTTATTGTTTTTAATTGCAAAGTCATGTCTGACCCATCCCGACCCCATGGACAATGTTCCTCCAGGCCTTCCTGTCCTCTACCATCCTCTGGAGTCCATTCAAGCTCACACCAGCTGCTTCAGTGACTCCATCCAGCCACCTCATTCTCTGTCGTCCCCTTCTTTTGCCCTCCATCTTTCCCAGCATTAGGCTCTTCTCCAGGGAGTCCTTCCTCACTGGAAAAGAGTCTAATGCTCTTCTCCATGTTCTTCACCATGGACCTCCTCGCCGTTACATCATGTGAGATGATTGTCCGCAATGCTCTGCCTGAGGACTTTATTGCCCACAAGCCAGGGCTTATTGCTGCTTTCCTCACTGGAAAAGAGCCTAATGCTCTTCTCCATGTTCTCCGTGTTCTTCACCATGGACCTCCTTTAAATGTCTTTTTTGGCCACAGACCACCAAAATTTATCTCAAGGCTTAAACCACGCAGGCCTTCATGGATTCTCCGTGATAATGTCGCTGCTTCTAAGGGGTCCACAGACCGCAGACTGAGATCCATTGCCCCAGGTACTTGCCAAAGAGCCATCAGCCTTTTCAACTCTAGGAGGAGATGTTCTGGTTCTCTCACAATTCACTATGATGAACCGGGAATTGGGGGGGGGGGGCTGCAGAAAACTGACTGGTCATGGGAGAAATGGAATTAAAATGAATTACATGAATTGAGAGCTAGATCAGTATAGTGGTTACCGCATCAGGTTACAAATTGGGATAATGTGAGTTCTATTCCCATGCGAGGCACAAAGCCAGCTGGGTCGCCTTGGACTAGTCATTTTCTAAGCTCTAGAAAGGAAGCAATGGCAAATCACTTCTGAAAAAATCTTAACAAGAAAACTGCAGAGTCTTGTTGAGGCAGTGCCTTAGAAATCGACGTGACTGAATGGGAAAAAGAAAAAAAAATCCTCCATACTTCTCAAAATATTACCTTCAGCATTGGGATATGCTGAAGCTAAAAATACAAGATTCACATGATCTAAGCGAAAGAAATACAGCTGCATGCAAGCCATATAACCACTAGATCCATTGCCTCCGAGGGCCACAACCCCCTCATGCTAACACAGCCAGGACACAGAGAGAAAAGGCTGGGAGCAGCCCACATCATCAACCACAGGCTGAGCAGCCAAGCATTGCCAGCAGGGCTGCAACAGAGCTGCCAGTAAAAATACACTCTTAAATAAAATCTGTCAAGGACAGCGCAGCTTCCCACCCCCAGCTTTCATGATTATATTAAAAGGGTCAGATTTTTCTCTAGCTGCTAGTTCCAGAAATTCCAGAAAGACTGAGCTTTTAATTAAACATTTGTCTTAGAAAGCATAAAGTATAATACAAATAATTTTTCAGAAAGAATCTGCTCAAATAGCTAGCCATGGCCCATCTAGATTACCCTAGTGACATATAGACGGTAAATTAACTAGCACATTAAAAAAAATCTTAATCTCTGCATCCCAGACAAGGAATATGAGTGATGTAAGGTTTAGATCTTCTTGCAACGCAACACAAATGTAGACAATCCTTAGATGGCAGCAGAGAACTACAGAAAACACTAACTCTTTCCTGGCATCTAGGGGACATCCATATTGCTGAATGCCAAAACAAACTTCATGTCATCAAGACAAAAGGCAAGGGTCTGCCTTTCAAGGAAAAGATCTGCTTAAGAAAAGCAAATATGTTATGCATCAACTTCTGAAAGCTCCAAGGAATTATTGGAAGTTTTTAGCTAAGGAAAATTAATTACCAATATTTGCCAATGTGGTTGGCAGGGCTTGGCAAGCTAAGCATCGTTTTCAAGAATAACCTCCCCGTGCCTGAAACATTTTCTATCAGTGTGTGCTACGTGTTTAAACATATGCCAGCAAAACATGGACACTAACCTCACAATCGATAAAGCTACAAGTGGCGCAAAAGCCATGGAAAAGATACATGCTCGGCATCAAAAAGACCTGCACATGGATTAGAGAGCAACCATACATGATATCATCAAGACAGTAAAAGAACTGAAATGGAAATGGGCTAGTCACATAGTAAGAATTGATGGCAAGTGGACTAAGACAGTCATAGAATGGATTCCACTTGATAAAAAGCACCCACAAAAGAGATCTAAAACAACATCAGCAAGTATTGCAGGCCCAACAGAAACTTCAAGACCATATTGGTTGGAAACATGTGGAAAAGGCCTTCATCCTGCAGTTGATAGACAATGGCTAGAAGGATGATTCTAACCAACTTAGTTGACAACTTTGTCATCCAAAAGTTAGAGAGGGAACTAGAGGTAAAGCTATACTGGACCTAATTCTTACTAATACAGAAGAAGTTGAAGTCACCTGAACTCTGGGCAAGAGTGACCATGTCATATTAAATTCAATATAAGGCAAATACAAGCAACAGAATATAATCCAACTTTAAAAGAGCTGATTTTAATAAACTCAGAGAGACCCTAAGGTAAATTCCATGGATAAAAATCCTAAAAAAGAGAACTCAAGAAGCATGGCAAACTCTGAAAAATATGATCATAAAAGCTCAGTAGTCCAGCACAATACCACTGAAAAACAAAAACAAGAAATCTAAGAAGAAATCAACATGGTTGCAGAAATATCTCTCTTGATAAACTGAAAGACAAAAAGGATAAGTACAAAAATTGGAAAGTGGGACATATAACTAAGGGAGAATATCAGCAGATAGCCCGAATTTGCAAAGATGAAGTCGGGAAAGCCATGGCTCAGGATGAACAAAGACTTGCAATGAAAGTCAAAGATAATTTTAAAAAATTATTTCAACATATAAATAACAAGAAAAAGTCAAGGAAACAGTCACTCCACTAAAAAGAGAAGATCGTAAGGAAGTAACAGGCAGTAGAGAGAAAGCAGAACTGCTTAAGTAATTTTTTGCATCAGTCTTCACACAAAAAGGAACTATAGCCCAATTGATCAAAAACATAACTGTAAAAAACAGACTATAAATAAAAATTAAAATAAGCAAGAAAATAATAATAATAATCGAACACCTGTCTGATCTTGCTGAATATAAATTACTGGGATGACTGATGGATTACATTCAGGAATTCTGAAAGAACTGGCAGAACCATTGTACCATATCTTTCAAAAATCCTGGAGCACCAGGGAACTACCAGAGAATTGGAAAAGACCTGAAGTGGTTCCCATCTTCAAAAAAAAGGAGGGCGGGCAGACCCAGGAAACTACAGACCACTCAGCCTATCATCAATACCTGGGAAGATATTGGGGAAGGGGGGGAATAAAAAAACAGATCTGCAAATATCTAGAAACAAATACAGTTATAACTAGAAGCCAGCATGGGTTTGTTAAAAACAGATCATGTTAAACTAATCTTATTTCATTCTTTGATAAAGTGACTAAATTAGTAGACCAGCGAAATGCTGTGGACATAGTATACTTAGACTTCAGCAAGGCATTCAACAAAGTAGACCACAACCTACTTCTTGATAAACTAGAAAAACGTGGGATAGACAGCATCACCATCAGATGAATTTGTAACTGGCTGACAAATCGTACTCAATGAGTTGTCCTTAATGGTACTACATCTACATGGAGGGAAGTAAGCAGTGGAGTACCACAAGGTTCCATTTTAGGCCAATTATTCTTCAGTATCTTCATAAATGACTTAGATGAGGGAATAGAAGGAGAACTCATCAAATTTGCAGAAAATACTAAAGTGGTGGGAATAGCCAACACCCCAGAAGATCCAAAAAGATCTTGACAGTCTTGAACAATGAGCCCTATTCAACAAGATGAAATTTAATGTGGAGAAAAGCAAGGTTTTACACCAAGGCAGGAAAAACCAATGGTAAAATACTGATTAGGAGAAATCTGGCTCAAAACAGTAATTGTGAGAGGGACGTTGGATGATCAGTTAAACATGAGCCAACAGTGCGTAGCAGCAGGCAAAAAAGCTAATGCAATCTTTGGTTGTATAAACAGAGGCACAGAATCAGAATCACAGCAAGTATTAGTACTGCTTTATAAATCTTTAGTAAGATCACACCTGGAATACTGCATGTAATTTTTGTTACCACATCACAAAAAGATGTTAAGACTTTGGAACAGGTGCAAAAAACAACAACTTAAATGTATGAACCTCAGTTGCAGGATTTGGGTTTGGCTAATCTACAGAATAGAAGGACTAGTGGTGATATATTAGCAGTATCCCAATATTTGAGAGGTTGCCACAAAGAACAGCAGGTCAAGTTATTTTCCAAAGCACAAGAGGGCAGGACAAGAAACAATGGATGGATCACGGAGAGAAGCAACCAGGAATTAAGAACTTCCTAACAGTGAGAACCATTTGATCAGCTTGCCCTCAGAAGTTGTGGGTGCTGCATTATGGAGGTTTTGAAGAGACTGGACAGTCACTTGTCTGAAATGGTATAGGGTCTCTTGCTTGAGCAGGGAGTTGGACTAGAAGACCTCAAAGCTTCCTCCCCGCTCTATTCTAACTGATTGATGATAATGAGGATGAAGATGATGAGTCACAAAATATGCCTTTTGCATACTTCTGGTTTAATGAATGTTCTGGACAACTATGGAAGAAAAGTGTTGCATTTTTTTTGTTCTGATGCAAAACTATTTTTGCTGAGTTAAATAGTAATTTTCTATTGATCTGTTAATTTCCATTATTCCCAATTAAAATAAATCAGTTAAATCAGGGACCGCCTTGTTTGCATAGTTAAAGCAGCAGAGATCATCGGAATTAGTCTGGAAGGATTCCCATACATGGTCTGGTTCATTTCTTTACTTGGAGGAATGAGATTAGAAGGAAAGCAATGCACTGCTTGTACTGTATCCTCTCCAAGCTTATATTAATTTGGGAAAGAGAGAGGATCTAGCCTGGGGTAACTGAAAAGAGCTGTTTCTGAACTGCCATAACCCATCATTCTGAGATGTTCATAGCTGTTGCGACATGTGCCATGAAGACAAATTTAAGGAACAAAATCTTAACAGAAGCTTCACCAAGACATGGGTGTGATATAGAGTTCATCAAGACTCCAGAAGGCATGACAATAAAGTACAGAAAACCAACCTACTTTCAGAAGTAATGGGCCTCTTGCTACTCATTTTTAGGCTTTGATGGAGAGAGTATAACATGGTTTTGCCTACTCTCAGGTTCTTTGCTTCTGGCTTTTGCTTTAGCAACTGCACTAAACTTTAGACCAGGGGTGTCCAAACTTGGGACCTTTAAGACTGCTGGACTTCACAGCTGGCTGGGGAATTCTGGGAGTTGAAGTCCACAAGTCTTAAAGTTCCCAAGTGTGGACACCCCTGGTTTAGACGGAGAATCTGTGAACAATAGTCAGGATGCCTATTTAATCTTCTGCAATGCAGATCTCAGGCTACTGAGGGAGCAGTTGCCCAGTCATCTAGCCACAAATCTAACCTAGAAATATCAATAAGTGGCTATGGGTTTTGATTTCAAAACCCTCTGGAGACATCAAGCTGACTATTCCAAGAAGAAAGCTGACTTGACTAAGTTACCATGCAGCAATTAACATGTTTTTCACAAGATTCCAGTCCAGAACAGGGTTTACTAAGAGAAGCTTATTGCAGCTAGAATAATTTCCTCTGTGCTAACATTCCAAATATGTGGATAGTTTCATCTGAACTTCTGATGAATTGATTTAATGAAGCAGGGTATGATTTCTTTTGTTTTATTCTATAAATATTAATTCATATTTATATCATATTTATGGTAAATAGAATAAATCCTTACCTCAAAATCCCAATCTCACATAATTATAAGAAAAATGTACCATAGCATATGCTCTTATTTTTATTAACCACTCAGTATTAGCACATATGCATATTGAGGTATAGTAAAAGCTGCCTTAAGGAGAGATTAAACTGGGAAGATGGGGCTTGATCTTTACTCATACACAAAACTGGCTAAATGCTTAATAGTGCATGTTTAACCGAGCTTAACTACATAATTGTTCAATTAAATTTTATACCTTTTTGAATGTTAAAACATGTGATACCTAGAAAATAAAGCAATTTGACTATAGTGTTTGCTTTCACAGAGGTTAAAAGTGTTGATCTATTTAATTACACAAACAAAATTGAAAAGAAATTTCATTTTGCATTCACATAACTCTAAACTATTACAACCATCCTCTTTATATTCCATGAATTGATGACAAGGCAGCGATTTCTCTTGGGTGTCCATTTATACCTGTACCCCATATATACCACTGAAGACTAGACCCTCTGTCCCACTCTTTACCTTTGATTCTAATTGATCAACGCTTGTACGTATTATAATAACAATTCTTTAAGAAATTAGGATGTTGTTCTTCCTTCTCCTAGTATTCACCAACAGCCAGTCCTTGGAAATTTTATAAATAAATGACTCAACTGCATGGAAGAAAGAATCTATATGCTATCAGAATCCTTTTATCTGTTTGTAACATTCAATTGGGCCAAATGGTACATCACAGGGCAACAATTAGGGCAACAAGATATCTCCAAAGGGCTAACTTAAAAGAATGTGTCCAAAATCCAGGGACCAATATCCTTGTGGGATTAACATTTGGCAAAGGATCACACTTCATTTCTCAGAGACCTACAGCTTGCATGGCACAAGGGAAGATTTAACAGACAGATTAACAGAGTTGGAAGGGACCTTATAGGTTGGTGATGGTGAACCTTTTTGTAAAGGTGTGCCAAAATTGTGCATGCATGTGCTATTGTGTGTGCATGCCCACACCCACAATTCAATGCATCCCACCTACCTATGCATGCATGCATGACACCCCCCCCCCCCCCCCGTGCATGGGGCGGACGTTTTCACCCTAGCCAGGCTCCAGAGGCTTTCCTGAAGCCTGGGAAGGTCAAAAATCGGGCTCAATGGGCCAACCAGAAGTTCATTTCTGAACTTCAACCAGAAGTTCGTTTCTGAACTTCGGTTGGCCTGTTGGGCCTGTTTTTCACCCTCCCCAGGCTCCAGAGACTTTCCTGAAGCCTGGGGAGGGTGAAATGGACTCTCCCGGCCTTCAAGGAGGCTACAAATCAGCTGAAGCTGATGGCTCGAGTGACAGCAAATATGGCTCTGCATGCCACCTGTGGCACACGTGCCTTAGGTTCACCATCATGGTTATAGGTCATCTAGTCCAACTCCCCGCTCAAGCAGGAGACCCTCCACCATTTCTGACAAATATCTACGTCATCTTTATTGCCTCCCTCTGTGCACAACTTGCTGGTGGCAAGGCCGCAATTGGCTGCTTTGGAAACAAGCCCAAAATTCGATATCTCTTTAACAGCAATGGGCATCAAGAGAGAGACTCGGATGCCAGATAGGCCTGATTGGGGAACATGGCAGTCAATAGGTGAGTTTTGTTCCTCCTCTTCCTCCAATATGGGTGCAGTTCTTGATCATGAACAATTGGGTTCTTTCCACATATAATACAGACTGGGCCATTTCCCCTCCAGAGATGGTATTCTATTTTCTTCACTACCAGTTCGGTAGCGGGAGCATGTGCGCAGAAGGTCCTTGATGATGTCAGGGTGGGTGGGTGGAGCTTTGTGCCGCCGCCACTACCGGTTTGCCCGAACTGGTGCAAACCAGCAGCATACCACCACTGCTCCCCTCGACTCTCAGCGGAGTCTTCAGCTACTCAGCTAAGCTGTGGAACTACCTGCTACTTTACACAAGTTAGGGGGAACAAAGGGAACACAAGGTTCCCTAGAAATATGGGGTTTTAATGCCTCCCCTGAAAGGACTGAATGAATTAGTGTCTGTGGTCATTCCTGAAGGTAATTGGGTCCTTTCCATTCTAGCAAATTGTATCAGGAAATGCCTAGCAAGGAGAAACCAGTACAATATGTAATGTTTCCTTTATCTTTTATTGTAACTTAAGTAAATGGAAAAGTTATTTCTTTGTTTCACACACACACACACACACACACACACACACATTTGCCCATGCTGAAACAGACACAGAAGATTTGAAGGACACTAAAAAAGTGAAACACCACAGACACACAAATGCAAAATTTCAGCAAGGGAAGAGAAACAATCACTGTGCCTCCCATGACAATCTCAATGTAGGTGCTACCCAGCTTTAAAAAGGGGGAAAAATAAGAAGGGAGAGAAAAAAGGAGCAACATTTCATCACCTGCCATCAGCCTCACAGTTGAGATAAAGGAAAGAAAAGAAATAAAAATACGATTCATCAGACTCCAAAAAGAACGTGCTAATTCTATTCATCGGAGCTCTCCCTCCCTGGAGCATGGCAGAATCTACTCACTTAAAAACATACCTGAGAAATGCTCAGCCCTAAAAGTTATGTAATTGCTAAAAAAGGGGAGATGACAAACCTATCCCAAGCAACTTCTTCTGTACTCCCTGACCATCCACTGCAGGACAATCCGCTGCTTAGGAAACATTTTGCATCACAGGCCTTGGTAATCGCCATGAAGGGAAGGGGAAGGAGACGACTATTTTGCCCTACAAATGCCTGGAACCATGACAACCGGGCCTTCTCTTCGGCAGCTGTGGGACCCTTCAAGGGCACCACTATTCAAGGCAGGAACCGGGAAAGCCTCAAGCGGTGTTTGTTATAAAGAGAAATTAAATAGATGCTCTTGTGCCTTCTGTGCAATGGCTGGTTCACACGGGAAAAACTGAGTGGCGCATGCAGAAGGCAGGAGGCACAGAGGCTGGCTTAGCAGAGAGCAAGCTGGGTGATGGAGAAGCTGAAGAGAGATAGCTGTAGAATTATTAGAATTGTATTTTTCAAGCTGTTCTTAAAGTAATCCGTTCCTCACTTCATTTTAAATGCAACTTAAAAATTACTGTCTGCAAATTTCAAGGTTAGGAAATGCATTTTGCTTTGTGAATTTCTTTTCCAGTGTATATTCTGAACCGGAGTTATGATTTGGCTGCTTGGCCCCCTTGTTCATTGAAAGCAGGTAGGTACTTTAGGTCACAGAGCCAGTTGCTGTTCATCTACTCTAAACAATGCTGTTCCATCGACTCTACCAAATTGGAAAAATGACAAAGTTCAGTGGTAAAACACAGGCTTTACCTATAAAGAGGCCCCAGTTTTAGTCCTGAGTACCTTTCATCCTTGGTAGAACAACAGCAAAAATCCCTGGGGAAGCTCTGCCAGTGTAAAACAGCTGTTTACATTATTCAGCCTACAGCTATAAGCCCACAGGCAGACTTGCAGAAGGAAGATCGCACGACGGATAGAAACACATCGTCTTCTCATCCAAGCTCAAAATCGGATGGCCCTGATTTTGATATCTTGGAATTTGTGACCCCCTTTTTGTGGGTCGAGATTTCAACCCCCCCCCCAAAATACATGTCATATACAAGCCCTAAAATCAGAAAAATAGAGTAAAACTATAAACTAAACCATCATTATCAACATTGCAAATACACAAACATTGTGCAGTTTGCTAACAATGCACCCCTTTCGCCCAATGATGCTAAGGAATCAATCCATAAATTATCCTTAGACACTAAATATTCTCGGATTCACTTTTTTATACCAATAAAATTCAGTTAAAATTCAAAATTCAATAAAAACTATACCCCTAGGACCGTGATGGTAAGCCAGAGGTGGCACAGAAAGCCTTCTCTGTGGGTACACATGCCATCACCAGCTGCTCTTCGGGGTCTGGCGCACATGCACACGACGGAACCCAGAAGAGTAGCTGGCAACCGCATACATGCACACCAGCCAGCTGCTCTCTTCCAGGTTCTGGCACTCTGGCACCCTTTTTTGGCACTCAGTGCCAAAAAGGTTAACCATTACTGCCCTAGGTAATACATCTGTTCAACTTCCCCTGATGAAGTTTGACTAAGCTAATTCTTCCATGCCATTCTACATTAATGGTTGATTCACTGCTCTGCCATATTCTGCAGTAAATGAACTATGACTTGAAGGGCAACTATTAGGAAAAAGTTGCTCTAT
This sequence comes from Thamnophis sirtalis, assembly GCF_051295495.1. Lineage (NCBI taxonomy): Eukaryota > Metazoa > Chordata > Lepidosauria > Squamata > Natricidae > Thamnophis > Thamnophis sirtalis. The sequence goes on from NW_028261395.1 coordinate 19,015,515, forward strand.
GTTAAGCTTTAGGTGCTAATAGCAGAATTAACACAGGGAAATAGCTTCTCTCTTTTTGAATATTCTTACAGGATAACTTAAAAGATTTTGGTTCAAAACTTGTTTAATGTATGAACATGACCATCACATATGGTTTGAGGTTTATTTGATTTATATTCCAGAGGGAAGGCGCTCCCACAGAGAAGGCTCTCCCCCTGGGGGTCACCAGTCGACACTGTCTGGCCGACGGCACCCTGAGGAGGCCAACTCTGTGGGATCGCACTGGACGATGGGAGGCTATCGATTCAACAGGTAGAAGGAGAACCACCGTAAAACAGTGCCCCCCCACTCCCAACCCCTTGAGTCGTCGCAGTAGGATACCATGGTCGATGGTATCGAAAGCTGCTGAGAGGTCTAATAGGACTAGGACAGAGGAACAGCCCCTATCCCGGGCGCACCAGAGATCATCGACCAACGCGACCAATGCCGTCTCTGTGCTGTATCCAGGCCTGAAACCCGACTAAAATGGATCCAGGTAGACAGCTTCATCCAGGGACTGGGGAAGCTGACGTGCTACCGCATTCTCAACAACCTTCGCTACAAAGCGAAGGTTGGAGACCGGACGATAGTTGGCTAAAGAAGCTGGGTCCAGGGAAGGCTTCTTAAGGAGGGGCCTCACCACTGCCTCCTTCAAGGTGGTGGGAAAGAACCCCTCTCTCAAAGAAGCGTTGGTAATCGCCTGGAGCCAGCCTCAAGTCACCTCCCGGGAAGCCGAGACTAACCAAGAGGGACACGGGTCCAGCACACAAGTAGCAGCACTGAATCTCCCCATAATCCTGTCCATGCCCTCGGGGGTCACAGGATCAAACTCATCCCAGATGGTCTCCACAAGATTCATCCCCATCGACTTGCCCGAATCTACCCAGTCAGAGTCCAGGCCCGTCTTGCAGATACTGAATAAATTCTTCAGCCCTACCCTGCAAGGAGTCTTTCCCAGCTCCTTGGTTAAGTAAGGAGCGGGTCACCCTAAACAAGGTGGCTGGACAGTTATCTGCGGATGCGATAAGAGCGGGAAAACGTTGCCATTTTGCCGCTTTTATCGCCACTAAGTAAGATTTAATATGAATCCTTACTAGTGTTCGATCAGATATGGAAATATGTATCAAACTGGCTATAATTCCAAGTTCCCAGTTAAAAAACGAATATAGTTCACAATTTGACAAGTGTTAATGTAAGAAGGCATTCCAAGTTGGGGTATATAACAAGCTTCATTACTAAATGCTACTTGTATACTTAGGAATTTCCATAGATAAAGAGCCATATATAATGGATCCATCAGTGCAACCTAAGCTGAACTTTCCTTTGTGAGCAAAATCAAGGGGAGTGGGGGAATGACACTGACACTCTAGTTCTTGGAGGAGAGAGGAAAAAATGGAAGAAAAAGGAGAACAAAAGGACAGCAAAGCCAAGGAATTGTCTTTTATGTGTGAATAAATAATCAGGAAACTATATAAATATAAATGTACAGGCAAAGTTTAGGTGGCATAAAAAGTAATACAACTGTTCCCAAATGGAATAGCACTGTAGAAGGTTTTCAGATGGTATCAGGTTATTTATTTGATTATACTCTGCCCTTACTTTGTACCACTTAAGGTGTTGTACATGCTCCCTCGTTTATTTTCCCCACAACAGAAGTAACCCTGTTCCCTGTTGAGTTGGATTAGACTGAAAGTAAATGACCTGAAAATCTCCTTCAATATGGACTCCTGCAACACATTTGCCAAGATGGATAACTGTCCCTCCTGACTGGGCAATGCCTTTATTTACAAATGGCCAACAACTGATCCAAAGAGGAAGAATTTGAGGAAAACTGTGTTGGGGAAATTAGAGGTCAGTTTAACTTAGGCAAGGTTAAGTCTAAAAAGGGCAAACGTTGTTTAAATCAACCCTTAATAAGACAAAGTCAACTCTACCATATGTTTTTCAGCCTATGAAGAAATGAAAACAACCACTACTCTGCATCCAAACTCATTTCCCTACTTGAGAGGTCCTTGCTGCTCCCTGAGCTTGTTTTTTTTTCTGCAGATGTTTCTTTACCCAATCTAGGTAACATCAACACTAATGATGTTGCCTAGTTAGGATAATGAAATATTTGCAAGAAATCAACCAAGGTCAGAGAACACTAAGGATCCTCATTTCAACCCTTAGTTGCAAATATTCTTCTTTACTGATTCCCCTATTTGTTTCAATAGGTAGAGCCCCAGATCCATGCTACCTTATTCATCTAATGAAGGGTTGTCCAAATTTGGGAACTTTAAGACTTGTGGACTTCAACTCCCAGAATTCCCCAGCCAGCAATGCTGGGATGGAGAAATTCTGGGAATTGAAGTCCACAAGTCTTAAAGTTCCCAAGTTTGGACACCCCTGATCTAATGAAGAAGGTGAGGAGGGAAAAGGAGAAGAATAGAACAAGTTCTATGCAAAGGCAAGAAAAAACAGGAAAAAAAGACCAAGGAATTCATCAAGCCTACTCTCTAAAACAAAAAGGGAAGAAAGGAAACACATCAAACAAGGTAAAATAAAGAAAGAGAGGCCAAGCAAATAACTGGAGCTGAAGAGAAACTTTAAACGCATCCACTGGGCTGACTGAATTGGAAAAAACTGGAGACCAGCACCAGAGGCATGGTTAAAGTTTCAATTCAGTCCTGGGCAGATTGGCTGAGTTTAACCCATGCTTGGACTCACTGAACAGCGCGCAGGAAAAGAACAAGTTCTATGCAAAGCTACATTAATCAGAATCTCTGCTTGTATTTCATGACTGATTGCTGAGGTGCCTTTTCTGTTAGCAAATGCTAACATGCAGGGAGTTAATGCTTCTAATTAATTTTGCGATATATCCTTGTGTAATTCACACCAAACAGCCTTTATTGTGGTTATTTTTAGCAAATTTTATTTGTTTTAATTGTAGGCTGGATCTATCCTAAAGCATAGTCATACTGCACTCCTACAGAAGTCAATGAGATAAGTTAGTCATGACCTATCTATTTGATAATGCTGTGCTTTCATCCTATGTTGCTTTAAATGGGCCTAACAAATCAAATAATTTCCAGCAATTCTGTCTATCAAAACTAGAGAGAAACCAGGGCAAGACAAGCCAAATCATTATTTACTAAGGGCAGGAGTGAAGCATGGTAACATATATTAATTTTTGTATTTTAGACACACAACCCAGCCTGTTCAAAGCATCCTTATTGTTGCACGCCTCCAGGGCACTGTCAACACACCAGCTGCACCAGAAGTCAGAAAAATACTTATTAAGCAGATCTCATGTGCCCAGCACCTCTTTGGAAGAGGTTCTGGAACCTCAAGAAGCCGGAAATTCTCAAACAGGGCTCAGATCCTCAAGAGGAACATTTCTGGACTAGCCTTCTTCTCAGAATGTGATCCAGGCAAGTCTCTGTCCAGCTGCTGCGAATAGGCAAAAGCAGCTGCCTAATGCGGAAAGGTTCATATGTGAAACCAAGGGCTCTGATGCATAATTATCTACCTGCCACCCAAGATCCTCTTGATGAGTAAGAATAGTTTTCCAGGCAGCTGCACTTGAATTTTTGTTGTGTCTCCAAGAGCTTGGAAATGTCTTCCAAAATGCTGGACAGGTTGTTGGAATTCCATTTCTGGATTATAAGTAATTCTAAGATACTTTGGGGTAGGTGGGAAACATAGAACTAAGAGCTGCCTTTTTCTACACCTGCTTTCCATGGCCACCACTTGTTGGCAAGGGAACACAGTGCAATGTATCTGAACACTGGGAAAATGGATGATATTTTGAAGAAGACTAAAGATCCAGGAGCAGAACAAAGCTACTGCTTTAGTGACCACCCTGTTTTTCTGTTCAAACTACAAATTAGGAATAGGTATAACCCAAATTGTTGACTCAGAGATACTATACAATCATGATAATTGTTCCTCTAAAGCAAACCCAAATTAAAGTTTCTTTCTCTTTCAATGTTCTCCTCCTTCCAATCTCTGAACTACGAGAAGGATGTGAGAGTGAATGGGGGATTCCATAGGTTTTCAAGAATAAATAACAGTCCTCCTGCTGTTTGCTAAAGTTAATGATTTCACTGGGACAAATTCTATTCTTCCTCCTCCTTGGTTAAAATGAAAAGCGTCACCATGATTTGACTCCATGTTTTCATTAGTACTTTGTTATATCCCTCCAACGGGTTATTATCAGCTTCCCTGTTACTCTAAAGGAGAGAAAATAAATCTGTTACACAAGATGAAAAATATGGAAATAGAGAACTAGTTGGAAATGTACTCCGACAAGAGGAATCTCAATAAATACATTTTACCAGTTCTTCTGATTCAGAAGCCATTGGTCCAAGAATTAGGAAGCTTGTAACTTAAATGCTTGCTTAAAAGCATTTTGATCTGAATGCAAAACAAAGAATAATCCAAGAGTTCTGGGAAAGCAAGTCATATCAAATAAGCAAGTCTCTGCTAAAAAGAATTGCACTAAATATCCATAGTTCTGAACCTCAAAGTTGGTTCACTAAAGCAAGTCTTTTACAGTGTACATCCTTGAAGAGGAATAACATTTCTTAAGAGACATGATAAATCTGACAAACACAGACTGTCCATCTTGCAAAGCTGTATACATGAGCAAGATATTTGCAAAATTACAGATAATAGGCAATTCTCTTCTAGCCTTTCATGTTCTTATGCAACTGCTTGTTTTATTTTGAAAGGAATTTGAGATGACTTACAAAATAATGCAGTTAAGATTGGAATAGGCAATTTGTAGTCTTCAGTCTAATTCCAAAATTCTTTGGTAGTAGGTAAGTTCCAATTTCTAATAAGCATTTTCCTATGGTCTGCTATCTGTTGACATGACGAGAAAAAGTGCCGAGACAATGGTTTATATTACCACATTTTGCTTCAGCTCCCTATTCCGTACAGCTACCAACTCCTGAAGGTAACAGAACATGGCTGCTGTCAGAAAAACAGTTGTCTACTGGGACAATACAAAATATTCCTGCCCAGAATGTGCTGACACCAACCCTGGCCATTCTGAGCTGAGAACAACTTATTCCATCATCAGGACGTTCCATCTTAGATTTTGTTTCTTTCCTTTCGTAACTTCTGACTTCTGACAGAGACAGGCAAGCTGGGAAATTATCCTCAGACCTACTGGCAGGTCAAACATTGCTAAGTACACTTGTATGTTACATTTCCCAGAACTCTGGCAACTACCTGTCCTGTGTGCCAGGGACCACAGAAGGACAGGGAGGCAAAGTATGACAGAGTTGAAAGAGGCATTCAAGGTCTTCTAGTCCAACCTCCTGCTCAGAGCATGAATCCTCATCCTATCCCAATGTAACTGAAATAGCAAGACACAGAATGAGGTAAGAACATGAAAGGAAGAATAATTTAAAGTCCTTGGTATTTTTTGTTCAAGCTGACCTGCTTAGCTGTAATCTAGATCAGGGGTCTCCAACCTTGACAACTTTAAGACTTGTGGACTTCAACTCCCAGAGTTCCTCAGCCAGCAAAGCTTAAACTCTGGGAGTTGAAGTCCACAAGTCTTAAAGATGCCAAGGTTGGAGACTCCTGATCTAGAGGGTAAGCAACTGTGTCCTTTTATAAACACACCAATCTTAAATTTATGGTAATTCTGCCCCATTTTTAAGTTGGGGACAATTCTTTTGGGCATTTCAAGAATTATTTCTAAACTGGATCCCAATGTGCCCAGTGCAACATTTCTGAAATCTTATTTCAACAAAACTTAGAAGGAAATATTTCTAAATTAGATGGGACAGGAGAGCAAATACACCAAATACAGATTCTCTGATCTTGGAAGTTGCAAGCAAAATTCTTTGCAATAAAAGAGAAAGTGAAAAACAGTGGACAAAGAATTAAAACACCATCCTGGAATAGTGGCAGCCTTTAGATACCTAGGTTTTTGAAATGCAGAACAGATTCAAGCACAATGGCTGTGGATCTATCAACAGCTCTGAAGCACAACTGAATCAAATCACCACCCAGACAGTAATCTTCCTTTAAAGATCAGACACTGAAATACAAAAATCACACAACCACCTTTTTTCTCTGGTGAGCTTCCAGAAGAAATGTTGTTTGTTCTAAGGAAGAGAAGCATGAACTACAGGGATGCTTAATCTGACCTAGAAAAGCACTTTTTCTATATCTAACATAGCTTTCATTACAATGGAAGAAGAAGGAAAGGCAAACAAAGGCAGTGACAAGCCAAACGGATTGTCCAGCAAGGTGCACAGAATGTCAAGCAATTATGTGACCCAACATCGAAAGAGGACCATTCTGAAGTGGTTTGACCTTAAAACTTGAAACCATTTTAAGGTTGGACCCATTCCAAAAGACTTCTTTTCTGAGATTGGATAGGTCCCTTTCAAGGTTAGAACAGAACATTCTAGCAACACGTCTTTTTTTCCCATGGGAAAAGTAGAATTGAGGGAGGAACAATGGTGCAGTCATTTTCTTGGGTGAAAGATCTGTCTATGCAGAGGACAGATGGAAATGCCTCATACCCAAAGGCAAGTTTTCTGAGGGGTTCCTTCAGCACAAAGCACACAAACACACACACGCCCTATCTATCCAAAATGGTTGCCATAGTTCTGGCTGACCACTCTCACGAGAGAAGACCTTTGGCAAGTTCCATTTCCTTTGAAGGTCTGTTGCGATGGCACTTACCAATATTCGGGTGTTTTAATAACCGGCAGATTCGAGCTTCCCGCTCTAGTTTCTGATGATCTGGAAAAAGAAAAAGAAAACAGGAAAATGTATTAATGACTTCTGCTTTCTGCCTATGCTCAAAGTTAAAACAGAAATCAGACCCCGACTGCCAATAAAAAAGCAGCAGATGCATGAGAGTTTCTCCCAGAATCTGCAAACATCCTAAAAAAGACAATCTTTCTATAGTAAATACTTCATAGATGAAGTATTCCAAAAAATAAATGATTTATATGATCTTTTTGATTTAAATGTGCTCCAGTTTAAGTTTCTTTTTCAGTCTTTAGAGAATATTTTCTGCTTACTGACCAGCTTGAATTCTTTTAATTCTAGAAGAGATATTTAAATTCAAGGTAGAAAAGAAATGGGGTGGGTGGGTGGGTGGGGTGACGTCACTCCCCTGGGCTTATTAATTTGCTGGGATTTGAAAGTGCTAAACAGCTGGGATTTAGCTTTAGGCACCTGTAGGAAAGTTAGTGAACACCTGCCTCTTGCCTCGCTCCCACCATCTACCTTTCCCATGGCCCAGTGCTAAAATGCTACCCGGGACTTCACCTATTCCCGTTTCATGCCCTCTGTGTGGCAAATGATGGGCAGATTCCAGAAGTTGCCACTGAAGGCAAAACTGCTCTTGCGAGATCCACAGTCCATGTTCTGCTATGATGTTCTTCTCCAGTATAGTTATTATGCCTTCACAACCCAATGTCAAAGTCAGACTTTTGGTACAGGTTTCACTTCCATTTGATTTTGTTCTGTAGTCACTGATTTGTATAACTTGTAAGTTATACTTTCCAGTCCAAAAGCAAACGACCTACCTACAAAAATAGTCCAACTCAGTTATGGAAGCAGCTATTGCCTTCTGCAGCAGTTAACCCTGTTCTTGCTATTATGTAATAAGAAAAACCATAGCTTATTTTTGATTCAAATTTAGCTTAATGCCAACTCACTGTTTTTAGTTTTGTGCAGAATCTGCAGTATCCAGATGAAAATAAATAAGAGCCTATCATGACAACATGCATAAAGCCCTTGCCGTTTTTAAAGTGTGCTCTCATTAATCCCTTTGGCAACTCCGGGAACAGGACAGCCTGAGATTTTCATGGATGTCATGGTCAAGCTAGCACTGGAATCTAGATGCCCCTTGTTGAAGATACATATAGAAAAATTATGGTCAACCCCACATCGATCAAGTTACTGATCAAGTTTTTAGTATGAGGCCTGAAACAGGCTTTGGAAAACTTTGATCAGCCTGAGAAAACACCACAGGAGGAGTCTAACAAAAGTCCTTTCTTCCTTGGTGAGTTTGAGCCAGAGGTGGGTTCCTACCAGTTCGCACCTATTCGGTAGAACCTGTTCGTCAAATCTACTGAACCGGTTAGAAGAGGTTCCACTAGTGGACCCGGAAAGCAGACCACACCTACAAAAGAGGTTCCAAAAATTTTTGAAACCCACCACTGGTCCTTGTATATGATTATTCTACACTATCATGCTCATATTTATAAAACTCAGTGCCTCTGTGAAAGGTCAGGATGACTACTGAGTTTGTGGTGCAATCAGAACATTGTGTGTGTTGAAGTTGTTTTAACGCAAACCAAAGATGCCTTTTAAAAAACAAGTTTACATCATATTCTTATGCATGCCAGTGCTGTGTGTGAAGTAATTTAAGGTGGTTCTGACAAGTGTTGTCGGCATCTTCATATCTGGTCACATGGGCAGCAAGCCACTCCCATCCGGTCACATGGGCAGCAAGCCACTCCCACAAAGGAGGCCACACCCACAGAGTAGGTTCGAACAATTTTTGAAACCCACCACTGGTTTGAGCTCACTGTCAGGTTTCCGAAAGATGCCCTAATTGAATGTCAACTCATAAAGTTGCCACTCACCTCATCAGCTGCATAGGGTGGCTGGACGGATGCTTAAGTGTTTAAATGGGGATGAATGAGGAAAGGGAACACAGGTTGGTTATGCAGATGCAGGCTACACATGACACAGAGTACTAGTATCTTCGGCAGTTAACAAGTGTAGTGGTTTAAAAATTCATCGTATTCGCTGAGACCTTTTGAGTTGCCTCAAAACTTTATGTCTATGGCTTCAGCAATGCTTTGCTTGGTGGGACAGTTAAAGTCACATTTTTTTCTAGAACAGACACTTTGAAGTCAGCCACAGAGTGGCCAGGGAGGTTGAAATGCAAGTACAGATTTTAGAAGATTCATTGGGAAGAATAAAAGCTGAAGTTAAAGGGTTTGGTTACCAGGTTTTCAGACTGTGGATAGTCCTCGACTTGTGACCACAATTGAGCCCCAAAATTCCATGTTAAGCAAGACACTTGTTATGTATGTTTTGCCTCTTTATTACCACAGTTGTTAAGTGAATCCCTGTCATTAAGTTAGTAAAATGGTTGTTAACTAAATCTGGCTTCCCCATTGACTTTGTTTGCCAGAAGTTCAAATGGTGGTCACATGGCCCCAGGACAATGCAACCATCAGAAATACATTCCAGTTGCCAGGACTCCAAATTTTGATCACACTACCCTGGGCACACTGCAACTCTTGTAGGTGAGAAAATTGTCATAAGTCACTTTTTTTTTTCAGTGCTGTTGTCACTTCAAATCAGTAGTGGAATTCATCCAGTTCGCACCTATTTGGGAGAACCGGTTGTTAACTTTCTAAGCAGTCCGGAGAACCGGTTTTGGAAGAAATCTCCTTTTGTTTTCTTCCACTTTACAGGGCTAATCCTGTAAGGAAGGCAGGAAGGAAACTCTGGCGTTGTTTCTAGCCTGATCTTTATTGCCCTGCTTACAGAAACCGCCTCTCCGGTTAACCCTTATTACATTGTCACAGCTAAGGCGACGTGCCCATCGACTTGAGTGACGTTGAGTTGGCCATACCCACCCAGTCACATCACCACTGAGCCCCGCCTACCCGGCTGGTCATTAGGGCAGAGAACCGGTTGTTAAATTATTTGAATCCCACCACTACTTCAAATGATCACTAAATGAACGATTGTAAGTCAAGGACTATCTGTAATAATCAGAAGCCAAAGATGTTAACAAAAATATGAAATTATAAGTTCAAATAAACTGATGGGAAAAAAACTGGTTTTAAGATTGGGAAAAAAGTAAATTCCTGGGTATTATTATGACAAATATAAGTCGTCTGCTATTTGAAAATAATCATGTGAAGACATTAGAATGAAATTAAGAAGGACATAATAAAGAAGGAGAAATTAAAACTGTCACTTTGAGGAGAATGCTTTGCCAAGAATGATGCTTCTATTTCAGATAGTACTATTTTGACATCTGTTTACCATTTAAACAATGGCAGAAAGATACATCTAAATTCATATAGCAAGGGAGGGAAATCATAAGTCAAATATGAAGTGCTATAAGATATAAAGGAAAGAGGAGGATTGGATTTACCACATTTGAAATTGCATTTTGCTGTTTGTTTGGATTTGGATTTTTGGATTTTATTAATATTTATAGGCCGCCCTTTTCCCTGAGGGGACTCAGGGCGGCTTACATAAAATAAGGAAGGGAGGGTACAGACAATAGACACAAACAATACATAAAAGTAAAATAGTAAGCAACATTCATTCATCATTCGGGTGGGGACAAATTATCTTTATCCCCAGGCCTGACGGGCTAGCCAGGTCTTAAGGGCTGTGCGGAAGGTCTGGACGGTGGTGAGGTGGTGAGTGGTTTGACTTTTGGTTTCTTGGTCACGGCCTGACATGGTATTGGACCTGGGTACTTGAGAGACCGCCTCCTGCCAATTACCTCTCTATGACCAATTAGATCCCACAGATTAGGCCTCCTCCGAATACCATCCGCTAGCCAATGTCGACTGTCGACCCCTCGGGGGAGGGCCTTCTCTGAAGCTGCTCCAGCCCTCTGGAACGATCTCCCCATGGAGATTTGGACCCTCACCACCTTTCAGGCTTTCCACAAAGCTATCAAGACCTGGCTGTTTCGGCAGGCCTGGGGCTGATGAGTTCCCAGCCCCACTTGAATTGTTGCAACTGTTGTGTTGTTTTTAATCTGTTTTTTGTAATTGTTTTTGTCTTTGTTTGTTGTTGTATTCCCCTCCCCCACCTTGTTTGTTAGCCGCCCTGAGTCCCTCGGGAATAGGGCGGCATACAAGTGTAATAAACATTTAAACATTTAAATGGCATGGATATTTATGGTACGATAAAGTTAATTTGGATTTTAAAAATGATTTTATTAGACATGCCATATTGAGGATATGGAATAGATATAAACCCAGGGTTATGCACAAAACACCAGTATAGATCTCAGCTCAAGAAGCATATTATAGAATAGAAACAGCAGACAAGGACAAATGGTTGACATATCGGAAATTATTGGAAAGCCATCAAGGGGAATTTAAAACTAAATCGAGAAAGCAATTAATAGCAGAAGAATATAATTGTCAATGGCTTTCCCATTTACATTTATCAGAAAGATTAAAATGAACCAAAAGATTTATGGTGCAGAGCAAAGTAAGACAGGATTTAAAGTAAGACAGTACAAGTGTGCAATGATGATGAACGTATAATTACTAAAATGTATAAAGAGATGTAGATGAAAATGTATAATAGGGAGCCTGTTTGGTTTAGCGGTTAAGGTAGAGGCCTAGAAACCAGGAGACTGTGAGTTTTAGTCTGAGTGACTTTGAGTCAGTCCCTCTCTCTCAGCCCAACTTACCTTACAGGGTTGTTGTGAGGGAAATAAGAAGAGAAAGGCGTATTAGGTATATTAGCATTTTGAATTTTTATCAAAATAATAAAGGTGGGAAATAAATAAGTAAACCTTTGCTGAAATTTGAAACAGGAAGAAGTTAAAGAATGTGGGCTAAGAAGTTTGGCTATAACATACAGATGGACCAATGGGAAAGTATGTGATGAAAAGGGTTGAAATTTACACTATGCTATATTCTTAAAGATATTTTTAATGATGTATTTGTTGGTTTATAATGGCAGAAAAATTATCTAGAATGTATAAATGGAAATGTAAACAACATGAAGGGATATTTTATCGTGCTTGGTGGACTTGTAATAAAGCTTTTTAAAAAGTATTCAAATACACACTTTGATACAGAGGATTTTAAAGGTTAATATTCAACTGAAGTCAGAACTTTTCCTTTTAGGACTAATGGATAAACAGTTAGAAAAAACATGGAAGATTATTTCAATATATGATTACTGCAGCAAGATTATTATATGCACAGAGATGGAAAGTTTTGGCAGACCCAGTATGGAAGAATGGTTGGTAAAATTGCTGAGGTGGCTAAATTAACTTCCTTCATTGGAGAAAAGATACCATCTACATTTATTGGTGACTGGATATTAGATTAGAAAGAAATTATGATGCAACTTTAGAGAGTGGAGTTCAAATATAGTTGCACTTATAACTTCTCTGAAGAATATCGAAGCCATTTCTTTATATCTTTTTTGTTTTCTATTTTGCCTCAATTTGTTTTCTTTTCTTGCACTTTCTGCTCTTTGCTTTCTTTTTCTTCCTTACTTTATATTAGTCTTTATTAATTGTTAACTTCCTCTTTAAAATGTGTGCATACATATGCATGTGTGCATATGGGTGTGGGGCATCGCTGGCAGATGATGGAAGAAAGATAATATGAGAAAGAGAGCGTGTGAAGGTTCCTCTAATTTTTACTGTGTACTTGTTGGGGCTTGTGCTGGTGCTGTTTGTGTAAAATGTAGGGGCAAAGTAGGCATTTGAGTTGGTTGAAAACTGCCTTGAGTATTGGGACCTGGTACTTGACTTGCAACAGATATTAAAAAAGGCATCACTTCTGAATGTGATGGGACAAAGATGACAGAAGTTTTTAAAAGATGAATGTTTTACTGAGTCACCCTTTCTGACAAAATGGATCAAGATAAGCTAAGTGCTGACCCTCACTCTCTTAAACAAAACAGGTATCCCTTTGTTTGTTCTCAAAGGGAAAGTATACTCCGTTCTGGAAAACATTTCACAGGGAAAAGCTTGCATCCTTTCTCCAGTTAGATATACAGTACAAATACTTGTCAGGATAATCCCAATGACTCCCAAAGCTATAATCTACTTCTCACTGAGAAGATAAGCTTGTATTTGGACTACATTACTTCAGAAGACCAGACATTAGATGATGTGAAAAACCTCAGCCTCTCCTGCCCTGCACCTGATAGAAAGCTGCTTTTGCTGTGCCTGATAACATTAGTTTGAACTGCTTTAAGGCAACATTTAATTCCAAGCACTTTGTATTATCTCCAGCCATTGCAATCCCGTTTCAGACCTGGATTTTGATACCAGCAACTATGGCTTCCTTCTGGACATTCTCTGAGAGTCGAGTCTCACACTGGAGAGATCCAAAAGGTGTTGCCTACAGACTTTTGATTAGCTTTCTTAAAGTGTCCAAGCACATGAGAGTCTAAAATTGCATTTATCTTCTTTTCCAAAGGCATTGGGGGCAACATCCAGAATTTTGGTATGAAATGTCATAATACCCATTTCCGCCTTTTCCATTGCTGCTCAAAGTATGACTGTTTAGATGGGCTGTCACAGAAATCTGGTAAAGGTTCCTCTCACAAATAAGTGCTAATCATTCCCAACTCTAGGGGGCGGTGCTCACCTCAGTTTCAAAGCCGAAGAGCCAGTGCTGTCTAAAGACGTCTCTATGGTCATGTGGCTGGCATGACTAAACGCCGAAGGTGCACAGGACCTTGTTACCTTCCCACCAAAGGTGGTTCCTATTTTTCTACTTGCATTTTTACGTGCCTTTGAACTGCTAGGTTGGCATAAGCTGGGACAATTAACGGGGGCTCACTCCATTACACGGCACTAGGGATTCAAACTCCTCACCTTTCTGATCCACAAGTTCAGTTTCTTAGCTACTGAGCCACCGTGTCCTACAGACACCACAGACCTAGCTCCTTAAATATGCATCCGATTCATTCAATTATTTTGCAATTAAAATTTGTTAATGGCACGGAGGAGCAGCAACTGATTTTGTGAGCTGGATCTGGCCAATGAGACCATGTATCATCCTGGACAAATAGTTGTCTAATCTTTTTAATGAAATGTGAATTTTAACTGGGTTGATAAGTGTATTCCTCCCATTTCCTAACAAGCATTACCTAGCAATAATAATGCTTAATATTATAAATGTTTTCCTAGTAATAGTATTAGGCTTCCAGCAAGAGTTTTTGGATCTATTAGGAAATATCCTGGAGGACAGGTAAGTGAGATTTATAATGAACAAATACTAGGGTGCACACATCAGCAAAAATCCTCTGTCAGGGTCATAAGAGCCACAAGAGCTGACTATTGTGGATTATAGCTGCTGAACATGCATCTTCCTACTTTATCTCTCTTAGCACATTAAAAAAAAAAGCTAGACTCCAGTTTCACAGCTTCAGAAGGCCTAGTAACATCTTCTGTTTTTCAACGATGTGTTAGTCTAATATGTTAGATTAGATTGCTCACGTTGCTTCCATCTATGCAGTGAATATATTTAGTCGGGGCATTCCCCTTTCAGAAGGTTTGTCAAGTATATTTTAACACAAACTTTGTGGACTTTCAAGAGTTTTTGTCCCGTTCACAGTGAACTTTTTGAAGTTCAGATTTTTGTCATTTGCCTAGAGTCATTTAAAAATGATTTATACATTGCTAAAATTTAAGTAAAGAAAGAAATACTGCTCCTTCAATTAGTATACCCTCTTGCAATTCAAAACAGGCAAAGCAACAGAAATAATGGATTGTGTATGAGCCAGTCAACTGAAGCTTAATAATCCTTTTAAAGGCTGTGGGCAGGTGGATTTGAGCCAGGAAAAGAGGAGATGAGTCCATTGGAGGCAGCCAGAAGAGAGAACCAATTCAAAAAAACAGATTTGCTGTTGATAGATGGGGGTTAGGGTTAAGGTTAGGGTGCCTGCTACCTCCCCACAGAGTTCAACCGGCTCCTACTGATATCCCCATCTCCAACACTGCTAACCTGGACCAAGAGCTGTGGACGCATCTCATGTCCCTTCACCATCTGTGGTTCTTTCTAGCTTGAGCCTAGTACCAAATGTTATTTTTTAAATCCTATATACTTGAGATTCAAAATAGACGTAATAAATGTTGACCTCTGATATTCCCAGCTGGCCTTCAGGCCTTCTTACTCCATTTCAGGGAAATTCACCTACACTCTTTGATGTGTGTGTACTTTTGTGTGTGTTAGGAAGCTTTATCAGCCCGTGTTGATGCTGTCGTAATTATTCTTGCCTGAAAATATTTATATTAAGGACATTATATAGGATATTTAAAAATGTACAGAGGCTTCCTTGTGACTGCCTATATTTGTGGGATGGTATCTTATTTGGCAGAAACTCTTTGTGATTTGGGCACAAAATGCCATTTTAAAAACCTGTGAGCATATTAGTTCATCCTAACTTTTTTTTTCCTCCAGAAGAAAATATCTTTTATTTCTTTCCCAATCCTGCTTTCTTTGTAAGGGTCAGGGCAGTGGTGAAATTCAAAAAAGTTTACCACCGGTTCTATGAGTGTGGTTTGGTGGGCATGGCACTTGGTGGGAGGGATATTGCAAAATCTCCATTCCCACCCCACTCTGGGCCAGCTAGAGATGGCATTTGCCGGTTCTCCGAACTACTCAAAATTTCTGTGACTGGTTCTTCAGAACCTGTCAGAACCTGCTGAATTTCACCCCTGGCTCAGGGTACTAGTAAGCAGAGGTATCAGCAGATAAACAGCTGATAGAATCATTTATGAATCTCCTAAACTACATTTTTATAACAATAGGAATGGTTTACTCAATGCCATTTCTAAAGATGCTATGACTCAGGTGGAAATCTTTCCCATTTCTGTATGAATGGACTGTAAATGTATTGCAGATCTACTGAACCTCTGATGGTCCAATTCATTACAGTTAGTAGCATTTTGAGCAAGCGCTGCTCCCCTTATCAACAGTTCAGCTATAATTGTGGTGGGGCATCTAAATCGGCAGTTAGAGAAGCGGAATCTGGGGAATAAGATCCCTCAAAAACAAAGGCAAACTGGGATCCATTGTATTAGATATTAGCAACTGATATAATGGTTTCCACCAAGGTCCTCTGTTCTGGCAGGAACAGAGATTCAATCTCATTGGTCAAAGGGTCTGACAGCTCCCTATAAAAGGGTTGCTGTCAGACTGAATCTTCGCTGGATTGTACATACCTGCTCTGTTACAATACAGAGCTGTTGTTGCCTAAGCCTGAGTGTGCCTTTCCATTACCCGATCTAACACAATGAACTTACTCTGAAATGCCATCCTAACAGAACAGGTAGAGCAAATATCTCTGGCACAAATGACGAAATGTCTATCATTCCAATGTTCTGATTCTGAACAATTGTATACTGTCTTCTTAAAGGAAAACAAATTTTAAAATCATTATTACAACTGAACAGCATATTCCATGGATCTAATCATATCAAAATATTTCTTGGAAGAAAGCATGTACAACCTCACAAACATTCAGCTTCCAGACATTTTGTTGGCTCAATAAATCTGTTCACCTTTTATAGTAATCATCTCCCACATGCCATTTAAAAAAAAAAAACCCAGCTCAAGCACTGACTGAACCTAGAACAGGGCACTTGGATATATGTTTTGCTCTTTGGTTTCAGTGCAATAATATATTTCCTTGAGGCACAGCAAGAGCTGAATTTGATGGGGGAGAATAGGAATTTTGGAAGTGGGGAAGGAGATTGCTGGCTGTCTAAATGGTAAAACATCACGCATTGCAATAACCTTAGACCGGGTTGTTATGGGCTAGGGGAAAAAACCAGAGAGGCTACAGCTCAGAAGTAGGCAAGAAGCAGTGGGTGGGAGAAAGTGCCAATGGGGCCTTCTTGATCACAGAGATCAGACAGAGAAGGGATTTATAAAGATACTATCAATTTTCTTTCTAAAGCAGCAGCACCCAAAAATAAAAACAAAGGAAACAGAAAATAGGGGAGATATGAAAGGGGATGGGAGGAGGAGAGAGGAGAGGGCAGGGGGGAGGGGGGGAGAGGAGAGGGGGGAGGGAAGAGCACAGGAGAGAGGGGAGGGGAGAGGAGAGCACAGGAGAGAGGAGAGGAGGGGGGAATAGGAGAGCACAGGAGAGAAGGGGTGAGAAGAGAGCAGAAGAGAGAGGGGAGGGGGAAGAGGACAGCACAGGAGAGAGGGGAGGGGTGAGAGGGAGAGGAGAGCACAGGAGAGAGGGAGGGGAGGCGGGGAGAGGAGAGAGGGGAGGGGAGAGGGGTGAAAGGAGAGCACAGGAGGGAGGGGAGGAAAGGGGGAGAGGAGAGCACAGGAGAGAGGGGGGATGGGTAAGAGGAGAGCACAGGACAGAGAAGGAAGGGGGAGAGCACAGGACAGAGGGGAGGGAGAGGGGAGAGGAGAGCACAGGAGAGAGGGGAGGGGAGAGGAGAGTGGAGAATATGGGGAGGGAAGAGTAGAGGAGAGAGGGGAGGGGAGCACAGGAGGGAGGGGAGAGCGGTGAGAGGACCAGAGGGAGAGCACAGGAGAGAGGGAAGGGAAGAGGAGAGGGGGAAGGGGGAGCACAGGGGAGAGAGGATGAAAGCAGAGGACCAGAGGGAGAGGGGGGAGAGGAGAGAAGAGGCAAGCACAGGAGAGACTGGAGGGGAGAGGAGAGGGGAAGGAGGGGAGAGGGGTGAAAGGAGAGGACCGGAGGGAGATGGGGGAGAGAAGACGAAAGGAGAGCAGGAGAGCGCAGGAGAGAGGGGAGGGGAGATGGGTAAGAGGAGAGCACAGGGCAGAGGAGGGAGGAGGGAGAGGAGAGAACAGGAGAGGAGTCGAGATTTAGAAGCCTGCAAGCACAGGGAAATCATCCTGGCTGAGGTTAACTTTGGTCACAATGCATCAACAATGGCAAACCGAGTATTAACACCAAGTATATTTTGTATATCTGTCTTTTTTAAACCGCAAGAGATGGTTCTTTCTTCAGCATAATTTACAGCACCACCATTAAGGCTACTGCCCTGATTTATGGACTGCAGAAGCTACTACCGTATTTCTTTTAAAGTTCTTTGTTTCCACTCAGACTAGAATTCCTTTACCTTTCCCCAGAAGAAACATCTTCCAGGAGAAAAAAAAAACTGTTTTACATAGGACTACAACACAAATGTTTTAATTTTTGCCTAGCTCTTCCTGTTCTACAATAATAATGTGGTGAAGGGGAGGCAGTGGAGCCGCAGCATAAAACATCATTTCACAAACACATAAATTCTCCAGGACTAAATCCAGCCTCCAACATTTAGGTTCTAGTCTTATTTGCTGCTAACTGTGCCAAAGAAGAATAAAGAAAACCTCAAAATATTAGGGACATAAAATGGAGGGCACCCCTTGCTCAGACTTGCTAGGCTTGGAAGCAAAGACTTAGCCCAGGGATATCCTGGGAACTTTTAAGACTTTTGGACTTCAACTCCCAGAATTCCCCAGCCAGCGATGACAGACATTCCAATCCATGCACAAAATGGGCCTGGTTTGATTGCAGCCATTCATTTGGTGGCCATTCAAAGTTGGCATTTTTCAATAGCATTGAAAAAAAATAAGACTTATGATCAATTTTCACACTTATGGCCGTTGCAGCATCCCCATGGTCACATGATCAAAATTTGGGACCTTGACAACCGGGATGTATTTATGAGAGTTGCAGTGTCCCAGGGTGACGTGATCACCTTTTGATCATCTTCTGACAAGCAAAGTCAATGAGGAAAACCAGATTTGCTTGACAATTACAGAGATTCGCTGTAATTCGTTTTTCTGTGGCAGAAAAACTCGTAAAAACTCAGAAAAACTGTAAAAACTGAGAAATATCTTAGCAACGGAAATTTTGGGCTCACTTGTGGTTCTAAGTCGAGGACTACCTGCGTTTTGGAAGATATTTCAAGTTTCACCCCCTTGCAGAATACTTAGTGTATTTCCTTTAGGTGGGTGTTTTATCCCTGAAAGAGGCAGTTTTACCCTTCTTCCATATCTATTTTGAAATTCTTCACACATCCCTGGTTTATAAAAGGATCCAGACCTTGTAAGGTTTCAGCAATTTCTCCCATAAGATCTATGACAAGATTACTAAGACCTCACATGATTCCATGCTACTTCAGTAGGTGCTTGGGCTGTCATATGAGATGGCCCCATGGTGCCTTGGGCCAGAAATGGTTGCTGACCTCTGTCTTAAACAATGGACAACTTCCAAAAAAAGCTACACCAGAAAATCAGTTCATGGGCCACCAAAGGGTCCATAGGGCCCAAAGACTATAGCAACAGCAATGAGTGTGCTTTGGTTCCTTTATGAGAAAATCAGTCTCTGCTGAAATCTGAGCTCAACTACACACTATTGAAGAAAAGCATGTTGTTTTGTTGTTATTTATTGTAGTCTTCTTACAAAAACCAAATTGAGTTTTTGTATAAAATGCATCCCCCCCCCACTCCAATTTTTTCTCTGGAGAGCAAAAAGTTTAAAGCGGGGTTGCCGTGAAGGAATTGGGCCTCAGGGAGAAGTAAGCACCAATCCTGTTAAGTGTTTAGAAAAACATTTTTAGGGCTACCATTGAGCTTGGAGAAACTGCACCGGATCAACAGAAGGCAGGATAGAATGATTTCCAAACTAAGGATCCAGTCTCAAAGTAAATGTGGAGGTCCTTTGAGCAGCCCTGCTAAAACCCATACTCAAAAAAGATGCCCAACATTTAATGAAGAAATCCCCCCCTCAATTCATGCTAACAATCTTCCTATGACAGATATAAAAAGGTCACCTTATCCTTTTACAATTCAACTATTGGGCTTCAGAAAATTGAGGAATTTTACAAAATAAGAGTTGAACAATGGGTTGCAATTATAACCCTCTTTTTAGTGGAAGATTTCCACACTGGGGGAGGAGATTCAATATCCAGATCTTCCAACTGCAAAAACCCAGTTCCCGGTAGCCTATGGGAAGTCAGTTTCTATGGGCCATAATTCAAGAAAGCAAACAGCCGAGTAGCCACAACAGAAATGGAAAAGATAGGAGCTTTCACATGCTTACACGTGCTGTCCAGCCATGTGGCCAAGATGGACAGCTGACCAGCTCATAGCCTAGGGTAAATATGACATAATCAGTGAAGTGCCAAAGGAGATGTCGCTCAAGATCCATTGCTCCTGCAAAGGTTACCCCCCATCTGAGGCCTAAGAGGTAGAAGATATAGGGCAGTCATGATACTATGTGAGGATCTTGTGGCAAGGAATGATGACCTCTCTGTTCCCAGAACTCTGCCTCATCCGAGTGTGCACATACACGGAGGGAGCTGGCCTCCAACCAAGGAGGAAAACACTCCGGTCACAAGGTAATAGAACTATTTCTGGATGGGGGAAAGAATTCCATGCTCTTCCGTCTCCAGAGCAACAAAACAGGCAGACAAGCACAAAGCAGAAAACTAAGCTTGCTCCAGTTGCGTGGGTCTCCTCTCAGGTCTCTACGGCATTAGCCACTCGTAACAATAAAAGGTCAGGTAAAAATGGATTTGGGATCCCCCACCGTTGACTCACTTGGAATGCAGACAGATCATCAGCTGAAATGCTTATTCCAGAAATTCTTGTGACCATCAGAGTACCCTGTAATTAAAGACTCTGAAACTTATTCAGGCAATGTGCTTCCAAGTTTCCTCCCCATGCAAGCCACTGAAATGCCCAAGCATGTACAATATAACCCATGACACAGATACTCTCTTTTGAAAATGGCTAAGGAAAAGATATGGAATTAAAGATATGGAAAGGTAAGACTATAAAGCAGGAGCTTGCAAGTCAAGGTAAAAAAAAAAAAATTCTGAAAGGCAAAAAACAATAATGTCCCAGAACATTTGGGGGAGACAATTTTGAAAATAAATTTTGCAATTATAAATATTTCAACCAGTTTTAAATAATCCAACCTCAAAATTAGTCCAAGTCAAGAATGATTGCCTATTAATTAATGTGGTAGTTGTTGCTCCTTAAAGGAAAAAAAAATCCCAGCTGTGTTTTAACAAACCATTTCATTGTTGACCCCGATGTATAAAAATGTCTTTTTGCCTTATAGAAACAGAAAAACAAATTCCTAGTAGAGCACCCACCACCATTGATATCGGCCAAATACAATTTATGCAGTTTGCTTGCTTTATTACAGAGTTAAGTTGAACTAAGATGAACCACAGAATTCTTGTGCATCTTCGAAAATGGAAACAAAAACCGTCATAGCTGAAAACTCACTGAGGCTACATCTGATAATGTTGAATCAAAAATTAGTACTAAGAAATGGAAATAACTCCTTCTCTGATTCCCCCACCCCCTCATTTACCTACCTACTTGGAGGTAGAGACCTACTTGGAGGTCTCTACTTCCAAGTGCATTGTATTCAACATTGTTGCTGGTACAGCACATCTCGAGAATGCTCTTCAAGCTCAAACATGTCTCTGAAGACTAAATTAAATCTATATAGAGTTTCCATTGGAAATATAGATAGCATAGAAGGTTTGCCAAGGTGAGAGGAATCCGTAGCTTTCATCCTGTCTACAAAAATCACACTGATTTTTCTTAGCACATTAAGAAAAGGGGAGGAAGGAGAGGAACCCTTGGGCAGAATATGTTCAAGCAGACAAACAAAGCAACAAATATCTGCAAACTCCAGCAAACCTCAGAACTGTCAGTTGGGCATGTTTATGTAACATACAGAGATATGATGAAAAAAGTCAGTGTGCTTAATCAGCTATCTTATGGAGCACAAATACAGCTGAAGGAAACGACAGGGGGGGAAACTATCCTATTTCACCAAGGATTATAGCTATGTGAAACCAAAAGTCATACAAAAAGAGTTAAAATGAAAAATGCTCAAGCCTGAAAGAATGGAAGATATTTGGGGGGGGGGGGAATGTCAAATTACTGGAAACTTAGTTCTATAAACACCAATCCCCACATTATAACATACACATGAAGGGAATCCATTTGGTTTTTCTTTGATGGTGTTTAGCAGAGGTCTTCAAACTTGGCAAATTTAAGACTTGTGGACTTCAACTCCCAGAATTGTCTTAAAGTTGCCAAGTTTGGGGACCCCTGGTCTTTAGGATGCTCATCAGTTTTCAGCTCATCTTAACATGAATTGACATACTAGAAAGATTTAAAGAGATCGCAAACAACTTCTTTTTGTGTCATTTTTCAAATCTACCTTGTTAGTTCTGCATATACTGCAGGAAACTATCATCACATTAAAGGAATGCATCAGTTTGTAAATTACGTTTGCTTACATTTTCATTAAAAAGCAAATTATTTTTATAGAATTGATGTTAAAAATTCCAATTTTAGCATGGGAACAGAAGTGACCTCTGGGGTTCCAAAGATTATTGGCCAGAAAAATCACACTCTACCTCCCAGGTTCAGCTCTTTAGGAGAATCTTAAAGACACTGTAAAAATTGTCCCTAAATTCCAGTCAGAAAAGCCTAACCCAAACACAAACTGGTTCCAAAGCGAAATCCAGAAGAACAGACATGTTCTTTGTCCAAACCCTGATGGCCTCTAACTAAGGTAATGAGGGATTTTTTGACCCCTAAAGTCAGCATGGATTGAATCTACACACCCATTTCATTTTAAAAAAAAACCTAGAGTTGAGAAACTACTACACACCATATTTTTTGGACCCACTGGGTAAGATGCATGATTTTGAAAAGGTAAATTTTTTTAAAAAAGTTTTTGCACTCTGCAGGCCTCCCAAATCCTCTGCGTGTCTCATTTTTTGCAAAAAAAATTAAAAGGGCATGAAGTGCTTTGGGAGGCTCTTAAGAGTGCTCCTGGGGGCTGGGGGGGGGACACAAAAACAAGCAAAAACAGACTACTTTTTGCTCATTTTTGCCCTCCTCAGCCCTCAGGAACATTTTGCAAGCCTCCCAAACCCTCTGCACATCCATTTTTGCAAAGGGGGCGGGGTTTTGGTAGGCCAAAAACACTGTATTCAGTGTATAAGATGCACCCAGATTTTCACCCTCTTTTTTGAGGGAAAAAGATGTGTCTTATACTCCAAAAAGTACCTTGAAAACCTTGCTTCAAAATGGAATAAGACTACTTAAAATACTTCCATCAGATGTGGCTTAAAATGATTTCTTAAAATATATGAGTGACTTTGATCCCAAATGTCTTAAAAATTGATCACAGCAAATCATTAATCAGTCCACTTGTCAAACCTGTGAGCCATGATTAAAGATCTCTTGTTACTTAGAACAGCTCTGTTAGCTGGCACTGATGCCAAACAACTATCTCTTCTTTCTGCCATTACCATTGCAGAATCAATGCTGAACTCAAGTCACAGCATGGACTGCCACTCTAATCCTCTCATTGCTGGGTGGTTTTTCCCCCCCCAGGTATTTGGTGATAAGCATTCAGTGCTAGCAACTCATCAGACCATCAAGGAGTTAATCTTGCTCCAACACTGGACAGAGAATATTCAGTTAACGTCTTCCAAAGCTGCTTGTTCTATTTCACAGGCTTAGGTTTATGGATAATAATATTCTAATGGTTCATTGAGACATCTGACATGGTTTTAAATTGATTTGTTAATGTTCTATGAGTCTCAGCACGGTTGAAATATTGGATGGAAATATTTGAAATGCAAAACTGAATGCAAAAGTTAAAATGAAATTTGTTTGGTAAGGCTTTGAGAAGGTGTCTAGCAAAATTCTGATCCTTATATCGATTGTGGCTATAAAAAATAATAATTGCAATGCAACTTCAGACTGCATTTTTGTTCTTCAATACACTGTGAGAAAAATGAACATGAAGAAGAAAATTTATGGAACATTATTTTATATTAATTTAGAGCAGGTGTGTCGAACCTTGGCAACTTTAAGACCTGTGGACTTCAACTCCCATTACTCCCATGTCCACACGCCTTAAAGTTGCCATGGTTGGACACCCCTGATCTAGAATAACTATATGTTAAAGTGACTAGTGTTAATTTAAGAAATGATCTGTGCAAATATGAATGTTGTTTGCTGAATGCCAATAGGAGTAATTCATGAGAACCGAATCCTTAGTGAAAAAGTCAACATTGAGTCAACATAAGGAAGTGCAATGTTTGTTCTTTTTTTAATTTAGATGGATGAATGTGTCTTTGATTATATTAGATATATGCTGGTTGAGGATGTGAATATATGTTTATATCTGCATCCTGATGATACCATAGTTATTGGCTAATAAGCCAAATGTTAGGCAAAAGTATCAGCTACCTTGTCTGATGCAATCTGCACAGAACTGTACCAAAGAGTAAGGTAATGTTCGACTGAGAAAAGGTGGTGATTGCAGTTTATACATAAGTGGCAAAATAGTACAAATAAACAAATTTGTGTTACTTGGTAGAATGTTTACTAAAGATGGGAAAACAGATAAAGACAGGGAAATGTTGGGAGAAAGGCAATTGATAGTATTGTAGGTAATCTTTGCAAAAAAAAAAGGAATGTTTGCTGAAATAAGTGAAATTGGTTGTAGGTAACAGCATGCTATGCTGACTTCATGTCACACAAATGAGAGTTGAGTATTTCAGGAGTAGCATAAAGGTAAGTCAAATGCAATGGGAATGGGATACACTGAAAGTGTGTGCAATACAAAAAGAGTTATGATTAAGGACATATGGATGATGACTGTAGACTGAATGTAAACTGGTGGCGTAATTTGTCACACAGAGATAATGAAATAGAAAAATAACAAAACAAATGAAGAATGAGCAAACAAGTTGAAAGGAAGAAGACAGCAGAGGTTGGATGCAGGTGACAAAATCCACAAATATGTAAAAAGTTTAAAGAAAAGCCAATGCATAAAACAAGATATGGTGTTTGGAAGGATAGAAAATTATGGAAAAACATGTGCATGGTTTGGTGGTAAAGTAGAT
Source organism: Thamnophis sirtalis (assembly GCF_051295495.1). NCBI lineage: Eukaryota > Metazoa > Chordata > Lepidosauria > Squamata > Natricidae > Thamnophis > Thamnophis sirtalis. The sequence continues at coordinate 19,040,182 of NW_028261395.1, forward strand.
TTAGGTATCTTATGTCTTTACTCTTTGGCTTATTATTCCTTTTCTGCATTTTGCACATCATTGCTTACCTTCAAAGAAAGTAGCAATAGGAATCTATGTATATGTGTATGGAAGTAACCCTTAAAATATCAGGTTTGTAAATAGCTCCTTGCAGAATTGCTGATAGAAGTTGCTTCTGCCCTTTTTTTAAAAAAAGATACTTGCATACTATAAGCAACTATCAGAGCAATCTGCTGTAAAGGAACTAAATATTTTCCCCAATTGCATCTGGCTATCTGTAGTGACCAGGACATGAAAATGGTTGATTTTTAAAGCCAGTAAAACAGGCAGCCTTGTGCATCGCATATTCAGAATCAAGGCTAGATACTGAAAAAAGCCACTGGCCTCTTGTGCTGCCCAGGTCAAATCCTGAATGTTACATTTGTCTTTGCTGCTAATAAGAGCAAGATGAAACAGCCAGATGGCAGCTAGGAACAAACTGGTCCATTAGCAGCATAGGGCAGAATGGATGTTTGCCGACAGATAATTTGAGTTCTTCAATCCTGATGCAGCTTAATCTCTGCAGCATCTGTTTCAAGAGTGTAGGACACACATCACTGTTCTCTATGATCACAGCTCTTTAGCATTTGTTGCCAAAGGGTAGATGAGCTGAATCCATTCATATTATTATCATCAGGCACTCCAGGTGAAACTCATGTAGCATCTCAGCATTTAACAAACCAGACCAGATATTCTCAGAAAAGAAAAATATGGGGGGGAGGGGTATGCAGCCCTGGGATTTTTCTGGGGATACAGAATTCATAGAGTGAGGAGAGGAGGAGCCAACATCGTGACAATACGGATGTGCAGTCTCGATGTTCCGAGACCACAGCCGATACTTTTGCTGCTGGATGGTCCAATCGGACCTAAACCGTCCCAAAGAGATGGTGAACAGGAAGAATACATCTTGCTGACCTCAGGGACATCGCAAAGTCCCTGATCGATGCAAGAGAAGTTCTTCAAGCTGGCGACAAAAAATCTAGCCAAGGCTGACAAAATGGAAGGACACAGAAAGAGAAAGTGTTTCCAGCTGGTGAGGAACTTTTACTGTTTTAAAAAGAGACTGCCTATAAAAAACTTAAAATTAATTTAAATTGGAGAACAGAAGAATCAAGCGGCGGAATTAAATTTGGAATGGTTTTGGACAGTGGTTATCTTACTTTTTAAATGCTATCTTCATGGATGGAATTTATGCAAGCCTTTTAAAACGAATGGATTAAGTTTTCTTCTTCTATTTTTTTATTATTCTCTGTAACCTATGGTCTAAAAATGAAAAATTTTCCTCTCATTACTGTGGTGTTCTTCTAACCCATTTAAAAACTGGACTCTTTTTTCTAACTTGAAATACAAAAAAGATACAAAAAGAAATAAGGAAATTTGCAACAATAACACTGCTACTCGGAGGCTGGAAGGTTGGTGTATTGGAAATGGAACACTTTTTTTCTTCACTGATTCTTTTGGCTTGGTCTCACTGCTTGGTTATAGAGAGTGATAAGAAGGAAAGCAAACAGATATCCCTTTGAAGTATATCTCTAAACAGAGAAAAGTGAAAACAAAATGTTTTTGTGAATCTATCCTTAATTTTATTAACCTTCCAAGCTAGAGCAGCTGTGTTTGTTAACTGGAGATAATGGCACAATTTCAAAAGCAAATAGAAATTTTAAGCTTGCAAAAGATATTTTCAGAAATACAGAAATTATCAAATACATATGAGAGGATAAAGAAAAATCTGGAAGACTTAGAGCATATAACAGCAAAATATGATGAAGAAGTTAAGGATGTCTATCAAATGGAAAATGTGGTGGTTAAAATCCAAAAAATCAAAGTGGAAAATGAATATAAAGAGATTAAATTTGCTGATATTTATGGTGATTGGTTTGTCTCTGAAAATGGAAAGAGTGGAATACTGAAAGAGGAATTAGATACAGAAGATGAAAAAATTTAAACAGTGATTTGGAAAGGAGGATTAGAAAACTTTGTTATTAAATATTATGGATGTTTAGCTAGAATAGGACATAAGGACTTAGTGTTAGTGGAGGATTTTAGAAATAGTAATTGAAAGGCCAGTATGTGGTTATGTATTAAATTTTGGTATATTTTATGATGGACGCTTAAACAATTATAGTCAAATGAAAATGGAGATATGATGATGGTGACATGTATAAATATTTGAGTTAAAATGCTTGAGTTAATATGAATTATGTTTGTTGACTGTGGAAGAGATGCATGAAAGTCTTTTTGTAACCAACTGATATACTTTCTACAGCATGTAAAGAAGGATGTTGTGTTTGTTTTAAATTAAAAAATAAAAAAATATTTTAAAAAAGAATTCCTAGAGTGAGGCATAGTTTTAGTGAAGGGGTAACTTGTGATCAGACAACACAGGACAAAATTCTATTTACAAATTCTGTAACTATTTGGAATTTGATTTCTATACTGCAAGATAGTTTTGTGCCTCATTCTGCCCAGAGTCCAGGTTTGTCTTTTTTTAAAAATCTATCTTTTAAGAGCAATCTAAGCAAATGTCTTTTATAATCATGGTTAAATATTGAACATTACTTTGGCCAAGATGGGGCAATGGAATGATGAAGAGATCTGGGAAATCTAGCCCTCGAAACACTCCTGCTGAAGAATTCAAGACTTCCTCTAACTTGGCTTCATGTTATAAAAAGAGATTTCGATTAAAAGACAAGCAATGGGGATACAATCGGCTAATAAAAAAGCAAGCAAAAAGATAAAAGAATTACCAGCAAGAGGACAGAGGAAGCCAAAAACTGAACAGAATTTCAATCTTTTTACAAGCAGCTTTTAGAGACACTATTTCCTTGAATAGCAGAGCTAGGAACAAGAGAAGTTATTTGAGCAACATGCTGGTAGCTAACCCAACAGAATCTGCATATTGCTTCTTCACACAATTTTAATTTAAAGGAAGCTCAAATATCTGTATCTAAACTGACACAGTATTCCTTCATGGAATGTATTTGAGTGCACACGTATTTTGCAAGCCCAGAGAAAGCTGTAAAAGGTAATGAATCTCTGAAAACACTCCCTTCAAATTTCCTTCACAGTACTATAAATTTTTCAGGAGCAACCATGATCTTCTTTATTTAATAAAATTTTCAAGTCAAGTTTGGTTTAATATCCAACATCTAGAGAAAGGCCTTTTCAATTTTAGGCATTTCAAAGAAGAATGTTTACTTATTTGTGTCCTGTCTTTATTATTTTTACAAGCAACTCAAAGCAAAATGGCACAACTGATGTATGTGTGTAGTTAAATGCATGTAATGCCACCTGTGATTCATAGTTGAATAATAAGCACATAAAGTAAAATAATCTAAATTGACTTAAACCTGTAATGATTATTATTATTTTCAAGGCCAAATCTATGATCTAAATCACAAATTAAACACACAGAAAGGATGTGTTCCGCTAGGTTGAAAGGGGCTTTCTAAGGAAAGCTGAAGAAGATCAGAAGGAGAGTGGTATGATTTTTTTTCAAAAAAAAAAAAAACCAACCACAGAATTAATTATAAGATTTAAATGGATAGTCAAAACTAAAAACACCATGTGAAAAATATATAAGAATCGATAAACTGCCAAAATTCTTAGAGGAAAACAAATATCATAATGTACTTCAGCATGTGGTTATACCTGACTGACTTTAACATCTTTGGATTGAGAAAGTAAGCAGGATCAATCCTGGTTGATACTTAGATGAGGGACCACTTGGGAATTCTTCAACTGTTGGCTAGGCTGGAAAGTCAAAAACTGTTCCAGAAGAAAGTCCCAGGAAGCATCCGCCATTTTGCTCCCAAGGAAATGGCAGGTGCCAGTTTTTACCTTTTATGGCAAAAACTGTAATCTGTTAAAATAAACCTAAACTCTGATCAACCCATAGAGTTAGAACAATAAACTCTCAAGGATAAGAACAGAGTACAGAATTTTAGAAGGTAATTTGGTAGTAATGCTAAATTTAAATAACCAAGATTTGTTATAGTAGAAGAACATTGCAAATAAACCTGCAGATATGTGTCTTTTTGTGGAGTTTATTTTAGCTAGCTTACTGGATAACAGGAAGAGCATGGAATGATTCCCATTTCAACATTGGAGTTTATTTGCTTTGTATACTAAGTGTAGAAAAGGTTCCTTGCACAAACTTGCTTGCTCTCCTAGCATATTACAATTGAACACTTTTAACACGCATGCTCTGGACTAATTGTCATTTTTGGGAACAATCACACAGGAATAAAATGAGGTGCTGGAAGAGCTGTCCATCAATTGGGCAAAAGTATGTCTTTTCTGCCCATGATAATAGTGAGCTACAACTCATTTTTAGCATTGTAATGGGCAATGAATTGTCCTCATCAATTCATCCAGCCCTACTAAACCAAATATAAACTTCATTATTGAAAAATTAAGAAAGGATTTTTGTAAATATTTTCCCCAATACTCTTATACATTGATTTATTTAAATTTTAGTTCAATGTTGCCACTAATCAATTCGGGATATATACATTCAAGCAAGAAGGCATTTTCTTCTTATTCATGTGCAAGAGTAGTCATGGAGAAAAAAAATGTAGAACAAGGGAGTCAAATCTTCAACTTTCAGAATTCTCCAGCTATGGCTGACTGGGAAATACTGGGAGTTGAGTCCACAAGTCTTAAAATTGCCAAGGCTGGACACCCCAATGAAGAACAAAAAAGAAACAGGTGGCAAACTTTAATTTGCATCACATGCTATCTTCCTGGATTTTATAAGATAAAGTGTTTTCTTTGCTTTTTTGTTTTGTTTCCATATGTGCATAAACTCTGGGAAAGTACCGTTTCCCTGAAAATAAGTCCTCTCTGAATAATACGCCTAATCAGGCTTTTGAGTGCATGTGCTAAGATAAGCCCTCCCCTGAAAATAAGCCCTCCCCAAAAATATTTAGACACATGCACAGCTGGTCCCTGCCATCTCCTCTGTTGCACAACCCGAGGTGAGGAAGTTAGACCGGAGGGGGGATAAGGAGGGGGGGAACATTCCCTCCACACTCCACACACCCCTATCTAATGGCCGCTCCTGCAACCCTAGCCACCAGACCTCTTCTGTCACGCTAATGGCAGCCGCAAAAGCCATTAGGGAAGAACAGGGAGGTGACAGCCGCGACAGGACATCCGGTTGCAACGGCATGGCCAGGCCAATGGCATGGTACAGAGTCCTCGGAAGAATGGCTGGAAGCACTTGCACGGCCTCAGGGGCGAACAGCTGACTAGCGGCTGTGTTGTGCTGTAGCAGCTGAGCAACACAGCAGCAGCCATGAGGTGACCACGCTCGCTGCCTCCTGCACCTCAAAAATAATAAGACCTCCCCGAATATAAGGCCCAGCACTTATTTCAGGGGGTCAAAAGAAAGTAAGACCCTGTCTTATTTTGGGGAAAACACGCTATACCTTTCTTGATATTATTCCAGATGTTTCTAGTGAAGAATTACAAACCCTTTTGAATTGTCTGACACATTTGGTACTCTCAGAAATGTTTCCAGTGGTTAGAGTGGACAATCAAAATGCCTCCTCACCTTCAGGACCATCTCTACCACCTGCACTAACCTCTGCCTTTGGCTGTGCCATTCAATGCAGCTTATATATTATTTTACCTAATTGCTGCTTTTCTGCTCTGGTGATACTCAAGGAGATGAACACAACCTCAAAACAGAGAATGACTATGGAATACACATTTAAAACCACAGACTGAAATTAACAGCAAAGTAATACTAAAATCACTGCATCCCTTTGTAGATTTCCCAAATGCTGACCCAGGGTGTGTGTTCTGTAATGCAAGAGCAATGCAGGCTCTCCCACATGGCAAGAAACCAGTTTCTGAGAGTAGGGTTGCTTTCAAAAGCATCTCTCCAGCAGATCTTAATAACTGGACAGGTTTGTAGTGGGAAAGATTATCCATTAGATAGTTGGGCCCTGAGCTGTTTAGGCTTAGAAAGGTCAAGACCAACACTTTAGATTTTGAAGAGCTGAAAACTAGCTTGGTCTGATGCACTTTTCAGGGATAGTCCTTCAGACTGGATGTTCATACAGACAAATGTACTAAATGCACATCTGCCTTTCAGGAAGCTATCATCAGAACAGCTTTGGTAGGAGGCAGAGATTTACTCAGATATTTACTTCATTACACCTGAATAGGGCTCATTTTAACACACTAAAAAGCAGGCAATTCTTTGCTTTACTAACCGGACGCTTGCCAGCATTTCCGCGCTTCAACAACCAGTTTATTTCTCTACAGATCCGGGATGGCGAACCGGTGGCACAAATGGCACGTGGAGCCATTTGTCAGGGCACTCGAGGCATTGCCCTGTCAGCTGGCCAGCTGAGTTCAGCTTTTTTTAAAGCCATTTTTTGCCCTCCCCAGGCTCCTGAGGCTTTATAGGAGTCTGGGGAGGGTGAAAAGAGACGCCCTGCCACCCCCGGAGGCCCTCCAGAGGCTTCAGGAGCTTCTCTGAAGCCTCTGGAGCGCAAAATATATATATTCATAGATTTTCACGGGCGTAGGTATGCTGGTCTTGTATTCGGGTCTTTTCCCGTGTAAGATTGAGATTGTCTTGGCAACGTTTCAGCGAGGTCTCACTCGTCATCTTCAGGCTGGGTTTTAGGCTTAAAGTGTGATCGGAGCTGCTGTCTTTCTATAAATCTTGGTGGGGGTGGCATGGAGTGCTGTCTTTGTTTCAGTAAGTGGAGTGATTGGTTGTGTGGTTGTATCATGATTAGTAGATTGGTGCTGATTGGTGCTGGCTGTGTGTACATTGTTGTTTCATGTTGTAACAGCCTGGGTGGTGGGTGGGGCTCGTTTGTTGACTAGGGCTGGTTTCCAGATGTTTGGTAGGCGGGAGGTATCATCACGTTTATTCATGTTGTGGGGGTGTTTCTCTATTTCGATAACTTCCATAATTATTCTCTTGTTGAAGTCTTCAGTTTTGGAGATTAACCTGATTCCTTCAAAATTAATTTCATGTCCTGTAGCTTTAAGGTGCTAGAAAAGGGAGAAAGTTTTTTCTTTTTTTCTTACTGCGTTCTTGTGCTCTGCGATGCATGCATTTATTCTCCTGTTGCAGGGCAGATTTTGCATGGTATTTCGTAGACTCCTTGGTTTTCTAGCTGGATTTTGTCTTTGGGGTTTCTTAAGATGTTGGCTATTTTTTGGTCAGTGTTGAAGGCTGTCTTGATATTGTGTTTGTGGAGAATTTTGCTGATTTTATCTGTGGTGCCTTTGATGTAAGGGAGGAGGGCGATGCTGTTGTCCTGTTATGTGTCTCAGTTTTTTGGGGGAGTCTCCCTTTGGATTAGGTTGGTAATTGTTTTTCTTTGGAATCCGTTGGAGATTAATACATTTGTGTGAGTGTGTAATTCAGTTTTCAGGTGGTCTTTGTCGGCTAGGCATTTGGTTCTGGAGATGAGGGTCTTGGCTACAGAGTTGATCTGTGCAGGGTGGTGATCGGATTGTGCGTTTAACTAGCAGTTAGTGTGTGTTTTTATCCGGTAGATGGTGTGTCCTAGGGAGCCATTGGGTTTTTTGTAGATTAGGACGTCCAGAAGAGAAGTTGGTTGTTTGCTTCTATTTCCATTGTGAATTGTATTTTGGGGTGTAGGCTGTTGAGATATGTGAGGAAGTTGTCCAGTTTTTCTTTCCCGTGTGGCCAAATCACGAAAGTGTCATCGACATATCTAAGCCAGAGTTTGGGTTTTGTTCAGATTTATCTAAGGCGTTAGTTTCAAAATGTTCCGTGTATAAGTTTGCAATAACGGGCGAGAGAGGTGATCCCATGGGTGCTCCTTCTATCTGTTTGTATCTTTGTCCATTATGGATGAAGCATGTGTTGATTAGGCAGTGGTTGGTCAGGTCCAGGATGTGTTTAGGGGGGTTGTGTTTGTTCTGGATAGCTGTCAAGGCTTCTTTTGTAGACACTTGGGTGAAGAGGGATATGACATCGAAACTCACGAGTAGGTCGCTGGGTTGTAGCTTTTGTTTCTTTATTGTTTCTATGAAGTGGAGTGAGTTTTGTACATGTGAAGTGATGGATTCTGTGTAGGGTTGGAGTTGTTTGGTGAGGAATTTGGCAAGATGCTGTAGAGGTGAGCCTATGGAGCTGACTATGGGTCTGAGTGGTGTTCCTTCTTTGTGTATCTTGGGGAGGCCATAGAGTTTGGGGCATCTGGAAGATTTCTCTCTGGGGATGATTCTTTGCTGGATCTCTTCACTGATGAGAGAGGCTTTTATTTTGGATTTGGTGTTTTTTTCCAGGTAGGTGGTGGGGTCTGTGTTTAGAGGTTTGTAAGCGGGGTCTTGGTGTAGGTTGGATAGTTTGGCTTGGTAGTCAGACGTGTTCATCACCACTGTGGTGTTACCTTTGTCTGCTGGGAGAATGATTATGTTGTTGTCTTTCCTCAGGTTGGTGAGTGCTATTTCTTCTTCTTGCTGTAAGTTGCGTCTGGGTGGATTACTGGAGCAAAGGACATTGCTGACTGCAAGTCAGATTTTATTGGCTTCATCTGAGTTGATTTTGGTGAGTGTAGCTTCAACTCCTCATATGATGTCTTGTGAGAACTCGCCAAAACATTGCAAGACAATCTCAATCTTACATGGAAAAAGACCCGAATACAACAAGACCAGCATATGTATGTATGTATGTATGTATGTATGTATGTATGTATGTATGTATGTATGTATAGACAGGGTCTTATTTTTGGAGAAACACAGGTATTTTGCAATTCCATGAGGATTTAAATTAGTTGCTGTTCTCAGCAGCAAGCTATACTTTGTGTTTAAATGTGGCATTTGTCATAAGCAAATTCAAAACCGGACTGTAGAAAAGTGATCTGCTGTGCTACAATCAAACTGAATCCTCTTGCAACTTCCTGAGAAATCTGAATCACTCTAATCAGCCAGTGATTAAAGCCCAGGAGAACCGCATCTGGAGATAAAGCAACTAAGGGAGAAGGCGGTCACACAGATTAACAGGTTTATCTCAGGGCATAAGTCTCTTACTGGCTAATGGATACAGAATGATGGCAGCAACCAGGCTAAAAATAAGACCTAAGACATTACCAGTGACTCACTGTGTGGGTGGTGACACTATCAGGGATCAAACACAAACATGTTCCCTACCAGAAGCTATGTGCAAGACACATAGGAAAACATCTCTGTAGGGTGGGAAGAAAAATCAAAACAGATCATTTCACACTTGTGCTCCTTTTCAGAGGTGGGAGGGTATAGACTCCATCGCTTCCGCAATCACAGTTACTGTGGCAAGGAATTCATAGTACGACTTTACTATGACTCTCATTATGCAATAAAGTGCAATCATTTCAGAGAAAGAAATCAAACAATGCACAACTTGCACAAAAGGAAGGTTGTACCAAGACAGTGTATATTTTTCAAAATTGCATTGTACAGAATTACAGAATAATAGAGGTGAAAGGGATCTTGGAGGTCTTCTAGTCCAACCTTCTCTCAAGCAAGGGACTCTAAACCATTCTAGACAAATGTCTGTCCGATCTCTTCTTGAAAACTTCCAGAGATGGAGCACCTCCAATTTCTGAAGGTAAGCCATTCCTCTAATTAAATTGTTCTCATTATCAGGAAATTTGTTTTTAATTCTAGGTTCAATCTGTCTTCAAATGAGCTTCCATCTATTACTTCTGTCCTGTCCTCAGGTGCTTTGAAAAACAGTTTGACCTCTCCTCTACTTCAAATACCGAAAGACTGCAGTCCTAGTGTCTTCCGCAGACAGCAGGAGAATCAGGATAACTCTTATCATTTTTAACTTTTCTATGCAAGGTAATATAGAAACAGCTGCGTTATCTACTGTATTTTTCAGAATATAAGACGCACCTTCCCCCCCCCAAAAAAGGTGAAAATCTGGGTACGTCTTATACACTGAATAAAGCATTTTTGGCCTCCTGAAACCCTGCCACCTTCACAAAAATGGATGTGCTTTGGGAGGCCTGCAAAGTGCTCCTGGGGACCGTGGAGGGCAAAAATGGGTCATTTTTTTCTCATTTCCCCCCACCCCAGGAGTACTTTGCAGGCCTCTCACTCTTTCTGCATGCCCCATTTTTCACAAAAAAACAAGGCATGCAGAGGGCTTGAGAGGCCTGCAGAGTGCAAACCCCTTTTTTAAAAAAATTACCTCTTCAAAATCTTGGTGCATCTTATACTCCGGTGCATCTTATAGTCCATAAAATACGGTACCTAATAAGTACAGCCTATACCTATCTTGCAAAGTTGAACGAGAAATAAAAACTTCCTTCTGAATTTAAGCTTAACACAAAGTGGGTGGGAATGACCATTGGCTTACTAGAAGGGACCTTTTCTGTGCACTGCAGGAGAGTCCAAGCAATGGATTAAATTAGTCTGGTTGCCCTAGAACTGAGGAATCTTTTTTCCTTGATCACGCCTCCTGGTACCTCATGACGCCAGATTTTTGACGATCTCTGGATCCAGTGAAGATAGTGAATTTGTTGATGAATAGAGAAGTGTTCGATGGTAACTGATGGTGCCGAATCCGTGGGCACAATAACCCAGGGTGGGTTGGACTCTCCCGCAGTGCACAGAAAAGGACCCTTCAGGTAAGCCAATGGTCATTTTCCTGTGCACTGCTTGGAGAGTCCAAGGAATGGGACATACCCAAGTTCCCTGTCACTAGGGCAGGAAGAAGGTCTGTCCAGGGATTCAGTCGTGGAAACAACCCCTTGGAGGACCCGCCTGCCGAACGATGCTTCGGCCGATGCAAACATGTCCAGTTTATAGTGTCTGACAAAGGGCGACAGAGAGGACCATGTAGCCGCTCTGCAGATGTCATATATGGTAGCCTGGGTTGCCCAGGCCGCAGTGGTGGTGGTGCTCCTCATAGAATGAGCGGTGATGTTCTGAGGAACAGTCCTGGACTGATGCTCATAAGCAGCTGCAATGCACGCTCTCAGGCACCTGCCGATGGTGGCAGAGGACACCTTCTTACTCATGGACCCCGGCTGGAATGACAGGAATAGGGCCTCTAATCTGTGGAATTCTGCTGTTCGTTTTATGTATCTTCGCAGAGCCCGTCTCACATCTAGCATATGCCAGACACGTTCCCTTGGATGCCTGGGATGCGGGGAATATGATCTCTTGTGCCCTATGGAACCAGGTGTTGATCTTTGGGATGAATGCAGGGTCCAGGCATAGAACAACTCTATCCGAATGAATGATACAAAGGTCCTCGCAGGCCAATAGGGCCGCCAGCTCGGAAATGCACCTCACAGATGTTATTGCGACAAGGAAAACTGTTTTGAGAGTTAGGTGTCGGAGGGAAAAAGGGCTCAGTGGCTCGAAGGGAGCTGAAGTGATAGCCTGGAGGACCACGGATTGTTGCCAAGTCGGGTATCGGTGGACTACTGGAGGGCGTAAATTGGAAGCGCCCTTGAGGAAGCATCTAACACTCAGGATCCTGCTGAGGGTCTGAGCTGAGCCCCCCGACCAAATGGTAGATAAGGCAGATACCTGGCGACGGAGGATGTTAGGAGCAAGTCCCTTGTCAAGGCCCCCTGAAGGGGACTATCTAGACCCCTTCCAGTCAGGCTTCAGACCCGGTTACAGCACAGAAACCGCTTTGGTCGCATTGATCGATGATCTCTGGAGAGCCAGAGATGGAGGACACTCCTCCATCCTGGTCCTCCTTGACCTCTCAGCGGCTTTCGATACCATCGACCATGGTATCCTTCTGCGACGACTGCGGGAGGTGGGAGTGGGAGGCACCGTGTTGCGGTGGTTCTCCTCCTATCTCTCGGACAGGTCGCAGTCGGTGTTAGTGGGGGGGCAGAGATCGTCCCCTAGGCCTCTAACTTATGGGGTGCCTCAGGGCTCGGTCTTATCCCCCCTACTATTCAACATCTACATGAAACCGCTGGGAGAGATCATTCGCAGGCACGGGATTAGATACCATCAATATGCGGACGATACTCAATTGTATTTGTCAGCCCCGTGCCAACTCAATGAAGCGGCAGACGTGATGAACCGAGGCCTTGAAGCCGTTATGGACTGGATGAGGGTTAACAAGCTTGTGCTCAACCCAGAAAAGACCGAGTGGCTGTTGTGTTTTCCTCCCAAAGATTCGACCAATATTCCATCACTCAGGCTGGGGGGTCAAATTCTATACCCCTCAGAGAGGGTTCGCAACTTGGGGGTCCTCCTGGATCCACAGCTATCGTTTGACCACCACTTAATGGCTGTGACCAGGGGGGCATTCGCCCAGGTTCGCCTGGTGCGCCAGTTGCGACCCTACCTGAATCGGGAGGCTCTCACAACAGTCACCCGGGCCCTTGTGACCTCCAGGCTGGAATACTGCAATGTGCTCTACATGGGGCTGCCCTTGAAGAGCATCCGGCGACTTCAGCTAGTACAGAACGCGGCCGCGCGAGTGATTGTGGGTGCACCCCGGTTCACCCACATAACACCTATCCTCCGCGAGCTGCGCTGGCTACCTGTCGATCTCCGGATGCGCTTCAAGGTGCTATTAGTCACCCATAAAGCCCTACATGGTAGTGGATCTGGATACTTGAGAGACCGCCTTCTGCCAATTACATCCCTGCGACCAATAAGATCACATAGATTAGGCCTCCTCCGTATCCCATCGGCCAGCCAGTGTCGGCTGGCAACTACAAGGAGGAGGGCCTTCTCAGTAGTAGCCCCGACCCTTTGGAACGAGCTCCCCGTGGAGATTCGCACCCTCTCCACCGTCCAGGCCTTCCGCACAGCCCTTAAGAACTGGCTCGCCCGTCAGGCCTGGGGATAAAGATAGTTACCCCTCCCGAATGATGAATGTATGTTGTTTACTATTTTATTATATGTTTCTATCTTAATGTCTGTATTCCCCTTCCCCGATTTTATGTGAGCCGCCCTGAGTCCCCTCAGGGAAAAGGGCGGCCTACAAATATTAATAAAATCTAAAATCTAAATCTAAAGTTCAATACACGGGAAACCGGTGCTGTGACTGGATCAGTTTGGAGGTTGTCGCATCACTTGGCGAAGCTGGACCACGTGGAATCATAAATCCTGGTCGTTGAAGGACGTCTGGACGCCTGGCTGGTATGAATCACCTCCTCCGACAGGCCATCCCTCCTCAGGAGGTCTCCCTCAAGTGCCAGACGGCCAACTGGAGCCACTGAGGGTCCGGATGTACAATGGCCCCCTGGCTGAGGGAGACCTGGCCCTGGGGAATTCCCCACGGGCTGGACACCAACAAGCTGACAAGATCGGCGTAGTACAACACTACCTCTGCCCTCTCCGCGATGATTTCGCGGATCACTTGTTGTAGCAGGGGTAGTGGCAGGAAGGCATATAGTAGCTCCTTGGGCCACCAGCAGCGGAGAGCATCCATCCCCTCCACCTCCGGCGAGTGGAAGCGAGAGAAGAACCACTGGAGTTGTGTGTTCTTACCCATTATAAAGCTTAGGAGGTAATAAATGTGTTAGCCTTAAAAGGCACCTAGAACTCTTGTTTAACAAAATTACAACAAACACAGGGTAAAACTGTGCTAAGTGAAAACATACGTGCACTAAAATTAGAAAATTGTGATGGTCTTAGGATGCTTTTCTATGAGCTGGAGCTCAAGAAATAAAATACTCAGATGCATCTGTTACACAGAGAGAGCTCACACACAATTACTCTCATTATTACTTGCTCCAGTAAAGAATGTAAAGATGTAAAGAGATTCAATGCCTGTGGGCCAACATCACTAGGCAAGTAGACAAACAGATTTTGGAAACAATTCTACACTTCATTATGACTACTGCATCGCTTCTGGAGCAACACCCTCAGTGATTAAAAATAAAACAGACATACATCTCAGTGGGTAACGGAGGGCTATAAAAGCCGTCATTTCAACCTCCTAATAGTTGCACCAGCATGCAATAAACAGGAGAACAAAACTTCAATGCCAGAACAGGAGAGAAGTCTATGATATGATTACGGGTGTGTGTCCCTGGCAATTCTGAACACAGGCTTGTGTAAAAGACTCTTGCTGTCTAGCAAGGTGTCCAATTAAGATTATACTGTTTGGGGGACAGCAATTATGTGGTTTCCATTCCTTCCCACATAGCATTCAGCTGCATGCTGCGCTGAAGAAAAATGAGACATGTTTTAAACAATATTTCTTATACTATCAACAAGCTCTTTAATTATTGTGCTGTTTCTTTCCCAAAACTCCCAGTTCTAAAGCAAGCTGATGCAATGTACATAGATGCAATTTGCATAATATACAAGTTCTTTGTTTACTCTTATCGGTGGGGAACATTAGCAGTCCTGTATCAAGCCAGCTTGCTACAGTAATTAAATATTATAAAAACGATCCTTTAAAACAGCAGCTGTTTTTCAATCTCTTTCATTTGTTTTATCCCAAGCCTCATCAAATTTTCCAGGGTTCCACACATAGTTGCACTATTCAAAAATTTACTGCTACAAAAGCTAAATATTGCAAAATTGCAAAATGGGGAAAAAATAAAGCTGACAAACACAAAGAAATTTAACAAAATAACAGAATGGGAAGGGACCTTGGAGGTCTTCTAGTCCAACCCCATGCACAAGCAGGAAATCCTACACTGCTGTGGACAAATGGCTGTCCAATCTCTCTTTAAAAACCTCCAGTGATGAAGCACCCACAAATTCTGAAGGCAAGGTTTACTGTTTTCATTATCAGGAAATTTATCCTTAGTTCTAGGTTTCTTCTCTCCCTGATTAGTTTCCATCCATTATTTCTTCTCTTGCTTTCTGGTGCGTTGGAAAATAGGTTGAACCCCCCCTTATTTGTGACAGTCTCTCAAATATTGAAACACTGCTATCATGTCCCCCTTAGTCCTTCTTTTCACTAAACTTACCAAGTTCCTGCAACTGTTCTTTATAGCATCCACCCCCTAATAATCTTTATTGCTCTTCTCTGCACTCTTTCCAGAGTCTCAACATCTTCTTTTTATTTTGTGGTGATCAAAACTGGATGCTGTATTCCATGTGTGGCCTTACTAAGGCTTTAGGAGGTGGTACTAATACTTCACATGATCTCGATTCTACTCCTCTGTTAATGCTAGCTCATATTTAAGTGATTGTCCTCTAGCACTCCCTCTCACACTTACTGCTATTCAAACATGTTCCACCTATTCTATATCTGTCCATTTGGTTTTTTTTCTCCTAAGTGTATAAACTTACTTTTCTCTCCATTGAATTTCATTTTGTTATATGGGGCCCAATGTTTGAGTCTGTCAAAATCCATCTGGATCTTGAATTTATCTTCTGGGATAGTCACGTGGATTATTGCGAATTTTTTCCGCTTTGCTAAACCAGGTGTGGCCGTGGCCAGCGCATAATGCACCCCTGATCTAGATTGTTTGTGAAGATATTGAAGAGTACTGGACCTAAAACAAAACTTAGGGGTACCTCACTACTTACTTCCCTCCGTGTAGATGTAGTTCCATTAAGGACTACAGATTGAGCGTGGTGTCAAATCCATCTGGTGCTGATGCTTATGAAACACAAACGATATATTCACCTCCAATGTTCTTCTTCAGCAAACGAAAGGTCCCAATTTCGGGAATGAACTTAAAAAAAAAATTCTGAAAAAAATAGAATCTTTCCAAAGCTCTAGTAACAATTCCAGTCAAGCAGGAAGCAAATGATCTGCTCAGCATCTTGATGTGTTTCTCTAATTATCTGTTCCCTGAAAAAAATAAAAAATACTATGCCAGAGAGGTGGATCAGGTCAAGGGTGGGCTTAGTTGGTTTTCTTCACTCAAAGAGATCACAAGGTCATAATATAGAATTTCTTCCCTGGACTAATAATATGTAAAAGACACGTGAAGATATGTAAAGGGAGGCAGAGCTAATGTTAGCAAAGGAATGCAGGAACCATTAATTGATGAGAGATTTAAAATAAAGCTTAGCCCTGGGAAAGGAGGAAGCCTAGGAAACAGGCCTAAGATGCACCTTGATTGTGCATGACTGACAGACTCTCAAGATTCTGTTATTATACTCTACAACAACATAGTAAATGGGTGTTGGCTTACCTGATATGCTCAATCTCTGGGAAGGTGGAGACAGCAGTCATGAATGGGTTAACTCCGTTATCATCCAATTGGATTGAGTCTGAAGATTTGCATATCCTGCCTTCTTCACGGGCCTCACCAGCTTTTTATAACGAATGTGATCCGCAGACTGACCTGCTATGGTAACATCAAGGAAATACTTCCAACTTCGGACTGGACCACTTCATAGGGTGTGGATGACTGCTGTCTCCACCTTCCCAGAGATTGAGTGTATCAGGTAAGCCAACACCCAATCTCCATTGTTGGTGGAGACAGCAGTCATGAATGGGACATACCAAAGCTAGTAGTGTCCCTACGGGTCGACCTGCGACCAGGCTGAACATGCTTGAACCTCTCGCACAGGCTGCGTCTGCCGACACATAAACATCGATTTTGTAGTGGTGGATGAATGGCGACGGGGACATCCAGGTAGCCACACAACAAACTTCCTCAACGGAGGCTTGAGTGGTCCAGGCAGCTGAAGTCACTGCACTCCTCGTCGAGTGCGCCAAGATACGATCAGGAACCGGCTGCAGTTGCAACTCGTACGATTTGGTAATGCAGGCTCTGATCCACCGACCCAAAGGACGATGTTTTAAGTCCCAAGGAATTCAGTTGATAAGATACGAATAGCGCCTCAGTGCATCAAATAATCCAGCGGATGTACATTTGAAGAGCCCGCCTCACGTCGAGCTTATACCACTGTCTTTCTAGTCTGTGGGTAGGAGATGGACAAAAGTTTGGGAGCACCAGCTCCTGTGCCCTGTGGAAATGAGAGTTGACTTTGGGCACAAAGGAGGGATCCAGCCTCAAAACTACCCTGTCTTGGTGAAATACGCACAATTCCTATCTCACAGACAAGGCTGCCAACTCAGAAACTCTCCTTGCCGATGTAATGGCTACCAGGAATAAAACTTTGAAGGTTAGATACTTCAGGCAGGTGTCACGTAGCGGTTCAAAGGGAAGATCTGCCAAAGTCAGAAGGACCTTGGGCAGATCCCAGGTAGGGTAGCGATGAATTATGGGTGCTGGGGATTCAAAGCCTCTCACAAAAAATGACAAATCAGGGGATGTTGTGAGAGAGAGTTACAATCCCCGCAAGTCATGATGGACGAGAGCGCCACCACTTGGCGTCATAGGGTATTAGTCGAAAGACCCTTGTTCAAGCCATCCTGTAGGAAGTCCAGCACATGATGTAATTGCGCCTGGGTTGCAGCCACGACCTTGCTGGAACACCATAAGACAGCCTTCCAGGTTGCATCGTAAATACAGGTTGTGGATGGTCAACAAGACGCTTGGATCGTGGCCACCACTTGAGGAGATAATTGTCCCGCAATCAAACTGTGCCGCTCAATTGCCAGGCGGTCAGCTTGATCCACCTCGGATCCGGAAGGAGAGAGCATTGCCTGAGAACATCCAGCGACAGCAGGAGGTGCCAAGGTGGGGCAACGGATATTGGCCTTCAGGTCTGCAAACTAGGGATGGCACGGCCAGGCCGGGGCAAACAGGATGAGCTCCGCCTCCTCTTCCAGCATCTTCCGCACCACCCACTGAATGAGGGGAAATGCGTAGAGAAGGCCGTCGATGAACAGGAGGGAATAAAACCCCAGCCCTATCTGATCTGGTGGAACTGCCTGGATCGCTTGGATGTCCAGGAG